>NC_057864.1:321062824-321672824 GCF_019393635.1 Dromiciops gliroides | reverse complement strand
TCAGTTTGCACATTTTCTGATGCTTCTCTGAAATTTTATATTCATTGTTTCTTATGCTACAGTAATTTCTGATTATTTTCATATGGTGTAATTTATTTAGCCACTATTAATCAATGTATATCTACTTTTTTTGAAGTTCTATTCAGTGCCAAATAGTTCTAGCATGTACAGTTTGGTGTATATGTTGTCTTTAAATTTGAAATGGTATATGCCTAGAAATGGGAATTCTTGGTTTGAGTATGAATGTATTTACATACTTTTTAAAGTATAAATGTAATTAATTCCCAGAATGGTTTAATAAATTCATAACTCTACCATCAGTGTATCAAGATGCATGTTTTCCTATGTCTTAACTTCAACATGAACTTTTTCCATATTCTGTCGTATTTGCTGCTTTTATTGAGTACAAAATGAAATATCAGATTTATTCTCATTCATATTTTTCTTGGCTTCAGGTATTTAGAATATTTTCTTATGGTAATGGTTTGGAATTGGAGGGAAGTATTCAATAATATCATTTAGCATCTTATCAATTGGAGATTCATTTTTTGTTTGATTTTTGAAGCCTTTCTGTTATAATAAGATCTGTAACAGATTATTCTCTACTGACATGGTCTTAGATGGGAGTGCTGGTGGTGGAAAGAACTTTCATCAAATATGTGCTAATCACTGTGTTAAACACTTTACAAATATTATCTCAATCTTGGATAGCCAAAGGCTTCCTCAGTGACTTAATGAGGCATCATTAGGTCATAATGGGGGTTCTTGAAAATAGCTCCTAAAAAGCAAAATGTTGCATTTCTTTACCCAAAATCTCTATCTTACTACACCAAAGCTTTTGCTGCACATTGCACCCAGGCAAACTTACTGTCACCCTAAAAAAGTTCTCCAAAATATCTCACATCATTCTTCATATGAAATGTCCTTTTTTATTTCTCCTTACAGCTGGATAGTAGCTATACATATGGTGATGATAGTAAATAATACATCTTGATTTGTGGCCAAATTAATAATGGACTTGTTAGAATCAAGTACTATGAAAAAGACTCAGAAATAATAAAAATCCATCCTGAAGAATTTTTCTTCAGTAAAGCAAGCTATTTTTTTCTGATGATATAAATAAAAAAGTTTCAAATCCATTTGCAATCCACCAAATTACATATTGCCATGTATGTGACCAATATAATACTATATACCACATAAATGTGTGTTTCCAAACACTATCCTATTCTTTTTGATGAGAAGGTAAAAGTACAAAAACATTTAGGTGATCAAATTAAACATAAATCTAAATAATTAGTAGTAACCCAAATTCTGTCTACTTAGTTTTCTAATCTAAAATTAGAAGTCAACTAATTCACTTATGCCACCTATGAGATCTTTTATGTTCATAACTTGATCTTACAGCTGAGTTAAACTGAACAATTTGAAATGAACTGAATAATACATATTTCTATGATACTAATTATTGAATTAGAATTATGGTCTCTCCTCAGGAGTAATTAATTAAACTATATACTTGGGGCAGCCAGTCCAAGTGAATATCAGAGTTTCATGCAATGCATTGATAGATGCTTCCAGCTTAAACACTGTTCTTTTGGTTTAAACACACCATTTGTAGGAAACTAAAAACTTGGAATCGCACCAAGATGGCCCCGTAAATCTTGGAGACATGGGCTGAATTGAATTAACCTTGGGTTCATTTATGTCCAAGATGCTCTCTATATTAGACACAGACTTAGTGTTGGAAGTATCTTACTCCAGACTCTTTTGTATACATTCCCAAAATACTTTGCTTTTCTTTAAAAAAAAAAAACTATTCCAAAATGGCTTGATAATTTTGTAAGCTATTGATTCTGGAGAAAAATAAAAGTTGAAATAATGTCACACAAATTCAAATTCTAAAGTAGTAAGATGGTATAGAAACTTTTGTTAATTATCAAGTTTTTCCCACAGTCAGTGAAGTTGATTAGAATCTCTCGTAGCCTTGAGAATGCTCACACAATCAAATACAAGTAAGTGTCGTCTTTTAATTTTCCACACCTGCAAACATTCAAAGAGAAACACCCTGGTGATTCTTTTTTCTGAAATGGCAGAAATAAACATACTATTCATGTTCAGTCTGAGATTTAAAAGAATAGACCAATCCTCCCTCCATTTTATGCAAGGCAAAATAGCCCTTGTCAGGAGGACCTTACATAACACAGCATTTGCATGGAATCTAGAATAAAAACTATTTTTGTAATGACAGAAGAACATAAACTCATTCAGCTCAGAAGGGTAAGTGAATCACAGGGGGAGTTCCATACATATCTAAGGAATGAAGAAGCATCTACACATAGCCATAGTGTGTTCCTGCAAGAATCAGAAACATTAGCTCTAGATACAACTGTCTAATATCTTTTAAGCATTTTGATGGGCTAATAGAATTTATATTAATATTGAGAATGAATACATTAAATATTCCTAAATCTTTTTTCAATAACTTTTACCTTTGAACAGTGGAAACAAAATTAAATGTTTTAGACCTCAGGAGACTACTGAATAACCATTTCAGAAAAAGTCATTTTAGCAAAAGAGGTTCCGATTTAAAAGGTGGCTTTAATGATGATAATGTCATGGGGTACAGGGCACCACAGAAGGTCTCTGGGGCACACCAAGGAATCTTCTCCTTGAGAAACTAAACCAGAGGACAGATAACGCCTAGAGAGATAAGCTGAACCAAATAGGACTGAGCTAGCTTTGGATTCCTAACCTTCATTCTGGTCTCCCTTACCCTGGTGAGATAAGTTTGGGTGTGGCTGCGGCCTTTGCGTTCTGAAGAGGGATCTGTAGCCACCCCTCACCCAATTCCTTTAGTCACTACCAGTGGGGGATGGTCCTCTCTCACTAAAGGAACTTTTCACAGGAAGATGGGCCACCCCCATCAGTCCTCTTTAAAAGTACCTTCCAGTCTCCTGTTCGAGGACATTTGGTACCTCTGAGCCATGTGCTTTATGCTAAATCTCCCCATGAAAAGTCCAAGGATTTCTTTCATGGTTTCCCTCCCCCCACCCTTCCCTTCCCTTGCTCCTAAATAAACTATCACCTTATTCTAACTAAGTTTTGCGTGCAAGAGGGTATAATTCTTTAAAGAGAAATTCCCAAGAACCCCAAATACCACCAATCCGTACCCCATTTCCCACCATTACATCAATGTAAAAATACATACCTTACTACTGTTTTCTATCTCATATTCTAAAAGAGTACTTTTATGACCTGCCATATTCATGTAAGTTAAGATGCTTTACAATCATATTGCGAATCATACATTCATGAGGTTATGGACATTCCTCTTTTTTCATAAATAAGTACACCCTTGCCCAAGCTGATTGGAGGATCAGTTGAAAAAATGTGACCATAATTTCAGAGGCTTTTTGAGAATGGATTTCCATCTTAGGAAATGTCCATGTACTGTACATGATGGGTAAAATACTAGTTATGAAGTAATAGGAGATAATGTTTTTTTAATATAAACTTAAATGGCGTCTGCATCCTTTATCATAGCCTCTAAGCTTGCCTGATAATGCAAATGTGAGATTTGACAGTAATTTTTTTTTTTCAGGTTGCCTCTGGAGTTGTGAGAAATAGAGATAACTGTTGCAATCTGTTCGTCCTCCAGGATCACCACCAGTGGGATTGCTAGAATTGCATAGTTTTGGCAAATGTTTGAATTTCTTCAGAACTATTGGGTGGATGCCATATGTTCCTGACAATTTCTCCACATTCTTTTTTGTTATTATTGTTGTTCATATGACTTGGAATATTCTTGATGATGTACTACTCTTCACTCATAAGAACTGGGGTCATAGGTCTAGAGTTGGAAGTAACTCCAGAATCTATTTTGTTTGATGCCAAATGTGACCCAGGGATATTAAAGTGACTTTCTCAAGATCATGAGGGCAATGATTGTCAGAATTAGTGTTGAACCTTGCCCCTCTTTCTTCAGTCAGTGCTTTTTTCACCTGAACCCTATGGATATTGGGAAATTAGAGAAAATGTGGATACTAAGGATTGAAAGAGGAAGATAGAGTGGAAGAAAGAAGATGTAGATATGAGAGAGAGAGAGAATGAGAGAGAGAGAGAGGGGAGAGAGAGGAGAGAGAGAGAGAGAGGAGAAAAATAGACTTAAAAAAACCCCAACAACAACAGTTTGTGTCATTTTTTTTTCCCTAACTGGATTTTGTAGTGAAGGATAAGATTTTAAATACAAATACGGCTAAATTCCCTGAGGAAAGACCCACATTATTATCCACATTGGAATGTTGTTTCTTCTGAAGGATCCAATAATGCATCTCAAAGAGAACTGGAATTATTATGAAGAAAATGGCAAAGTATCCCAGTGTCTTTTCTAAGCACAAAGGCAGGATTTGATTAAAACGTGTAATTATATTTTTATAGCCTTTCAAAATTTCTGATAACTTTCAGTAAAGTTCATGTGTTTATTTCAGGGAAATAACTGGTACACTCAATAAACCCATAGCCTCCTTTATTAGAAGCTGAATCACCTTTAAAAAAGCAGTTCCCCAGACAGAAGACATTTTCAGTCTCTCCAATTTGGAAGAGAATTTGTATTGTTATGATATAGCCTTTGAAAAATAAAGGTCACAGCACAGCTAGGTGGTGCAGTGGATAGAGTACTGGCTCTGGATTCAGGAGTACCTGAGTTCAAACCCCGCCTCAGACACTGTTAAGGGCTAAAATTCTAGCTAAACTGTCTAAAATATCTAATGAGTGGTTGCCAATAAATTATAAGCTTTAGCAAGAGTTAGACTTTTAAGCATTTATTAAGGAGAATAAGAATTTGGTAAAGAGAGAGAGAGGCCTAGATTCCTATCTATTAAAGGGAGAGCACATTTCTAGCTCTGCTCTCCACCAGAGTCCAAAGGAAAGAGCGTGAGACCGAGCGCCAGTCTCTTCCTTCCTCCTCCCACTAGCCTGCATCACTTCCTGACGCCAAAGAAAAGACTCCTGGTCTTGCCCTCAAAGACCTTCGCTTCATGGGTGGAACTCTTCTACAGTAAGTCTCCAGCAGGTGGCGTCATTCCAATTGTTACAACTCTTAACACTTACTAGCTGTGTGACCCTGGGCAAGTCACTTGACCCCAATTGCCTCACCAAAAAATAAAAAATAAATTAAAAAAAAATAAAGGTCACCCACAAACCATGAAAAAAAATATTTTATTAAGACTGTTTGTGGACTTAGGTATCATGTCTCAGCTGTCTCCTCTCTTACTTCCTGCAGCTCCCTCCTCTTTGCTGAGTTGTTCCTGGACCATCCTTTAGGGAAGAGCCCCAGAAGAGCAATCTTTATTCTCAG
The DNA here is from genome assembly GCF_019393635.1 of Dromiciops gliroides. Classification (NCBI taxonomy): domain Eukaryota; kingdom Metazoa; phylum Chordata; class Mammalia; order Microbiotheria; family Microbiotheriidae; genus Dromiciops; species Dromiciops gliroides. The sequence goes on along the minus strand of NC_057864.1, from coordinate 321,667,465 downwards.
GAATTGGTCACTATGCCTCTGTCTGGGTACCTCTTTTCCCACCCATCACTTTTCAGTTCACCTTTTCAGGTGTTATCTTTATGCATTAGAATGCAAGCTCCTTGTGGGGAGGGACTGTCTTTCTTTCTGCTTGTATTTGTAACCTCATTCATAGTAAGTAATGTAGTTAAGTTGCCTAGTAAGGACCTAATAAATGCTTGTTAACTGACTGATATAAATGGAAATGAACTTAAATAACTTAAATTATATTGACAGTAAGTGATTTTATTCTTTTCAGGTTTTTCAAACATATAACACATACCTACACTACATGTCCCTCAAGGGTATATCATAGAGTCACTTTTCTTTTCCCACTGTTCTATCTCACTTATTAATCTAATCAGCTCCCATTATTTCAATAACTCTCTTGATTGCAGTTAATTCTTGATCTACATATCAAGCTATAGACTCTCTTGAGTAACAATCCCATCTCACTATTTTTTGGATGTCTTGAATAGGCATAAAACCCCCCAAAACCACCAACTAAATATGACTGATCAGAGCCAATCATCTGTGCCAATAATCTGTGCCAATATAGAAACAATTACATTTATGTCTCCTTTTCTGAACTTCTCTATTATTGTTGAGTGTGCTATCACTATCTGTATTGGGTTTTTAATTCCTCAGTCTACAAATCTAATGCATTGACAAAATTTCTCATTTGTTTTTCACAAAATCTTTCTACTACATTCCTTTCTCTCCACTAACACAGTAACTATTACAGATATTCATCATAGCTCCCTGTACTATTATAATAAATTTCTTTGTGTATATCCTTTTTGCATTGTTTTGTCACTTTTTTTCTTTTTAACATTCAATTTATAATTTTCAATTCTGAATTCTCTCCCTCCCTTCAGCCCCTCTCCTCCCCATTAAGAAGGCAAACAGTTCAATATCCATATATTATTAGGCTTCTAATTGGTTCCCCTATTTCAAGTCCCTTTTCCCTAAACTATTCTCAGCTGCCAAAGCAATTTTCCAAAAGCATAGGTCTAATCATGTCACTTTGCTCCAATGAGTCCTCATTGCCTCCAAGATCAAATGTAAATTCTTTTGCTTGACATTTAAAGCTCTATATCACCTGACTGACACCTTCCTACCTTTTCACTGATGACCTACCTGGTTTAAGTCCTAGTGAAGTCTCACTTACTTCAGGAAGATTTCTCTAGTCACTCTTAATTCCAAACAAGCAAACAAAATCAGGATAGGAGAAATGTGATTTCTCTTCTTGCTGCTTTGGGATTTTTTTTGGTCTTATCTTTTTTTTTTAATGAGGTACTTGATTCATATACGATTTTTAGCTTCTCCCTCTCTTTGTCTCTCTCTGTCTCTGTTCCTGTCCCTGTGTCTATCTGTCTATCTGTCTGTCTGTCTGTCTCTCTGACATGCTCAGAATGGCATAGGATTTCAAAATCTTTTTATACAATGACTTCATGGTGGTACTGAAAACACCTCAGAGTTCTGTTTTGTTGTTGTTACTGTTGTTTTTCATTACCATAGAGATCAAAGGTGTAGAGAGAATTGTGCCAAATACTCCCTTCCAACTTCTCTCCTTCTTAGGACTATTTAGGGAAATTACTTGACCTTTGAAATCAGAATGACTTGCCTTTCTACTTTTCAGATTTATAAATTGTCTTTTCAAGAAGGCTAGGGACAGAAATAAAGACCCAACTTGTGATTCCATTAATAGAAGGAACTCCCATATTTAGAACCACCCTCTATTATTTCAGGTTGCATATTCTTGGTGAATTGGAGTTGTAAGTAATTAGAAAGGTTAACTACTCTGGTAGGGTCACACTGCTAGTATATGTAAGAGGAAGGATATGGATTTAGGTCTTCCAACCTTCGAAGGTTCTTCCCCAGGTGGTCATGCTGCCTATCTTGCAGAAAGTGTGTGTGTGTGTGTATGTGTCATATATGTATATATAATATCACATATGATATTAAATTATTGTATATTATGTCATATGATAATTTTGTAAAATATATAATTATATATGATATATAAAATACATACATATATGGTATTAAGATATTAATGGATTCCTTCTTTAAATCACTGATTCCTGCTTTAGCCTACAAATTTCTATTTTCCAGTGACTTTAGTCTCTTTTCTTAACATTGATTGCATATGTGATTTCTCTTTAAATCAATTAAACAATTATTAAATCTCTACTAAATATGTAAGATAGAACTAGTTTCTAGGGATGTAAAGACAAAAAAGAACTGTGAAAACCAGGGTGCCATCCCTTGCCGAGAAAGACATTGTGAGATTACCTTTTTAGGTCATCTTGGCATCTAGGATGCTGCCTGGTGTCCAGAAGTTACCTCTATTCATAGACCACCTTAAGGTCATGTCAATCAATGGACCTGAATGTGACTAGCTAATTAGCTTGGAGCTGTGTGTGAGACCACCCCTCTTCCTGTCTGACAGAGAGCTTCTGCTACTGGAGATGCAAGATCGGAAACAAGCTTATGGTGGCAGAAGTAGGCAGAGTAGATAGATCTCCTAACTTTCAGAACTTTGTGTTCTCTCTTGGATAGCTAGGTGAAGGCAGCTTTCTCTCTTTCTCTTTGCTAACACCTAATATACTTTAATAAATGCTTAAAAGCCTAAATTGTTGCTGAATTTATAAGTAAACCTTAGCTAATTCTTCCCCCACACACACTGGGGTGGGGCAGGTAATGACACACACATTAGATTTTGAACATCACAGTTTGGCTATCCACAAACTAGAGTGCTGAACCACTTAATCTTCAAGTTGGGTAAGAAACTCTTCTTATGTGCCTATAACTTTAAATTTTGAAGTAGTGCTAAATACCAGCTGTAAAGTACCCTTTACATTTTCAAATGGGCTTTTCAAACTCCCTAAGTACCCCTTTTCTAACTTTAGTCTGGCTAATCAGACAAGCAGAGGAAAAGATCATGTTAACACTTGGTCAGTTTTAATTTAATGAATATTTTTTTCATTCCTATTCTTATTTTTGCTGGGCTTTGTTATGTGGTATGGAACATTATGAATGTCATGGAGAGGATTAGAAAGAGTGATATTACCAAGGATTCCCCATTAGGAAAGCTACTCATGGATTGGGATGAGGGAAAATTTACAGTGAAATCAACCATGACCAGAGAAAAGCTTATCAAACTGTGTTTTATGTGGCATAGCATATTAGAGGAAGAATGACCCAAACATGGGTCATTTAATCTACAAACATTGAGGCATTTGCAAAGAATCCTATGCCATTGGTCAGCTAATCATTCACTTTATTGGAAAGTCTGATTCAGAGCAAGCAGGGATTATGATATTGGGGATATAAGACAAGGAGGATCCATGCCCCAGCTTGAATCTGATCCTGTTTCTCAGGCTACAACACCAAATGGCCTAGCTTCTATCTCCTCTCCCTCTATTTCTTCTACAGAAAATTCACCTCTAGAGGAGACAGAGAAGCCCCAAATTCTTCCCCTTCAAGACGTCCTCACCCATGATCGAAAGGGTACTATTGTAAAGTTCAGACAACATGCACCTTTTGGGCCCAAAGATTTGAGTTCATGGAAATGAAATATTCCTAAATTTGAGTATCACACAGAAATTATCAATCGGTTTAGAGCAATTTTCACAAGATATCAGCCCACTGGGGGTGATCTTACTTATTTCATGGAAATGATATTGTCCCCAGGGGAAAGAGCTGATATATTTGCTGCAGCAAATCCTTAGAAAAATCAGGAAAAGTTACTCCTCGATGGCCTTTCAAAGCCCCTAACTGGGTCTCCAATATCCCTGAGCATTTTGATATGTTGCAGAAAGCAAGGGAAACTTTGTTGAAGGCAATGGAATCCTGTGCTAGTAATACTGATAACTGGCAAAAAATTTTATAGATACAGTTCAAGAACCTTATGAAAAACATAATATTTCAAACTTTACAGAACATATTTCCTATTTTTACAGAACTTGATTTTAATGTTTATACAGTGTATGCTTAAATAAATTAAATGCATTTGAGAAAAGAGTGGACACTAACAAATGGGGGAATGGGGGATGGGGAAAGAATTTGAGTAGGAGGTGGCATTTGAAGTGAACTTAAGGAAATATAAGTGCCCTAAGCAGCAAAAATGAGGACTGAGAGTATATTCTAATCTTGGAGATTATCTTGAGAAAAGGCATGGAGGCAGGAGATGTTGATAAATTAAGGGGAAAGTCTATTAGTCCAGTAAAATTACATGAAATAAATCAACAATCATTTATTAAGTACTTATTATGTGCTAGGAATTGTGACAAGCACTGGGAATACAAATACAGGCAAAAATAAAGACAATCCCTGTCTTCAAGGAGCTTACATTTTGTTAGGGGAAGACAGCCTTTATAAAGGAGCTGAAAAGATTATGAGGAAGGGGAATAAATTAAAGTATACTGTGGTACCAGGTACCAGAAATACAGTCTGATGAGGAAGTGAGACATGACTGGAGTAGGCCTCCTTCTTAAAATGGAGCATTTGGGAGGAACCAGACAATCAGAGGGTGAGGCCACAGGGGCAGAGAGTATTTCCAGTATGTGAATTCCAGGGTGAAGAATTTTCTGTGTGCATTGGAGAGAAATTCTGGGAGAGTGTGGAGTGAACACTGACAAGTAATAAGAAATAAATGTGAAAAATAAAACTGGAAAGACATATAGAAGCCAGACTAGGGAGATCTTTAAGTTCCAAGTTGAGATGTTTACATTTTTATCGTAGGAACAAAAGGGATCAATGAAATTTTTTTGACCAGTGGCGTGACATGAACAGATTTGAATTTTAGAAAGATTATTTTGTGATATGTGTTAGATAAAAATAAGTTAGAGGGGCAGCTAGGTGGCGCAGTGGATAGAGCACCTGCCCTGGAGTCAGGAGTACCTGAGCTCAAATCCGGCCTCAGACACTTAACACACACTTACTAGCTGTGTGACCCTTGGCAAGTCACTTACCCCAACTGCCTCACTAAAAAAAAAAAAAATAATAAGTTAGAGAGGATAAGCACTAAAAGCAGGGAAAACAAGAAACAATTACAAACGTCCAGGTAAGAGGCGATTGAAGCTTGAAATCAGTTATGGCCATGTGAATGGAGAAAAGGAGACAGATGAAAGATGCTGTAGGGGTAGAATCAAAAAGATTTGGAAAAGATTGGATCTGAAGGGGAAAGTTGTCTTCTCCATGAATGGGATACTTCAAGCCAAAATTGCACATTGCTATTCAATAATGGCTAACTTCCCTAGTTAAAGAAAGTCAACCCTATTGACATATTGCAAAATTTACTATCAACACATCTCTCTCTTTGGTCATATACTTACCCTTTTGTTTTCTTCTTTTTGCCCAGACCTATGATTTCACTGGGATAGAAATATTGTTTTATCAAATGAACAACCATCAAACAATCTCTCTTCATAGAGAGTTACTTGAAGCCCTGAGAAGGTAAGATATTAATTCAGGGTAATACAGCCATTATAGGTCAGAGGCAAGACTTGAATCCAAGCCATCCTGACACTGAGGATCACTCTGATCACTAAATCTATCCACTCTGTCACCCCCATAACTTATGAAAGCTTCTTCATTTTCAGTAATAATTGATATTTCTTAAAGGGATAGGAGGGGAAAGTGCCCCATCTATCAATATTTGACTCTCTTGACAACTCCAGAGTTTTAATTTGTTCCCTTTAGATTAGTAGTTCAGCATATGGAAACAAACAAAGCTTGTTTATGCTAAGACTATCAGCTATGTTTATTAAAATAGGATTCAGAGTAACTCCATTCAGTTGTTCAGTGCTGCCTTTATGTTAAAGCAATGAAAAGAACAAATTCAGGTTTAATAATGATAGCTATAACAAGCACAGACTAATTTAGCCCTATGTTGTCCCTGGAATTTTCCATTTTTGAAGGGCTTGCACTATGAAGTACTATGAGGATCCTTCTGCCCCACTGAAATAACCCCAGTAGGGGGCAGCTAGGGGGTTATTTAGCCCTGGATTCAAGAGGACCTGAGTTCAAATCTGACCTCAGGAACTTAACATTTACTAACTGTGTGACCCCGGGCAACTCACTCAACCCCAATTGTCTCACCAAAAAAAAATAAATAAAAAATAACCCCAGGCTTCTTCTGAGATTGGCTTAGGCAACTACATATTTAGGATCCTGCTCTTCCTTCTGGAGTCAACCTGCCAGGTAAATCACATTCTTCCACTCTACACCCCCTCTTTACTTTTCTCCTCTTTTGCCTTTCCCAACCTCTATTTATATTGGGGGATTTCAAGAATGACAGTGATGAGTTTATTTTGACATTGGTCCTTTCTATCTCCTCAACCTACTAACCCCTTTTCTACTTTTGAAAGTTGGCCTGGTCCTGCTTGGCTTCTACCCCATTGCTATCTTTTTCCTTCTTTTACCACTCATCCTCCTGAAAATTTCCCTCATTTATGGAACTAATGGGTTTTTTGTGCCCACTTCCAAACCCATCATCTCCTCTCAGGAGTTGACTGAAAGGACTTCATCATAACGAACTTGAGTGGATGATCTTCTGAGCACAACCTGTGGGCTCTCTGAGAGAAGGGGCTGATTTTGCCTTTCTTTATATTAGTGTGATGCTTGACATGTACTGTTGAAAGGTAGTCTAATACTGATCCAGTTTATTCTCCCTTTCTATGATAGTAAAACTACTTTAGTACTGACAATTATAAATCAGTTATAGTGTCATGTACAAAATAGAAATTTAATAAATGAATACTGAATTAAATAGAATTATGAGCACACAAGGCAACTGAGAAACAAACAAAAATGTCATTTTGAAGTGTAAATATAGTCTTGGTGTCTTTTATTCAGTGGTGAAGGTCTAGTTCAGGACCTCATTTACTCATTTTTCCTCTTTAAAGGCCCTACACTAGGACTCTTTATTTCTTAATTTAATATTTTATTTTTCCCAATTCCATGTAAATGTTTTAGCATTTCATTTTAAAATGTTTCAGTTCCAGAGACTTTCACTCCTTCCCCTCCCCAGTTCTTGAGAAGGCAAGTAATTTGATACAAGTTACACATGTTCTAGTGCTTCTCCTTACCCTGGGAAGACCCAGGACTTCCATCCAGATCTGTGACACAGATCCACATATGGGCAATGGAACAGTATCCTGCACCAAGTGTCAACAAAAAACAACCCTATAGGGCAGCTAGGTGGTGCAGTGGATAGAGCACCGGTCCTGGAGTCAGGAGTACCTTAGTTCAAATCCAGCCACAGACACTTAATACTTACTAGCTATGTGACCCTGGGCAAGTCACTTAACCCCAATTGCCTCATTAAAAAAAAAAAAAGATTAAAAAAAAGAACCCTATAATCTCCTTTTGACCAATTGTTTGACCCCATTACTGTCTGTGGAATGAAAGCTCAGAAGGCCAACTACCATGGATTCAGTTGCCCCAAGACCTGCTTCTGTCTTGCAGAGGCATTGCCTGCACTGGACTGTGTTCCACTTTCACATCATTGTGACGTACTTTTCCTGCTTACATTGGAGGTAGCCTTGGGCTAGAAAATCATTTCACCCCATCCTTTTGTAAATTCTGTCATTGCAGAATACACTTTGAGGAGTAATTTTGAAGTTGTTTGGAGGAGAACTTGGGAGAGCTCAGCTGAGTCCCTGCCTTTTCTCCACCATCACGGCTCATTCATTCTAGTTAATTAATAGTTTTTACATTTTTTAAAAATTTTCTTTACATAGGTTTAGCAAGGGCTTCTAGGCAGAATGTAAACAGGTCTAAATCCCTAAAACATCAAATACATGTGCAGTTGAGAAATATTAGGGAACTAGGGCATTTTTACTCTTCCAATACATGCATAAAAATAGACTATATGCTCAGTTCTTCTGTTATATCTCAAATCTGCTGGTAGAATTGAACTTTCTTTTTCAATCTTACTAGTATTTTACTATATCCAGTTACATATAAAGACAGTTTACAACATTCATTTTTCTAAGATTTTGAGTTCCAAATTGTTCTTCCTCCTTCCCATCCCTCTCCCTCTCCAAGATGGCAAGCAATCTGATATAGGTTATAAATGTGCAATCACATTAAACATATTTCCACATTAGTCATGTTGTATAAGAAGAATCATAACAAAATGGAAAAACATCAAAAAAAGAAAAAAAAACAACAAAAGTAAAAATAGTATACTTTGATCTACATTCAGACTCCATATTTCTTTTTCTGGATGTGGAGACCATTTTCCATCATGAGTATTTTGGAATTGTCTTGGATCATTATATTGCTGAGAAGAACTAAGTCCATCACAGCTGATCTTCACACAGTGTTGTTGTTACTATGTACAATATTCTCCTAGTTCAGCTCATTTTACTCAGCATCAGTTCATTTAAGTCTTTCCAGGTTTTTCTGAAATCTGCCAGCTGATCATTTCTTATAGTACAATAGTATTCCATTACATTCATCTATCACAAGTTGTTTTTCTATTCCCCAATTGATGGCCATCCCCTCAATTTCTAGTTCTTTGCCACCACAAGGAGAGCTACCATAAATATTTTTGTATATGTGGATCCTTTTCCCTTTTCTATGATCTTTTTGGGACAGAGACCTGTAGTGGTATTTCTAGGTCAAAGGGGATGCACAGCCCCATAGCCCTTTAGGCATAGTGTGTAACTGAATTTTGCAACTAGAAACCTTGTTCTACTGTTCAAACCCTGAACATAATACCTCAGACATTTCGCATTGCTTTGGGAAACACTTACTGTCTAAGTTTCCTGGAGATGCTCATAGCTTCTGACCATAGTTAGCAAAAGCATGCGAAGTGAAAGAGTTACACTCCTTGACCCAAGAGGTTGATTCTATTCTGCTCGTCTAACCTGTGTGTGAATCTATTCAGTGTTCCTCTTTTCACAGCTATTATGTACTCTGGCTAGATTATTAGGCTTATACAATATACTGGATAGTTTCCAAAGAGTGACTTTGAAAATATACAGGGTGGGCTGAGGGATGCCTTAAGAGTCAGCAAAGATTTGTTGCTTGACTTGTGAGCGACAAGTAGAAGCAACATGCAAATTACTGTTCTCATATTGATGGATTTCTTAGTTCGAATGTAGGGCAAAAGTAATATATTCTTCCACCTACATTTCCATTCATCAGGATACACATAATACAATACTTTGAAAAAGAAAAAGGTTATTGAGGTTATAGAAAAAGGTAAACTGCTTTGATGTTTCCCTCTATAAATTTATCCAAAGCATCCACAATAATGCTCCAATTTAAAAACAGAGCTCCAAAATGCTCTATTTGTATTTACTATACAATTGGATTGGGTAGACTGTTCAAAGGACAGAAAATTATCTAGTAAATGATGTTGCCAATAGGAAAAAAAATGTTATAGAGAGATCAAGATTTTTTTTAAAGTAGGCCAGTTAGAAGTGAGGTGAAAACATAAACCTGAAAACAAAACTGGAATGCTTGACATATTTAGGGCACAGGATTCTTGATAGATCATTGTCTTCCTTTCTTTGCTGATCCAGATAGTCACTAATATCAGGCAGAGAGAAAATCATCAGAATATAATCACCCATTTATGGCTATCCCCGCCCCCCCCCCCCGTGTTCTGTCAGCTGAACTAAAGGTTCTGATTTATTCACCTCTATTTATTGCTGATACCGTCTTTGCTTCTGTTCAGCCCATCTTCTTTTTTATTCCCACACATATAATGTAAACCTCTCTCTGGAGACTTGAGCGTGCCTGCTTCACTATGGGTGTGCCTTTCCTCAATGCAGTCTTCTGGAAAAATTACATGATTTGCTGATCTAATGACAAATGCTTCTCAGGGATAGAGCATAAAATACCAACTAGGGTTCATTTCAAGATATACAGACTGTAACATGATGAGCATCCTTGGAGGATATATTTATTAAAGGAATACCAGGAGACTGAGAGGCATGACATATTGGAAAGAGTCGTGGTCTCAGAGCCTGAAATACCTGGGTTCAAGTCCTCCTTCAGTCACAGACTGGATGTGTGTCCATGGGAAAATTACTTGATTTCTCAGGGTCCTAAGTAAATGCTCAAAGACTGTAAGTTACAGATAAGGTGCAATGCTGGATGAAGTTTCCTCATATAGAAGCTCTCCCTGCTAATGAAAACACAAGTCTAGTCCCTATCACTATGACAGCGATTATTTGTTACCCAATCTCATCTAAAATGTTCTTAGGATACCCTTGGGATGATTCCACACATCCTTTTTGTATTTGCTCTTATAAAAATATATTTTTTTTCATTTTTCATCTTCAACCTGGATTGCTTCTTAAGTTAGTAAAAGATAAAAATTGTAACCATCCCTTCCCTCAAAAAAGAAGAAGAAGCAGTGTGGATATAGAAATAACCTAGGGGTCAGGAAGACTTAAATACCAGTCTTTGCTTTACCTATACTAGCTCTATGATCCTGGGAAAGTCATTTACACTTTTACTGTCTGAGATAGATTTCAAAATGTATAGATTAAAGAATGTGTAATGATCTACACTGGTTTAGGGAATTTCTTACATGGCAGTTACAACAATGAAGTTATGGTTAAAAATGCTAAAATTTTAGAATAAGGTGAAAAACAGGCAAAAGTGAAAAACAATGTTTGCCAGCTGTCTTATCTAAATGGCAACCCGGCATCCAGAAAAGTGAAACAGCTAAATTATGGATTTATTTTTTTCACTTTTCATCCAGATGTTTGGCATTGTATAGACAGTCACTAACTACCAAATTATATATCTAACCATTTCCTATTCTGTACCATAGGCTACCATTTGATATAATGAAAATGCAGAAAACAACAATAATTTAGCTCTTTCCTCCACTGGAAAGACAGATGTGTTAATGGTTTTAAAGCACAGTAAGGGTAAAAATGCTACAAAGCAAGGCATAAATATTTACATTTTACCTCAGGGAACTTTATTATTTTATAGAATGATTGTGACACTCCAATTGTATTGAAATTTTTAAAAAATCCTAATGCATGATTCCAACACTCTTTATATAATATTTTTCCTCTCATTTCATTGTAAAGGGAAGGAGAGAAGTGTAGTCAGGAAAAGTAGTATCTACCATACTTTAGTTATTCCATTTCCTTTAATGTATTAGATGAAACATAAAATCTTTTTCTCCCAATGGGAGAAGAAAGCAAAAGTGTTTTCTTTTGGCAATTAAAATTTTAATGAAATAAAGCATTCCAGAATGAAAATTGATCACCGTACATAATTCGTCTGTTTTACATTACCTGTAAAATTGCATCCTTGGATTAGTTTTTTTTTTAATCGGTTTATATTTCCAAGCATGACTATAATTCCTTAAATATTTATACAGGCTTAATGTACATCATGCTGTTTTTATTAATTTTAACCAAAAAGCCTCTCTTACCAATTGCTACTTAATGACTACATTGCTTTTCCTCTTGATCTCTTTTGTTCTTTGCTACAATAGTTCTTACAAAGAAGAAATAAAGCTTAAAATGAGAGAGTAAGAGAGCTAAATAAAACACCACTCTGAATGACTCACCATTTGGGGGAAGGCAGGCTTCTGACTCACCTGTCTCTGGCAGACAACCATCCCTGGGTTTTGTTACTCAAAGAAGTTTTCTTTCTTTTTATTCACCAGCTAAAACAACAATAACAAAACATTCTTTTAGTTTGATGCTTAGTGATTTGGGGCTTGGTGTAGCTTGATAAAAACACTTCAAAGTCCCTGAATCATTTTTATCTCATTTTACCGATCAGCAAAAGGAGAAAGGCTCTTAAGGGCTTAGGAAAATCAACAGGATGAAAAATTAAGAATTTATATTGAGTATAACCCACTTTCATAATTAAATATTCATTTGTATAGTGGATATTTTTCAAGTAGCAACTTTATGCCCTTGCAATTGCTTATAATAGGTTCTCATAATTATATATATCCATATATGTATATGGATATATATACATATATTTGCAAGAATGTATATATGTATGTTAGTATTGACCTAAACCTTTTAAAGTATTCAAACTTACAATGCTATATCTATTATAGACCTGGAAAAATTTCTCCTTCTGTAAATAGCTCTCTTGTTAACTCCTACTAATTGAGAAATTTAATTTAACCTACTTAGCTAAATTATACATTGCAGAAAGTAGTTCTACTTATTAAATAGAAATGTCTTTCTTCTTCAAATGTCCCCTTTTTTGTGTCCCCTTAAAAATGAAAAATCTTAGAGCCTACAACATGTATTTGAAACGGACTATTAAGCTCTAGCTTTTTGGAGCTGGGATTTTGAAGAAAACCCTTAATTTATTATTCTATATATTAAAGGATTGAGAAAACCTATGTTTTTATTAGATTTGAAGGGTTAATACCTAAAAGTAAATTTAAGCATATAGAAATTCCTTCATTCCAGAAAGCCATAGGTATTCATTTATATTTTATGTTTTACAAACACTCTCCTCGTTGTCCCTAATTAGACTGAAAAGACATGAACAAGGATGTTTTTCTCTTTATTTCTAATTTCTAAAGATAGAAGTTTTACTCAGGTATATGTTACTGATGTTTCTATTAAAAATTTCAAGATATTTTGGCTTTGTTCTAAATGAAATACTACTTTCTGCTTTCTATTTTCATGTCTTCTATTTTAATGTGATTCACTGCAGCAAGAAAGAATTATTGAGTTTCTATTATAATGAACATTATTTTCATCTCTTTTCTGACTACTGTGACAAAAAAAAAAAAAGATACACAGGATTTCTGAATAGATTTTATGTCCAGACCCTATACTTTGAAAATCTACCCTTAATTGTCTGTGCCATACTGTTATTTTATATTCTTTTGTTTTGGTTTTAATTGTAAATTGGAACTAATATCTATTTTGCTCCATAAGCTTTATCCTTTTCAATATGGCAAGAAATTTTCATACTTGATTTCCTCAGGCCCATCACCAGTTCAGCTCACAGTTATAATAATTATGAGCATCTCTTTCATTTCCAATCACTCTGATAGAGCATCTGGGTCTGCATTCCCTCTGGGTTTAAAATCTATCTAAAAATATAAGAGAAACCCTTTATATCTGAACACTGGCTTTTCAGATTTCTGGTTCACCTGAATTATCCTGCTATTCAAAGGCCTTCCAATATGGTAGTCATCTACCTTTCCCATTCTATTTTTTTTAATTTTTTTTTTTTTTTTTTTTTTTTTTTTTTTTTTTTTTTTTGGTGAGGCAATTGGGGTTAAGTGACTTGCCCAGGGTCACACAGCTAGTACGTATTAAAGTGTCTGAGGCTGGATTTGAACTCAGGTACTCCTGAATCCAGGGCTGGTGCTTTATCCACTGCGCCACTTAGCTGCCCCTTCCCATTCTATTTTCTAATCTGGTCTATTTGAGGACCTCCTTCCTTCCTTCATCCCTCCCATATACATTTTATTTCTTCCTGACTTATTAGGATCACAGTATCCTAAATGTCCAATTAATATTTCCTAATTTTGTCTCCTTCCCCTAGAATGTTCTCTTCCCCCCTCTCCCTCCATGCCCTCTTTTCTCTTCTACCTAGGCTACTTTTTCTTTAAATGCCAGCTAATCCCCTCCCCCTCCCTAAGGGGAGTATCCAGTATACAGGAACATCACTCACTGAACTCCTTATAGAACTTAGTGATAACTATATGACTCTAAATCATGCCTTGTCTGCTGTTATTTACAGTAACGTTTTGTGCCAATGCACAATTTAGTTGTCTCCCTAAAATGACAGTAAGTTTCTTGAGAGCAGGGCCCCCTTTTATGCCTTTGGAAAGTGACTCTAAGCTAGTGTTTTAAATATAAGAAATGCTCAAGAAGCGTGTATTAAATTAATTTGTGTATAAACACATTAATGGATAAAAAGAATTTAAGAAATCTAAATTAATCTAGGTTCTTTAAAATCCTAGTTTTTTCACATGTGAACAAGAACCTTATCATTTCAGTGTCTCAATTTCTTCCTCTATAAATGCTGTATTTTCTAGCATTCTATTAGCTTAGTTATTTTATCTAGTCTTCTGTCCTTGGAATACTACATATGCTTCAGTGCTCCAAACCCATTGGCTTTTAACTGTAATAGTGTTTCCCCAATATGGATAACCTCTCCAGAAGAGATGTCTCAAGGCAGCTCTCAAGATAATATAGATACCCAAACATTTAGATCATACTAAATCAATCCATTGTATGAGATGCTGCTAGCTAATATATATATATATATACATATATATATATATATATATATTTTTTTTTTGCAGGGCAATGAGGGTTAAGTGACTTGCGCAGAGTCACACAACTAGTTAGTGCCAAGTGTCTGAGGCTGGATTTGAACTCAGGTGCTCCTGAATCCAGATTCAGTGCTTTATCCACTGTTCCACATAGGTGCCCCTAGCTAATATTTTAAAAATAAAATAACCAGTATATTTTCCTCTGTGTTATAAATTGGTACAAATGTGTTTTTTTTTTTTGGTCTTGTTCCATGTGGGCTTCCTTCAGCCTCCCCCCCAAGCACATACACTTAGCCAATTCTAATCTACCCATTTGTGGAATAGTATTACAGAGCAAAAAGTAAGCTTATTCTGGCTCACATACAAATACAGGAAAAAAGAGAAACCAATAATGTATAATAAATTATAAAAAATCATTTTCTTTCCAATGAAATTATAGTTTATTTTGATATTTTTTTTTAGTATGCCAAGCATCAAATCACCTATTGTCATATTCTAAAGTAAATTTGGCAGTACACAGAACACTTCATTGCTTGAACTTCCCTTCTCTTGGTACACAGACATTTTTTATAAAATATTCATATGAATCTGTTGACAATAGAACTTTGGCAATTCTCCGGAGGACCCCTGGTAGTTTTTCAGTCAGTGAGTTCAGCAAGGCTCTGGCACCATGAACCACGGTCTATAAATCAGACTCAAACTATTTTGTGCTGCTTTTAAAATTACTGCCATCAACAAAACCCATGAGCATGAATTACTTAATCTATGCAGATGTTGTTAACTTCATTAATTATTTAATCTGAACAATAATGCAGGGGGTTCTATTTGCCTCAGTCCAGAACAAGCTAAATGCTTCTTTGGCGAGGACAATTTATAGGTGTGACCACTAGATGGGAGTAAATACCCTTTTACTCTCATAAATAAAGCAGGTCACTGATAGCAGTAGGCATTCATTCGGTTTAGGTGTAAGGTAATTTTAGGATACCGCAATGAAAGCTCTTGGATTGCCTTTTGTTAACTAGTGGAAGTTACACATAAGATTGAATTGCTTTTTCAAGACTTTAAATTGATCTGAAACAATTTTCTTCTTTCCTGCCAGCTTGGCTAATCGGGTGATTTCACCATGAATGAACTGTAGAGAAACTCTTTTTTTTTTTTTTTTGGTTTTATATACTGAAGAGCATGCAAACCAGTAAACTGGTTCTCTTTGCCAGTTTGCACATTGGCTAAATCATTGGATTAAAAAGTGCTTATAGAAATATTCAGAGCATTTACACAGTTGTTGTAAACATATCTTTGACATTTGGAGTGGCTTGCTAAAAACCCTGGCATAGAGCTGTGCAAAATATTAAACTTCACCATCATACAGATATACTCAAGCAAAATAATCTTGGTATCAGGTAAGCAGAGTAGGTCAAGGTAATTATAATTGGTTTTAATTAACACTAAAGTGTTTCTCTCTCTTCTGTAGACATATACTCTCTGTCGATTCATCTGATCATTTACTCTCTGTCTCTGTCTGTCTGTTTATCTGTCTCTCCCTCTCTTCTTCCCTCCCTTACACTGGGAGAAAGATCAGAAAGTGATTGGAAAATAGCAAATTCCAAATCAGCCTCATTCATTGGATGATAGTTTGAGAACTGGTGGGGACTTTAAGATTCATTGATTCCAACACAATTGTTTTACTGATCAGGTGGTACTAAGGCTCTGAGAGATAAAATGAATTGGCCAATGCCACATATATAGTAAATGGTAGAGCCACTATTTGAACCCAAATCCCCTGACTCCAAATTCAGCACCTTTTCCACTGTGGAATGCTGCTGTCTTATCCTCAAAATCTAAATGGTTTTTCATTTTTATTTGATTGACCTGCATTTATTAGAAAGTGGGTGATTAGATGAGTCTAATTCTCATTTTAATTTGCCTTGTTTTGTGTGTGCTTGTGCATGTGGATGTGTGTGTGTGTGTGTGTGTGTGTGTGTGTGTGTGTAGGGGCTTGTTATAAGTACACAGAGAAGTCATCAACATCTTTAGGCAGAAATGATAAGTTTCCAGTATAAGCCTTTTTATTTTCTTCTGTGTTTATTGCCACACAACTCTGATGCTACATGTAGTATTTTACAGTCTGTGGCATTTGCCAAAAAAAAAGAAAAAAACATATGGAGTAGGTATGAAAATTATTATGCATTATTATGCTCATATGACTTGTTGAGAAATGTTAAATTGAAGTGAAAAACAAGAATATTGGTCTTCCTGCACATATCACATATAAAAGGTAGAAATATCTCTCCCTGAGCTGTTGTGGTTTGACTTCCCATTTGAAGTGAATCTTTATAGTTTTAGCCATGCACGGGAATTCACCTCTATCAGGCAAACATGAATTTGTCTATGGTCTTGTTCTTTAAAATATCTGCATTTATCTTATTCAAACCAGAAGTGGTAATAAAAGTGACTGTCCCTTTACATACGATTCTCTTTCACATGCACTGTGCCATTTGGCAGTATCAACATGCCACTTTTAAGTCAGGCAGCATTTTTCTACCTTTTACCCTGTTTCACTTTCAGCTTATACAACAAACATTTTGTTTTCCTCTTTAGTTTCTCTTACCACCTCCTTTGATTAAGCAGTATTGTTCACAAACATTATCATTTTATTTCTAGGTTTCTTTCATTTGGTACAATAAGGAAACATTTTTCCTCTTTTGATATCATATCACAGTTGTTATTTTTGGTGAGCTGAGACTAACTCAGCAAAATAAAAATATTCAAATGTTACATTTGATACTGGGTTTGCTATTTTCCCCAGATCAAGAATTACATGTTTTTATTTGTAGAAAATATGTTAAAACAGTATTCAAAATGGGCTTCTATGGCAATTGTGAGGTTATAAATAGTCAGTAGCTACTAACTGCTACCATTCTGTTTCTTATAATGCTACATCTGACATAAGAAATGGCTGAGACGACCAATGAAAGCAGAGAAGGCAGTCATCATGATTTCAGATATGAAAGGAGACTTTAGATAAAAGTGCTTGTCTGATTAAAATATCTCTAATATTCCACTTAATAATGTTGAATTACATGGAAACTTTTTTTTCAATAGGGAAATTAACTCTATGAGCTTCTAATATATTTTTTAATTAGACATATTTCAATAATGAAAATGTTATAAAATACATATTAAATCAGTTCAAATGAGCAGCTCTGTTTCATTAACAGACCATTTTCAAATGGTTTAGCAAATTTATAAGATGATGAAACTTATTGGGGTTCTATATCTCCTTCCCAAGACACACACACACACACACACACACACACACACACACACAGACTGCTGAAATTGCTTATGAAGATCACAGGGCTTTTTCTCAACTTTTCTGCTTATATGACCTTAACATTATATTAGTTATATTGAATAATTGACTTATAAAATAACCAATAAACTCATATATGCATAGAAAGGAAAATGATGCTAGTTCAAGGGAAAGTACTACTCTTCAATGTCAGCTGTGCTTTACTAAAATTTAAGCATTTATGTCTTATCATGAGCTGAAAATGCTTTTTAAAAATATTCTGACATGTTAATACTCTGTAATTCTTTTATTTTTATGAAAGAAAAATTTGTGAAGAAAATTATCACTGTCTTAGGTCTTCCAAATTAATTTAGTCAAAGAAGTATAATAACTGTTTTCAAAGGACTGTAAAATTCAGGTGAGGATGAGAGTAATAATTTTTTTCTCAATTCCTATTTATTTAAAATGTCTTTTGTTTCTAATGTCATCTGAAGTTTAAGATGTAAACCTAGACATTTAAAATTATGTCATTCTGTTAGTTTGCTTGTACTGGCATCTTCTTTGCTACATATTTCAATTACTACTTTGTATGTAAGTGATTTTTTTTGGAATTGTTGCAACTAATAAGTACAATTCTAAAAAAGGAGTATATACATATTTAGATAAGAAGTTGTGTTTATGATTTTCGTTAGTCTGTATGAACCCAAGTTTTAAGGATGGCAAAGAAAAAAAAATCAACATTTTCTCTGCAATTCTTATTACAATTAAATTTTAACAAACTATACTGTTGAATTCTTCTGTTATTTTTTTTTTCTCACATGCTCGCATTTAGCTAAGAGTCTGGATGGCTGAGAAAACTCTGGATCTCTGCCCAGCTGATCTGACTGATTGCTGCACAACCAATTGTAGAAAGAGCAGAGGACAGGAAACCAACTGTGCTTATGGACAATTCAGTCACACCATGTAGAAAATGACCCTAGTGTTTGTATCTTGCATGCATTACCTGCTTCAGAGTAATATGAGTATCAATGCAATATTTCCTGGTTAGAACAACTTTGTTTTTTCTTAAGAATCAAACTGCTCAATGTGTCTGAGGTGGTAATGGGGAGAAGGTAAAAAGTGGAAGAAAGAAAAGAAAAAAATGAGATATCTTTAAATGCAATATTTTTAAAATGAGTATTCCCTCTTTTCCTACCAAAAGGAAGATGTTATATTTTTTACTCAAAAGCTACTTACATTTCAATCATTTTATCTTAATTCAAACATGTTATTACTTAAGAGTGAAGAAAGTACTGACACAGTAGGCAAGGAGAAATATCTGACTCTACTATTGACATGCTGCCATATCAATTGCAACTATGCTTTATCTCCTTACCTTAGTTTCTCTATCAATGATAGCACCTTCTCTTTTCCTGTCACCTTCTTTTCAACACAGGTTTGATAAATTCATGAACAAACTAAGCCTCTCTGAAGGACTATAAAAATTAAAGTGTAAGGTATCAATATGAAAGAAAATTATTTTATTGAGACTTCAAATACACATAATTTTATAAATAAAACATTTAATACATTTAAACATTGTTTTATATTTAACAGAGTACATAAATACATAAGAAAGAAGGGGGCAAAATGATAAACCAGGTTTTGTTCATGCAATATTGGAGGTATAGACAGAACACAACATGCACACACACATACCCACACAAACACACCCTATGTCAGACAGTTCACTCTATCTATGGAGGATAATAAAGATTACCTGAATTTGCATACTGCATCCCCCCACCTCGAATTTGAGAAAGCAATGTCTTTGGTAAGATAGTATCAAATTTCCTTATTTGTTTTATTATAAATATATATGTATATATATATATATATATATATATATATATATATAAAACTTTCATTGTATACATGTTTATATTTGCATATATATTTCTGATATATTTATGTAAAAACTGGTATATTTTACAATATTTATTAAGTAATGTTGAACTGAATCATAATATGATGATAATATGAATGCTCTTTAGTAATTCTAAATGAAACTGTAGATTTCTATAGAAATAGGAGCAATTAAAAACAACCATTTGGGCAAAACATAAAATTAAGACAGGGTAGATGTCATATGTTTTTGCTTTGTTGTTGTTTATTTTTACATTTGTGCTTAATCTAGTTCCTTGGGATATTTTGTTAAAACAATTAAAACTCTGGAAGCTTTTACCCTATATACGAAAAAAGCTGGACAACATGTGTTCTGACTGGTAAGGTATTAAAACTTTATAATTTTTACTAAGTACTTTGGATGAAAACTAATTTGGAAATTGATATGACATTCAAATACACACACATACATATATATGTATGCAAATATATACACACATATATGACACATGGGTCAGCTACAGCAATTGAAACTGACAACCTGAAGGAATTAAAAATAAATTAAAAAATAAATATCACTCAGCAATTAGTCGATGCTTGTCATATGTACTATATACACTGTGTTCTGTTCTATGGGAGTTTACAAAGAAGCATAAAATATGGTCCCTCCTTTAAAAATATACTTATATCCCTTATAATTATTATAATAGTAAACCTGGAAACAAGTTTGCAGATCAAGTCCCTCATATACAGATGATGAAACAGGTCCAGAGAAGTTGATATTTTCCAAGTCACACAGGTAATGGGTACAGGAGTCAGAAATGGAAATTCAAATATAAATATACTTTTTACTATACTGTTTTTGGAGACATAAAAATTAGAAAAATCTCAATATCATTAAAACAATTAAAGCATGTACCTGTGTTTCTATGTGTGTATCTATGTCTGTCTGTCTGTCTGTATGTGTTATAGACGATAAATCCTATAGCAATTTGGAGAATTAAGCTATTTTTTCATTTGAAAACATTTTTATTCTTGCATTTAAAAAAAATCAACATCTAGCCTTCATTAACAAAGTCCTATTTTCCTTCAATAGATTTAGTTTTTCAGGAGTGAGAACGTGTAATACCTAAAGCCAACGAGGACCACAGTAAAATAAAACTGTCGACCTCAGTATTTCCAAACTCTAGTAGAACAAGTCTCTCTAAACAATCCTATTTGATTTGGGAATTTTCCAAGCCGGCTTAACATAAACTACATTTTAATTCCAGAATAATCAGCCAAAAGGGATGGTTTTATAGTCCACACATCAGGTTTGAAATAGTTAGACTTCCTAAAACTACAGGTTCAGATCCCCATAGTCCTCCATCCTTTGTAGGTAGCTAAATTAAATACGATACATCAGTCATGGGCACCTCTGTGTGTGTGTGTGTGTGTGTGTGTGTGTGTGTGTGTCTGTGTTTGCATATGTGAGTGTATGTATGTGTGTGTATTTTACAGATGAGACCTCCACGATGAGAGCATTAGTTGCACTGTGTGAAGTTCCCAATGCAATGTTTTTTTTTTTTTCTTTTTCTTTTTATTCTTTAGCTGAGTGTGTGGCTCATGAATGGCTGCAACTTCTGGGAATCTTGCCAAAAACCTGGGGCAATAGGAGAGTGTAACTTTGCTCTAAAGGAGATTAAGCTCCCTTTTTATAAGAGGTTCCCCCTGAACCCCACCATTGTGTGGGCTACACTCATTATTTTCCATGCTAGAATGTGAGTTAATGCACTTGCCTAAAAAGTAATATCTTAATTCCCCCTCCATCTTCCTGTCTGACAGATCTGGTAAGGATGTTTTTTTTTTTTTGTCCAAAGATAATTCTCAAGTTTGCTCTTTCTCACCAACACATACATCTTGCTATTACAGGGGAAAAGATTAAAGTTAATAGCCAACCAAGTAAAGGGATCAGTTTGACTGGTGGGTAGCCAGCTTAGCTGGTTAAAACATGGAGTCAATAAAGCTAAAGTTACTTGGTTCAATCCGATATTCATTTTCGAGTTTCTCTGATTCACAGTGTAGAGTATTATCTCTTTATTCAAAAACAGCCATCTTACAAATATATCTTATTCGTCATAAGGAGGTCAGGGTAACACTATATACATATATAGATTAGACTCATAATTTCCTATTATGCAAAATTGTTCAAAGTGGGTTCTGAGTTAATAAGTAATATGTACTTCACATATTAGCCTATATATATATATAAGTATATATATATGTATATATATACATATATACACCATATTTATGTCCTTGCTAATATGCTGTATAATATAAAATTGTATTATTTACTATTACGAGCCTGCTATGTACCAGGAATTGTACTAAATTCTGGGATATTTTTTTTTAAAAGCCAAAAAGAGAGAGATAACTTTTCTTTCTTTCTTTTTCCTTCCTTCCTTCCTTCCTTCCTTCCTTCCTTCCTTCCTTCCTTCCTTCCTTCCTTCCTTCCTTCCTTCCTTCCTTCCTTCCTTCCTTCCTTTCTTTATCTCTCTCCCTCTCATAGATAGATATAGATATATAGAGAGACATAGACTATACATACATATTTGTGTGTATATATATATACATATATATATATATATAAAAGATAGACTACACATATATGCAAATAGATGAGTGTACATTGGGTGGAAACTTTATGTGGGATATATGGGAGGATATGAACAAGAGTCTTGCAATTTTTGCAGGCATGGATGCGTTATGATATGCATTGTTGGAGGTAACATCCATGATGACGGTCTCACAACTCCATCAAACTATTGAAGTTTATATACATCATTGCTTCTGTATATGTACTTTTTTCCTGTAAAATGAGCAGTAAAGTATTAAGTGCTATGGAATTAAGTAGGGGAACCATTTGAGCTTTAACCTTCTAGCTTTAACATCAAGACAAAAAAGAAAAAAAAGGCAGTGGATTAAAGGCTTCAGTTTGCTCACTAGTGATAAAATAGCCTTTCTCACAGGGTTGTTTTATCAAGTGAAATAATAGATATGAAAGTACTTTGAAAAAGTATAAATTGTATATGAGTATAAGTTATGATTAGTTTTCTAAATAATTCATAGACTAGGATAATGTGAAAATTATCAGTGATTTTTTTTTCTCCTATAAACTTTGGAGAACTATATAATTGTAAAATAATTTATCTTAAGTTGAAAAGAAAGAAAATGTCATGAAATTTTCATCTCAATATTTTAACTGATCCATATAATACAGTACATGAAATATCCTAAATATAATAGGAATAGTGATAGTTTTAAAATATTTTCTGATATATGGCAGGATGCTCAAGACCCTGTCAGTAACAGAAAATGGAAAGAAATGCATATTTAAATCAAACATGCTAACAGTGAGTTCCTCTACTTCCCTTCCATTCCATTCTCTTCCCTTCCCTTCCATTCCCTTCCCTTCTCTTCCTTTCCCTTCCCTCCATTCTCTTCCCTTCCCTTCCCTTCTTTTTCCTTTCTTTTCCTTTTCCCTTCCTTTTCCCTTCCTTTCTTCCCCTTCCCTCTCCTTCTCCTCTCCATTTTCCTTCCCTTCTTATCTTCTGCTCCCCTCTCCTTGAAAGAGATGATTGAGTCTTTCTGTCTGCTATGTGTTTCTTGGATTGGTTTTGCTTTAAATTTTATTTTGAAACATAACTATGGTGCTTTATTTGGGTTTGAATCCCAAAGGCATATTATCAATAGAAGTATTATAAGTCCAATCAATTGAAAATCATGTTCTCCACAATCTCATAAAATGCTCTTTTTGAACCAAGTCTGTCAATTTGCTTGATCTTTCTTCTGTGTCTCTGGACATTCAAGTTGCCTCTTTTCTTTTCCCCAGGGAAGTTAAATGTATCAGAAAAAGCACTGGATCCAGAACCAGAAAATCTGGTATCAAATCCTAGTTCTGATATTTATTGGTTGTTTTACCAGATTTCCTTTAACATCTCTGAGACTTGTTTTTATTTTTTTAACCTGAAAATGGGAATACTAATACTTTCACTGCCCCCTCCTACACTGTTGTGAAGCAAGCCTTTTAGATACCTTCAAGGACTATTTATATATGACATACATAGAATCAGAGGATAATTTATATAGAGCAGAAAGCAATCTCAGAAGTCATCGAGTTAAACTTCCTAAATTTATAAAAGAAGAATTGAGGCCCAGGAAATTTGCTGAATGTTGCACAGGTAATAATTTTTTTTGCATTATATCTATGCCAATCCATATTCTTCCTTCCTTTAGAAATTGGACTCTGGTTCACCTCCTCTAAGTGCTTACTGAATTGAATGAATTGCATTCTTCTATTCACCCCTTTCATCTATATTTTTACACCTAGGTTTTTCTGTTTCTCCAGCTAAAATGTTAGCTATTTGGCTGATAGTTTCATGTCTTTTTTTCCCTTTGTTCTCTCCTATAGCGTTTATATAGTACAGTGATGTCCGCACAATAGAATCTCAATAAATAATTTTAATTGGAAAATGTTTCATAGGCACATATCAATAGCAATAATAGACAGATGGAATAGAGGCAACTTAAAGTTTCAAACTTTTTTATACTATATGCAGTTTTCTTCATTTTCTCAAATCTGAGGAAATGAATGAGAGTGGGAATATGTGTGAAGAGTTCAAATGCTCACCTGAATTATTTGGACTGCTATCAAAATTTTAAGGATTAGCAATATGATTATTCAACCGTATGGATTGCACATCTGGAAATGTCAACACTGCCCTAACTGCCTAACAAATAGAGCACATTTTGTCTCCTTATTCATCCACTGGTTGATATTTGCCAGACCTCAATCATCTCTAATTGCAGATTGTATAAATGCTTACACTATATTACACTATATATTTAAAGCTTAAATGCTTACACTATATTTAATTTGATAAATTTTAGAATCCATTCTGTGTTTTCTCCCTATGGACTTCCAGATACACCTTGGTTTTTTAAAAGAGAAAACAAACATCATCCTCACTACCATCTACTTCTCAAAATAAAACAAAACAAAAATAAAAACACAATACTTCAATGCAGTGTGATATTCTGATGAAACTCATTAAATATCTAGCTCTGTTTTAAGCTAAACATAAACAACTCTGCTTGAATGACTTTTCCCATAGTTATTCTTCTTTATGTTTTAATCATTGCATACTTGATTAAAACCCACTGGATGTGGATTTATTATTTCTATAATTATGCCCAATATTTTACCCAAAGCTTTTTTTCTGGCCTTCTTATTAACACTAATATGTGATGTGGGAAAATAATAGGTCTATTCTAATTATTTTTCTCAAGATCAGAAATGATCACAATTGTCCATAAACACCATTCTTTTTGAATTACCATATATTTTATAATTTCAATATATTTAATAATTTCAATATATTTAAATAATTGAGCCCCCAGATATTTAGCCAAATATTTAAAATAACTTTTATGTCAGAGACTTCATTTCACATAAAGTTACATTTAATTTTACATATATCTTAGATTGCAAACTCACAGTAAAGACAAAGTATCAACTAAAGATAGGTATAGAATATGTCCCTATGTGTTGTACATTTATTCATCCATTTTACCTCTCCTACTAATTAATTTGAATTGGTTTGCCCTTCAGGCATTGGTTTTTTTCCTTTGTGTAATGTTACTCTGTAGACTACTAAGGACCGATTTATAAGAATAATAATTAATATTGTCATTATTCTTTTGCTTGTGAATTACAAGATATATATTAGGCTTATTATAGATTTCCTATTTGGATACCATGATATCTTAAAAGCTTGTTGAGCATCAGTGCCATGTGCTGAATGCAAATAGAAAAATAAAAACAAGTACTGAATAAATTCAACATGGTCATTTGATCAATAAATGGAATCTCTTTGTATGATAATACATTGTGACAAAATCAAGGTAACTATGACCTTGAGTAAGTGTGATGTATCCCTACCAACCTAATGCTAGAAGAATCTATCTCCTTTGTTAAATGTTTCCATTTGTTCTTATCTCAATTTAGACAGTGGGGATAGGGAGCTCCCTATGTTTCCTTAGTCCTCTTTGGGTATCACTGTAAGTTAACTTGTGTGGTTCTATGCTGAGATCACCACAGATGAAATGCATTAGTACCACTGTGATAATGGAATATCTTCATTGTAAAAAGAGATATGACCATACACTACCTACTTTATGGATTTATCTGGGTTAAATCTTACTCTTACCATCCATCCATCCATCCATCCATCCATCCATCCATCCATCCCTCTATTCATCTGTCCAAGTGCTTCATTTATAGGATCTGGCACAAAATATACTGAGCCATTTCAAAACTAGCTTTAAGAATGAAGCTGGACATAACAACAGAACATAATTGTAGCTTTGTGTATGTGCATACTCATTGAGTTTGTGTTTGTGCATACTTGTTGAGTATGCAAGCAATATATACTGTAGCTCTATACTCACAAGCATGTTTATTGAGACAAAGAAATATTTGTTTTGGGCACATGCTAACAACTGAAGCATTGAAGTTAAAAACATTTGTTCCAACAGCAGATTGGGATTTCAGATTTGTAACCCAATTTGTATTTCCAAATTGGTTTCCAATTGTAGTGAAGCAAACATTTGGTAGGGGGCAGGTAGGATAGCCAAATGCTTCTGTACATGTTTCCACAGGTCTGTGAGCTTTCCTGGTGACCAGAAACTCTTGCAATATTTCCACTGTTAGTCTGATAGAAATATTTGCCAAACATTTGTCCAACAGAACTGGTCCAAATTTTTAATTTTATTTTTTTTCTTACAAAAGTATGACTTGGCAGAAACTCACCAACATGTCTAATGTGCCTGCTCCAACTTTTTTTTTTTTTAAACATTTATGCCTCCTTAAGATGCCTAAATCTCTAAGGCATATGTTTTCAAATATTTTGCCAGCACAGGTCAGAGTAAAGCTGTATTGCATCATTTCTGTTTTATTCTATGACTCAAAGAATGATTAAGAAAAAAAAAAGATTTTCTGAAAAATAGGAATCAGCAGATTAAAATCATACTCAGACATGTTGTAAGTAGAGAGATAACATTAAAAAAATGAGTGCTATGCAAATTTGTCATTGTGGTATTGTTTATCTGACTACACCGTAAGAAATCATGCCCTTGCTCTTGAAGCAATAGTTTCTGTGAATCATTGGCACACTCAAGTGGGTTTTCACTTAGATTTACAGAAACCCTCAAATGATGAATAGCTTTGACTTTTTAATAAAAGTAAAATTTTTAAAAAATGCACAAGAATGTCACACTATGACATAGAAAGCTTTTATATTAGGACACTAAGATGATGAAAAAATAACATTTCAAACAAGTTAATCAAGAACAGCTAAAAGGCAAAGTTAGTGAAGGGAATTGAGGTGGGTCTTCAAAGGAAACAGAGGTTTGAGAGATTTTGTGCACAAAACTAAATGACAATTGATAGGTAAATGCCAGCAAAAGAAATTCCAAAACCTCAACCTTTTTTAGAAGGAACATGGAGATTTACAGAAGGTGCCAAAAATTGTAACACAATTAAACAAGAAATCCAGAATGTCTTAAATGATAAACAGTGAAATGCCTGAAAATATCTCATAGAAAATAATGGTGAAAATTGATCTCTTTTGCACAAAAGAAAATAACCAAAAGAAACAAGAGGTTACATTGATAAGCATTCTTCCTATAGCAAATACTAGAAATAGATGATAAAAATCCAATGTAAAATCACAATAACTGTAGAGTGTCAAACTCATAAGAATTCTCCTGAATATATGCACACAAATAAGGAGGATTCAACCTTGAGCATCAAATATTTGAAAGGATTTTATCCAGTATCTTACAATGACATTGTAAAGTTAGGAAGGAGGGCTTTCTGAGAAAAAAATAACAGAATAATTCCTTTTCACTTTTCTAGTTGCAATTAAAAATTTCTTTGCTTTTCATTCAGGTGAATGTCTATTCCTATATCCTGCATGAAGAATACTAATACTGTAAGATATGCAGAGTTTATCTAGGATTGGTACCACCATGATGACTTTTTATATGAAAGATCTCTAGAGGAGATTATATTGCTGTACTACAAATTATATGAGCTTATTTGCCTAGTGTCTGATATGGACTTCATCAAATTCAATGTGAGGAGTACTGTTCTACATCTTCATTTTATGAAATTCAGGAGTCCTTTTTCAGATGTCCTACTACTTTAGGGAAATCAGCTCCTTAATGTAAAATAGCAAGATTTACATCAACCTTGAGAAATGTAAAATAATGTATATAGGCAAAGCAAAGGACTTGGAGGACATTTCCAAGAATGCCAGTGCACATCAGCAAATATTGGGAAATGGTTAAACAGTAGACATTAAGATATTATGGGATTTGGAAACACTATTATATTGAAAATTGTCATTGGACTCAATAATGGATCTTTTAATACTACCTTATGTTGTGTATTACTTGGTCATTGCAGGGTATGGGGCCATGGTTGGAAGTGGGATACATGGTAGTCTGGAATTCTTTAGTCCTCAGCAGATCTGCCCCAGTCAGAAACTAAAGAGCAAGAATGGGGAGGGGGAGTAATCACCCTGGTAAACAAATAGGCTTGAGTCTTAGCCAGATTCAAAATAGAAGAAATAGGTAGAAGTAAAAATCAGGGTCATCAGCCAGAAAAAAATGAATGGCAGTAGTAATAGAAGAAAAAAAGTGAGATTCTTAGAGATAATTTGAGTTACTCATGGTTATAAATTTATCATCTTTTATATCCATGCGTTAGCAACATTTCCTTTCTCCCCTGTATTATCGTCATACTACACTTAAATACCTTTTCTTATTTTTTTTCTTACAGCCACCTAACTTGTTTTTTGAGGGGAGACAAATTAGGAATCCTTTAGAAAAGAGGCTACTTTTGCCATTTTTAGATTGGACCATGCTTCATCCTAATTGACCATTTTCATACCATGTCATCCTGCTCCTTTTAGCCCCATAGCCAAAACTTTAGCCCTAGACTATGCTCGAGGATAGAGCTAGGCTGTTCTGTTTGGTGAAAGCCAACTATATCAAGCTGGCCTCAGATGATGAAGTATGCCAGATCCAGTCATTTCCCTGCCAAGACACCATAGAAGTAAAATCCCACACTTGGCATCCCTTACTCTGGGAATCCTAATGAAATTAATATTACCATTATTTCTGCAGGGAAAAGGGTATGAACATCTATTACTCAATGGTTCCTCCATGATCTCTGTAATTTCTCAGTGCAAAACGTTTTCCCCCAACCATTACTGCCCTACATATATTGTTTTTCCTGTTAGAAAATAAGTTTGTTATGCCCATCAATTGGGGAAATGGCTAAACAAGTTGTGGTATATGATAGTGATGGGATATTATTGTGCTATAAGGGATGACTAGCAGAATGATTTCAGAAAGGCCTGGAAAGACTTGTATGAACTGATGTATAGTGAAGTGAGCAGAACGAAGGGAATGTTGTGCACAGAGACAACAATATTGTTTGATGAAGAACTATGAATGACAAGTATTCTCAGCAATACAATGATCCAAGCCAATTCCAAATGACTAATGAAGCACACTATCCACCTCCAAAGAAAGAACTGATATTGATTGAACATAGACTGAAAAATACTATTATTCATTTTCTTTCATTTTTTCTTTTATTTGTTTTCTTGTACAAAATGACTAATATGGTAATGTTTTACATAATTATATATATACAAACACACACACATGCACACACACACACACACATATATATATATATATATATATACATACATATATATATAATCCATATATGATTGATTACCACCTCAGGGAGGGGGTCAGGGAGGGAGGGAAGGAGAGATAAAAATTGGAACTCAAAACTATAAATAAAATTGTTTATTTTTAAATAAAGAAGAAAATAAATTGTTTGAAGGTATGGAATGTCTCTATTTTCTATTTCTTGTCCCAAGACTGTAGCACAGTGCCTAGCACATAGTAGTTAATAAATATATATTATTTTTCATCTATTAATTCATTCATGTGATCTGGTTAGAGCTTTTAAGAATGAGATTACATAAATATTTTAAAACATACAAAGCTCCACAGAGCAGGTCAATGTTATTATGCAGATTTGGTTGTCCAAATACTGAAATCAATTCAAGAAGGTAAGGGGGATTCTGGAACAATGAGTGAAATAAAACATGAATGCGTTTATCCTGGTATGCAAATAAAGGAAGTACTAAGCAAGTGATAACTGGGTCAATTTACAATTCTTCAATAGGAATGTCAGCCTGGTTTGAAGCAACATAAAAAATAACTTGTCTGATGTGCTAATGACTTTAAATTGCTTGTGTGTGAAGTTCTTGATGTTTGGAATTTTAAAAAGTACTTTGAAAGTGCTTCCAAAATATAATTGGCATCACAGAATATAGTAGATATCTATCAGTGTGGAAATATTCCAACCAAGACTCCCTAGAGTCATGGAGCTAGACTATTGGGCATCCTTGACAACTTGTGTATGAGATTCTACATTAAGATGTAATTGGCCTAGGCGCCACTTTACTGATTAACACTTAGAGAAGATTTCTTGTCAAGATTTCCTGCTTTTGACTTTTCTTTATTATTTGGTCCAGTATATTATGCCATTGAAAAAGAGCAGATATTAGATAAAAATACAGATGGTATATCATTACATAAAAATATATTAATCCATAATTGTTTAGTATTTTAGAGTTTAGGATACACTTTGCTCATAAAATCCCTCCAGGTTAGGTACAAAATTATTTGTTATCCTCATTTTGCTCATGAGAAAACTCCCAGAGGAATTAATGTCTTGAAACATTGCTGTCCTTGTCAGAGCCATTTGAACTTATCTGATTCCAAGTTTATTCCTCTTCCTGCCAAACCATATTGAAGCTAATTCATGAAATTTTGAAACATGCTGTTTTTGTTTAGTCACGTCTGACTCTTTGTGACCTCATTTGGGGTTTTCTTGACAGAGATACTGGAGTGTTAAGCCATTTCCCTTTCCAGCTCATTTTAAAGATGAATTAACTGAGGCAAACAAATGACTTGCCCGGGAGGCCATTTTTGAATTCAGGTCCTCCAGACTCCAGGATACTCAGTCCATCCCCTCAACCACCTAGCTGCCCTGAATTATACTAAGAAAACATAAATTGAGGCAGAGTGAAGTAAATAGAACACGAAAAATATAAATAATGGCTCCAACAATGTACATGGAAAGAACAAAAATAACAACAAAAACAACAAATAAATGAATGCTGTGCAACTCTAATGACCAAACTTGAAACTCCTCTACCTTCTCTGCTAAGATGCAGGGTTTCGGGATGTGGGTTGCTAAATATATTGTCAGACTTTGTTGATACATTGATTGGTTTTCCTAAACTTCCTTTCTTCTCCCCCTGATACAAAAACAACTTTTTTTTTTTTTTTTTTGGTGAGGCAGTTGGGGTTAAGTGACTTGCTCAGGGTCACAGAGCTAGTAAGTGTTAAGTGACTGAGGCCATATTTGAACTCAGGTCCTCCTGAATTCAGGGCCAGTGCTCTATCCACTGTGCCACCTAGCTGCCCTGCAAAAACAACTTTTTTACAAATATAAGGCATGGATTCCTGGTAAGAACAGGGAAGATCTCTGTCTCCCTCTGTATCTAGGTGATACAATAGATAGACTTTTGTTCCTGGAATCAAGAAAACTAATTCAAACACTTAATTTCAGGGTCAGACACTTACTATCTTTGTGACTCTAGGCAGGCCACTTGTTTGCCCTAGTTTCCTCAACTATAAAATGGACATAATAATAGTAACTATTTCCCAGGGTGGTTGTGAGGATAAAATAAAATAAAGTACTTAGCACAGTACTTGACATATATTAGGTGCTATATAAATGCTTATCCACCTTGCCCTGTTGCGTTTTACACACACAAACACACACACATATATACACACATATTTATATAATTATATATATAATATTCATATTTTTATGTAAACAGTTTGCTTTTGACGTATATGGATGATATACATATATAAGTAATAAATCACAATTTCACAACAGAATTTAAACTCTTTGAGAATAGGAATCATTATAGTTTTGTTCTTTTCCTGTCTCCTCTGAACATAGTATTCAGCATATTGGAGGTCCTTAAAGCTTGTTGAATAACTGATTTTTTTAAAGAAAAATTAAGAAAAAATTATATATTAAAAAAAACATGCATATCAACCCAGATCTCCAAATATACAATGAAGTTTCCAAGGATCACAGTCTCTGGATGAAGATTCTTTTCATATTTTTGTTAATTGCCCCTCCAAATCTTCTAAGGGGCTTTTATGAAGTCTTCTGAAGTGTTTTATAAAGCTCTCTCTCTGCTTTCATTGTTATTCTCTTAGAATGGTCTGCTCACTGCTTTTTGTTCTAATGATTAGCTAAGGATTCCCTTACTGGCCTAGCTATGCTTATCTTTTAGTGCCATATCTGCTCTAATTGTTGCTCTCTCTTCAGGGCACTCATAGCTTCCTTGTATATCCTAAATAAAAGCAAGTGAAACCAATGAGCTCCTCTCCTAATTTGATCAGTGGTTATACCTCTCCCAGTCAGAGTCTGTATCTCTAGCACTGAGAGGTCAGATGGGAATTTCTTCCTGTTAAGATTCAACCCTTGTTTATACCTCTGAATATGCAGGGACCTGGCCAGGAGTTGTGATTGTATCTCCTTATGGAGAGCCACATCCCTTTTATTTAAAATTTGTTTCTACCCTGGCTACTACGAATAATAATCCTAATAACAATAATTTCCATTAATTCAGTGATTTAAGGTAAATGTAAACTATAGCAAAACCAACAGGGCTGACTCTATTTGTAGGGGAGGTGATGACTGTGACTGGGATTCTTTCTACCTTTCTTCATTAGGATCAGGTATACCTTTTTCATGTAACTTTTCCCTTCTTTTGGGCATGGGAGGTTGGCAACTCACCTCAATTTGCCCACCCCCACCCCAATTTACCTTCTTTAGACACTTTGTTATTGTCAAATCACTTCTGGATCTCAATAAAAAACAATCATTCTCCCTCTCCCCCTTCTTTTTGAAAATATGTACTAAGAACCTGATTACCATTATTCTTAGTCAGGTTGGGAAGGGTATAACTAAGAGATCAGTATCCTTGCTCTGAATAAACAGGGCTACAAAAGCCTAAATGTCTAAGGCCACAGGATCAGAAGATTCAGAGAAAGACGAAGATATCTTAGCAATCACCTCATCTAATCCCCTTATTTTATAACAAATGAGCAAAATGATGTCCATAAATATATTATTTGCACACTGTCATACAAGTAGACTGTAACTGCACTGTGGTTCAAACCAAAATCCTTCCCAAATTCAAGACTCTTTCCAATATTGTCTCAATATTACTTCATCCTAAAGTACTTTTCCATTTCTCTTCCTTTACCCTCCTGTCTCTACATATTCTTTAGTTTCCTCCTCTTGAATTAACATCTTTTTTTTGTGGCCTCATTAACTTGGGGAACATGCTTCCTTGGTAAATACCCCTTTCTCTTTTCTTCATGTTGTCTTTCTTGTTTGCATATGCTTATATTCCTTTTATGATACTTCAATGCCTAAGTGGCCGAGTGGCAACTTATTGTTGTTTTCTTATCCCCATGTAATGTGCTTTTTTGTAGAAATATTGTCTGAATCAGAGAATGTTCTTTCCCCCTCATATTCTGAATCATCAACCAGAATCTCAGAGAATTGGGAAAAACCTAAGTATCATGTAGTCTAGTAGCGTCCTTCTTAAGTAGGACTCAAACCCATGCTAAAGGCTAACTATTTTATCAGTCTTTGTCAATCTGGAAGCATGTTCACAGAAATGTGATTTTCATTATATCTGAACCTACATAATATTTAGCTGTGCTATAATAGGATTCTAGTATATAAAAGAATTCTCCAAGCTCCTCCAAAGAAAGATAAATAAATATTACCGAGATGGAGCAACTTTTCATTTTTATCACAAAGAAAATAACTTCAAAATAGCTTGTCACCTCAAATAATGAAAGAACTAAAGAAAACCTGATTCACACCTCTTTTATTTCAGTGATAAATGTTTCACTCCTAAAACAAATTCTGAGTTTGGATCGTCATCCATTTTGATTCTACTTTTCTGTGAGAAATATTAACTTGGCCTCTCACTGTCATTCATTTAGTACAGTCCAGGAAGATGTATGTTGGTGTAAAACTTTGACTCTGTGAGGGTCTATGCATTTAGCTGTGCACTGTATGAGTAAAAGCAAGTTAAAAGCTCCCAAGTGAAGCATTTTTTTAACTTCGGAAGGTTTCACAAATGCTGGATAAAGAAGCTTTAGTGCTTCTTATTTTGGGGGGATGAAGAGGAAAATATCTGTAGTCACAAAATACCCTGGTGGTTTGCAACCTAAATTAAATATAAACCTTTAAATGTATCTCTAAGCCCCAAACATTTCGGAACAGATGTCTTCAAGATTTAAGGATAACAGTTTGTGAAGGATATCCATTGCTTAAGATAGATCTGAACTATTCTTTGTTAAGTTGACCAAGTTACCTGAATTATAAGAAAGTCCTCAGGTTTTGATGGATTTGGGACTGGATACTATGGAATTTTGTAGTCCTTACAAGCAGAATCAAGGCCATTTTTCATATTTCTGGGTTAAGGAGTGAGCTTTATAGTTCAGAGGTTGTATGATCATTTTTAAGACTGAGAAGGGACTTCTGAATTCAATTTCTTGACTGAAGGGTGAATATATTTTATAGCTTCTTAATGAATATACATCTATCTTTCACTAAGACCTCCAGGATTTGCATACACAGTAGTTCCCCAGACACCCCATTACATTTTGAGACAGTTTAATTTGTTAGAAAATGTCTCTCTATTGAGCCAAAATCGTCCTCTTTGCTTTTTTATGCTAGTGGTCATATGTTTTTGTAGTAGTTGTTGTTTTAAAGTTTGGAACTTTCCGGAGACATCTAATCTCTCTTTTACATGGTATTTACCTCAAATATTTTAATAAAGATTTCATTCCTCCTAAGCCTTTCCTTCCCCTAGAAATAGTAATGTAAGTTCTCAAGGCATAATTTCAAATTCCTTCAATCTAATCATCATTTTCCTCTGGATATACTCTAGTTTATCAGTGTCCTTCTTAATACATGAGCCGCCAAATAAAACATAACATTGAAGATGTTTGCTAAATAGTATCTGATGAGAATATCACTTCCCTCATTTTGTATTCTAAAAACTAATACATGGTCTCTCCCTCTTAGCTTTATTGAAAGATAGTGTGGCTTACTAAATAGGGACCTGGACTTAGTCTTGGGAATACTTTGGTTCAAACTATTTGTATTTAATCCAGGGGGTGGGTGATAGAGCACAATTTTTCTCTGCATCACATTCCTCATCTATAAAATGAGAGGATTGTTTTCAATGTCTAACAAAATATCCCAGCCACATGGAATATACATTTCAAAAACAGAGAGATGGTAGATGGTGTGCTGCGTTTGGGAAATGACACAGTCTGAAGTGATAAAAGATCATAAGCTATTTAAAAGGGAGTAAAGTATGATAAAACAACAGAAGTTGGAAAAGATCAAATTATGAAGAGTTTTAAATGCCAAACTAAGACAAACTAAATTTTTGTTGCTGATGTTGACTTGATTGTTCAGGTAATAGGGAGATGCTAGAATTCACTAAACAAGAGGATTGCACAGTCAGACCTATGCTTTAGGAAAATGACCTTGTCGCCAGAGTGGCAAAAGACTTGAGGCAGAGAGACTAATTAGGTTATTTTAATAATCCAAGTAAGAAATAATCAGGGCCTGAACAAAATGTTCTTGTGTAAGTTGAGAGAAATATAGGTATAATAGATGTTGTGAAGACAGAAAAAATAAAATTTCATAACAGAGTGCACGTCAGCTAAGTGAAAGTGCGGAATTGAGGATAACATTAAAGTTGTGGATCTTAGTGACTGGAGGTATGGTGGTAAACTTAAGAGTAATAGTAAACTCAGAAAGGGTCAGGATTTGTGGGGAAAGTAATTGCCTGTTTTGGACATAATGATTGGAGATACTTATAGGCCAAGATGTTTGAGTCAGTTGGAGAGGTAAAACTGTAGCTCAGGAGAGAGAGTAGTTTGAATTATCTATCTATCTATCTATCTATCTATCTATCTATCTATCTATCTATCTATCTATCTATCTATCTATCTGTCTGTCTGTCTGTCTGTCTGTCTGTCTGTCTGTCTGTCTGTCTGTCTATCTATCTATCTATCGATCTGTCTGTCTGTCTGTCTATCTATGAACTTTTTTGGAATCATTCCCATAAAAGTGATAATTGACCTGATAGGAGTTGGTAACACCTTCAAAAGGTATAGTATAAAGTGAAAAGAAATGAAGGCCTTGGACAGAATCTTCTATGTTGTCCATACTTAGTGGATTTGATGTAGATGAAGAGCCAATGAGTGACCGAAATGGAAAACGTCATGCTGATAGGAGAAGAACCAGGAGAGATTCATATAAGAATCTAGAGGGGAGAAAGTACACTTGTGTCACATACTGCAGGAAAATCAAGAAAGATGAAGATTGAACAAAAGTTATTAGATTTGGCGATTTAGAGATCATTAGCAACTTTGGAAAAGGTAGTTTCAATTCATAAGTTTGGCAGTTAGATGGTAGAGGATTTCAATGTGAGTGAGATGAGAAGGAGTGGAGGCATAGAGCTTATGGGAATTTATAAAGCAGTAAGACCAATTAGAAAATAGCTTATAATGGTGTTTGGATGAAGTGAACTCTTTTTAAGAATGGGGTAGATCTGGGGCAGCTAGAGCACTGGCCCTGGATTCAGGAGGAACTGAGTTCAAATCCTGCCTCAGACACTTAACACTTAACTAGCTATGTGACCCTGGACAAGTCACTTAACCCCAATTGCCTCAAAAAAAATTTTTTTTAATTTAAAAAAAGAATGGGGTAGATCTGAAAATAAGGGTAAGGAACAAAGAATGATCCAGTAGACAGGGAGAGATTAAAGATAAAAGAGAAAGTGGGGAGGTACTTTGGACACTTTGATGGAGAAGCTGTAAGGTAAACAGGATCAAGGATGCAGATAGCACAATTCAGTTTATCTCAGGAAACAGGACTACCTCCATCTGAGAAAGAAGTGAAAGAGAATATGGTGGAGGAAGATATTTGAATGATGTGAAAGGAGGAGTTGAAGATAAGGGAGAATTTTCAGTGAATAGCTTTTTTTATGTATGTGAAGTAAAGGTGGGGTGCTCAGGAGAGTGGGGGAAGGTTAAGGACTACCATGTGAGACTTGAGGAAAAATGAAAAACGTATGGGATAATTGAAATAGTATATCAGTTGGGAAAGAATAGAATATTTGCCTTACTTAATTGAGGGCCTAGGTGAGACTAGATAACCAAAAATTTTAGTGGATCTAGTCATAGAAAATTGAAATTGTTCATAATGTATTGGTGATTTAAAGTTTCTTATTATGGATCTATATTCACCAAAATAATAGAATCAACACTAAAGGTATCTAGGTATAATTTAATTAGTGTCAGTTCAACATCTTTCTAGTGAATTGACT
Organism: Dromiciops gliroides; assembly: GCF_019393635.1. NCBI lineage: Eukaryota > Metazoa > Chordata > Mammalia > Microbiotheria > Microbiotheriidae > Dromiciops > Dromiciops gliroides. Next base: position 321,630,345 of record NC_057864.1, on the reverse strand, counting down.
GTCATATCATGTTTTCTAATAAATGCATTGTTCATCATCTGTCAATTTGGCTTCATTTGATTGACTCTTTTAAAATCATGTAAATGCAATAAAATATCATCACTTGTGGGTTAAATTTGCTGTCTTGTTAAAGGGTCTATAAATGTGTATATCTGTGTTTCCTGGGTGGTAGCCACAGTAGTTTGATTCCATACATACATGGTTTTATTTTCACAACAGAGCCATGTCCAAAGGCCTAGAAAAGATTCATTTGAGTAAATTAGCAAATAGCTATATCACAGACATACTTAATCCCTGCAAATGGCCGTACATTTCCCAGAACAGGAAGGTATACTGTTTGTTTTCCTATTGTAATCTTTCTGCACAATGTCTATCTCTCTATATTCTAATGCTGGATTAACAAGTCTGCTATTTTTTGGGAGGATGAGGCAATTGGGGTTAAGCGACTTGCCCAGGGTCACACAGCTAGTAAGTGTTAAATGTCTGAGGCTGGATTTGAATTCAGGTCCTCCTGAATCCAGGACTGATGCTCTATCCACTACATCTACTATTTTTGTATGACCTAATCTAGGGGGAAAGAATTTGTATAGTCTCTTTTCTTCAAATAGATCTCTTTCATGAAAGCATCAGGGATTCATAAGACAAAGATGTCATTGACAGCAATGGAAACTTTCCAGATGGGGAAACAGTAACCTTTCTGTTGAATATATATGTGTGTATAAATGTATGTATGTATGTATGTATATATGTATGCATGTATGTATGTTACTACACATATTCCAATATTGTAGATTATGGAATATCATGTGACTTGAATTCTTAAATGTACAGCTTACATTATTTAACTACTTCACCATTATATTAAAACTAATAGTTTTCTTTTTGTGTGAATGAGGTTTCTCCTGCATAACTTAATTTTGAACATGAATAGGGAAAATGCTGTTTATCCTCCATTCTCACTCTAAGACTATAACTAGGCCCTTGGTGACTTTATTTGCTTGTAAATAGAATTTAATCTGAGATTAATGGAACATAAATTCTGAGTACTTAATTCTGCATTTAGCTCATATTTGTTTTTGACTGCACTTGTTTATTTAACGATTTGCATAGCATTTATGCCCCTATATGCAAGTTATAGAAGATTATAGTGGGTTTTGAGTTGAATCGATGTGTTTATAAATGATAATAGGTTTTCTTGTGGGTTTCCTTCCATTTAAAAAACACTCATGGCATTTTTCTTTTAGAGCTATATAGAAGTGTAGCTTGGTTTCCTCCAGCAAGACATTTTATGAAATTATTTTCCTTTCTGTGTATTTGTAATCTTCCAAATTATATTTTGTCTTAATTTAAACTCAAATTAACACTCCTATAAAGATTAACACCTCTTAATTAATCCCCAGGGTACACATGACTCATTAGCTCATTTTGTTACAGACTCTCCTAATGATAACAAAATCATTAGTTGATATACAAATTATAAAGCATTCCCTATTTTTGTGCTCAATACTTTTATCAAACTAGTCTACTCACCATTCCTTCCACTTACCTTACTTTTTCTTAGCTTTTGTTGCCTTTTTTTCTGTTTTGTTATTGCCATTTTGTTTATTTATTTATTTTTCTATCACCAGTATTTAATAGTATTAGGCATATACTAATAAATGATTGTTGACTATCCAGTTTTTGTATCTTTAAAATTGCAATTGCCTACACTAAAAAACAGTGCCTTTCTGCTCCACCTTTTTGAGACCTGCTTATACTTTGATGCCGACCTTAAATTCAACCTCTCTGAAGTTGTTCCCTTTTTCTTTCTTTCTTTCTTTCTTTCTTTCTTTCTTTCTTTCTTTCTTTCTTTCTTTCTTTCTTTCTTTCTTTCTTTCTTTCTTTCGTGAGGCAATTGGGGTTAAGTGACTTGCCCAGAGTCACATGGCTAGTAAGTGTTAAGTGTCTGAGGCCGGATTTGAACTCAGGTATTCCTGAATCCAGGGTTGGTGCTTTATCCACTGTGCCACCTAGCTGCCCCAAGTTGTTCCCTTTTCAACAACAGGAAGTAATCTTTTTTCTTCTCATAGCATTCATAATATGTTAACTTCTTCTATTCCCTTATACTCCATGAGTACAATTATTATATATGTCTATATTATACTCCATCAACGAAGACTAGTTTAATAACTCCTTGAGGTCACTGATTATAGGTGCTCACTAAATGTTTCTTGAATTAAATTTTCAATCTCAATTTAAGGTAATTTTTTTTTCTGTTCCATAACCATTTTAAAAAATGTCTTGGTTGTAAAATAAAAAAAGGTCGATGAATTGGTATACAGCCATAAATATTGTGGACACAGTTGCTCAAATTTGATGTCCTAAGAGTCAGTCAATACTATTGCCTTTGCACAAATGAAAAAGTATTATGAAATTACTTTTTTTAAAAGAAGCCTCCTTAATACTACAAAATTTCCATTAAATGAATATTGCTTAGCACCACTTAAATCGTAAATTATGTAAAATAAACTTTTTGAAGTCAAAAGAGCTACTTTTAACCAAGAAGATGAATTTCCAGTTAGGAAAGATCATTTTGCTTCTGTCTTTCAAAAGATCTATAATTTTACTGGATATGGGTACTCTTTCCATTAGTACAATTACAAATACTTCACAACTAAGTAGAAAATCTTAATGAATTGTTGTGGCCAAAAAAAAAAAAAACAAGAACAAAAACACCACTGAGCAGAAAGGGCTATAATCACAGGTAATGACTGTCCACTTGCAACTGACAATGACAGTGAGACAGGCATTTAGAAGGTATATAAACTTAAAGAAATGTCACAAGAAGTTTCTCACTGACAATGAATATTTGGATATAGCAACCCATATGTCCACTAAGATATGGAGGGATTGTTATTTGTGCTTTTAAATAGAAAGAGAGCTGATATTAATGAAATCATTAATTTTTTAAAGTTTTGAAAATATACACAGTCTAGTGGATCCATAATACCCAAAATGTGGATCTATATTCCTTCCTATCATAAAGATTTTGACCAGTTAGTCAAAAAACATTGATTAAGCAGAATCTTCTATATAGTAGGCACTATGCTAAATGGAAGAGACATAGAAGTGTAAAAGACAGAACCTGCTTTCAAGGAACTCAGTCCAATGGGTTAAATAACATGGAAACAATGTACAAACACTTATATGTTTAAGTATATATACACACACATGCATATATGTTTATATACATGCATGTTTACATATATACTTATACAAACATGCATACACATATATTCATCTATGAGTAGAGAGAAAAAGATATACACATTAGGTCTTTTGAAATGAGAATATACTGGATAGTAAGAGTGAATTAATGATAATACTGAGATTGTGAGCTGTTTTGATGGGAAAGTTGGCAGTGTCTTCTAGTTGAGAGAAATAGTGAAGGTAGATAAAAATGCAGGTTTCAAGGTTTTAGTGACAGCGCAGATGATAAAGCCTGCTGATGTACAGGGTGTGGAACATATTATAAAACACATTGTTGCTTCATCTTTAAAAACAAACACAAAAAGACCTACAACAACAAAGAGGTCCCCAAACATAATCTTTGTTCTTGTTTTGTTTTGTTTTTGCAGGGCAATGAGGGTTAAATGACTTGCCCAGGGTCACACAGCTAGTAAGTGTCAAGTGTCTGAGGCTGGATCTGAACTCAGGTCCTCCTGAATCCAGGGCCAGTGCTTTATCTACTGTGCCACCAAACTGACCCACCAAATATAATTTTTATTTAGAATTTAAACAAACACTATAAAAATGGCCACTACCATAAAATAATATGATAGAAACAGAGAATTTTATGTGAAACTTTGGATCACTGTTATATTCAACTTACTTTTCTTTTAAACATATAATAAATTCAATGTGTAAATTTCAAATTTCTCCTATTTTTATGTCTTTCCAGCTATCTTTCTTTTCTATGCATTAAAAAATTTTACTAGCCGTCCTTCCTTCCCTCTCTCCCTTCCTCCCTCCTTTCTCTCTCTTCCATGTTTCTTCCTTCCTTCCTTCCTTCCTTCCTTCCTTCCTTCCTTCCTTCCTTCCTTCCTTCCTTCCTTCCTTCCTTCCTTCCTTCCTTCCTTCCTTCCTTCCTTCCTTCCTTCCTTCCTTCTTCTTTCTTTCTTTCTTTCTTTCTTTCTTTCTTTCTTTCTTTCTTTCTCTCTTTCTTTCTTGTCCTACCCTATCTTTATTCTATGATCAATCTACCACTCTGTAATTTTAAAACCTACTTCTTTTGCCAAAAATCCATAGGCATATTCAAATAGATAATACATAGACAGTTTTCAACTATATTTTTCTCAAATAAATCCTAAATACTCAAATAAGGTATGTTACTGCAATAATTTATTACATAGCAGCAACATTTCCTATAGCATAGGTATCACTACCACAAGTAGTGTGTGTGTGTGTGTGTGTGTGTGTGTGTGCATGCTTGGGGGGAGTATTCACACATAAAGCATTAAATGTTAAACACGTGAGTTAAAGGACACACACTGTATAGAAACACAGAATTGGAAACAATTAAGAAAAAATGATGACAGTCACCCTGGAATCCAAAATATTTACTGAGTGTGTTGTAGTCACCATCAGCTGTGACTAGGGTGAGGGAAATATGAATGGGACCACTCTAGGGCAGTTTGAGTATTAACCTGTTGAGAGAAATGAAAACAATACCGCTCACAAAATGTAAGTAACCTAATGGTTAACAAAAATACAAAGGATAGACTGCCTGCATGACAATATCTTCATATCCCCAATTTTTATTTCTCATAGACCTCACAATTATCCCTTTTTTACCTGAATCAATTATTAGTGGAAATGGCATATTATAAGGATGCCAACACTAAAGAAAAAGAATAGGACTCACCATCAATTAAAAAAAAAAACTTCTTGAGACAGTTCCTCAATAACAATGTTTTGTTCTAAGCCTTTACTCCCAGAAACAGAAAGCACGGGTGACAGTGATTCCATCTGCCAGCTTTCTGTGTACTCAAGAGAAAATCAATCAATGGTTTTTGAAACCAATTGTATCTCCACTCATGAGTTTTCACTCCACTCACTTCTTTTTCAGGACCTTCATTTCTCCATCATATGTTACATTATGTTAATTTGTAACTTTCTAGGGAATTCTGAGGAATGTCTAATACATGACCACAAAGGTATAGCCAGGTAAGATGACTACTATTCACATCCTCATTTCAAATTGATCTTTGGCTAAATATACATACAGGCTAGTCTTTGGAGAATTCAGTGGTGAGTTTGAAGAAAAATGAAAAACAACACAGTAATTGTCAAGCCTAATTGGGCAACTGACAGATGTGTAAAGGGCATAAAAGCAGAGCCAAAATATACAGATGTCTCTGTACGAATGCTAGAAGCTTAAACCATTCAATGAATGAAGCAAATTCTCAGTGATTAATATATCCTTTGTATAATTGGCATCTCAGAGATTTGATGGAAGGAGTTTTATCTTTTAGGGATGCCATGGTGTGAAGCTGAAATACTCTGTGGAAGGACAGACATAAAAATAATAATCCTTAATGTGGACAATATAACCAGCAAGGATGTAAATGTTTTCTTTGGAAAAAAATCTATGCAAAAAGTATACATAAAGAATATATGAATTGTACTAGGGTTGTTTCTAGGTTAGACTTTATAATTAAATCAATTAAGTGATCTCCACTTGAAATATTTGGGATGGGGGAGAGGAAGTGTGTAATCATTTATTAAGTACATACTTTATGCCAGGCAATGTGCTAGGTGCTTTTAAATGCTATCTCATTTGTTCATCAAAACCCAATAATGTATGCTCTATCATTATTCCCGTTTTAAAAGAGCAGAAACTGAAGACAGAGGGTGCTGACTTGCTCACTGTTACACAGTAAGTATGTATATGGGACAGGATTTGCACTCATGTTTTTCTGACTCCAGGCTCAGAACTCTATATACTGTACCACCTAACTCCCCCACATTGGGGATGCTTAGCCTGTAAAAGGGAAGATCAGCTGTTTTCAAGTTTTTGAAGACTTGTCCTGGGGAAGAAGATTAACATTTGCACTTTTTCACCCCAGAGAGCAAAAACTGGATAAATAGATGGAAGATGCAAAAAGTTTAAGGCAGGCTCTTTTTGATGCTTCACTTGATATTAATAAACAAAGTTGCAACTATGGTTACTCTTATCAGTTTGCCATGTGCCATCATGAACATTGGGTACTCCTCTTATTGATTCCATTGGAAATAATTGGATACATTTAAGTCTGTATCTTGATTTACAACATCAATTCCTCTTTTTTAAAAATGATGAACAACAAACAAGACAGAAGCTGGTTTTCTTTATTCCTCTCATTCCTTCACTTTTGGTTATGAATTTTGACTATTTTTAAAGAATTATATAACAATGGTCCCCCCTTCTTTTATCAAGGATACATTCAATATATCTATAGATGATTCTCATAAATACTTGTATAGAGATGATATAGTCACAGTTCCTTACATAAGATACTCTGTCTCCTGACTCCATGCATTTTCACTGCTTGTCTCCCATACCTAGAATTTTGCTTACCACCTGGCTTCCCTGGTCTCCATCAGATATCACCTAACCTCCCTTTCTTGCTTTTGAAAGAAAAACTTTCCTGGACTCCTTAATTCTAGTGATTCCATTTGAAGTTTTCTCAGCAAAGATATGGGAATGGTTTGCCATTTTCTTCTCCAGCTCATTTTACAGATGAGTAAACTGAGCCAAATGGAGTAAGGTGACTTGCCCAGGGTCACACACCTAGTAAGTTTCAAAAGCTAGAATTGAGCTCAAGAATATGAGTCTTCCTGACTCCAGGTCCAGCACTCTATCCACTGAACCACCTAGCTTCTCCTTTTAAATTTTATCCTGTGTATATCTTATATGTACATAGCTATTTGCCTTCAGTTTTTGCCTTCCAAAAACTTATATCATTACAATGCATTCAGGTTGATATTTAAGCTCAGAACAATGTGTTCCTCAGTACATAGTCCTCTAGAATAACCAAGTGTATCATCCTAAAATACTCCTTTACTCACATTAACTACAATTCTCAAAACTTCTAAGAGTTTCATCATTAATGAAAAGAAAAGGTTCAAATTCATTCTATTTGCAGTCAACAATAGAATGGTTCTAATCTACCTTTCAACCCTGAACTCATATATATATATATATATATATATATATATATATATGCATATGTACATATGTATGTGTATGGATGTATATGCATGCATGTATATATGTGTGTATACATGTATACATGTGTGTATAATTTCCAGCATGAACTGTCTGCTCTACAGGTATGGCAATGTATAGTTTCTTAAATACGGAAATCTTCCTTAGTCCTTCTCCTAAATCGTTGCTCATGCTGTACACTCTAAAGAGAAAGCCTTCCCTTATGTTCATTTTTCCTTTTCATTTACCTCAGTCCTCCCCATACTTCAAGTCTTAGCTAATGTTTCCTGTTCCAGCTATGACAGTCTAAATATTTCTCTAATCCACTTTGAATTCTCCATCTTTCTTAAGTTCCCTTTTGCCTATTCTGTAAATTTTGTGCTTAATCATATTGGAGAAGCCTCAAATGTAATTTCTTCAATATCATTTTTCAACATGAAGGATAAATATTGGATTAAGTTATTTTTTAGTTACCTCATCTTTAAAATCAGGATAATTTAAAGATTATCCTACTTTGGAAATATTAAGTTTCATATAAAGATCATGTTCTTATTACTAAAATGATGGCGGGGGAGTAGAATTGTGAGTTGAAAAATGACATTGATCATGCTTGATCAGCACAAGGTTAATGTTAGTAATACAGCTTTAGCAAAGAAAAGACACATCAAATAGTCTGAAGAGAAACTCGGTATAAATTCTATTAGTGCCATTAATCTTAAAACTTTTAAAAGTACCCAGATGTTCCTAAAGTTCCCTCAAAAGTGCACAAATATTCTATATACATTCATATCTTCCTGGATAAAGTGAAATTAGGCTAGATAGATGGCATTTACATTTTATTATGACCATTCTAGTATATTGTAATTCCCAAGATTCTGTCTTTTGTATAGTAAGATAATCATTATCCATATTGAAACTATGTTAGTCACATTTATTGCTTTCGTAAAGTTTTGTTTCATTTTGTTTTATTTTTCTGGTCCTGTTATCTCATCAATATAGTGAGATTTCAGGATGAAAAAAAATTCACCATTCCAGATTGGCTATTAATGTCTAAGTTAAAGTCTTGACTATTAGTTGACTGTTAAATTGAGAGGTTAAATTACTTGACCCTCTGGCCCACAGGAATAGAACTTAAAACACAGGAGTTTTCCTGATTGAGTCCAATCCTCTATCCATTTTGCCATATTGACTCTCTATTTTTAGCTATTTGTGATTTCTCTATGTCTTTAGATCATACACACACACAGAGAAATATGGCATATATATAACAAATTTATATGGGCATATGTATGTGTGTTAGTGCATATAAACACACATATACACATGATAATCTATATGTGTGTGTATACATATACATATATGAAATCAATATGTATATGTCTCTCTCTATACACACACATGCATATGGAAACAGATAAATTCTACACACACATAAATATATCCTTTATTGTATATCTTTGGTATTTCAGTTACATTCTGGGTTAAATCAGCACTCCATGAGCTCATCTGTAAGTCTAAACATCAATCAACATTATAGAAAATATATGTGATATTTATTCTAACACATCCATCTAAAATTTCTAATTGAAACATAATTTTTTCATAATAAAAATAAGTACAGAGTGTACAAGTATATATGTGTACAGGTTGGATATAGTGGGTCAAGATTCCAGCCTGCTTTATTCTGAAAATGTTCTCTATGTACATTTTGAGAAACAACATAGAAAGGGTAAATGACCATCTTGATTAAGTATTGCAGGAAATTTTGTAAAAAATTTGACTGTAGTTCATGTAGATCAATAATCTATGTCTGAGTTTACTATATCCATTCAAAATTCAATAAACATTTTGAGCGTTTTTACTTTTTTATTGTTATATTTTGTTTTTATACTGTCATCATTTCCAAACATATCAATGATCCTTCCTGGTGAATAATCCATTTTAACAAAATACTTATAAAAAGTTAAAAGTACACCACACAACAGGGGCAGCTAGGTGGCACAGTGGATAAAGCACCGGCCCTGGATTCAGGAGGAACTGAGTTCAAGTCCGGATTCAGACACTTGACACTCACTAGCTATGTGACCCTGGGCAAGTCACTTAACACACATTGCTCCACCAAAATAAATAAATAAATAAACAAACAAATAAATAAATAAAAATATAATCAAAAGTTTACCACACTTCAACCAAATCAGACAGAATGTGCAATTTAATGAACATTTCTAAAGTGATTACTAAATACAGAATTAGCAGCTATGTGGCACAGTTTCTAAAGTAACAGACCTGGAGTCAGGAAGACCTATGTTCAAATACAGGCCATAGACACTAGCTGTGTTACCTTGGGCAAGTCACTTAAACTTGTTTGCTGTAATTTCCTCATCCATAAAATGAGTTGGTGAAAGAAATGGCATGCCACTCCTGTATCTTTTCCATGAAAACCCCAATGAGGTTATGAATATTTAAACACCAATGAAACAACTGAATAGAAACAATATATATAAAACTCTGCTAAACAATAAGAGAGATACAAAGTTTTATAGCCTTCTCTTAATTCATCAAAATTATAATCAAGAAATAAATAAGTCACAAATAGTCAACAAAGGTTTATTAAGGAGTTATTTTTTTTTCTAGGCATGTTCCTAAGTTCTGAGTATATAAATAGGAGAGAAGAAGAAGAAGAAGAAGAAGAAGAAGAAGAAGAAGAAGAAGAAGAAGAAGAAGAAGAAGAAGAAGAAGAAGAAGAAGAAGAAGAAGAATGGAAGGAAGGAAGGAAGGAAGAAAGAAAGAAAGAAAGAAAAAGAAAGAAAGAAAGAAAGAAAGAAAGAAAGAAAGAAAGAAAGAAAGAAAGAAAGAAAGAAAGAAAGAAAGAAAAATAGTCACTAGCTTCAAGGTGTTGACATTCTAATAAAGAAGACAACACATTAAAAATATATGTACTTAAAAGGTAATTTCAGAGTTAAAGAACTAACAGCAGGAGAGATATAAAAACACTTCTTATAAAAAAGATGCGATTTGAGTTGAGCCTTGAAGAAAACCACGAAGTTGGGAGACAGAAGGGAGGAGGGAGAACATTCCATGCATGAAAAGTCACTACAAAGCTGTGAAGTCAGGAGATTGAGGGTTGCACAAGAAAAAGTAAGAATACCAGTATAGTACCTTTGTATATTACAAAGTTTAATTATAATCATACTCATGATACTATAATAATATACGATAAGAATATCAAGGAGTTAGTATACCAGAGAGGAAAGAGAGTTAGCCTTCAACAAGGAATATTAAGATTCAAATGTCACCTATTACACATATTGGCTATGTGACCCAGAAATAGCAACTTAAACTCTCAGTGCCTCCAGGGGATACTCTGAACCTAAAATTATAGACCAATGTGATCTGCATTGGATAAAAGAGGTTCCTTCTTGGGTTTTCCTCTGCTTCAAGGAAATCACAAATCTGGTCTAGAAAGTTATATTTGGTACATCTGAAAAATGACCTGCTGTTGACAGAATGAGTAGAGATTCATCAAAAAGAGAGAGAGGGGGGCTTGAAATATCTCTTGAGGATGGCAGAGGAAAGGCAGTAGGCTCTTAGAACTCATGACAGGATCATTCCACAAACCCTCCAAATAATGCCATAGGAAAATTCCTGGAGCAGCAGAAATCACAAAAGAATGGGCAGAAATAATTTTCCAGTCAAAGATGGCTTAGAAAGTCAACAGGAAGGCGCTGATGTGCCAGGGTGGGAGTGGAGCCCAACCCCACGGTCACGCTGACACAGATCCAGTCCCAGGCAGGCCTCACCAGAGAAAGACAGAGCCTCTGAACCAGCTGCAGCACCAACATCTTCTGGAACTAAGCTCACAGTCTGGTGAGAAGGCTGAACAGTTGGCTGGGAGAAGATTACAGGGGTCTCTGCTGGTGCTGAGGTGGAACTTGGGTGTTTCACCCCTGCTGGGAACCAGGAAATAGTCTTGAGTGTCAGTAGCAGGTTGGCCTGGGGTTATCTACAGACCAGATAATAGACCAGGTGAATGAAGAACATTCCCTGCCTGAAATTGTATCACCTGGGACCCCCTGAAGCTCGGGACAGTGCAACCTGGAAACTGCCCCACTTTAAGAAGGAATTAAAAGTCAAGTGAAAGACAGACGAGATGAGCATAGAGAGAAAGATGAGGACCGTAGAAAGTTTCTTTAGTAACAAGGAAGTTAGAGGTGCACCTCAGAAGAGGATAGCAACATCAGGGCTCCTACATCCAAAGCTTCCAAGAAAAATATGAATTGATCTTAGTCCATAGAGGCCCTCAAAAAGGACTTTGAAGATAAAGTAAGAGAGGTAGAGGAAAAAATGGAAAGAGACAAAAAGAGAGGGAGAAACCATATTATACACAAAGCCTTATCAAAGGTAAAGAGGTAGGAGAGCTAGAACAATTTCAGGTAACAAAGAATATTCCCATTTGGCTATCACAAAGTGTGTGTGTAGGAAGGCAATATGTGATCAATCTGGAAAAGCATGTGGCACCACAAATGTAGTATGTTATAAATTCAAGGTAAGAGACTTCTGTATTTATGTTGTATTTTTTGATAGGACCTGCTAAGGGATTTTAAAGCAGATCTTTATGTGATGAATACTCTGACAATAGCACAAAGGATATATTGTTGTGAAGGCAGAAACAGAATAAGGAGGAGGATGAGGATGGTAATTGACTTTTATATGGTACGTTACAGTTTACAAAGTCCTTTACATATGTTATATCATTTGATCCTTGCACTATTTCTATTACAGAGGTATTATAATTTCCATTTTATAGACAAGCACACTGAAGCTAAAAGAATGATTTACTCTCTAGGGTCACACAGCCAAGTAAGGCTTAAAATCAGGTCTTCTCCACTCCAGTTGTAGTACTCTATGCACAATTCCACACTTTCTCTTATGGATGTAGCAATGAGATGAATTGATTTCTTGTTTGGTGTGCTATGATAATTTTATGATCTCTATTACTATTATTACATGATTTTCTCTACAGAAGGAGGAAAATTTTCCCTAAATATTAAGATCACTAGAATGGTCAGTGCTGTTGATTGAAGGAGAGAGAGAAACAGAGCCAGAGCCAGAGACACAGAGACAGAGAAAGACAGCAAGAGAGAAAGAGACAGAGACAGAGAAAGAGACAGAGACAGAGAAAGAGACAGACAGAGACAGAAACAGACAGAGACACACACACAGAGACAAAAAGAGACAGAGAAACAGAGACAGACAGAGGCAATGAGAGAGAAGAGACAGCAAGAGAGAGAGACAGAGATACACAGAGACAGAGACACACAGAGACAGAGAGAGACATTGAACTTTTGTACATATATGAACATATAAAACACCTATGAATCATTAACACAGGGAAATATCAGTGTGGGAATTCCCTGTACCAGTGATAAAGGTCTTTGGAAGCATTCCTGGACTTAGTATATATGTTCTAAGGAGTTTTCTGAGGGTACATAGAAGTTAAATGATTTTCTTAGGATCACACAACTAGTAAGGTTCAGGGTAAGATTTCCAAGTCCAATTCTCTATCCACTATATCATAATTTCCACCATGATTTATTTAGCACTGGCAAATAAATTCCACTAGTCATAGGTAAGATAACTAATATTGATGCCACCAGTAAATTATTTTTGAAAAGTAAGAGAGGGAGTATTTCTGTGGCCTTGCATATTTCTCTAGTGCGGCTACTAGCAAATTGGGGCAAGGAAGATAAAATGGTTACTGCTGCCTTTGGAAGCTACAAGGCTATCTTTGATATCTAATGGCAGATGTCAATCTAATGGCTGGGGACTGCTGCTGCTCTAGAATAGGGACAACATCTTCGAAGAACAGTCATTGCCAGTTTTCACATTTTCAATTGTGTCCATAGAATTCTCAAACTCTGTAGAGTTCCATTTCTATTAGGCACATAAATTATTTTTATTGTTATCGGTACATCTCACTGGATTGTACACTCCAAGAGGGCAAGAAATACCGCCCCCCCCTTACCTATATTGTATGGAACAACTCAAAGCATGAAATAGGAAAGATAGATGTATGTTTGAGGAATCAAGGAGTCTGGGGCTTCTAACTGTACCTGCTTGCTGTTAATAGGAAAACTAAATAGTAGTAGGCTTCTTTGTATATACACATATGCATGAATGTGCACATATGATATGCATTCTATATGTTTATGGGATCGCAAGTGGATCCCTGGTTTCATAGGCATAGGAAACTCCCAGTTGAGTAAATCCCCTCTACCAAACCAGATTGCACCTTCTCTAAAGCCATAGTCTTAGCTAATTGCCTAGAATACTGAGAGGTCAGGTGACATGCCCAGGGTGAAACAGTCAGTATGTGTCAGAGGTTGGACTTAAACCCAGGTTACTGTGGCTCCTATCACACTCACACACACACACACATACACACATTCTGGCATGATTTCTTCTTTATGAAGCTATACTGGCTCTTTTTGATCATTGTTATTATTTTTACTATCTCATGACAGTAATAAATACAATGTTAATAATATCACCTTACCTTCATATCATACTTTAAGCATTCAAAGCATTTTTGTGTAATATTTCAGTTGTTCATCATGATTCTGTCAGGGCAAGTGTTATTATTCCCATTTGTTATATGTGCAAACTGATCAAAATTTTAAGTGATTTGTCCATTGTGACATTATAACTGGAAGAGCTTGGATTAGAAAATAAAGAATTCTCAATTCCTAGATTGGTGGGTTTTCAAGTGCACTATATCCAAAGGTGCTTGACATAATTTTAATTATTATGATATTTTTGGCTTACAATGGAATAGAGCCTTGGGCTAACACTGCCAGCAGATTTGAATAGAAATACTGAACATTTATTTTCTTCAGAATTTAAATATTGTAATTATAAAGAGACATTTTCTCAAGATTTTTTCCAACCATTATGCCCTATGCATTTGTATATGTTCTTGTCCTTGAATAAAAATGCCTGTATTTTAATTACAGTTTTTCATTTCAGAATTTGAGAGATTAACATGAAATTATTTTTGCCTCCTCAGATAATTTTTATTAATCTTTCTTTTGTAAAAGAAGGTTTAATAACTATGGTTTACTTTCATGTTAGACCTCCATATAGCCTTTGTCTACAGAAGCCGAAAATCGGGCAGTTTTTCTGATTAGATCTCTTTGTTATAAGCTGTATTAAAATAGAATGAAAACATATAGTATGGAATTAGCTTTGAATATGGCAACTACCTGTATATTGTAAAGGTTTTGTTAACACATTTATTAAGTGCTATGTACCAGGCACAGGGCTAAGAGTTTTACAAATATCTTTTCATTTTGTCCTCATGATAACCCTGTAAGATAAGTGCTGCTATTATTTTCATTTTACAGATGAGGAAACTGAGGCAGCTATGGGTTAAATGGCATGTCCAATGTCCCATGGTTAGGACAATTCTGAGGCCAAATTTGAACTCAGATTTTCCTGACTTCAACTTCAGGAATCTATCTGTTGGGCTATCTCGCTGCTTCTAGTGAGGAAGACTGAGGTCTTCCTAACCCTCTCCAAGGGACCTCTTACTTTATAACTGACACTCAAAATGGCATTAACTGAGGACAAATGCTTTCATTAAAATTCTAGAGAGGTTTTTTTTTTAACACATTGTGGACGTAGAAGGCATACCCCATGATCTGAATTAATTCTCATAATAGTGCTGTGAAGCAAGTTGTAAAAACCTTATTTCCATATTATGGATTTGTATATCTCAAGAACCTTTCAAGTAGGAACAAGCAAAACTGATAGTGGAAATCGGACCTTCTAATTCTATTTCTTTTTCTTACTTCATCTTTTCTTTCCCTGTAAAGACCTGCTCACCTTTTTACAATTCACTAAGCATTATTAATAAATCAAAGAAAGTTGAAGATTTACATCTTTTAGAAGTTTTATATATATATGTTTTTAAATTTTGTGATATAATTAAATTTTATACATATATCAAACAGATATAATATACAAATAAACACATGACATATATAATGTATATTTCTATGTTATTACATTTAGATATACCTAGATATATACTAGTACATATAACTTAGTATTTTAAATCCTTCCTCTTCCTTTTTTTTTTTTTAATAAACAGGAAGGTTTTTTTAATACAGGTAAATAATTGTCTTATATATAACTAATACATATCAATTTATATAAATAATATATATGACAAATTTGTTTAAATATAATTACTATACACATAAGACCTAAATAACTCATATACGCACAACATATATATATATATATATATATATAGTTATGTGTGTGTATATAGATACATATATACATCCTGTACCCTTTCCAGCATATGCCACCCCCACCTTCTTTTTCTCCCCAGGTTAAACATTTTTATTTATATTTTTCTGTTCCAATCTCTATCCTCCTTCCTTCCCTTCCCTCCCCCTTCTACTTCCTGTTTTTAAAAGACAGCTCAAATCATCTAATCCAAATTTGAAACTTATTAGAGTAAAATTTGTCATTCTTTTCTTTCAAAATGGACAATGCTTATTATTTTTTAGGTTTTTTTTTGTTTTTTTGTTTTTAGTTTTTTTTTTTTTTTTAGTGAGGCAATTGGGGTTAAGTGACTTGCCCAGCGTCACACAGCTAGTAAGTGTGTGTTAAGTGTCTGAGGCCGGATTTGAACTCAGGTACTCCTGACTCCAGGGCCGGTGCTCTATCCACTGCGCCACCTCGCTGCCCCAACAGTGCTTATTATACAAATAAACAATCACTTATTGTTGTTTTAATATTGGCTTAAATTTTTAATGTGGCAGCAGTTTCCTACCTGAGCTTTCCCTCTTTCTTTCTCAGCATTTACCAAGAAGATCAAATGGATTTACCCTTAAAAAAATTAACCCAACAGAGAAATTAAGCGGGGAAAGAATCTTCATTTATTGACTCTGTTGCTTGAAAAACACATTATTTTGTATACAACAGGTTATTTCTCTTTTTGGGGGTACACATTGAAATTGAGGTTCATTTTTCTTCTTAGAATTCTAAGAAGATTACATTTTCCTTTTCAATCTATAAGAATTCTGTCACAGCAGGAAACACAATGAGAGATGAACTCAGAATATTCCTTATTTTTACTTTACCTTTAAGTTTCAGTTCCTAAAATATGCTCTTTCCATGGGTAATGGAATCTATCTCAGTAAGAATGATGTATATAATGTCTATCATGCCACTGTCATCTTCCATAGGATCATGTGAAATTTTGTTAAGTTGTGAAAGGACATTAGAAATCACTTTTTCAAATTATTTCCCAAAAGCTTACCCCTTACATTCTGAAAATCCCTTAAAGTTTCACTGCATACCAGTATTATTAAGCACTAATTCATTTACAATGTTTCATAATGTTTTGTAAATTATTGGTGACATTTTTAATTTTTTAAAACATTCTATACAAAATAGAACTTAAAAAGATAGTTTCATGTTAAATTACAAATCTATATTTTGGATAACTTGCTTTAAAAAAATAAAAGGATATAATAAAGTAACCAGAAGCTAAAAGCTCAGTCCCGTAAGACTTTTCTCAGTGGTGCAAGTGGATTACTCAACACTCTGCACCTGTTTAAGGGGCAGCCCTGGTGAGGCTGAGAGCTTGGGAGAGGAGGTGGCTCCAGATTCCTTTAGGAAGAGGTGCTTGAAGGGAGTGAAAAATTCTGGGAAGAAGCCAACCTGTACAGAAGCCAACAGCTCAAATATCCCTGTCTGGAGCTGACTATACTTCAGGGAATTTCTTCCTAGGTGAAATCTGAGACTTTATCTCTCTTGATTGAGCTGAGATATCTTACTCCCAGTGGGAGAACTCATGTACTCTGTTATTTATAATCCATATAGTTTTACTTGTAAAACTTCTCTGATTTCTTTATGCTATCAGGTTGAATAACTGGGTTAATTTGCTGTTAGCTTTGTGAGGTCTTTATACAACTGGAATATGGTGGAAAGAGAGTCAGGAATCAGTACTTGGGGCACTCCTTCCTCATAAAGGGATATAGCAATCGGGAATTCAGCTTGGACCTAAAATCACTTCCCTCTATACTAACAAAATTTAAGGAGGTAGAGAGATACAATTCTGGCATGATAAACCCTGTCTGAGGATAGTAGAGTGGCTAGCCTCTTTGCCCCAATATCCTGCTTCCCCTTCTCACAGGAATCAAAATCTCCTTTGGAGAAGGGTTAGCAGAAGAGACTCTAGAAATCTTTCTTTATGTCTCTATGCAAGCCACATCAAGACAGACCCATTCAGTCACACCTAATTTACATGGGCAACACACAGTCACACATATATTTTCACATACCTCCTATGATAATAATAGAAATAGTGAGCAATTTATATAGTAATTTAAGGTATGCAAATAATATTTATCTCATTTAATCCTCCTGAAAACTCTGTGAAGGTGCTATTATTATTCATATTTTATATATAAGGTAACTGAGGCTGCAAGAGTCAATGGCTTGCCTAGAGTCATATACCACATAAGGTTCTTAGTCTTGATTTGAACTTGGATCTTCCTATTCCAAGTCTAACACTCTTACCCACTTCCCCACTGAGCTAGTTGTGTCCATTTCCTTATGTTATTAATTTTTTTAGATATTACTTAGTGCTGATAAGAAGAATGACTTGGGGGGCAGCTAGGTGGTGCAATGGATAAAGCACTGGCCCTGGATTCAGAAGGACCTGAGTTCAAATACGCTCTCAGATACTTGACACTAACTGTGTGACCTTGGGCAAGTCACTTAACTCTAATTGCCCCACACAATTTTTTTTTTAATTTAGAAAAAGAAGAAGATATACAACTGGACTCAACATCAAGACAGAGAGACCCATGTTAAAATCTTGACATGATAGATGTGGGATCCTGTACAAGTCATTTGGTAATATTTCAGAACAACAGGCAATTCTGAAGATGTATAAGATCAGAACCCAATCTTCATTGATAGAGGAAATTGTCTCTGTTTAGAATTTCCTAAACCAATAAAATCACAGATCTAGACTGCTTCACCTTAACCCTTGACATAGATGCTTATTAATTTCTTGAAAATATATAAGCCTAAGCATAAAATAACAATAGCTAACCTTTATATAGGGCTTTGATGTGTGCTGATACTATGCTAAGTACTTAACAGTTACTATATCATGTCATCCTCACCATAACCCTGGCATGTAGGTGCTATTATTATCCCCATTTTACAGACAATGAACCAAAGTTCCTCAAAACAAACAAGGGCTAAGTTGCTTCTTTAGGGTCACATGGCTAGTAAATGTCTGAGGCTGGATTCCTGATTTCAATTCCAATCTCTCTCTCTCTCTCTCGCTCTCTCTCTCTCTCTCTCTCTCTCTCTCTCTCTCTCTCTCTCTCTCTCTCACACACACACACACACACACATATCTTTCTATCATTTATCTATGCAATTCAAATATAATCTAAATTTAATAGTGACTCTCTACTATTTTAATTACTGTCTACTATATTTCTGGGATGTGACATTTGTTGATAATTTATGGTAATGAAATTAGAGTACTAGAGTCCACTTTAAACTATGTACCACACTGGTAAACTCTATCCAATAATACCAAGATGGAAGGTCTTTAAGTATAAGAGAGGTGGCAGAGTTTACCTGCCATCTGAGGATTGTTTTAGCTAGGTAGGAGATGGTCAACACCACATTGACTATAGCATATTTTTTTTTCTTGAAATCATTTGCTAATGATAAGAGAACTTTTGATTTTCATCAATTAATGAAGTAACTATGCCAGTGCAATTACCATTCTTTGAAGTATTAAAAAATGAAGTACATAAAAATATATATGATTTGTACTAATAATTCTACTTACGCATATGAAATATTCTTACAAAGCTGTAAGAATAATTGCATACTTCTTATAGCCGTGCATAAAATACAGGATATACAATGCTATTGGCAACAGATAAATTTATTTGATATATATATTATGATTTCCATATACTTATGATATACATATTATGATCTATCAACTTGAGATCAATATTTAGTATAAATTAGGTGGTTTTTGGAGTCCAGAGCAATTACTGAAATACATAAGAACCCTTCTATGGCTATATCACATACCTGATATGGTCCCAGGATATGGACTGGGAATAGTGTTAAAATATAACTCCAATGTATTAGTTTTAGTTTCCTTTTAGGACATGAAACTAAAATTCTTTTTCATAATCTACAGTTTATTAGGAATATACAGGTAAATAAGAAATCTAAAAAACTACCTATGTATAACTATATATAATTTTTAAATGACATTTAACCTATCAATCTCTATAATAGCTTCTTTATTTATCCCCTATGTCCCTTCTTCATTTTTTTTGTTTTACTTTTCCAATTGTCATATGTTCATATGTATTTTCCTCCCTTTTATATAGTTATATTCAATTTGTACACTGAGATGATTCACCATGGGCTTGCAGATTGCTTCATGTTTTTCATAATTACAAAAAAGATCTTTGAATTGTAACTATACTTTGTTTTTCTTTTAGATAATGCTTTTATGTCACAGTCCCAGTAAGAAGAATTCTTGATATTTTTTACAATATATCCCCATATTTCTCTCCAAAATGATTCCACCATTAAAAAAATCATCAGCAGAATGCAAATGTATTTTGTTTCTCCACAATCTTGGCATGTTTGAATTTCATAGCTTTTGTGTATTTATGACAATTTGGGGGAGAGTTAGAGGTGTCTAACTCTTGTTTTGAGTTGTTTTTCTCAATTAGGCTGTAACTTTATTCAAGTGATTATTTGTAATTCGTGTATAATTTTGAGGTTAAAATTTATTTCCATTGTCCACTTACATAAGAGAATAGGCATCTGTAATAAATAAGGGTGTGTATAGCTATGTGTTTATAGAAATTGAATATGGAAGTATTTACTGGTATATTTGTCCCAAACATTTTCTTCAGATTTAATTTTTGTAGTCATTTGTTTCTATTGTATAGTTTTTATTCATTTTTATGTGATCAAATTCTTTTATATTACCCTCAATAAATTTTTTGCTCAATGTACAAAAATAATCTTCCACGGATGAGAGATGTGGATATTTATATTTTCCTCAAACTTTTTATGATTGGTTTTAAGTTTAGAACTATGATCCAGTTGAAATTTATCATAACATATGGTACAGTGGGGTCAGTAAAATCTTACTATTCTTTAGTATTATTTTGAATTGGAGAAAAGACAATTCACCTTTGTTTAAAATTGTCAATAGTGAGGTGCTGGTCAAATTTTGGGCTAATAGTATGTTTATTCAAGGGACTGTAACTTTCAGAAATGTAGTGTGCTATATTAGAAAAGGTATTAAATTTGCATTCAAGACTAAGATCCAATAATTACTAGTTATATGTGACCTGTGACTTAAGTAGTTAAATCACTTAAATTTCATTCTTATCAGCTTCATTGGGGGATGTGGGGAGGGACAATACTTTCCAGGTCTTTAGTCAATAAATGAATAACCATTTATTAAGAACTTAATATTTGCCAAGCATTGTGCTAAATAGAAAAGCATAAAGAATGACACTCTCTGCTCTCAAAGAGCTTATGTTATAATGTGGGGAGATAACACATAAAATGAAATTGTAAAGGGGGAAGGGAATGGGAAACAAAATTACTGGCACTAGCTCCAGGGGCATATGAGGAGCATGTTAGAAAAAGCCAGGAGTAGAACCTGGAAGAAAATTAGATATTGCTGACTTAACTACTGCCCTTAAATGAAGGTTCTGGAAGAAATTATTTAATCAGTGGCATAGACAGCAAGGATGTGTGGTGAGATGCTTCCAATGTGTGAATTCCAGGGTTAGAGTGAGCCTTCAGGTTAAAAAGCTGGAGTTTGGTGGAGGGAGTCCAAAATATAGCCTGGAGAGAAATGTACTTGTTGTGACGAAAATCCTTTAGAAACCTTAAAATGATTTAGAAATAAGTTGTTATTTTAGAGATAAAAATATGAAAAAACCAATATGTTTAGAAAAACAAAATGTAGTCATAGCAGCCATATCCATGACTGAAGTTGATTGCAACAGAGTGAATTCATTAATGGCACATCAATAAAGGTCTAGTTGATTGAATAGTGAAACCTATCCTAGCAGTTGTGCTATCAGATAGTAGTGCACATATTTGGAAAATACAGGTGTGGCACTGGAAAATATCTCATTTGATATTTTATTTAAATATTTTTTAATGACAAAGATGCTATTCATCTTTGATTGTAAAGACTGAATCTACTATTAAAGAAAGGAAGACAGAAAGCAAAGTTATAGATTTGTAATGGTATTAAAGGATGAGATTTGAATCCTATTTTTTGCTACTTAATCAACAAGCCTTTATTACATGCCTACTATGTGTTAGACATTGTGCTAGATGCACTTGTCTCTATGAGCCTCATCCAAAATGAGAGAGGGGACTAAGTTTCCTCTCAGCTCTAAATCTTTGTTTCTAGGACAAATTAAAATTATTTTTCTTCATTTCTCCCTTGGTTTTTGGTCATTTGCAGGCATGTCAGACTGGTATCCCACTTGGGGTTTGCTTGGCAAAGATAGTATGGTTTTCCATTTCCTTCTCTAACTCATTTTACAAATGAGGAAACTGAGGCAAATAGGATTAAATGACTGGCCCAGGGTTGCAGAGTTAGCATCCGAGGCCAGATTTAAACTTAGGTCTTCCTGACTCCAGGCCTACCATTATATCCACTGAACCATCCAGCTGCCCTTCCCATCCCCATTTTAAAGGCTCTATGTCAAATCAGATTTGAAGAGTTTCCTAGGACCAAGAGTATGTAAAAACATCAATTTATACCTTCCAGCTCCAATGAAAGAAAATGATGCTTCAAAAAAATTACATTAGATGAAACAATATTATTGGTAATAAACAACCCCAACAGAATGTTATTGTAATTTATATCTCAAGCAAATAGACAAATGATAGTTTGGCAAGGTTTTTCAATGTGATAGTGGGCCTTTGCAAGATGCAAATATCTTCAGTATATTATAATTAAGCAGTATTGGTTGGTGCTCTAGTGTGCAGGTTAAACATGTAGAAATCACTATTATGTTTCAGTATGACTCTTTTACACCTAAGAAACTTGAATATTTATATACCACAGAAACAGAGGAGAATTTATCTCAAGAAATGCGCCCCGCCCCCCGCACGATATCTTTTAGCAATAACATACAGGTATCTTATATTTTATGATAATGTCTCATGTATTATTTGTTATAAGATGTAGTCATAACTAGATCCTTTCATAAAAATTCACTTCTTCCCCTCATGTCTTAACTAAATATAAATCAAATAAGTTAAGATTTCAGGATTTTAATACTAAATTATGTCAACATATAATACTAATATATACATAGATTAATGTACATTAAATAAATCTGTCCCATTTATAGAACACATTATTTGTACCATTTGAATTCAGTCTTCCATTTTGGTTTTCAAAACAATCCATCAGTTGAAAGTTGAAATTTTGAAACAATTTTTATTGAAACATATAGACAACTGCCCTAGATTTTACACAATTACAAAGAAAACCCAAGACATTTTCCACTTTGACAGTAAAAGCCATCCCTGTTCCATAAGTATCTTTCCTCTTGCCTGAACCTATGCAGCACTAAATTGGCTAAACTTTTAAATGACACTTTCTATATGTATATTTCTTAGGAGGGAAGAAATTTCTCCTGGGTAATAGAAGAATAAGAAAGTATTTTGTGAAAATGTAAAATGGATAGCTGGCACGTATGGACATTCTACATTTTTACTCTAAATAATACATTTCAGTAACAACTATCATCCAAATAATTTCCTTTTAGATTTGTTTCTCTATTCATAGCCGAACTCAATTGTCTTTGATAACTGAATTTATGGGTTGGGTTTTTTTGTTTGTTTGATTTTTTTTTTTTTTTTTGCTGCACTTGGGCTATTGGAAGCAGTTCGTAAATTAGCACTCAGTTCATTTTCAATATTGTAATGAGACACAATTTATTAAGCAGTAAACAGAAGGAGATCTCTTCTGTCCTAACACAGCAAGCATATGCAGCGAGATTATAGCAACCCTTAGCTTCTCTGGACATAATTCCTTTTATTTCAATATATAAATATCTGATCATCCTGGAAAGATGATCAGAAAGTCATGCTAGATCACATGGTCTTCAGACATCCAACAAGTCCAAGAGACCTAGACTTCACATATCAAGGGCTTTATATGGTCTTAGATGACCAGAGATCTGTGTCAGGGAAGCCAGGACCAATAAAGTTATAGGAAACCTTTGTATTATTTCTGAGATTCTCCCTACCTTGTGTGTGGTAAGAACAAAGAACATTTTGGGGAAATGTTGCTCCTTTCACATAAATTACCTCACTTACTGGCTCTTACAGACACTTGTTCTATCTCCAGGCCCCACAATTTTCCATTGACAAATTAAGTATTGGGACACTCATCTCAATGATTCTGTATAAAACATTCCTTTCTTTTAGACCATTATGAATAGCTAGAAGACTTGTGCCTAATGTGAACTCTTTCACTGACCGTAAGGCAGATCATCATGGATAGATTTGGCTTTTTGGTTGAAAGCTCTTCTAGGAAGAATTTCATCGTTCTTGAACTTAAACCCAAGAAGACATGATTTCAGGTCATGCCTCTGACAATTCCTTACAATGTAATCCTGGGCAATTCATCAGACCTCTCTTTGTTTCAGTTATTCACCTATGAAATGAGAAGAATGGACTAGATAGGTTCTAAGGTGAACTTCAGTCCTAGATCTATGATCCTGTGATAGACATGTGCTTTAACCTGAGAAAAGTATCATAAGAAATATGTCAACTCACACACTGGAAATGAGACAATCACCAAAAATGCCTTAGGGACTCCTCTTTCTTGTATAATCTCTATCCATTGAAAAGAATTAAGAATTGGAATCTACAATAAGCCAATTAGCCTTCACATGTCTTTCTTTGGCCAAATAGGTCAAATTCTGTTTATGATGCAGGTAAAGATTCAGGTGATCAATTGAGATGGCAGAATTTTGCATGGTTGATTGGTATATTCCACAGCATGTGCCTCCTGTTTGACTAACAACAACTTAGTCTATCTAGGAAACTGATGGAAGATTAATTTGTCAGGTTTTTGTTTTTATGTTTGTTTTGGGTATTTTTGGGGGGGTCTAGAGTATTGTCAGACTTCATCCTTTTACTTTCATTTTGCTAAAAATGATGGAAGAAAAATAACACATTACATTTCCATTAATTTAAATTTAGCAATTCTACAAATTCTAGAAAATGATTTGGGTAGAATTTTTAAAAAAATCACTCCCTACTCAAAAACGCTTCAACCAACTTAATTAATTTCTTTTTCCCATTCTTTGTTTTTATTTCAGATGATTCAAAGTCCTCCTTTCCGACCTAAACAGCTGTTCCAACTATACCCCTACACTCTCTCAACTGAAACTGGTGAGAGGAAATTGGGAGTTTATATTGTGGATGCCTTTGCAAACTTATCTTAGCCATGATGTGTACTAAAATTAATTGTGTTCTATGTGTTCCTTGCTGTCAGCTAAGTAATTTTGGTCTTGTTGGTGTACTTGTTCTTGTATAGCTGTGTGAGTTTCTAATCAGTACAGAATATCATTGCTTGCAAAAATGGAACAGAAATCAAATCACATCTATAAGCTGAATTATCATTAGGAGAAGAAGCTGTCACTTTTCCCCCTGGAAGCTGAGTGCTGAATGGCACATATCAGAATGCAAACAAATGCAAATGAGATCAGGCTGTCAGGAGGAAATCAGGCCATCCCTGCAGCATCTACTGAGAGGCCTGTTTGAGCAGTGATCTTACAGTTCCACCATGTGCTGTATGAGAAGGGAGGAGTGGCATTTTAAAGCATTTCTGGGCCTACTCTGCTTATTTTGGAAGGGGGTGGGGTGGAGAGGGGGTGATAAAATGTTTAAATTTTTTATTTCTAGAAGATAAATGAAAGGAAAACAGGAAAAAAAGAGGCAGCAGGCATGGTAGAATAGGGCTCTGGAGTCTAAGGATCTTAGTTCAAATTCTAGTTCTGCTATGCACAATATGTCTGACATGTCATCTTTTGGATGATAGTATCTTCATTTGTAAAATGAAAGTGAGACCTCATTTTATATGACCCACAGGGTCATTTCCAGCTCTAAACAAATGAATCTTCCATTTGGATCTAGGTTTTCCTTCCTCTATAACACAATATCTATTTTTCATTCAGAATGAGGGAAAAGTTCAGATAACCAAGAGGATTGAGAACTAGATGTTTTCTCTGGTCCCCATTTGCTCTCCAAAACAAACAATATGAAAACAAACAAACAGAAATCTCCAAGGGAACAATTGTATACCAAAGATAAAGCAATTGAAGCTGTTCGAATGGGACAAGATAATAAGATGCCTAAAAAGATTAACAGTCTTATGATTTAAAAGCAGAGAATGCCAAACTTAAGGTTTTCAACCAATGCCATTTCTTCAACAGCCTTCACCTTTCATTAGAGCATAAAACTCAACCAAACTTGACCTCTGGGATACATTTAGGAATTTCACTTCTGTTTCACTCTCCTCCAAAAGATCCCACCCCTGATCTGCCCCCATTACTCTTTTGCAACAATAGTGGACTTCTACTCTACTCAGTCACTTTAGAGGGAAGATAAGAGATGGGGAACTTGCTCCCCTTGTGCCTGGGGTGATCCCTACTTTAACAAATGCCTAGGTTCTGTTACTCTCCCTTCAAAAAGTGCTAAATACTGAATCATCTTAGGCAGAGATTAATGAATAGTGAAACAGAATAGGATACTAACATGCTGGGCCTGAGGAAAAAGACACTGGAATTTACATGAGACCAACTCTATACAGACATAAAAAAAAACTTTGAGGAGTTACTAAAAGTAAATTCTCTAATATGAGAAAAGGCTGAGACAGAATTGAGGTTCAGCCCTGCAGGTAAAACCATCATCAAAAGGAAAGGAGTCAGAAAGGGAGTGGCAGGAGAGCATAAGGGACAAAAGGATCACAAGCATCAATGTTATCAAGAGGTAGAAAATTCAGTTAAAATCTAGTGTATAAGCAGATAAAACAACAGAAAAAATGTTTAAATTGGAAGGAAAGATCAATTCCAAAACAGCCAAAAGATTTCATTCTTCTTTAAACAAATATCCCAGGAAAAGGAAATTGAGCAAAGACTTGAAACAAAATCCTGTGGATTTCCATGAGAGGAGAGAGACCACAGTAGGGTGTTCCGGAATCATTCAAAAGAGAAATGAGAATCTTGAGAAAAGTTAAAATAGAATAAATGGTAGAATAAATGTTCTACACAGCAGAAATAATTCACAAAATATAGGGGAAATGAATGCCAAATGGTATCTTTCCAAAGAAGTAAAAGAAAGGATAAAAGATTGGAAATATGAATATACTGAAGTGAAAGAAAATCAGAATAAGGTAGAGGCAATAAAATCTTAGGTATTTTCTAAAGGAAGTGTAAAAGCATGGCCACCAAGTAACTGTCATAATTTTGTATGTCATACTTCATTGAGTACAAAAGTTATTTATAATTTTGGGGGTGCGAGACATCTTTTGGAAAAAGAGATTAAATTTACAGCCTTAGACTGCTTCTTTGAAGTAAACCAAGAAAAATTCAGTATATACATCCATGTTATGGGAAAGAGAGGAATGTTACCAATTTCATTCTGAGATGGCTTACATAGTGGTGACTTTTGATTTCTGAAGACATTGCCACAAAGTGGACATTCCATCCAGACCTACCCAAATAGAAAGAGTTAAAATAAGGGTCCAGTGATAAATTATTTGTCAATTATCTATTATCTGAGGACCAATCTCAGCTCAATTCAAAGCGGTTTATTACCACATTGGCCACATGATAATGAGACTTTCAGCCATTGTAATCTCAAAAAACATTAACCAAAGTAGAGGAATTGATCTCTGAGAGTGGCAGGAGAAATGATAATTTCTTGAATACTGAAGAAGTCCATGAACTGCATAATTTGAAATTGGATGAGAGTGGAAGGATTGAAGAATCAAAGAAGGTTTACTTTGGGATAGCCAGCTCAACCAACCAACATTTCTAGGGCTAAAGCCCTGGGACAGTAGGGATTACTGACACTCCTGACCCTCTGTTATTCCTTATTATTTCAATCCCTCTAGCTTCCTACATACTCCTTGCTTATAATGAGTAGACTTTATGTTTTTCAGTTTTCCCTGTCTTTCCAATTAGAGGGTTGCATTAGATTATTTGCAATGCTCAGAAAATCTGTGATGGTATTTATGGTTATATGGCTCCTTAGTAATGAATTGTAGAAGTGATTA
Source organism: Dromiciops gliroides (assembly GCF_019393635.1). Lineage (NCBI taxonomy): Eukaryota > Metazoa > Chordata > Mammalia > Microbiotheria > Microbiotheriidae > Dromiciops > Dromiciops gliroides. Next base: position 321,602,695 of record NC_057864.1, on the reverse strand, counting down.
ATTTTCAAAGAACTAGATTGAAATGATAGCCTGTTAGAGCCTATTCTGGTATAATATTTGCATTTTATCATACTTTTAAGGACTTAAATAATAGGTCAAATTATCCTTGTCCAGCTTCTATGGTATAGTCGCAAATATCTGAAGGCACAGAAGAGAGAATATTTTCCATGTAACTCTTCTGTGACTGCTTGGTTCATAGGAACATTTTTTGGGTGTGGTGGAAGTCGTATATAGAAATGTCTGTCAGACTTCAATTCATATACTGAAGAAAGAATTTGATTGAAAAAATGTTAAATAATCATATAAAACAATGTTTATGTGTCTTTGTAGCCTTTGAACACTGCTTTTCCCCCCAATCTTACAGCTATTTTTCCTCATTCATTTCAAATACAAATGAGTTACATTATTTTATTATACATACACATTGTTTTGTCATTGAATCAGCTAATGTGCCCTTGCTCTTCCAAGTGGGTGCTTGTGGTCTCTGGGTAGTCAATCTGTGAAACAAATTGTCCATCTGTTGTCCGGATCCATCTGTTGTCCTGACTTCAGGCTACATCTGTGGTTGGCATTGTAGATTGCATTGTGGCTTAAGTGTAGGAAGGGATCAAAATTTATGTTCTTATGAGTAAAACTCTTAACTTCTCTTCAGGCAGCTTATGCCTGAGCCTGGTTCTGATTTTCCTCAAGGCAGAAAGACTTTTACCACATGCCATCTAAGGACATGACAATGCCAATATCCATTTATAAGGCAGCTAAATGTTATCGCAAGAATTATAATAATGTTTATAATATTGGCACGCCACTTCATTACATGGACTTGCTGCTGAATCATCTGCCCCTCAGTAACCTTGCCCTTTTTATGAATAACATTAATTACATCAATCATTCCTTTTCAAACATCTCTTTTTTTCCTGATTTATTCTATCGTCATGGACTTCTGCACCTTTGCAGAATAACTAACCCAAGGATTAAGCCATTAAAAGACTAATCTGCCATTTCTAAAGGCTGAATAATGTGGCATTTGAAAAAAAATAAATTCAGCTGGTCAAATTGAGGGCATGAAAATATCCTATACAAAAATATTCTATACCTATATCTAGGCTAGCATTTTCGTTTGATAATGAATTGAATGGATTTTCATTAACTTTAAGGCTTTGTCCTTCTGCATTTTGTCGCCCAAGAGTTACTCAAGTATGCATACTGATGGTGGGCTTAGTAACACTGTCTTTCTCACTTAAATAATTTTTTTATTTGTCACTTAAATCCCTCTACTAACTCACATGTTCTTCATGATAGTTTAAGGAACATTAATATTTTCCTTTGGTATTTTTCTTGTCATCACCCCCCCCTTTTTTGTTTCATTGCACATTAATTTGTGTCACCATGTTGTTTCTACACAATATATTTTAGGGATGTTTCCTCATTTTTATAATGCCCTCTCAAGTCCCTTCTAGCTCTCAGTCTTTAATCCTATGATCCTGTCTGTGTATTGTCAACAGAAAATGAAATCAATGATTGATTAGTTTAGATAACCAGGAACCATACAGATTAATACAATTTCAACTGTTTTCATTTAAAGACACAGTTGATATAGTTCTTAGAAAAATTATTACGGTAGATTTTAATTTGAATTGAGTTCCTATTCCTACACTTATGAGTATTAACCTTGGGCATGTTACTGAGGTTTGCTGTGCCTCAATTTCCTAATATATAAAATGAAGATAATACCTACATTAGCTATCTCACATAATTGCTATGATGAAAGGGCTTTGGAAGTTTCACATCAGCATCAATTCTGATTATTATTGTGCTATTTTTTTTTAAGTAAGGCAATTGGGGTTAAGTGACTTTCCCAGGGTCACACAGCTAGTAAGTGTTAACTGTCTGAGGCTGTATTTGTACTCAAGTACTCCTGACTCCAGAGCTGGTGCTCTATCCACTGTGCCACCTAGCTGCCCCAATTGTGCTATTTTTTATACCCCTGAAAGATGGTTGTTGACTGACTGACTTATAACACTTTAACAATGAACGGTCCTCTACCTACAAGATAAAAGGCAACAACAACAAAACAAGCAAACATGAAAATGAAACACAACAAAACTTTACTTACTGTAGTAATAAGGACATATATATATATTTTTTTTTCAGTCTGACTTCATCTTACCATTCCAGACATATTTTATTCTATTCTCCTTCCTAAACTTGTCTTTCCATTCAAACTGGAAGCTTGCCCTTTTCCTTTCCTTGCTCTGCCTTGGTCTCTTACTTTTAGGAAGATAATCTTATTATACCTATGACTGATCAAATTCTCCTTTTTCTTCAAATCTCAGCTAAGGCAGCATCTACTCCAAGATGCCTCTCCCTTGTGACCTCTGCTTTGGGCTTTCCAGACTTTATCAGTATGCCTAAGCTGCTTTCTCAACCTAGAAGTTGCCTTACTACCTGGGTCTTCCTCAACCTAGAATACATCTTCTCCTCTTACAATTTCTCACCCTGGAATATCTGCTATCTTGATCTACTTTCATTGATGAGTTCCTTCCAGGGGCTCCATTTTGAGGAAGGGGACAAGGAATCCAGTCAGCTTCTGGAATTCTGGATTTTACCATCATATCTCAGCTGCTGTCTCACCCTAGAGCTTCCTTCAGCATTTGGAGCCTCCTTACACTTCAACTTCCCATAGTACCTTGGGCCTCCTCATATTGAAACTATAGCATAATTAATGGTTTTAGCAGAGTTGTAGGCTTCTTTTAATAATTTCCATATAATAATAACAAAGTGAATGAAGAAATAATTTTTAAAAATGGAAATTCCATTCCACATAACTACAAATGCCTAAAATATTTGAGGATCAACTTCCCAAAACACACATGAAAAATAGGGGCAGTGGATAAAGCACCGGCCCTGGATTCAAGAGTACCTGAGTTCAAATCTGACCTCAGACACTTGACACTTACTAGCTGTGTGACCCCGGGCAAGTCACTTAACCCCCATATCCCTGCAAAAAAAAGAAACAAAAAAATGAAGAATAATCTAAATAGCTGAAAGACTAAGGTCTCATGACTCAGTCATGCCAACATAATGAAAATGACACTAGCAAAATTAATTTACATTTCTGTTGCTTTACCAATCAGAATACCAAGAGGAAACTTTCCATAACTTGAAAAAATGAAAATAAAATAAATTTAGAAAAACAAAAGATCTAGAATATCAAAGAAAAAAATGAAAAGAATTAAGGAAAAAGTAGAAATAGCATTTCCATACCTCAAACCATATTATAAAAGAGTAGTCATTAAAACCACCTGGTATTGGTTAAATAATATAGAAATTGATCAAAATAGACAAGGGAAATTTAGAAATATAAGTCAATAACCCAGTGATTGAGGGAAAATGAAACTCCTTAATTGATTAAAACTGCTGGGAAAACTGGAAAGCAGTTTGGTAAAATTTAGGCTTAGACCTCCCCAACAGATTCTAAATGTAGATTTGACCTTAATATTAAAGTCCGTGCTACACAAATATGATATTAGTAGCTCATATATCTCACACAGCTCTAGGTAAGAGATGTATTCTTTTTTTTAATTAATAAAATATTTTATTTTTTTTCCATTACATGTAAAGATAGTTCTCAACCTTTGTTTATACGAGCTTTACAATTTCAGATTTTTCTCCCTCCCTCCCCTCCCTCCCCCTCCCCTAGACAGCAGGTAATCTGATATAGGTTATATATATATATATATATATATATATACATAATAACATTAATCCTATTTCTGCATTAGTCATGTTATAAGAGAAAAAAAATCAGAGCAATGATGGAAAACCTCAAAATAGAAAAAAAAGCAGAATCAAAAACAAAAGAAATGGTATGGTTCATTTAGCATCTATACTCCGCAGTTCTTTTTTTTTTTTTTCCTGGATTTGGAGATCCTCTTCCATCACGTGTTCCCTGGAACTCTTCTGTGCCATTGCATTGGTGAGAAGAATATAGTCCAACACAGTAGATCAACACTCAATGTTGATGTTACTGTGTACAATGTTCTTCTAGTTCTGCTCATCTCACTCATCATCAGCCCATGCAAGACCCTCCAGGTTTCTCTGAACTCCTCCTGCTCAAGAGATGTATTCTTACCCAAACAAGTTAGAGGCAATAGCAAAAGATAAGATTAACTGAAACTGAAAGCTTCTGTATAAATAATATTAATGCCTCTAGCATAAGAAAGCAATTGTAGATATAGATAGATTAGATAGATTATAGATATAGATAGATTATATACATGCATATATATAAACATACACATACATAATTTCTCTAAGGGTTTTATGTCTATATGTGTGTGATACAAATATATATATATATATATATGTCTGTGTGTGTGTAATACATATATATGTAATAATATATATGAACTGACACAGAGTGAAGTGAACAAAGCCAAAGAACAACAACAGCAACATTAACAAATAAAATACACAGTAACAACAACAATGCAAATGGAAAAGGAAAATGATAGGCCAACAATTTTTTTTAAAGTAAATGAAACACAATTATGAGGATCGAGTAGGACTTTAATGAAGAGATATGAGAAGATACCCACAACATACCCTTTTATAGAGATGGGAGGTCCATAGATATTTTACACTGTACATCTTTTTGGATCTTTAAAATTTATCAATCACTTGTGCTGACATTTTTTTTTCTCTCCAAATATACCATTTGTCAAAAAGGATGACTTTTGGGGGGGTAGTTTAATATGGGGTACCATGTGATGTATGAAATGGGAAATATCAATAAAACCTTACTAAAATTTAAAACATATGTTTGTCTTTGGTACTTATCTCTTGCAACAATTTCACTTTACATGGAGAAAACTAATAACCAGAATAGTTAAGGAGCTTCCTTAATGTCACAGGAGGGAGTAATTAGTGGACCAATACTCCAAAGTAAACTTTATTCTATATCTGACTCTGTTTCATCCTAGCACTGTCTCATCCTACTTATGTGTGCTACAAGATTAGTTATTAGAGAAAATATTTAGACTTAGAAGGAAACTTCAAGAAAGCTACTCACCTAAAGGTCTTATTTTGTAGATGAGATGAGGTCCAGAGAGGTAACATGGCAGAGATCTAGGATCCATCCCCAAGTCCAGTGCTTGTTGGTCTGTACTCTGCTTTCCCAATCTTCCCTATTTCTCTCCAATTAGGGTCTTCTTTCTTTGATTGCCTTCTATTTTTACTCTCTATATGCATACAGTTGTTTGCATGCCATCTCTTATCACTCTTATTAGAATGTTAGCCCCTTAAAGGTGGAGATACTTAAAGGTGGTTTTTGTAATTCTTTGTATCACTAAACAACACAGTGTATGGAACATAACAAGTATTTTCTAAAAAAGAAAAAAAACTTTATTCATCAATTTGTACATTCAATTTTTAACATTTTGATTTCTAAATGCTTTTATTCCCTTCAGCCCCTCCCCAACCTGAGAAAGCAAACAATATGAAATCAGTTATACATGTAAAATCATGCAAAACATTTCCATATTATTCATGTGTATAGCAAATATTTAATAAATGTTTCTTGATGATGATGATGACAATTAAGAAGATGAAGAAGATGATGATGATATAAGAGAATATAAACCCAGTGACAAATTTATTTTTCAGTGACCACTAGCATTGGTTTTCTATTGGTATTTTCTTTTGTACAGGCATTGATTGCTCACTCAAGAAGTTATTGGGTTGGGGGCAGCTAGGTGGAGCAGTGGATAAAGCACCGGCCCTGGATTCAGGAGGACCAGAGTTCAAATGTGGCCTCAGACACTTGACACTAGCTGTGTAACCCTGGGCAAGTCACTTAACCCTCATTGCCCTGAAAAAAAATTTTTTTAAAAGAAAAGAAAAGAAAAAGAAAAGGAAAGAAGTTATTGGATTTCATCCATATAAATGGGTTTTATAATTGCAAATGGAAAAATATAATAAAACAAAATTTGGAAAAAAAAATCGAGGACCAAATCTTCAAATGGCGTGAAAAAAATATTTGATGCCTCAGCTACATGAACACCAAGGAATACATAGGTCAGTATTGAACATAAGTTAGTGACAATTTCAACAGTGCAGTTTAAAGAAAAGTAAGGTCAAGTCTGTGGAAATGGATAAATAGAAAGAGCAATTGTATAGCAAATCTGTCAATTATTGTAAGTATGCCTCATTAATATTTTAAAGGTTAAAATGATCTTAAATTTGAATGTGAATGTGAAAGGCAACACGTATATTTGTATTAATAATTGAGGTAAAACCAAGAATAGCAGAAACATTAAAAAAAACACACAATAAAACAAACAAGTCTTTCTAAGCTGAAAGCTTATTAAAGAGAAGGCCAAAAGTTCAGAAAAGGGACTATTTCACACTAATTCTCCTGAGAGAATCAAAGCCTTCATTAGTATTTCAGTGTAAGACTTGTGTTTAAAGAAATAAACAATTGAACACTGAGAACTAAAGTTACAGGAAGATGTATGCTGAGCAGCATCAAGGCATAGTGAGTAGAACACTGGACTTGGAGCTGGAATACTGCCTCAGATTCTCAGTAGTTTTCTGACCCAGTACAAGTCGCTTAATCTCCCTGCATTGATTTCTTCATCTGTAAAATGAGAGGATTTTACTCAATAACCTCTAAGGCCCCTTCCAGTTCTAAATCTGTGATTCTATAAGTCTAAGAAAAACAACAACAAAATGTTATCAAATGTTTTTGAACTCTTTTACCTTATTTCACTGAAATTCTCATGGAAAGTCAAAGCCTGGGGCTTTTGGAGCCCTGTAAAATAGGAAAGCAGGAGAGGCAGAAGGGGAGAGAGGCAGAGAGGCAGAGACAGAGACAGAGACAGAGACAGAGACAGAGACAAAGAGAGACAGAGACACAGAGAGAGACATATAGGGAGAGATACACACAGAGACAAATGTAGAAACAGAGAGAGACAGAGAGACAGAGAGAAGCAGCGTGGCTAAATGGAAAACATCAGGGACTGGGCATCAGGAAACATGAATTCTTATCTGGGTTTTGCTACAACTAGCAGGGCATTTTGGGGGGTGGGTGGGTGGGAATGAGTGTTAAGTGACTTGCCCAGGGTCACACAGCTAGTAAGTCTCAAGTGTCTGAGGCCATATTTAAACTCAGGTCCTCTTGAATCCAGGGCTGGTGCTTTATCCACTGCGCCACCCAGCTGCCCCAGCAGGGTTTCTTTTAACAAATACCTTAAACTCTCTGTATTACTGGGTCCAATTATGTAGAATATGAGGTAGATCAAATGACATTTAAATACTTTATTGATATAGTTTTTAGCGCTATACTATTATACTGGATACAGATTAAGTATGTAATAAGTATTTGATTATTTGTGATGCAAATATGTATACATACATACATACATACATATACATATAATTTTATAGCCCAGGGTCAGTATTAGATTTATATATGAACTAGCAAATTTCTAACTTAGATTCTTTTATTATGAAGGGACATTAAAAAGTTGAGGTTTTGCGGGGGCAACTAGGTGGCACAGTGGATAAAGCACTGGCCCTGGATTCAGGAGTACCTGAGTTCAAATCTGGCCTCAGACCCTTGACACTTACTAGCTGTGTGACCCTGGGCAAATCACTTAACCCCCATTGCCCTGCAAAAAAAAAAAAAAAGTTGAGGTTTTGAGAAAAAACAAAAAAACTCAATTTCTATCTTAATCTCAGCTATGTTGCCACAAATTTATACTCTAGTTTTTCACAACCAAATATAGTTGTGTCTCCATAGCCCTTTCAAATTCTGGATAAATCATTCATACTTTTATTTATTTATTTATTGTAAAATGTTTGAACAAAAGCATATGGACAATTCTCTGATGTGGCATTAACCATATTTCAGGTCAGGGTCCTTACCTTTATTTGTTTTTGCCATGAGGGAGAAACAGAATGAATTAATTCCTTCCTTGCCTTTCAATGTTGTGGTTACTCAATGAGGAGACTTAAGGGACACTTGAATTGACCAAAGAGCACAAGTGACTGGTAGAGAAAGAATCACTTACCTGGAGTTGATGATATTACTTTCTTTTACTGCTTTGGGCTGCCCCTTAGTAGTCTTCAATTAAAGATTCAATGACCATTGGTTGAGGTTATTCACAGAAGACACTTGAACAGGTTCAAGGCTAGATAGCCTCTAAGGTTAGTTCCAAACCCAAGACACTTTTAGTATGTTGTATTGATCTAAGATCAGAGAGAGGATCTGATAGAAGACATGCCAGTATCATGGAACTCATCTTTATATAATTATCTAGGAGTTAGTAGGGAGTAACATTGTTATTAATAGTTCTCTTGCAGGTGGTGGAAGATATGTTATTAGTCCTTAAGCTTGGTGGGAAAATCTTCTCAGTGTTGGGAGATCACGGTAGGGGAAAGAAGAGAAAAAACTGAGAGTTTGTGCTACCTTTGACCAATCTATCTAATATTCAAACAACCTACCAGACATTGATTCAAAATGAGAGTTCATATTGATTTTCTGGTTCCTAATTCATTTCAGGGTAGATTATTTCTGGGTAGTGATACTACTTCAGGTTCTTATCCCCACCCCAGGGAATCTTGTTCATAATTAGAGCACAGATCTTATACAGCAGAGCACAATCAAGTCTTGGCTGAAGCTCTCATTACTCTTTTTATAAATGGATTTCTGTTAAATGAAATGATTGATTAAATGAATGAATTTATAACACTTCCTATTATATACTTGGGGCTCAAGAAGTATGAATTAAATTAATATATTTTTTTCAAAAGTTGGAGAATGGAAAGATGGAGGGAGCAAGGGAATAGCAGAAAGCAAAAGAATTAAGAAAAGATATAATCTAGAAAATAAAGGAATGAAGAAAGAAAAGAGAGAATGAGCAAAAAAAAGAAAGAGAATTCCTCAAAAATAGGGCTGTGCCTAAAACTCCCCCTTCAGGATTTATATACTCCAATATTCTTTCCTTTCTCTTGATCTTTTTCCTTTCCTTCCCTTATCCCTTCCCTTCCCTTTCTTTCCCATTTCTGTATATTTCTTCAATTTTGTCTTCCTTTATTTTTTCCTGCCCCCTTAACATCATGTCAAAATTTTCAACTTTAGTGGCAGCTAGGTGCCTCAGTGGATAAAGCACTGGCCCTAGATTCAGGAGGACTTGAGGTCAAATCCAGCCTCGGACACTTGACACTTACTAGCTGTGTGACCCCGGGCAAGTCACTTAACCCCCATTGCCCCATCAAAAAAAAATTCCTACTTTCTCATTGAACTCATCAAGTTATCAAGGTAAATGAGTGAGTTTGGAGAATATTGCCAAATCTACATATAATTCTTCATTCTCTAAAACAGGTGGCATACATACTTATTTTGAGTTTTGCAAGGTAAGGCAACCAAGCATCTCATGGAATGGTGTTTTCTATTGTCTTTGATTAGATAATTAAATCAATCCCTCCAACTTCTTTCTTCACCTCTTTAAAAAGAACCTATCAGGGAACAGCTAGGTGCTGCAGTGGATAAAGCATCAGCCCTGGATTCAGGAGGACCTGAGTTCAAATCTGATCTCAGACACTTGACACTTAACTAGCTGTGTGACCCTGGGCAAGTCACTTAACCCTCACTGCCCTGAAAAAAAATTGGAAAAAAACCTATCAGCTTACTTTCACAACTATTACTAGGAAGAGAATGTTTATCTCAACAAGAAATAAAGGAAATTATAAAAGACAGAATATGCAATTTTGACTTCCTAAGCTTAAACATAAGCTTTTAAGGTTTAAAATCAATGAACATAGAATAAGCAGAAAACCTATAGTGGGGGGGGTTAATAAGTACATGAAATATCACTGATAAAAGGGTTGATATTTAAGATATATGACCAATTTGTAAACATCAACAGCTAATCTCTAATAAAGAAGACTTGGAAAAATACAAGTAGTGTTCCAAAGAATTTTGTAACACAATTGACATATGAAAACAAGTTCTAAATCACTAATTCTGCAATAGATATAAATTAAAGAAACTGTTTCTGTTTTTTCAGGGGTTGAGGGAAGATTGGCACACCAGACTCCACTATTAGTGGAGCTGTGAATGGGTGCAACATGTATCAGTTAGGACTTGTGCAAGGAAAAAATACTACAAATGCTCACACCCTTGGTACCTTTATGAAACATATACCGCAAAAAAGTAAAAATTAGAAAACAAGTTCCAATATCTAATAAAAGATTCTCATCAGTATTCATTGTGGTAGGAAAGAACTGAAAACAAAATACATTCATACTGATGGAAGGGTGGCTAAAAATGAAATGAAATGAGGCAGCTAGGTGGCCCAGTGGATAGAGCACCGGCCCTGGATTCTAGAGTACCTGAGTTCAAATCCGGCCTCAGACACTTAACACTTACTAGCTGTGTGACCCTGGGCAAGTCACTTAACCGCAAGTGCCTCACTAAAAAAAAAAAAAAAAAAAAAAAAAAAGAAATATAGATGGGTAGGTTAGTATAAGGGATAGAAAGCTATCTTTGGCATCAGAAATATTGTCTTCTAGTTCCACCTCTGTTTTATACTGCCACATTTTTATATATTATGGTTCCATCTTGTATTCTTTCAGTGGTTGTTGAACAAAGATCACTCTGTAGGGTCACAACAGTTACATTAGTGTTTGCAGAAAGTTTATAAACTGCATGATTCTTAGCACTTGGTGACCATGCTTCTATTTGTCACTATCACTATAGAAGTGGTAATGGGTAATACAAGACTAAGGATCATTCATCATTTTTAATTATTTCATTCAATTAAATGCAATTCAATTTAAGAATTAAGAACAAGGGCAGCTAGATGGCACAGTGGATAGAGCACCGGGCCTGGATGCAGGAGTACCTGAGTTCAAATCCAACCTCAGACACTTAACACTTGACAGTTTCGGGTCCGGGAGGCTGCTGGAACAGGTTCAGTGCTGCTACAGGTAAGATGTTAAGGAGAAAAGACACAGAGATATAGGATGGGATTGGAAGGGCCCCATGCACTCCGGTGGAGGCAAAAGGCAAAGTTTATTCGGACAGTCTGACATTTTTATACCTTAGGTTAGCAAAAGGAATGTCTTTGTGTGAAGTTTGCACCAAAAGAACAAGATGAGGGGATTGGTTAGTAGACCTTGGGCCAGGTAGGCCTTATCTATGATGAGGAACATGTTTCTGTCCTTTGAAGTTTCCTTGGCGCCTATGCAAATGCATCATCCTTGATGCCCAGCAAATGCATCTGCATCCAGAAAGGATCATTGTGGTTTACAATCCTTTTATCAAGGGCTGACTAAGAATCAGTGCATATTTTCTGGAAGGGGGGTTTCTGTCTGTGAGCTTTGCTCAAACAGTAAAAGGGGGACTTGCGTTAGCCCCTAACAGTTCCCCCTTCTTTACTAACATGTGCTGAGAAAAATATTTTTGAAAAAGACCTCATGTGTTGAGCAATGATTCCTGTAATGCAGTTGCAAATGCATGGGCCACATAGGATGATTAGTAGGACAAGGATCACCAAAGGGATGAAACCACCAATTAGAGACCAAAGCCACTGGAGCCAAGAGCCTCCTTTTAAGGGGAAAAGCTGCTCCGGAGTATCGAGTATCATGCATCCAGGAAGAAACATCATGAGAGGACCTGTAGCTCTACTTGTCTAGAGTCATCGATATACACACAGCAGGAGGTATTCTGAACCATACACACCCCTCCTTCAGATGCTAATAGATAATCTAGAACTATACAACAATGGCCAGTGAATTCAGGGTTTCCTCAAGCTCCTGTCAACCCAAGACTGTGGAGTTGGAGATTCTTTCCATGGCCAGGGTAAGATGAGTTAATATGGCTTCAGGATCCAAATAGCCCACGGATGGGATGGTGAGGGCTACTGTTTTCCGGTCCACCATAGAAAGTTTTCCCACCCACCCCGTTTAACTCTATGGTGAGGGGGGGTGAGCGGATGGGTTAGTGTAAAGGGAGATTTTGGGGTCAATCATACCAATAGTACATTGTCCATAGTTAATATAAGGTGAAAGGCAGGAAGTAGTCAAAACAGTAGTCTTATACTGAGATTCAGGGCTCCAGCTGAAAGAGAGGGGTGGAAAAGCCACAAACAAATGTATATCCCTTGGGGGCGCAAAGGGAATTACTTTTCAGGCAGCTGCGCAGGTGAGATGTTACATTAATCATCCAAGCAGAGGTGGAGTTACAAGAAAACAAAAGAGAAGAGGAGGGAGGGGATTTTAACAGCAAAGGACTGAGGTTGTTGGGATGGGTGATGGAGAGTCAAAGTATGTGAGGTTCAAAGGAAGGTGCCACCAGATGCAGTTAGTCGTATAGAAAGTGGCATTGTCCTTGAAGATCCCAGGGAACAGTTCTGGCACCAGGCGTGCGTGAAGTTTACTGGAAAACTCAGGTTGGAATTCCATGGGAGAGAGTCAAAACATTTGTAGGTGAAAATACCCCATGTAAATGTTCCATCAATAATGATTTGATGTCCTGAGTGCTTAGTCAAATTAAACTGTTCAAAAGAGAAAAGTACCCGTTAGGAAACATGGAGATGTCCAGAAGGTATCCCAAAGAGGGGGGAGAGGTTGCATACAGGGAAGAAAAGATAAAAGGGGGTGTGGTGTTAGTGGATGCCACGCCCCGTGCTATTGGGAGGGGGTTGAGTTCGCTTTGAGGGTGTTGCTTGCAGACCCAACAATCTGAAGGGCCAGTGCAGGCAGGCAACCGCCTCACCCAACCGCACTAAGGTGTTGTCTTGCCAGGTAGCAGTATGAGCCGAGGGGATAGGAGAGAGAGAATGGCCAGGAAGAAGAGAACAGAATGGTCTGAGGAGGTTGGTCCTGGGTCAGGTGAAGAGGCCACCAGGGTCTGGGCTTGAGACACAAGAAGCTTAATTTGTCCCCAAGAGGGGAGCGATGCTTGACGAGTCGCAGGTGCTGGTCTACGGCGGTGGCTGTCACGCAACCGGAGGCATCTCATCATTCTTGTGATGGATTTCATAGCGACGGACTAATCGATCAGGGACCCAGATAGGGGATATAGTGTCTGTTGGGAAAACACAAACAGATCCACGCCCCCAAAAGAGAACAAGGGCTGCTGGCTGCCACTTATTAGTCATCACGTCTTTCCAAATTACGTATTGAGATGGAATAGCAGTGGCTTGGGTATGTTTCTCGTATTGAGACATCCCAGAGGAATCTAAATTCAAAAAGTTCAAAACAAACGGGGAGAAAGAAATTTTCCTGTTGGGTGTAAGATGTGTCCCAAAAGGTAAATCCTTGTCTTTTAATTTGATTCTTTAAAGAAAGGTGAGCTCTTTCCACTATCCCTTGTCCCTGTGGATTATATGGTATACCGGTCTTGTGACAAATTTTAAAGGTGAAACAGAACTGTTCAAAAGCTTTGGATGTATAAGCAGGGCCATTGTCTGTCTTTATTTCTTTGGGCATACCCACATAAGCAAAGGCCTGGAACAGGTATGAAATCACATCCTTTACCGCCTCTCCTGTATGGGCAGAGGCAAACAGTAAGGTGGAGAATGCATCCACAGAGACGTGAATGAAGGATGCACGTCCAAATGAGGGGATATGAATAACATCCATGTGCCATAAATAGTTTGGTTTCAGGCCCTTAGGATTAATGGCAAACCCTGGGCAAGTCACTTAACCCCAATTGCCTCACCAGAAAAAAAAAAAAGAAATTAAGAACCTACTATGTGTTAACACACTGTGTTAGGTACTAAGGATTCAAAGATAATTACTGCCCCACCCTTCAAAGAGTTTCTATTGTGTGTATATACACACGTATATACATATAAACAAACTGGAATTATCCTAAAATTAAATTCATAGGCCTTTATACCTATATCTATATCTATCCAAATCTACATATAATTCTTCATTATCTAAAACAGGTAGCATACATACTTATTTTGAGTATTGCAAGGTAAGACAACCAAGCATATAAAATCTCATACCAAGTTATTTTTAGTGGTATAGCAAAACAGAAGCAATGCAGTTAACATGGATGAAAATGAGGGAGCAGGGAATACTGATATCAGAAAGGAGTTTCAAACTAGTCAGCCTATAATTTGGACATTTCAACACCTAGTGTTCTACTGTTGTGGAGATGAGCTTCTCTGTACTAGGTTAAATCATTTGAATCACATGCAGCTTCTCCCTGGGACTATAATAGCTAATGACTGCAGCACAAAATTTTAACCTTCAGTACTGACAAGCATCTCATCAAATAGCCACTGGAAAATTTATAACTTATCAAAGTCATAGTCAAGGCAAGTAGGTAGCACAGTGGATAGATAGAGCACTGGGCCTCAAGTCCGGAAGTCCTGAGTTAAAATCCAGCCTCAGATAATTACTAGTCGTGTGACCTTGGACAAGTCACTTGGCCTCTCTCAGACTCAATTTCCTCATCTGTAAAATGGGGATGATGATAGTATCTATCTACCGATATAATCTATCTACTTGTAAGGATCAAATAAGATAATCTTTCTAAAGAGCTTTGCACAGTACCTGGCACATAGTAATATATAAATGTTAGTTATTATGATTATATGGTTGGCATTGGCTGAGGGAATACCCCACATTTATAAGTCACCTTTTTTACATACAAGCCCATATTTGGTGATATTGTAGATTGATGAGATTTGGTTCTTTACCCCAGAAGGAGAAAGGGATTAGGAGTACAGAAACAGCTACAATGCTGAAAGGTCCACAAATTAATGACCTGCCACCAAAGAAATTCTAGCATCTATTCTGTTTATCCTTTGATTTATTCATCATTGACATAGTCTAAGGTACTTTAAATCTGCTTATTCTTGATTGCTATGTTTATAAAAAACAAAAACAAACAACAACACCAACAACAAAATCCCTCCTGCTTCCTTTGTTTACCTCAGTACAAAACCACATAGTCTTTCCCTTTCCCTCACCAACCTTTACCCTTCCCCTCTAACCCATTATGATTCCTATAATTTAGGACATGGCTGATTTCCCCATCACCTTCTTATATAAAGCCACATTTCCCAGAACCATCTGGGGTTCAAGGATGGTGTTAAGTTAGAAACACAGTTTTCTTTGTGTCTTTTTTATGAGTGTTCTGTTGTTTGTTTGCTTGCCATTTAAAAATCTTATGGTTAGATAAGCACTGGATTTGACTGTCTTTGGTTCCTTGAGATCTAGAATCAAACTAGTATATTTTTATACATGTAAAGGTGAAAATTGTTCAACAGAAATTTACTTCTTTAAAAGCCAGGAGAAGCAGGTTCAGTTAGTAAGGGAAATCAAACTGAAATTATTCAAAAATTAAATTCATAGGCCTAAGGTTGAGATTATGTTGTAAAGTGTGAATTTTCTACTGAAGGAATATTACTATGAAGAAATACAAGCTAAATATAGACATCTATCATATTTACTATTTTTAAAAATTAGAATAAAGACTTTAGATCTGTTCTATAATTTCCTGGATAAATAAGAAAGTGAGTTTTGCTACAAAGCTGATTAGTCCATATAGCCTGTTGGAAATTAATATGAGATATTGCACTAGATGACCTCACAGGTTCCCTGAATCCCCAAAGTTCATTGTCAGTAATTCATACTGTGCCATAATTCAAATATAGGCCTTTCTATGTAGGCTGCACCACTTAAAGGAAATATCTTTGAAAAGAAAAACAAATTGGTGAACACTGAAACTGAAAATAACAGCAATTATCAGTTGCACTTGGGTTTAACAATCCAGATTTTGTGGGGGTGGAGGGGACAAATGTGGCCTATGTTGAGATCAATATGGCAACTCTCTACCAGTGATCTCATTTCACACATGTGGATAAGTGAACAATTTGATTATAACTATCAGTTTTTTCTGTCTCTCTCTCCCCCTCTTTTTAATCTCTGTGGCATTTCCTTTGAGCATTTTAGAAGGATTTAAAAAGAAAAGCTTCAGCTAACTCCTGAAAATATATGATTTTTTTCAGGATAAGAGGTAAGACAAGGCATGAGTAGTTCTCCCTGGGGTTGTTGCTGCATCTTGAAACTTGGTGGAAGACTGTTATCAGATGTAACTCACTTGCCATCACTTGGGAGCAAAGTCTAGGCATATTCATCCAAGTCTTTATTCTATGGACTGCTTGGAGAAAGAAGGAAGAAACCACATAGATGAAAAAGGATTAATGAAAATGTTATCATTCAATACAGAGCTATCCCCAAGCAAACTCTGGCATAGTAAATTATTAAATATAAAAATATAGCACCTGCTCTAGCAAAGCTAATAGTGTGGATCTTTAAAAACAAGAAGTAGCCTGAGGGGGTCACATTAATATTCTGTGTCGAGAGGTTTTTAGTTTTATCCTTTTGCACAGCCTGATTGGCTAGCAGAGCTTTGATTAAGGCAGGGAATGCTTTTACTCAGAGAATGGGGGAGGGAGGGCACACTTAGCTACTGTAATGTGCCGAGGCCTCGGTTTATCTTTGTTTCTAACCCTGTGACTCTAAATCAAGATGAAAAAGCAACTCAACATGAAGGAAAATAAAAAGAAGGTCATTTAATCACCCTGTTAGCTTCAAATGATTATTGATTCCTAGAGGTGATGTCTAATTCTGCCAGAAAATCCATTCCAGCAGTGATTACTGCCCTCTGCTTTATCTATTAGACTGAAGGTTATTAAAAGTGGGAATCTCCAGGGGAGTATACAGTGTTAGACCAGGAATATCATTTTAATATGTTTTTTTATCAGAAGAGAGACACTAGCTATGCCCTCTAACCTACATCAAAATTAGGGTAGAATGTTAGGAGCATGTGTTTCTCTCCTAGTCTAATTATTGTGTGTTCTCCATTGGGAACTAGTAGTACATAGCAGTACATGATAGATAAATATCAACAGGGACAGGACATATTGAACATTTCATTGTTCCTTATTTCCAGGTACACAAAGCCCTTGAAATATCATACCTAGAAATCTTATACTTTCCTATTGTATTGTATTCTTAAGACTTATTTCAGACTGATTCACAAATTGTTTCAAAAGTTGTTACTTCATAGAAGTGAACTGAATCAAGGCAGTACAGTGAATAGAGCCTTGGAATCAAGAATATCTAAATTTAAATCTGGCCTCAGATAATCTCTATCTGTGTGACACTGGACAAGTCACTTGTTTTTCTCATCTCATCTCTGACATGGGGATAAAAATAGGATCTTCTTCACAGGGTTGTTGTGAGGATCAAACAAGATTATTATATGTAAAGTGCTTTACAAACCTTAAATCAGTATATAAAACTGTCATCTTCCCTGAAATCTTCATCATCATCATCATTTGTAAAACAGAGATAATCAAAACACCTCATAAAGCTGTGATGTAGCTAAAATGGGAAAATATATGCAAAGCATTTTGTAAAAAAAAAATCTCTGTAAAAGTTATTATTATGTTAATCTAATGTAAATAGATTTAAAAAAAAATGTGTAAGTGCATCCACAAAATGGATGGCTTAACAGACATTCCCTGGAGGAGTGACATACTATGTAGAAAATTTGTATCTTGAACCATATTTCTATATCTCTATTTGTGAGAAAAGTTCCAGCAAGAATAGTGAGAAGGCAGACATCAAAAGAGAATCATCTGAAGACACTTGACACTTACTAGCTGTGTGACCCTGGGCAAGTCACTTAACCCTCATTGCCCTGCAAAAAAAAAAAAAAATCTTAAAAAAAAAAAAAGAATCATCTGAAAAGTAATGCCTTCCAACATTAGCATAGGGTGGTGAGTAGAAAGACAATGAGGAGGGTGTTGTAGGGGAAAAAGGTAAGTTTGTGTCTTTCCATTCCATTCACTAGATATTTATCAAGTGGATAGCGTGGACATGTTGTTGAGCCTTCATTCTTGAAGAGGACCATGACATCAGGGTGATGTCATGACTTGCACTGAATTGGATTTAAGTGAGGGAGAGCTCTGCAAGGTAACAAAACTCACTCTCTCCTCCGGAGCCATCTGGGTTCAGTGGCAAGATATACATCAAGAGGACTAGAGATGGCCCAGGCTGTGTAAAGCAATTGAAGTTTAAGTGACTTGCTCAGGGTCATACAGCTAATAAGCGCCTGAGTTAAGATTTGAACTCAGGTCTTCGACTCCAGGCCCAGTGCTTTATCCACTGTACCACCTAGCTTCCCTTACCATAGACATGCAAAAACCTAATCTAGGTATTGGTGATACAAAGTCAGAAAAAAAATTGTCATTGCCTACAAGGAACTCACCTGTTGTATTTGAAGAGGTTAGTTGAGGAAAAAGAGAACAACTATAGCTGGGGAGGGGTTGAGGTTAATCATGGGAACAGCAGCAGCTGAGCTAAGCTTTAAAGGAATAAAATGATTCTGAGAGACAAATATCACAGTAAGAATTACTAGTTTAGTCTAACAAAAACATGAATTCATGAAGGGAAGAATAATAATTATAGGTGCCATTTTATATAGTACATTGAAACTTGAAAATAGCTTAAAGACATTGTTCTAATTTGATTTTAACACAAACCTATAAGAATATCTGACACAGAGAGGTTAAGCAATTTGTCCACGGACATATTTATAGTAAGGAATATGGTTTTCTCACTGATATCTAAAAGATGAGACCTAGAAATTCAAAATCCCACTAGTCATCCTGTCAGATTAAGTCCAGCAATAATGGCTTGAAACTCCCTTTCTGGGGGAGTCTGAATATTAATCAGTCTCCAATTTCCTAGGAAACTTCCTTCTGATCCACTAGTGTAAATCAACATCAGGCCAGAAATCCTAACTCCTTACCCTTCTCCCAATTACTAGTCCTGCTAGAACTGGTTAAGAACCCTATAAAAATCACCAGACTTTACTGGTTTGGGGAGAAGGTGCTGCATTTATTCCAGAGCCTCAAAGAAGTGCAGAAATATTCCTGGGATCTGATTCCATTCTTCTCCCTGAGTACCCTTCATTTTATTAGAGTATCCCCTCAATAAAGTTCTCTTTCTTATTGTAAATGTCATGTTTCCTTGTCCTGGACTATTGGTAATCTCCTAATCTTCATTAAGAGAATATATCTGGGGCAGCTAGGTGGCACATTGGATAGAACACTGGCCCTGGATTCAGGAGTACCTGAGTTCAAATCTGGCCTCAGACCCTTGACACTTACTAGCTGTGTGACCCTGGGCAAGTCACTTAACCCCAATTGCCTCACACACACAAAAATAAATAAATAACAGAGAGAGAATATATCAGGGGGGCAGCTAGGTGGCACAATGGATAAAGTACCAGCCCTGAATTCAGGAGGTCCTGAGTTCAATTCACTCCTCAGACACTTGACACTTATGAGCTGTGTGACCTTGGGTTTAACCCTCATTGCCCCACCCCACCCTGCAAAAAGAAGGACAAACAATACTATCTTTATAGTATGAAAGAATATGAAATTAGTTTAGAAAATTAAGGGTAAGGAGGCAAGTTCTTGGCCATTATTTTAGTTGAAGCAAAGTGAAAACCTTCATTATTTCAGCTGCTTTTATAGTTGAAAGGGGCCTTAGAGATCATCTAGTACAACCACATCAATTCCTAGATGTGGAAGCAGTAAGTCAGAGAGGTGAAGGGACTTGTCTATAGTCACACAGATAATAAGTTAACAGAGTCAAAATTTAAACCTAAAATTAAATCTCACAACGATATATTCCCCTATTATACCTGGATGATTGGGATGAGATTGATCTTAATTAGTTGAAAATCTGAATTGGAGGCTGTCTTTAAAGAAATACAATAAGGAAAACTAACTACAGATAAAATGTTGCCAAGTAGAGGCCCTGCCAATCTGTTTTAATGACTAGATAAGACTCATTAGCAATTGTTTGCATGTAAATGCTGCTGCTAAGTCTTTGCTGTTCCCTTTTTTTTAACCCATTGGATTTTACTATTAATTTGCTTGGCAAGTGTGTTTTTTTTTTCCTTCTTTCTTTTTTTTTTCTTTCTTCATAATGTCCCTGGTGCAACATGTGGCCTCATGCTACTGTTAATCCCTTGGAAATATTTTGCATTTTTGAAGACAGATACCTTGATTTGCTTGAGGTCCCCAATTATCCAGTAATGAGAAAAAACTGTATAAGGACTGGCTTCATTGGCTAACACACTAAAAATCCTTTCCTTGACATTGAGTAAATCCAGCTGGCCATGCCGGGAATCAGTAACTCTGGAGCTAATCAAAGACTTATCTGACTGCAGGATATCCAACTATGGATATGGACCTTATCTTCAGGTATTCCCTAACGTAGTAGTAGTAGTAGTAGTAGTAGTAGTAGTAGTAGTAGTAGTAGTAGTAGTAGTAGTAGTAGTAGTAGTAGTAGTAGTAGTAGTAGTAGTAGTAGTAGTAGTAGTAGTAGTAGTAGTACTACTACTACTACTACTACTACTACTACTACTACTACTACTACTACTACTACTACTAATTTATATATCCTTCCTGCTGACTTTGAATCCAACCATACCTCATTCTATCTGAGTCCAGTCACCCAGATATCCAATAAGAAAGGAAGATATGGAAAATATTCCTATATTAGTTATGTTGTAAGAGAAAAGAGTTAAAAAAACCACAAAACTTCAGATTAAGGAATTGTCAAACAGAAAAAAATATGTAAAAATGTGTTTCCATCTGTTTTAAGATACTATCAGTTGCAATTTTCATAAGTCTCTACTCATGTATAACTTATTTTGAATTTCTTGAGTTCTTGTGGGTGGGGAGGTGGGACGGGAGGGAAGAAGAGAAGTTGGAACAAAAAATTTTTTAAATTGATGTCAAAATTTGTTTTTACATATATTTTGGAAAATAAAATTCTATTCAATTAAAAAAAAAAGAAAGGAAGTTATGTCTCCAATCAACTTTTCGCCCTATTATCTCTGGAATGAGAACAACCTTTCTTTAAATACTTTAAGTTGGTTTTGTTTTGTTTTGTTTTAACTTCCATTTCCCTAAGAGAAAGAGACAGAAGTTTATATCAAGAGATGAAATCAATTTAATCCTGGTAATCAAATTAGATCTGATTTTTCTTTCTTTTTTTTTTTTTACATTTTATCTGATACTCATAATAAGAGCTAATTATCATTTATTCATTCATTTGTTCATTTATTTACTTATTTGGTTTTTTTAAGTAATGGACATTTTGATTTATAGTTTTGAGTTCCAATTTTTATACCTGCTTCCCTCCCTCCCTTTCCCCCTCTCTGAGCTGATAAGGAAGCAGATATGGGTTATACATGTACAGTTAGGTAAAAAATTACCATATTAATCATTTTGTACAAGATAACTTGAATAAAAGAAAAAAATGAAAGTGAAAAATAGCATGCTTCAGTCTGTGTTCCATCAATATCAGTTCTTTCTTTGGAGGTGGATAGTATTGTTTTAGGGGATGGGTTTAATTGATCAAATTGTTCATGAGGTGTCCCAAAGAATTATAAGACTCAGTGACTCAGTTCCCAAGTTTTATTAGAAGACTGGTGGGCACAGGGAGAAGCACCCACAGGAGATAGGTATCTTAAAAAGGGAGAGGAAAATGGTTATATTTATACTGAGAAAAGTAGGTTATCTCCTCATTATCTTAATCTCCTCCTTAGGGAGATTCATATCCTAATTTGGAATTCTTGGGATCCTATGACATTCTCCAAGGGGGGTACCTTTTTCACTATGGGTGTGGTTTTTGGGTTTAAACAGCATAAGGTGAACTTAAGGACACAATTGGTCTTTCTATGCATGTTCCTAAAGACATGTTTAAACTTGTCAGACCCCAAGGGTCTCTCTGTTTAGGATATCTCTACTTTAAGATCTAATTTCTAGGTCCAGTTTCTGTTTCCTGTCATCTAGGAATAATAATGGCTATTAATGGTTAATGGTCATATTTTGTATATTGCTCATGTATAACATATTTAATTACTTGAGTTCTTGGGGGGAGGGAGGAAGAGAATTTGGAAAACAAAGTTTTTTTAAAAATTGATGTCAAAATAGGTATTTTACATGTAATTTTGGAAAATAAAATTCTAAATATAAAATGGTTAATGGTTCCTGGTTACTGTCTCCTTAGGCTTCTGTTGATAGTGTTGTTTGATAGTAACCCTCCGGTTACTGTACTGTTGATGAGACCTCAACTCTTACTTTCTCTGTTAACCCTTTTAGTTACTTTTGATAACTCAAGTCTTTGGTCATCTGTTAATCCCTTTTAGCCTCCTCCATGTAAAGATTTAATTGTTATTGAGGTTTTTATGCTTCAGTACACACTGGCCTGGGGCTCTGCAAACCCTCATGGTGCTCCACCCACTGGTTGTAGCCCTTGCAGTGGCACTGGCACCTCACATCATCACCACCTGCCGACGTCTATATGGGCCTGGCAAAATTATAATGATTGGAAGCCTAGTGAGGGCAGTCATGTGACTGTCAGAGTGGCCATCCCATTGGCTGGGGCTGCGTGTGGCTTTTCTGGGATTGGGGGAGGAGAATTGGGCATTCTAGCTGGAGGCTGGAAGGCAACAGGAGTTCTGCTTCATATTCTCAGCTGATTCCTGGGCGGTGATATTTTTTCAGGTTGTATAATTTCCCTTTCCCCATTTTATTTCCTTTCCCTTGGTCCTACTGATCCTGTTTGTGTGGTTTTTTTTTTAAGTTTGTTCTTGTTAAAATAAATCCTGTTCTGTTTTGAGGGAGGCTGCTGGTCTCCTTCCTTGCCCCAATATTGCGGTGAGCTGCTTAGCTCACATTCCCCAATTAAAAATTTGTCCCCATATCCATCAGGATGTTTCATCAATAACCCTTTGCGTTTGTCTTGGATCATTGTACTGTTGAGAATAGTTGTCATTCCAAGTTCTCATTCAGAAAATAATGCTGCCTCTGTGTACAACCTTCTCTTGGTTCAGCTCACTTCACTATACTTCATCAGTTCATACAAGACCTTTCTGAATGATTTTTCTTAATACCTCTTCTTCACTACCTCATCACATTATTATTTCTCCTACTCTCCCATTCATCCACAAATCAGATCCTCTACCCCTACCTTCTAATTCTAACCCAAAAAGTCTCCAAAATTTTGCATACACATATACTTCACAATTTTGTGATTGCAATTATTTTGGTAACTCCTCCTCAATGCAGATTGCAGTCCATCTCTGAGACCATTTTTCACGAACTGTTATGAATGAAAAATACACACTTGGTGGTCAGCTTTGAAATTTAGAGCTGGAAGGAACTTTAGACTTCATTTTGTTCAACCCCATTCATTTTATAGAAGAGGAAACTAAGAACTGGTGAGGTTATGTGAGAATTGCTTACTGAAGACAACACTGAATTTGGAATAAGAAAATCTGAATTCAAATCTTGGCTTTACTGTGCAACTCTCTGTCTGGCTACTCTTCAGTTTAACTTTTGATCCCTAAGAAAAATGGTCTCAGCCTATCTTTCCAGGTTCTTCCTTTCCCATAAACTACAGCCTAACCAAATTAGCTTTCTCTCTCTGCATCAAAGCAGATAGGTAGCTTAGGGGATAAAGTGAGGGGCCTAGAGTCAGGAAGACCTGAATTCAAATTTAGCAATGCATACTTACTAGCTTGTGACCCTGGGCAAGACATGCGACTACTGTTTCCCTTAATTCATTGGAGAGGAAATGACAAAACACTCTAGAATCTTTGCTAAGAAAACCCTATGGATAGCATGGTTTATGGAGTCATGAAGAATCAGACAGAAATGAACAACAGTAACTCAGGGTCACATGCAATACTCTTTCGTCTTTGTAGCTTTGTACTGGCCATCCAGTACTTCTAGAATGCATCCCCTCCTCACCTCCACCTCAAAGAATGTATCTCTCCCTTTAGGACATGACCTTCTTCACAAAGCCTTTCTTGATTGTCCACACACTAGCAAATTCCCTCCATTTATTTTGGGGGGATTCTCACAACAATAAGTAATGGAACATCTTCGGAAAGGCATAACCAAAAAAAAAGCAAGGATCTGATGACAATTAGTAGATGGCTAAGGAACACTGCTTACTTATAGCACATGACACATAACAACAACAACAATAATAACGATGATGATAATGATAGTTAATAATAATCATAATAGTATTAGACCTTGAGTCAGGAAAACACCAGTTAATATTATGTTTGGGATATTTACTAGCTGTTTGACCCTGGGCAAGTCACTAAGTCTCTGTGATCTGAAAGTTATTTTGTGCCATGTAGTTTATATAATATAAAGATTTTGGATGTAACAGCTATTAAATATATTGATAAGTGTTTGTTTTTAATAAATCAATATTATGCCTGAGTGATTGTGGACAGCAGTTCAGTGTGAAAAATAATTATAAATAGTGAATTTCTTGGGAACCCAGGGATCCACTTTTAGTTGACTTTTTCTCCCCCTCACCGCCCCACTTCAGAATGCTCAGTTCTAGAGAAGATTCTAATCTCTTTCAGGGCAAGCCCAAAGGAACAAAAGGAATGGAGTTAAATTATTTTTGTCTAGTATAGTGATGTGACTGGATTATACCATACCTATCTGGACATTGCCTTTGCCCCTCAGTGGTTTCTTCCATTAGGCCATGATGTCATCTGGTAGAGCTGGTTTTATTTTGGACCACCCTCAAGTCACATCAACAAAAAGAATTGAGTGGTGCTAGCCAATTAGCTTTGATCAGTGTATAGTGACCCACCTCTATCAAAAGAGGATAAAAGCCTTGGCCACCCACGGGGCTCAAGTTGATCACCATTTGGATTGGACTCTTATCTCAGAAAGCTGTTGGTTGGTGAGTGCTCTCCTCTTAGGACAGGGTAGGTAGTCCGTGTGCTCTCTTAGAGACAATATGGTGCAGGGGCTTTCCTCCTGCTTGCCATGCTGTCAATTCTTTACTAATATTCAATATTAATTAATAATAAATACTTTCTGTCAAAATGGGTGCAATAGCTATTATTATAGAAATAACCATTAATATATAAGTAGCAATAATAAAATTTATAAACCCAGCATATCCCCAAATAATTGAAAAGAAACCCCACAACACATTAGTTTATGATAATGGTCTAGTTCTATTCAACTTTAATAGCTGAGTTCTCTAGGGTATTTTGTGATCTGAATGATTTGTTAGTGGTTAGTGAATGCAAGATACAGGGTTTTTGCTATCTAATTCTAGTCTAGCTACTGGGTCATGTCCGACAAGGTATTCATTAAGTGCTAAATATTATGTGTTGCTTTGTCTCTACCTTTTCCTTGCATAATGTACATTGATCATTAAGTCATGAGTCTTTAAGGTTAACTCTTCTGTAGTTTCTAGTGGCAATGACCATTGCTAACATAATTTAATGGTCATAAATTGCTTTAAACTTAACAATTTCTACAAATATTCAAATTGATGGAGGAGGCAAAAAGGGATTAACAGATAAACTGAGGCTTGAGTCCTTATTAATAGTACCTAAAAGGGTTAACAGAGAAACTAAGGTTTGTGTTCTTATGGTAACCAAGTGGGTTTGTCCCTATCAACCATTACTATCAACAGAGACTGTAACTAGGTATCTCAGGAAGTCCCAATAAGGATAAGACCTTCCATGAACCTCCTACAAGGAGGAGATTATTATAATGAGGAGATAACCTACCATTTCTCACTATAAATATAACCATTTTCATCTCCTATTTGAGACACCTTTGGGTGATTCTTCCTGTGGTCAGCATAGTATTTCAATAAAACTTGGGAAACTGAGTCACTGAGTCTTGTAATTCTTTAGGATGCCTCATAATCAATTGATCAATAAAACACCCCCCCCATCAAAGTGACCAGGCCATTTGTTTGACACTTCTTTGGTAACTTCTCTTTTCCTAAATTAATGTGATGGTGTACACTGAAGGCCCTTATGATTACAATTGTGGGTTTTAGTTATATCAGAGTACATTACTTTCAGTTATATTTGACAAACTCATTGGTTGTACATGTGTCATTATGTTTTACCATTGTGGGTGAAGTAAAGGATGCTTAAGCAATGAATATTTGAGTTGATTTTTGACCATTTGTCACATGCTCTAAAATATATATGTTAAGATTCTTCTACCTTTCTGGAAAAATATGTTAACATGTCTACAGATGTCTTAGGATAATGAGTCCTATATGTTTTGTAAATCTTGCATGGGTTTTTCTTGGGGCATTTTCCAAATCTGTTACAGTTCCTCTTACAATTCTGAAAATATACATTAAGGTTTTATTTCATAGGTATTAATTGTTGATATGAGATTCTTTTGATGGAGCAAACAACTGAAAATTTCCATATATCTATATCTATATCTTTATCTTCTCAAGCCTGTTTAGTGATATTTTGAATTGATGATAAATTGTACATTTTCTGTACATTGTGTCAACTCCTTGTATCTCATTAAACTATTAACTTTTGCTTTCAATTATTGATCAGAAGGATATAGAATTTCTGATGTACTTTTTTCTTTTCCAGGTTCCTTTCTACAAATTTCTTTATTGTTACCTTTAATTGCACAATGCAGTATTCAAGTTACTGCTACATTTAAATGTTAGATGTAATCTTCCAATGAGTTCCCATAGATCTTCAAAAGTGATCTCAAACAGCTTTTGCTATGGTGGTATTTGACATCCATCCTTACATAGATAGATAGATAGATAGATAGATAGATAGATAGATAGATAGATAGATAGATAGATAGAGATTTAAATTTCCGTTTTCCTTCTATTTTTTTCTAATAAAAGTATTTTACTTTTTTCCAGTTACACGTAAAGATAGTTCTCAACATTTGTTTATACAAGCTTTCCAATTTTGGATTTTTCTCCCTCCCTCCCCTCTCCCTGCCCTCCTCTAGACAGCATCTGTCCTCCACATTTCTTTTTTTTTTTTTCTGGATTTGGAGATCCCCTTCCATCATGAGTCCCCTGGAATTCTCCTGTACCATTGCATTGGTGAGAAGAATCTACTGTGATGGACTAGGTTCTCCTCCTATTTTTTCTTAACCATGCCAACAGTCATATGTATGTGTGCATGCATGCATGCATGTATACCTGCACACACATATGTGTATATACATGCATATGTGTATAGATGTGTGTGTATATATATGTATGTATATATATATGTATGTATGTATGGGTTTATGTATGTATGCATGTATATGATGGTTTGAAGGTCCTGAATTTTTTTCATACTTTCTATACACATCTGTTAGGGGCTAACAATGTTCCCCTTTTGCTGCTCGAGCAAAGCTCACAGACAGAGCCCCCCCTTCCAGAAAATATGCACTGCTTCTTAGTTATCCCTTGATAAGAGGGCTGTAAACCACAAAGATCCTTTCCTTATGCAGATGCATTTGCATAGGCACCAAGGAAACTTCAAAGGACAGAAACATGGTCCTCATCATAGATAAGGTCTACATGGCCCAAGGTCTACAAACCAATGCCCTCATCCTGTTCTTTTGGCGGGAACTTCACACAAAGACATTCCTTTTGCTCACCTCAAGTATAAATATGCCATACTGTCCAAAAAAACTTTGCCTTTTGCCTCCACCCAAGTGCATGGGGCCCTTCCAATCCCATCCTATGTCTCTGTGTCTTTTTTCCTTAACATCTTACCTGTAGCAGTGCTGAACCTGTTCTAGCAGCCCCCTGGATCCAAAACTGTCACACATCTATCTGTGGGGAAATGTGGTTATTCTTGATGGTTATAAGAAATAACAGTTTTTAAAAATGATTTTATTTTGATATTGCTGATTAACAAATTGAATTCTTGCTACTAAACTAAAAAGAAGGCTAATTCAGAATTTTCAATCCAAGAAATGACTGACCATTTTTAAATTAATTTGAGATTTTGGTGCTAATTTTGTTATGTCTTGTGTTTTAGATATAAATTATGGAGGTTTTCATTAAATTAATATATTTAAATATCTTAAGGTATTCAACTTTACCCTCTTTAATTTACTAGCCCCTCAATTTCCTGTCTAGTATTAGGGATGGCTATTTTTCCCCCCTTAAAGATGGCTCTATACTGTTCGGCAAGAGATGATATGACTTGCAGCTGAGGATAACATTGACAAAAAGGCATATGAAACCTTTACCTATAATTTCTGAGATCTGTTTTTTATTGTTGTCATGATATACTATTGATGAATAATAAAAAATGCATGTGAGCTGGACATTTTTTGCCCATTCATGATTTGCATGCTTTATATGTCAGTGTCATCTTCATAGAAGCATTTTCACCAAGAGTATCATTACATTCACTTCATTCCAGAGAATTTTGTCTTCTCATGATACTAGAACATAAAGGATTATCACTTGGGTCAATATATCAAATTTGACAGTAACCTTTTTTTAAGTCCCTTTTCTACCTTATCTTCACACTTACTTCTCAGGGTTGTTGTGAGGATCAAATGAGATAATGTTTTTAAAGAACTTAGCACTGTGCCTGGCATATAGTAAGCACTATGTAAATGCTTATTCCTTTCCCCTTTCCTTCCCCTTATTCTATTAAAGATCTTGCAAAATCTCAGCTCTCGATTATTTCCAGCATCTGTTGCTTCTGCTCCTATATACATGCTGCTGAATGAAGCTAGATAAAATCATGAAACCAAACTGACTCCAAATATATTTTAACATAATCTCACTTGGATTCTCACTATGTAAAGGCAATCCTTTTATGCATTCCTAATTGAGTTACTATTCTTCTTAGTTTGGTAGATTTTCAACATTATTTCATCACTCAAACCTTCCATGTGTCCCCTGCCCCTTCTTCACCTTCTCAGCTGAGAACCGTACCTAATACTTTATTGAAATAATTGAGGGAAATTGTAAAATGTTCCCTCCTCTCTTCTCATTGCCATGTATTACTAAGATGTCTTGTGGAACTTATACTTCCTTATGCTCTGTTTTCCATGAATAGATGACCCTTCTCTTTGCCAACACAAACCCCTCTACATGCACAAGTAATCCCATTCTGTCCTATAATCTCCAGCAGTTTCCCCCCTTAATTATATACACCATCACTTATCTTCAACCTTTTCCTGTCTATAGACTACGTATAAGTACTCCAATGTCTCCTCCATTTTCAAAAAACCCTCATTTGATACATCTCTCCCTGTTAGCTTCATTTTCTGATTTAAACCTTTGAGAAGACTGTAATAGTTTCCACAACTTCCTTTACTCTCACTTCTTAATTCTCTGCTGTCTGGTTTATAACCCATCATTCAACTGAATCTACTGTCTCCAAAGTTATTAGTCATTTCTTAATCATTATTTCTAATGACCTTTCCTCAATCCTCATCCTTCCTGGACTTTCTGCAGCCTTTGACATTGTCTAGCAACTTCTTTTCTTCTCTTCTTTCTTTCATAAGTCTCTCCTAATTAGAATCTATATCTACTTCCCTGTCAAAGTGTTCATTCTAAATACAAGTCTAACCATATCCTGCCCTTCTTCCTCCCACTCAATAAATTCTAATGTTAACTTATCACTTCCACTATGGAATATAAAATCCTCTTTTTGGTTTTCAGGGTACTTCAAAATTGGTGTCCCAACCCCAACACATAGACATTTCCAGTTTTCTTATACAGTATAGCACTCCTATCTCATGTACCTTGTAATCCAATAACATTGACCTGCTAGCTCTTCCTCAAACAAACTTTATCTGCTCAATTGAGCTTTTATATTTGCTGTCTTACATGTTTGGAATAATCCTCCTTTTCATGTTGGTCTCCTAACTTCTACAGGAAATCTTTTTTTTCATTTCTTCTTAATTCTAGGGAATTCTAAAATTGGTTGGTTATTTCCAAATTATTATATATACATATATAAATATATACACACACATATACGTTTATGTATAGACACATATACACATATATACATATACCTATACACACATGTTTATTGATTAATTCTCTAGATTTTCATTATACTGTTCTCTCCTGGTTCTCTTGCTAATTCACTGACTTTTCTTTCTCAGTTGCATTAGCTGGGTCTTCATCTAGATCAAACCTGTTAATAAGTTGTGTCTAAGGTCTATCCTGGCACCTGTTCTCTTCTCCCTCTATACAATTTCTTTTTGGTGAGGCAATTGGGCTTAAGTGACTTGCCCAGGGTCACACAGCTAGTAAGTGTTAAGTGTCTGAGCCTGGATTTGAACTCAGGTCCTCCTGAATTCAGGGCCGGTGCTCTATCCACTGTGCCACCTAGCTCCCCCCCCCCCATACAATTTCACCTCGTGATCTCACCAGCTCCCATGGATTCACTTGTCAGCTCTAATGAGATCATTCCCAGATTTATTTGTCCAGACTTTAACTCTGTCTTGAATTCCAGTCTCATATCTCCAGATGCCTAATGGACATTGCAAAGTGTATGTCATGTAAATGTCTTAAACTTAACATGTCCAAAATTGAACTCATTATCATTATCCCCAAACCCTTCCTCTTCTTTCTTTCTTTCTTTCTTTCTTTCTTTCTTTCTTCCTTTCTTTCTTTCTTTCTTTCTTTCTTTCTTTCTTTCTTTCTTTCTTTCTTTCTTTCTTTCTCATCAGTACGTCACTTTATTGGGATGTAAATGGTGGTGGTTTTTTGGTACAGATTATGAAAAGGTTAGATAACCAAAATATGCATGCACTAAAAGACAGGAGGAGTGGCACCCACAGTTCCCAGGTGTGGGGGAAGCAAGGTGTGTGGCTTAGCTCTGGTTGTGTGCTTGTCAAAAAGATATTCTGCCATGCCAGAATCAAGGGCCCCCATTTTGCGCAGGTTGGTTACGTGATCACCCAGTTGTTTGATGGACTTTACCTGTTCATCCAGGTAGTGGGTTTTGATGAAATCACATAAACGGGGGTCGTTTTTGTCAGTTGCCAGCTTGTGCAGTTCCAGTAACAACTGATTGACAATTTTTTCCAAGTGCAGAGCACACTCCATTGCGTTCAGTCCGCTCTCCCAGTCATCTCAGTCTGGTTTCTTGATGTCCTGCAGGAAGATGCGGCCGCTGCATTGGTTCTGCAGTGTCATCAGCTTCTCAGCATGCTCCCTCTCCTCGTGGGACTGGTTCAGGAAATACTTGGCAAAGTTCTTCAGGGCCACATCATCTCAGTCGAAGTAGTAAGACATAGACAGGTAGACGTAGGAGGCGTAGAGCTCCAGGTTGATCTGCTGGTTGATGGCGGCCTCAAAGACCTGGTGGTAGTTCTGTCACAACTGAGAGGGAGACGGGGTCATCATGGCGGCAGAGATGGTGGGGGCAGCTTAGACGAGGAGGCAGCTGCACAGCAGCTGCTGCTGAGGCTGGGGCAGCAGGGACGGCCGTTGTGGGGTGGGGGGGCTGGGGGGGCTGAGCTGAACAGCTACTGCTTGAACGGTAGGACAGAGAAGTGTTGGTTAGTGGAGGTGAAGGTGGAGAGGGGGCTAAGGGAGGCTCTGGCCGGAAATTGAGCAGCGGGTTCCGTTCAAGCACTGTTGAAACAGGAAACCACAGGTACTCCCCTTCCCTGCACTTCTGGCCCTTAAATTCTTTATTACTGTTGAGGGTACCACCATCCTTTTAGAGGAAGGGAAGGAGAATAGAATAAGCATGTGGATAATATTTCCTATGTGCTAGGCATTGAGGTAAGCACTTTGCATTTATTATTTCATTTTTTCTCACAACCCCACTGAAAGTTAGATGCTCTTAACATTCCCATTTTAGAGTTTAAGAAAATGAGGCAAACAGAGGTTAAATTAATTGCTCTGGGTCACCTATCCAGCTAAGTGTCTGAGGTTGGATTTAAATCACCCAGTTTCACACACTAAGTGTCAGAAATTATTTGTGGATCCTTCTCTTGAGATGCAATAATATGGAAGAAAGGTCTGAAAGGTTATTCGCCTATACTTGAAATCTTTCTAGATGTCTTGAAGTTATTTTAGTCAAATATAAATGACATATCAATATTCTCTTACTTTGTATTACTCATTTCAGCTTTATTTTTCACCAACTCAAATAATTAGACATTGATTTTATCATCAATGTAGTAAAATGTAAGATATGAACATTACACATTCCTAAAAGGTTATTAGTATATGGCTTGTCAATATAAGACTTTTTACAATGAAGTTAAATCCTTATAATCTTCATTGTTCTCTCCTTTCTACTATCAAACATCTTAAAAACTCACTACACTTTTACTATTCTCCTTGATGGCTTAGAGTTTGAAATTGTTATTTCAAAAACCACTAATGTACAATTCCTGTTACCTAAGGTGATTTTGCCCGTTTCTACTTTTAATCTAATCATTTTTCCCAATATACATTCTATCCCAATGACATGCCATTGTCACAGCTTCCAATATTACCTCTGTGAAGATACTCCAAAATCTGTCTAGCCATGCATGGTACTGCTCCTGAGGTCCAGATCTCCGCCTCCAAATGACAGGAGGACATGTTTACCTGAATGTTCTGCCAGCAGCTTACATTCAGCATGTCCCCAAATTGATTTATCTTTCCAAAAGAAAGTGCTTCTGCTTCCTCTGCACAGAGAATGGATGCTTAACTTGTTTCCATTGAATTAAATTTACTTGCCTTTTTTGTCAACCATAACAGCATTCCCTGATGTAACATAAAACATTTAGATGTTATGTGAAAAATTTCCATCTCCCTCATCTCTCATAGTCAAAAAATTATCCAATTCTCTTGAAACATTTGATTATATACTTGCACTTGTCTCCTTTCCTTTATTTCCATTGCCATCGTAATACAGACATTATCATGACTTCATGACTTCAACTTTGGACTATTGAAACTATTCTAACAGAACTTGCTTTCTTCATTCTATCTTTCCTTTTCAATCTGCCCTTCCCAGGAAAACCAGAATAATATTCACTGTGCACAAACCTGGTCATTTTAGTCCTCTGCTCAAAATCTTTCAATGGTTGCCCATTGTTAATTGGGAAAGCATTAATTCTTACTGACACTCAAGGCCTTCTATAGTCATGTGCCATTCTACCTTTATTGCTTTACATCACACTATTTCTCTTCAGATTTCCAATGCCCCAATCAAAGTGTTGGACTATTGGAGTATCCTTCTTTCAAGTTTTGTAATCTTTTTCCTCTGTATCTTTATTCAATCTATTCCTTCTGCCAAGAATGATAGGTCCCTTTTGAAAAAAGGTCCCATGGAAAATAGGAGGGGAAAACATTCCTTATTAGTTGGGAGATTAAGTAAGACTTTCTAGAGGAAATGGAATGTAGATTGGGCATTATAATTATCACTTTATTCTGTCCCTCTCTTAAACATTCAACATGCATTATTTGTTTTTATGTCTTATCATCTACTAGACTATAAGTTCCAAGTAGAAGCCTTTACTTGAAAATTCTTATATCTTCATATAATGAGAGCACGCTGTGCATGTATAATAGAAACAGCCATGAACCTGAAGCCAGAGAGCTCACATTGAAATCCAGAAACAGGTACTTATGACTTCTGGGGACTTAGGCAAATCATTCCCATTCTCTCTGCTTTAGACTCAGTTTTCTCACCTATTACATGATTGGGTTGAATGAGATAATAAGTTCTTTTGTGTCAAGGACTTTTTGACATTCTAGGAATCCTATGGACACCTTTATACAAACATGTATGCATATATGTTTGTATGTACATTCATACATACATGTATTAAGTTGAGGGAGGTCTATGTATATTATAAGTCCTAGCTTCTTTTTTTTAGGTGGGGCAATGAGGGTCAAGTGACTTGCCCAGGATCACATAGCTAGTAAGTGTCAAGTCTTAGCTTCTTAATCTGTGGGTTGCAACCCCATATAGGGTCATATAACTGAATGTGGGGGTTTTGAAAATTTGGCAACAGTAAAAAGTTATGTTACATAAAAATTTCTTGGGTGAAAAGGATTCATGAGTGGAAAAAGTTTAAGAAGCCCTTTTTATAAAAAACAAAAACATGAACAAGGATGGAAGATGAAAATTATTTTCCACTATTATAATGGAATATTTAGCTCAGAAATGGACCACTTAGTTTTGGAGAAC
Source organism: Dromiciops gliroides (assembly GCF_019393635.1). Lineage (NCBI taxonomy): Eukaryota > Metazoa > Chordata > Mammalia > Microbiotheria > Microbiotheriidae > Dromiciops > Dromiciops gliroides. The sequence goes on along the minus strand of NC_057864.1, from coordinate 321,568,620 downwards.
AAGCAAATTATTAGCAAATAAAGTAGCTTCTCATTAAAGTTTGAAATAAGCATGTTACTAACATATCTGTGCATGACTTTGGTGATAGAGAGAGTCAGATCTAAAGGAAACTTGTGAATTTTACTTCTTCGACTGCATCAAGAATGTTAAATCCAGCGTATTATTACTTCCTAAATTTTATTTTTTCAGGGCACAATTTAGGAGACATGGTCTACTAGAAGCATCCAATGTCTTTGGTAAATGTGCCAATATAAGTACATTGTGCTTTATTTTTCCAACTGTCAAAAATCTTGCTTAAGTTCATCCTTTAAAAACACTGTAAAAGAATCAGACATTTATAGGGTATTTGACTGAAGTTGAAACCTTCCTCTCATATCTCTGGATGGTAGGGAAGTGACTCTGGGTTCTTGAAATAAGTAGTAGGAGAAGACAAGCTCTGACTGATACTGTCAATCAGGAAAATCTTTAACATGGCTCTCTTGTTCACTTAACAGCATAGCCAAGTTCTGAGGGATTCATCACCATAAATGATCACCTGATGATGTTCCACACTACCCCATTCAGCAATATCAACTGTTGAAAACTGTTTTTTTTTCAGGCATAGAGTGGTAGAAATCTTCATACTGTGAAAATATATCAAAAACTTCTTCTATAGAATAGCTGATTAAATTAAGAAATGCATATTTTTGTAGCCTAAAGCCCTTTCCAAACTTTTCCTTTTATGTAAATATGTAAAAGGAAAGTAAAGAACAAAAGTTTAAGGCCCTCTATGCTTTTAGGTTAAAATTAAATTTAGTATAATAAATTCCTCTGATCTGGTTTAGAGCTTTCCTTTTCCCATCCCCTGAAGGAGTAAAATTTAGAAACTACTCTATTGATCAGAGTAGATTTCTTTTGCTTATTCCAGGAATACTGTTAAAGGGAGTGGGTGGTAATAGAAGGAACAAAATAGTTTTAGGAGAAAATTAAGTAGTTATTGTTATATTATATCAAGAAAATTGTTAATATCAAGATACATTTTATCATTTTGAGATTTTCATCATGTTCAAGATTCCTATAAATTTTACTTAAAATTATTTTGTGTTAGAGAGATGTCCAAGGACATGAGAGGGGTGGGAGAATTCAATAAGTTTTGAAATTTCTCTCCTCCAAGGAGATAGTGTTTGAATTTGGAATGATATAAAATTTGCTTCTGGGAGACTTGTGCCTAAAATGCAGATAACAGTGATGATACTAGTATATACATATATGTTTATAGACATGTACACATATAGGTATACACATAGATATAGATAATATATATATATATGTGTATATATATTTATCTATTTTTGTCAGTATTTAATACATAAACAAATCTATACCTTCATGTAGTATAGAAATAAATTTGCAAAATCTTCAAAGCATTTTTAACCTTAGAATATAATTTTTATTGGATAATAGAGGCAAATCCTAATTATCTGTGCTTATGAAAAAATAGTAACGGAAAGGTTGTTTTTTTTTAATTTTTAATTTTTTTTTTAATTTTTTAATTAATTTAGAAAGGTTGTTTTAAAATTATTGAAAATGAGAAGTATGATACTGAAAGCAAGATAGACTCTAACAACCATGTATAACAATGTTTATAAGTGAAAATGAATTGAGTTTATATCAGAAGATTTTGAGCTAAACAAGCTCTTCAAGATCACTGAGTCCAGCACACTCATTTTGCATATAATAATTGCAACCTAGGTTATGTTGTTTGCCAAAGGTAATATAGGGAGTTCATAGCAAAACTAAGAAGCAAATCTATGTCCTCAAATGTGCTGCTTTTCTTATTTCGCAGCCTTACAAGAACATGGCTTTTATTTGGTAATTATTATTGTTGCAATTTTGCCTCAGAAGCTAATAGTCTTTATTCATGTATCATCTCCTTTTGGTAGCCTCTATTGCCTAGGGAAGGGAATGTGGTAGAGTAATATATAGGGAAATTGGGGGAATGAAAGATGGGAATGGAGATTTCAAAGTTAAAGGTGGGGGTGGTTACAGATTGAGAGAAGTAATGCAATTCCTGGAAAGAATGAAGAACTAAGATTGAGATTGGGGAAAGATATAGGGAGAAAGGTGGGCAAGGAGTTGTAAGGAGAAATATGATGTGATTACATTAGCTAAACATGAACATGCAAAGGAACAATAATTAAGAGAAACAACTGTTGGGAAATATGACTGAAGCAAAATTACTTGTGACAGGAATCAGTCAAGTTAGATCAAGTCGAAAAGCATCTATTATGTTCCTGCTATGTGCTAGGTTCATTGGGACACTAAGTTTAGTATTGGGGAAATAAAGAAAACTAAAATCAACCCAGCTCCTATTTAGGTTAGGGTGTTTTTGTTTTTTGGTTTTGGGGGGTTTTTTTTGGATAGAAACAACATATAAATAGCTAGATAGAGCAGATGGAAGACAATCTCACAGTGAAATATGTTAGTAGCAAGATGAGCTGGAAAAGTCCTCTTGTATGAAATGGAATGTGAGCTTTTTTTGATGAAGACAGGGAGATCAAGAAATACAAATGAGATGTCAGAGAATTCCAGATATGTCAGACAACCAGTGGAAAAGGACCACAATTGGAAACAAAGTGATATGTTCAACAAACTATATACATAGACTTGTATAGCTAAATTGTAGAATGCCAGGTAATGAGTAAAGTGGTAGGAAGAGGTTGGGTTATATAGAGTTTTAAATGCCAAAGGGAGTTCCAAAGGGACTCCCTTTTATCTTAGAACAAATATGGAGCCACTGTAGCTCATTTTATAGGAGTGCCACATGTTCAGACCCACTTTTTAGAAAGAATAACCTTAAGAAGCTGAATGGGGAAAATGACCAGTTAGAAGGCTAATGTAATAATCTCAACAACATTTATGAGACCATGAATTAGGTTGTGGCTCTGTGACTGAAGCAAAAGGTGCATATATGAAAGATTTTGTCCGGGAAGAAGCATCAACAATCAATACATTATTGTATTGTATTACATTATGCTCTTTTTATTATGTTGTTATTTTGAATTGCATTTCTTTGCAATGAATTTGCATTATATTCTATTATATTGCATCATACCATCATATCAATCACATCTTGTTATATTATTTTAATAATACTATATATTATATGTATTACATTTCATTATAAGATAATGAAATACATATTATGCTATCATTTTACATATGATATTCATATACTATTGTAAGGAATTAATTGTGATTTGGAGTTTCCATGACTCCATCTTTGCTTCATTATGGTCAGACTGAAAAGATGTAATCTTGAAAATCCTAAGAGAAGATGTGTGTGTACTTGAAGAGATTATAGTACAAACAAAAAGAACTCTGATCAGATTTGTCATATATATTAGGTGGGACTGAATAACACAAAGAACATTTATTGAGTCAAAGTATCCAATAAAGTACCTAAACCCCACCTAGGAGTTCCCCCATGCTCACATTGACCTTGCCAAATTATAATGGGGACAGCCCATTATAACTGGAGACTCAGCATGGCTAAGAACCTCCCTTCCTGTGGGAGAGGCAGGAAGGGGAAGAAAAAACTCAGGAAGAAACAGAGAGACAGAGAGAGAGAGGAGCTGGTGGTGGCTGACCTTCAGACAGAACCAGGAGACACTGCACAGATGATTCTCCTTAGAACTACAGATTCCAGGTGGTAGTGAGTTTGTGTTGTTGAAGTGAAGTTGGCTCTTTAGGCCAGGTGAGCTGGAAGCAAGTTTAGGGTTTGAGTCAGTTTTTGTTCAAGCCAAGCTGTTCTGAGTAGCTGAAGAAGCAGAGCTTATTCAAGGTACCTGGGTGCCTTTTTTTTTTTTTTTTTTTTTTTTTTTTAGTGAGGCAATTGGGGTTAAGTGACTTGCCTAGGGTCACACAGCTAGTAAGTGTTAAGTGTCTGAGGCCGGATTTGAACTCAGGTACTCCTGACTCCAGGGCCGGTGCTCTATCCACTGTGCCATCTAGCTGCCCCCTGGGTGCCTTTTTACTCTAGAGATTTAGATTCTAACCATCTGGAAAGTGGGACATATTTTCCCCTTGCTCTATCCCCTTTCTCATTTTCCCTGGCTCTATTAACTTCACTTGTGTTGTAAATTTTGTTCCCATTAATAAAACCTATTTGTTTGTGGAAAAGAGGCTGTTAATCTTTTTTCTTATCAGTCTGAGAGAAAGAACTAAAGAAAAGACAGTTTGGAAGAGAGGAAACTTTGGACTTAGGGGTCTCCCATTATTTTCTGAACCCCAATATTATGTTGAGCCACCCAATTAACTCTCCCCATACTGAATTTAGCCCAAACACTGTTATACATCACATACACACATATATGAATCATCTTCATAGGAATGATAGTTGAACTTATTAGAAGTGATGAGATTATCAATAAAATAGCATAGGGTGAAAAGAAAATAAAACCTAGGACAGAACCTTGGGCAGGGCATCTCCAAGTTAGTAGAGTTGAAATGAATAAAGAATGAACAAAGAATACTGAGAAAGAATTGTTCAAATAGGAGAATTAGGAGACCTAAATTACAGCAAAACCTATGAAAGATAGATTATCCAAGGGGATAAGGTGATCAACAGGGTCAAATTCTTCAGAGATCAAGAAAGATGAGGATTTAGAATAACCTCTTAGATATTTGCATTTAAAAGATCATTGGTATCTTTGGAGAAGGCAGTTTTAATTGAACTATGAGTTCAGAAGCCAGGTTACAGAAGCTTTAGAGGAGGATTAAATGAATGGAAATAGAGGCATCAAATATGGTCAGAGTTTATTCAGTGTGATCAAAATAATATCTACCAAGGTTTCAACAACTAAAAAGAGATTTTTCTAAAAGGCCCATTTGATCATGCTACTCCACCCCCCAACACACACACACACACACACACACACACACACACACACACACACACACACTAAAATGCAGTGGCTTCTTACTGTTTCCAGGATCAATTTTTCTAAACACCATTTAGCATTTAAAACTCTTTTTTTGTTTTTTTAGTTTTCAACATTTGTTTTTATAAGATTTCTAGTTACAAATTTTTCTCCCTCCCTCCCCTCTATTACCCCTCCTCAAGACAGCAAGCAATCTGATATAGGTTATACATGTACAATCACATAATCACATTAAACATATTTCTGCAATTGTCATGTTGTGAAAGAAGAATCAGAACAAAAGGGAAAAACCTCAAAAAAGAAAAACAAAAAAAGTAGAAATAAAGTAGTTCAATCTCCATCAAGATTCCACACTGTTTTTTTTTTTTTTTTTCTGGGTTTGGAGAGCATTTTCCCTCATGAGTCCTTTGGAACTATCTCGGACCATTGTATTGCTGAGAAGGGTCAAATCTATTACAGCTGATCAAAACACAATGTTGTTGATGCTGTGTACAATGTTTTCCTGGTTCTGCTCATCTCATTCAGCATCAGTTCATGTAAGTCCTTCCAGGTGTCTCTGAACTCCTCCTGCTCTTCATTTGTTATAGCACAATAGAATTCCATTACATTCATATACGACAACTTGTTCAGCCATTCCAATTGATGGGAATCCACTCAATTTCCAATTCCTTGCCACCACAAAAAGAGCAGCTGTATATATATATATATATATTTTTTTACATGTGGGTCCTTTTACTTTTTTATGATCTCTTTGGAAAAACACCTAACAGTGGCATTGGTGGGTCAAAGGGTATGCACAGCTTTATAACCCTTAGGCATAGTTCCAAATTGTTCTCCAGAATAGTTGGATTAGTTCACAGCTCTACTACAATACAGTAGTATTCCAATTTTTCCACAGTTTCTCCAAAATTTATTATTTTTCTTTTTTGTCATGTTAGCCAATCTGATAGGTGTCAGGTGATACGTAAGGGTTGCTTTAATTTGCATTTCTCTAATCAATAGTGATTTAGAGCATTATTTTCATATGGCAATAGATAGCTTTGATTTCTTCATCAGAAAACTGCCTGTTCATATCTTTTGACCATGTCTCAGTTGGGGAATGTTTTGGATTCTTATAAATTTGATTTGGTTACCTGTATATTTTAGTATGAGTATTTTATCAGAAATACTGGCTATAAAAATTGTTTCCCAGCTTTCTGCCTCTCTTCTAATTTTGGATACATTGCTTCTATTTGTACAAAACCTTTTTAATTTAATGAAAACAAAATCATACATTTAGTATTTCATAATATTCTCTATCTCTTGTGTTTGGTCATACTATTCCTTCCTCTCCTAATTTACCTATGATATCAACTTTCATGTCTAAATCATGTACCTATTTTGACCTTATTTTAGTATAAGGTGTAAGATGTTGGTCTATGCCTAGTTTCTGCCATACTATCTTCCAGTTTTCCCAGCAGTTTTGTCAAACACTGAGTTCCTATTCCAGAAGCTGGAGTCTTTGGGTTTATCAAACAGTACATTACTAAAGTCATTTACTACTGTCTCTCCTGTGCCTAACCTATTCCATTAGTCCACCATTCTATTTCTTAGTCAGTACCAAATAATTTTGATGGCTCCCACTTTATAGTAAAGCTTCAGATTTGATACAGCTAGCCCACCTTCCTATGAATTTTTTTTTCATTAGTTCCTTTGACATTCTTGACCTTTTGTTTTTCCAGTTGAATTTTGTTATTATTTTTTCTAGCTCTATAAAATAACTTTTAGGTAGTCTGATTGGCATGGCACTGAATAATAATTTATGTAGAAATGTCATTTTTATTATATTAGGTCAGCCTATCCAAGAGCAATTGATAGTTTTCCAATTATTTACATCTGATTTGATTTGTGTGAAAAGTGTTTTGTAATTGTGTTCATATAATTCCTTAGTTTGTTTTGGCAAGTAGACTCCCAAGTATTTTATATTGTCTATCATTACTTTAAATGGAATTTCTCTTTCTATCTCTTGCTGCTGAAATTTGTTGGTCAGGTATAGAAATGCTGATGATTTATGTGGACTAATTTTATATCCTTCAACTTTACTAAAGTTAAAACTCTTAATAATTTACCCCCTACTCCCAACTTTCTAGTGTTCTTATGCCTTATTCCCTTACATGTAGTCTTAATTCAGTGACAGTGGCTTCCTTGCTCTTTTGCAAATAATATACTCCATCTCCCTATTCCAGGCATTTTTCTCTGCTGTTCCTCCTTCCTAGAATGCTATCTTCTGTCGCTTCTGCCCTCTGACTTCCCTGGCTATCTTCAAGTCCCAACAAAAATCCAAGAACACTTTCCTGTCTTCTTAATTAATTCTAATTTGTCTTTGCATATTCATACATCTTTGATTGGTTGCCTAATTCATTAGATGGTGAGCTCCTTGAGGGCAGAGACCACATTTTGTCTCTTTTTTGTATCCATAATGCTTATTATAGTGCTTGGCAAAAAAAAAAAAAAGGTATTTAATCAATGTTTACTGACTGATTGAATGCTACTGTATCCTTATTTTCTATCTTTGCTATGTTAAAGTAAATTAAGTCTTAAACTGTTTGTACTTAATTTAGGTCAAACCCAAACTAAGAGCATGTTTGTAGGCAGCAGGTAAGGAAACAGTCGATGAGGAAAAATTGAAGATAAGAGAGAGAGGGAACTATAATAGGGGCACTATGCTGGAGAAGGGATATGCTAGGTTCAAAGGTGAAAGTAGAGATGTTTGCCTTTGCAAGGAAAAGGGCTCTCTTTTATTCTGAGACCAGACTTAAGAAGTTGATAGTGGGAGATTATTTTTGAATGATGAGAGATGAGCAGGAGAAGAAAAAAGCCTTGCTCTGGGTAAACAGCCATTCTAATTTCACTGAAGTATGAGGTCATTACCTATGGGGCAGAGTAAAATAAGAAACTTGAGGGGAGATAAGGTTTGGATTAACGGCTGTGAAGAGTAGATAGAGAATTAATTAGGAAGCAGGAGAGAATTTTCTTGCTATAGTGAGGACCCATTTGGGATTATTGTTGTTCAGTTGTTCAATTATGTCCTTCATTATTCTATGGATCATAACATGTCAATACTTTCCATGGGGTTTTCTAGGCAAATATATCTGGGTGCTTTGTCATTTTCTTCTCCAGTGGATTAAAGCAAGCAGATATTAAGTAACTTGTCCAGGGTTATATAGTTAGTAAATATCTGATGGTGGATTTAAACTCAGATATTCCTGACTCTAGGCCAAGAGCTCTATACTTTGAGTCTGCTTTTTTTGGAATAGAGATCAATAAATATGTAGTGTACCCAGTGAATGAAGTTTCTTGATTAACTTCAGATCTGTTCTTCACTTGTCGATAGTAGTGAAATAAGTCAGATGATATGAGTAATGCAGGATTGTCATTTAGGAAGGTAAGACTGGCATTACAATAAATAGCTATAGGGTCTTGTGAAAAAAAATATTAACTGTAGCCTAATCAAAAAATTATAACTATCTAGAGCTATCTGAAAAAAATTATAACTAGCTTAACTGGCCTGTAAGTCCTGCCATGGTTGCTATTCAATGTAAAAATTATTCTAACTGGTGGGCCTAATCTGTGAACTCCTGGCTGGCTATCTGACTGCTTTTAGCTGGTAAAGCTGTAGCTGGCTATTAGTTGCCTACCTGCCTGGAGGTTTAAAAATTCCCCCAGGTTCGTTAAGCCCCTTACAGGGACCCAACCTGCAAGGGCCTGCCCCTTCCCCCACTGCCTCTCAGAATGATAAGCAAAAGCCTTTCTTTAAAATAAGCAAACTTAGAATTACATAGAAAGAGTATGACATGACTGTGTTTTACTTTCTTTCCTGCCATTGCCACTGCTTGTGCTTACAACCCCTGAGTCACGTGGGTGTGCCCGCCCATCTGCTGTCTGAGCTTACAACTCCTGAGCTGCATCTCCTTTCTCTGTCTATGCCTTTCATTGTCAGCCTCTCCCCTCTTAGCCAAAAGTCGCCTAGCATTTCCTTTCTCTCTAGCTGTCCTCCCTGCATCTTCTCCTACATCCCACTTTTACTACCCCTGCTCCTGAATATAAACCCTTCTTTCTCACCAGACCTCAGGCCATGGGCATGCCACACTGGTACCCTAGGGCCCCGGCCAGGGGGCTTCGAGCGAGCCATGCGTAACTCACCCAGGGCTGGAGGGGGCCGTGCAGGGCCTCTGCATGGCCCACGACACACCATGGGGCCCAGGGTTTCAGGGTTTTTGTCCACTGCAGCTGAAACGGAGGGGGAGGGGCAGCTCCATTTGAGGCCAATTTTAGTTGCCTATAGTCTGGCAACAGAAGATAGGTAAAATTGAGTTGGCTCCCCAAGAGGGTGAAGATAGGGAAGAGCGGAGAATGTGTCAAGTTCAGAAGTAATGACCTGGAAAAGAATTGAAGTTCGAGGGATTAGAAGTTTTTCTCGGGCCAAAGAACAAGATCAGGGATCATAAGGCATAAAGAAATACAAAAATAGATACAAGCTAATAGTCAGATAAAGGAATATTGGCATTTGTTAACATGGTAAGACTAATGGTATGTCCCTAGCTATGTGTAACTAAGGTGGAATAAAAGAGGAAATTGAATAGTTTGTGCAACTTGTGAGTTAGGTTATTGGAGGGAACATCCATATGCATTTTGAATTTCCCTAGTATGAGATAAAGAGGTGGGGAAGAGGAAAAGAGTGCATCAATTACTGAATTCAATGAGAGGAAGTAGACTATTCTAAGGACTTGGCAGATAGCCACCAGGATTTTGATTGGGTGATAAATTTGGGTAATGTAAATTTCAAATGAAAAGAAGAACCAATGAATTGGTGAGAAGTATGGGGAGAAAAGAAGGTATGAATGAAAATCTAGGGGGCAGCTAGATGGTGCAGTGGATAAAGCCCTGGATTCAGGAGGACCTGAGTTCAAATCCAGCCTCAGACAATTGACGCTTACTAGCAGTATGACCCTGGGCAAGTCATTTAATCCCCATTGCCCCACAAAACCAAAAAGAAAAACAAACAAGAAAATGTAGCCAGTACTGGAAAGGGTTGAGAGGCCAGTGATGTCATCAGGAGGAAGAGGGTGTTCTAATAATGATCAAAAAAATGGAAGGAGTGAAAAACAGATTTAAATTAGGGGAAAAAAAGGACTTTTTTCAATATAGAGAAGGAATTTCATAGTACACAATGGTAAAAGTAGAGGGTCAGACAGATAACATGTGGGATATTAGGTAGTCATAGGGAGTCAGGTTTGTAAAAAAGCACTCAGGATTCAAAAGCCCTGGGATAAGGTAGCAAGAAAAGCATATAGGAATATGCTAATCATTGGCAAGTTAATCAAGTCACAAGATAAGTAGTTAAAGAGAGTTCTGTGGAAGGAAGCATTTGATTGGATGGTTTAAGACCCTCCCTTGAGTTGCACTTCAAAGAAAGATAGATGTATGGGCTTCCAGTCAGGATTCAGAGGTGCCTGGCTTGCCCTGGAGAAGACCCTGGGAAATAGGAAGCAATAGTCTTGTTCCAAATGATTTCAGAATGGCCTGGAGAGACTTGTATGAACTGACGTATAGTGAAGTGAGCAGAACCAAGAGAACACTGTGCACAGTGACAGCAATATTGTTTGATGAAGAACTGTGAATGACAACTATTTTCAGCAATACTATGATCCAAGACAATTCTAAAGCACTAATGATGAAGCATACTATCCACCTCCAAAAAAAGAACTGATATTGATTGAACACAGACTGAAGCATGCTATTTTTCACTTTCTTTCATTTTTTCTTTTATCTGAGTTTTCATATACAAAATGACTAACATGATAACATTTTACATAATTGCACATATATGACCTATATCTGATTGCTTCCCACCTCAAGGAGGTGGGAAGGGAGGGAGGGAGGGAAGGAGGGGATAAAATTTGGAACTCAAAACTTTAAGTAAAAATGTTTATTACTTTAAAAAGGACTCTTGTTTAAAGAGGATACTTTGACATTGCAGATGGTACAAAGATAATCTAGGAGATGAGAAGTAGGTGTCTGTAGCCTGGTACTTGAGATGTCCTTGGGCCAGAGCCTAACAGAAAGAACTTATAGCTTCACCATTCATAGGGTAAGTTTTTTTTTTCACCAGAGAGTTCCTTATAGCAATGAAATGCCAGCATCAGCCCCTATTTTTATCCCTATTTCCTAAATGTCAAGGAATATTGAGTACCACTCATTGCCTCTTATAAGGTTGTCTTCATCACCCATAGGAAAACAGGTTGGCAGGTTTTGTTTACAACAGAGCTTGCTGCACTTATAGGCATCCAAAAGAATATTTTGTCTTCTTGCATCCCATGTTATCAGTACTTCAACCATCAGTAAAGCTTAGTTTGCTCTGGTTTTGTATTGCAGACCTGGATCATAGCCTTCACACAGCTGGTCTAGAAAGATGCTAGGAGCTTTGGTGACAAGAAGTCTGGCTGTTTTGACTCATAGGCTTGGAAGCATCCTTTAAGACATGCCAATGTTGGCCTGTAACACAGGATCATGGGTTATTCTTCAGTTTATCTCAGGACCTTCTAGCTTTTAAGATACTGATGTGAGAATCATTCTTGATATATCTTCTTACAGTTATCAGAGAGATGTAAAGTCATTTCCCCCATTCATCTAAGCATTCTGATAAATCTCCCTAAAGGTCAGGTTTTTCACATTAATTTCCTCCACAGCCAAGCCAAGACAAGACCCTCTACAGATGTCCCTGAGTTGACCTAAAAGCTCTTTTGAGAGGAATGAAGCCAAGATGTTCCTGGTGGTACCATGGTCATTCTCATCCTTCTAGCACTTATTTCCTCTCATCAACTATGCAAAATTTTGTAATCCTATGTAATTCTATTCAATAAGCACTTATTAAATGCCTTTTGTGTAAGTATAGGGAAAAACATGCAATTCCTCTGAGCCTGGGTGGTCAGGTCAGATTTGTTTTTTTTTTTTTCAGGTTAGATTTACACACAGTAATCTCCTTGGTTCTGCTACCTGTTACTCTCTCCTCTTTATAATCTATTCTTCATTGAGTTCTTCAATTAATTATCCCAGATGAGCAGATTGTTCTCAGAAAAAACTTGGAAAGCCTTACGTGAGCTGATACAAAGTGAGATGTACTATATACAAAGTAACAACAATATTGCAAGATGATCACCTGTGAATGACCTGGCTATTCTCAGCAATGCAATGATCCAAGACAACACTAAAGGACTTAAGAAAAATGCAATCCATCTCCAAAGAAAGAACTGATAGAGTCTGAATATAGATTGAAGCATTTTTTTTTTGGTTTCTTTTTCTTAAGGTTTTTTTTTTGTCTATTTTCTTTCACAACCTAACTAATGTAGAAATGTTTTACATGATTACATATATATAACTTATACTGAATTGCTTGCATTCTTAAGGGTGGGGATGGGCAGAGAGGAAGGAAGGGAATTTGGAACACAAAGTTTTAAAATGGATATTAAAAGTGTTTTTACAGGTAATTGGTGGAAAATAAAATTCAATAAAGACCTAAAAAAATGATACTTCCTTGGGTATCTAGTGTGAAGATTAAAAAGTCTAACTGTGGTGTCTAAAATCTAATGTGTGGTCACCTTAAATTTGAAGCTTTAGCCCCAGTTTTGGGGCATTAAGCATTTATTAAAGTATATTAGGGGTTAGAAAAGAGAGAGAGGAAAAGCCACCTTCACCTAGCTATCTAAGAGAATGTCTTCTGTTCCACCAGAAAGCCCCTGTCAAACTGGAAAAGGGCATTCCACACACACAGCTCCAAGGAACTTGGCTGGTCCATTGATTGGCATGACTTACATGTGGTAGGCATAACTTCCAGGTGCCAATCTGACCTTCAAAATCTCAGAAAGGTCACCGCATGATTTCTCCTCAGGGCAGAGCTACCCTGGTTTTCACAATGTCTTTCTCAGCAGGGTGGTGGCGCTCTGATTCTCACATTATTTTGATGTGACTTCCTAGACAAGTTAGGGCATAAAAAAGACCACACAAATGAAGGTGGGGTTTGGCAGATCCCCAAAGACAGGAACACAAGGTAACCTTGCATGATAAAGCACTAGAAGCTGGGGAAAGTAGAAGTTTCTAGAAAGTTGTGCTTGAGACAGTTCATGAAAGAAACCAGGAATTCCAAAACGTATAAGTGTGGAGGGCAGCTCTTCCAAAGCAAATTCATGGAGGAGGGAGATGGAGTATCATGGGTGAAAAAGGTGAATGATTCCTTCTAGTGGCAATACACTCAAATTTTACTTACTGCCCCCTGATGTTCTCAAAACACAGATGAATGAAACAACTCATATACAGAATTGGATAATTAAATCATTAAAAACCATTGAGGCAAAAAAAAATAATTATCCCAATTCATGACTCTGTTCATATGACATCTCATTTGAAAATTCTTAAATGAATCCTTATGTAATTAAAAACTAAGGAGATAGTGGCCAGTGAACAAGTATAAGCATTAGTTATGGACAACATTTCCAAGCAGTTTAATGGTGTAATGGAAGAGAAAGATACAAAGTTCACCAGAGAGAGAGAGAGAGAGAGAGAGAGAGAGAGAGAGAGAGAAGAGAGGAGAGAGATAGAGTGGGGAGGGAGGGAAAGAGGGGGAGAGGGAGAGGAAGGAGAGAGAAATTGTGCATGTTAAAGAGAAGGGTGAGGCAAAGTCCTGAAACAGAACTAACGGATAGGGTAAAGGGTACATGTAAAGGGATTAGCCTTTTTAGATTTCAGAAAAACCTGGAAAGACTTAAGTGGATTGTGCTGAGTGAAGTGAGCAGAACCAGGAGAACATTGTACACAGTAACAGCAATATTATGTGATGATCAACTGTGATAGACTTGGCTCTTCTCAGCAGTGCAATGATCCAAGAAAATCCCAAAGAGCTCATAATAGAAAATGTTCTCCACATCCCCCCTCCCCAAAAGAACTGTGGATTGTGAAAGCAGATTGAACCATACTGTTTCTACTTTTTTTTTCTTTTTGATGTTTTTCTCTTGTGTTCTGATTCTTCTTTCACAACATGACCAATGCAGAAATATCTTTAATGTGATTGTACATATGTAACCTATATGAGATTGCTTTCATTCTTGGGGAGGGGGAGGGAAGGGAGAGAGGGAGAAAAATTTGGAACTAAAAATTTCATGAAAACAAATGCTGAAAAATTTATTTACATGCAACTGTAAATATTAAAATACTTTTACAATTAATTTTTAAAAGGGGGATTAGCCTTAATAAATATAAATAAGTTGAACTCCCACCCACTTTTCTATACCTTTAGGGATAATAGAGTGCATGAAGTGATAGTGTTTGATAAATGGAAGACTTGCTGTGAGTGAAAAGAAGAGACAACTGGAAATTGTCAATGGAAGGATGGCTCACAAGTGGGGAAACATGATAACCTAGCTATTTTCAATTTGATCACCCTTTGATAGTCAGAACAATTACCACAGTCTTTGGGGAGGATATTCTAGAACTAGAATAGAGAGAAACTGAAGAAAGTTCTAGGATATTTCCACCTGATATACAATGCAGGTATTAAATGCTATCACTGTATATTTAACAGAATGTTTTATAGTCAACTTCTAGGCTTAGGAGCTATATATAACACGGGGCTACTATAACCTTTATAGTCCATATGTTACCTGTGGTTCTACAAGATACCATATTTAGAGGTTTTCCAAGGATGAATGTGTGTGTGCGTGTGCATTTCAGCATGTGTTCCTTGGTAACATGCTAGTTGGCACAAATATGATGAATAGTAAATTCAATCACATGTTATCAATAAAAAAGCACATTGGAAAAGTATATTGCTTACAAAAGGTCAAAAAATAAATCTGTGATAGAATCAAAGGGACAAGACCTAGATATTGAAGTTCAGAAATGGATGCCTCTGTTTTCTTGTCATTGCCTTGAGATTTTGATTTCCTCCATGTAAGAAATTGGAGCAATCAGTGGTCTCCTTTGAATTGGACTCATATAACTGTGTGATGGCAAATAAATCCAGGTTCAAAAAGAGCTGCTTATTACCTCACTTTGACTCATGAAGTGGCAAATTTTAATCCGCAGGGCAAAAGAAGAAGCAGGGGGAGGAGGTGTGGGAGAAGAGAATCAATCAGTAGTCAAAGCCAATGTCTAGATATAATTTCCACTATCTTATTATGGAGTTTTCATGCCCATTAAGACTGTGTACTTTTACTTCACACTTAGATCCCACTGAGGGTGTACATCCAAATTTATCACTCTATTTCTATACAATCATTAGTTTTGTAACTCAAGTTAAATAATAATTCCAAAATAAGGTGATGTGCAATGGGCATGGGTAATAATTATATCTTAATACATAGGAAACAACTTGTTTCTAATGTGAGAATTATAACATAATCATATATTTGTATATGGTCATACTATGATAGTTTTTAAAAAACTAAATGAGAAAAAAAGGAAAAGAAAATTGTTAAGGAGAAGACACAGTGCTAATCTAACCTGTTAAACAGTTTACATGACTAAAAAAAAATAGGCAACAGATAAAGGAACAGACATTGTAACATACAATTACAATTGCTACCATTAGGTAATGAAAATCAATCAGGAAAAAACATACAACTCATTAACAAACACTTGATCATACTGCCAAGCAGAAAGATGTATTAGTCAAAGCCAATGCCTGTTTATGTCATAGAGCAGTTTGTAAAATGTTATAGAGGAGGATAGCAGATTATAAAAAGCATTTTCTCAAAATAAGTGAAAAATGCTAGAAAGAAAATCAAGTTTGTAGAATGCTTGTTGAAAATTTAAAAAAATAAATAAAAAGTCTAAGAATATTTGAGGAAGAAACTGAGACAGATTAGAAATTAAACCAGACTTTTGAGGCCTGCTTTAATGCCAAAATTACCTTGGGTCCAACACATTTGTACTCCAACTTCACAATCCTTATTGTGCCACATGAGGAGGTAGAAGCAGCTCTTAAGAAAATATAAATGAGACAATCAGATTAGAATGAATATACTGAAAGAGACATCAAAATTCTAAGCACCCTAAGGGTTGATTCCTATGGCATTAAAAAAGGAATGATACTAAAGGATTCTTGGATAAGTCAACAGTAATATTTCTTTAAAATATTGATAACTGATGACAAATGTGGCCTATTTTCCTCCCAATTTCTTTAACAACTTAATTACGATAATATACACATATATCAAGAGCATCCTTAATAAAAGTGTCAAAAAGTATAGACAGGTACTTACAATAAAAAAGGTCTATAGAAGACTAAGTGTAGGCACACGATTTACTAAAAATTTCATAGAATATAATATAATTTTTATTTTATGATTATTTAAAACAATTTTTTGATTTTGTAGAGAAAAAAGACATTTAAAGGATAATACACACCAAGTTGTCTCCTTTGTATATAAGATCAAGCCAGATTTTTTGAATTATAATATAAATTTGTTCTATGATTCTCTAATGATCAAGTCAGACATAAAACAGGAAGACAAATCTTTGCCAAAATGTCTACCACTGTGATAGAGGATGTCCGTTGCAAATGACAGAATTATTCACTATAGATGGTGAGGTATACCAGATGCTCCTGCTTGTGGATTACATTGTGCTAATTGCATCAAGTTTTGGAAAATTGCAGAGGCTCCCAAATGAGAATGATTATGATCACTCCAGAGTTAAGCATAATACTACATATGTGGGAGGTGGGGGTGGGGATGAGATGGAGTGGAGGAAGGATAAATAATATTTCCTGCTGTCTGTGATAGCACACACCTGTAATATCTGTTACTGGGGAGGCTAAAGCTGGTGGATTGCTTGAGCTTGGGCAAGTTAGAACTTCAGTGATGAATAGTAATGGAATCAATATTGTGGGTAGCAGTTGGGGGAGATAAGGAGATGTGAGAGAGAGAGAGAGAGAGAGAGAGAGAGAGAGAGAGAGAGAGAGAGAGAGAGAGAGAGAGAGAGAGAGGGGGGGGGGGGGGAGGAGGGGGGGAGGGGGAGAAGGAAGAGGAGAAGAGGAAGAGGAGGGGAAAGGAAAGGGAAGAAGGAAGGAAGGAAGGAAGGAAGGAAGGAAGGAAGGAAGGAAGGAAGGAAGGAAGGAAGGAAGGAAATAATGATTCTTATTTATCCTTTGGGATACCTGTGGATGAGTTGTTGAACTAGTCTACCAGTACTTGTAAATTGGGTCTAGAATTGAGTAGAAGGAGGAAAGCAAAACTTTCTACAAACTGGTGCATCTTTTACTATGAATATTTATTCGTGTGATTGGGCTGTAATAAATCAATCATAAATATTTATCAAAAACATATAATGTTCCAATAAATGTACTAGAAATTGAAGATACAAATATGAAAAAGTTCCTTACTTCAGAGAGCTTATATTTACTGGGGAGATAAGATATATCCACAGATATTTTATATAAAAGGGCAGTTGCCGTGGAATGGGGAAAGGCATAAGCATTTATAGAGTGCCTACTGTATAAGTGTTTTACAAATACAAAGTAAATGCAGAGTAAGGAAAAGCCTCATATAAAAGGTACCCTTTGACTTGAATGAAAAGTTGGGTAGGAGAAGCAGTATAAAGATATGTATCTTAGAGATATGTATGATTAGAAACAGAAGGTGAAGTGTTAATTCTGAAACAAGAGGGGCAGCTAGGTGGCACAGTGGATAAAGCACTGGGCCTGGATTCAGGAGGACCTGAGTTCAAATCTGGCCTCAGAAACTTGACACTTACTAGCTGTGTGACCTGACAAGTCACTTAACCCCAATTGCCTCACACACACACACACACACAAAAAAAATCTGAAGCAAGAGCTAGGAATAAATAAGCAGTCAACATGCTTCACAAATATCTACATGATGGGAAGAGTTATAGAGGATTAAACACTCAGCTATTTGATTACAAACCCTATGGAGGGTTTACAAGAGGACACAGGGAAAAAAAATAGCATGGGTTGAAAAAGGCATGGATGGGTTGCCATATGTACCATTGGAAGCAAATAGTGAAGTGGAGAATCAGAGCAGTTTGATTCCTCTAATGACTAATTTAGACTTTCTGCATGATGCTAAAACATATAAGGATGAGAGAAATATCACAGGACCAAAATTTAGAAGATCTAGTTTCAAAATCTGAATTCTCCCACTAACTAGCTATATGACTCTGGATAAGTCTCAGTGTCTTTGAGGCTCATTTTGCTCATCTGTGAATTGAGGGGTTTGGATTAGATGACCAATAAATTCTATTTCAGCTCTAATCTGAGGTTCTAAGTAGCTGTAAAGTGAGATAATCTAGTAGATCATTCATAGATTTAGAGGTGTAAGCAATCTTGGAAACTATTTAGTCTAACCCACTTATTTTACAGATAAACTGTCCCACATAACAGAAGTGATTTGCCCAAGAACCCACTAAAACTAGGTAAAAGGGCCAGGATTCAAACTGAGGTTCTCTTACACGAGATGTAATGTGATTTCACTGCACAAAACTGGAATTTGGTAACCTATGTACCAGGTGACTCTAAGAATATAAATTGCAGAAGAGGTGATGGTGTTCCTTGGTAGTTTCTTCACCAGAAAGCACTTATAGTAATGAAATTACATGTAATAAAAAAGATAGTAAAAAATAGAGTATGTCATATTTGTATAGCATTGTTTGTATACTTTATTTTCCTTGCAACCACCCTGTGAGGTAGTTAGCCCTCATATTACTATCCCTCATTTCTTAATTAGGAAATTGAGATTTATCAAGTTTAATTGGCTTGCCCATACTCTCATGGCAAACAAGTAGAAGATCAAATAACCCCAGGTTACAGGTGCATTGACAGGTTCCCTGGAAATGAAGGATAAATGATTTGATAGGCAACCCTGTTGCCTTAACAGTCTTCTGCCAGTTTCCTTATCAATTTAGTTAAAGCAGTTTTTATATGTGGATTGCAATAGCATGGCTTTACTGAGTCCTGACCTTGAATGCAATGAGACTAAGAGATCTCGTGAATCCAATTTAAAAAGTTTATCTGTAACATTTATTAAATAAAGAGGAATCTTGAAGCACTAGCTCTTACCTCTTAGGAGTAACTATATGAGCGACAGATAAGCAGACTGACCATTTCTGCCCCAAATAGAAACCCAACCTATGATTCAACCTAATCACTTAAGATTTCTGGCATCTTTTTCAAATTTCCTTAATGATACTCTAGGAAGGAATGTGAAGCTGACCCTAATGGATGTGATGTATGATGGTTATTAATGGTAACCAATACTATGGTGAATGATTAAATGAAACAATTACCAACTCCTCAGCCCCTACTCAACATTCAACTGAGAATGGAATGGAAATCACCAGCTCATTTCACATTGTCTGTTGATTCATTGCCAGTTTTCCTCCCTGTTAATACCTAGCTAGATGATGTTTAAGCTGGTGAGTCATTGGAAAGATGAAACTTTTCATACTTTACTACTAATCCCTCTAACCCACCTACCTCCTTAATCTTTCTTGTTTTGATTGAAATCTACTTCTTAAACACTGCTAAGTATGCTGTGCCCAGCCATTCTCTTAGCAAACTTCTTGCTTCAGGTTTTTTTTTTAATATTTCCTTATGTATGATTTCATTTAATTGCCAACTATTTCATAATTCGAACTGACACTTTAGAAATGTAGCATAAAGAATTAACATGAATGTGCTCATTATCTCAGTCTTGTGTGTAAAGGTTCCAAAAGCCTAAGAAACATAAAAACTCTTCATATATTAAAACTCGCCAAATCCATTAAATGTTATCAAAGGTTTAACAAAAGGAAGGAAACAATTTCCTGTCATTAAGAAGCCTCCCAATTCCTCCTCCCCACTCTGGGGCTTCTTATGATGGTGGGAGAGGAAGCCAAGAAGAAGAATGGGGAGATAAATTGGGAGGGAAGTTTTGCCAACTCTCCCACCCTGTCTTGATGTCTGGACTAGTCTATATTTTGAAAATAAGCTTTCATAGAAAGTATTTTTTAAAGATTCCAAATGATTTTCTACAGTATTTTCCATTGTCTTGTAAGAGATGACTGATCTAGAGAGGAAGCAAATTGAAAGTGTTTGTGCCTAACTAATCAAAGTTTATCCTTTATATCCAGGGAACCTGCCATTGCACCTGTAAATACTTATTTAATACACAGGTGTTAGAATGTATATATTTGCAAACCAGCTTGCCAAATTTGCAACCACTTTTTTTTCCTTTTAACGTGAGTAGGACAATCAGTCAGCCATTGTAGTTGTAGGGGCATAAAGACCAAATAAAGCAGTTCCCTAATCCTCTTCACTTCCATCTGTCTGGGCCCTGCTTCTCAGGTATAATTTAGACAGGCAGATGTGCAATCTGGGAAATGTTCCAAGTTCACTTTATTTACTTCCTTTTAAAGGAAAAGTAGGCCTTCAATAACATCTTCAGGAGACGATTTCATTTCTCTAAGCATTCCACCTGAGTCTCAGAATATTTGTAATTTTCAGATCACAGACTGTAAGGTTATTCATTGAGGCTTGCTAGGTATTTTTTCCTATGTATCGAATATGACCAATAGCTACTTCTTCTCTTCATCCCTCCTCTGTTCTTGTACTGGTATCTCTTGTAGGATACTGGCTCTGGGGAGGTCACTGTGAGTAGCTGACAAGTGGGTCCTATATCAGCCTAGGAATAAGCATTTATAAAACTATTACTATGTGCCAGGCCCTATGTTAAGTGTTTTAATATCATATCATTTGATATTTACAAAAACCATACAAGGCAATGCCATCATTATCTCCATTTTACAGTTGAGGAAACTGAGGCAGATGTTAAGTGACATGCTAAGAATCACACACAGCTAATAGGTGTCTTAGGTTAAATTTGAACTCAGGACTTTTTGACTCCATGCCCAGAACTCAATCCACTGTGCCATCTACACTATAGCTGCTGAAGCCCTTACAGAAAATTTCTCCTATTATCCATGGGGCTTTAAAGAACTAACTCAGGGGATAGAGCACTGGACCTGTATTCAGGATAAACTGAGTTCAAATCTCATCTCAGGCATTTAATATCTTTGTGACTCTGAGGAAGTCATTTAACCCCTATCTTCTTCAATTTCTTCATCTATAAAATGGAGTTAATGATGTGTCTATGTCACAGGGTTGTAAGGCTCAAATGAGTTCACATATATCAAATGTTTTGCAAAACTTAAAGTACTATATAAATACTAGCTATAATTATCATCCTTATTAATATCATTAATTACTCTTGAAAGGCTCTTTTCAAACTGAGGTCTTATAAATACATAGTAGCTAACTGTGAAAGCTCTGTTTCTTGGAAAAAGGTTAATACTCTTTAATCCAACTATAAAATATGTAGAATTTAACTACATCACAGGGTTTTTAAGAAGGAAATGCTTCACAAACCTTTGAATGCTACAGAAATATTATTTGTTATAGCTTTTGTTTGTTATTGCCATTACTATGCAATTGATTTGGGTAAGCCCTTGTGACTCTTTTATATTTTGAGTCTGGGAATGATGGTGGCAAATGTGCAGTTATATTAAAAAACTATAGAGGCAGGTAGGTGACGCAGTAGATAGAGCACCAGCCCTGGAGTCAGGAGGACCCGAGTTCAAATCTGGCCTAGACACTTAACACTTACTAGCTGTGTGACCCTAGGCAAGTCATTTAACCCCAATTGCCTCACCAAAAAAACAAACAAAAAAAAACCTATAAAGTATCATGTAAACAAAAGTTTTTGTTATAATGGTGGTGGTGACGATGATGATGATGTTCATGATAGGCCATGATAGACTGTTCTAATGAGAAAAAGGAAAGGAATAAAGCCGTATCAAGTGTCTACTATGTACCAGGCACTCTGCTAAGTGTTATTTACAAATATCTCATTTGATCCACCCAACCCTGTGAGTGAGGTATTATCATTATTCCCATTTTACAGGAGAAGAAACTGAGGCAAATTGAGGTTTGGTGACTTGCCAATGTTCATATAGATAGTAAGTGCCTGAGGCTAGATTTAAAACTGAGAAACAAACACCTTGTCTTAGGGTGCACTGTTATTGAGTCTTGGCTCCTCATCCTGAGAGCAACTCACCACCACTTTACTTCAACAAACATTTATTAAGCACAAGTTTTTGGAAAGGTGCTATGGTCATGGCCAGGGATATAAAAACACAGACATGAATCCCTGCCTTCATAAAAACTTCTATCACCTTTACCCCCTCCATTTCTGCATCTCTTTTCACAGATTTGTGTATAGTGCATGGCACATGGTAAGCATTTAATAAATACTTGTTGACTTGTCAGAGTTGTTGTGAAGATCGAGTGATATAATACATATATACCATATCGAAAATAGGAAAGCATTAATCAATATTAGCTGACAATAAATTATTATCAATTTCTCATGAATTCACATCTTATGGGCAACTTAGATATCTTGTTTCTTTAGGTGTAAATAATCTTGTAAAGTTCTTAGAACTTAGCAAAAAGTCCTCAAAATAAAGTGGGTGCCCATTGATTGGGGAATAGCTGAACAAACTGTACTGTCTGATTATCATGGAATATCAATGCCCTGTAATATATGACAATGATAGAGTAAAAAGTTACTGGCTCTGGGGTAAACTCACTGTAACTTGTGTGGTAAAAATTATTAGTGGTAAAGATATATATCGGAAGTTTTAGCTGAATCATTTGAGAGATGCACATGCTACTGAAGCGGCTTTAGAAGGACCTCCTTTTTTGGGGAGGAGAACCCGAGGAACTTCTGGTACCCAGACTTAAAAGTGAGGGCAGGAATGGAAGTTTTCACTCTCTGGCTGCCAAACTTAGCTGTGGCGGCACGCGCCAGTGAGAGGAGTTAAGAAACATGTGGGTGGTGTTTCGGCTTTGGGTGTGCTGGTTCTTGGCCTGGTGGGCAGTTTGGGATTTGGTGAGTTTTATAAAGGAATAGACTAAGCTTAGATCTAAGATTATTCATTTGTATTCTCCTTCCTTATTTCCCTAATTGGTTTCAACTCTTGTTGACTAATTATTTCCCAAGCAATAAAAACTAATCCCTCACAGATTAAAGCTCAGAGGCTTTTTTTCTTAGTGGTCTGGGATATATAAAGTTAAAAGGGGGAGTTTAATGCTCCATATATCCAATTTTGAATCTCACACTTGTAACCTCCTGTAACCTTACTTGGTCTTAGTTTTCTCATTAGTAGAAATGAGGGGGCCTTCCATCATCAGATCTGTGATTCTCAAAAAGGTGGAATCAAGAGAAATTTAGGACAACTTTTATGAAATAATGCAAAGCAATTGAATCAGACCCAAATAAAGGAGGTTCTCAATGAGAACAGTAATGTAAAAAACAAAAACAAAAACACTGAAGGTTATCAGAGGTCAGACCAATCTTCCATCTTTACATCGAAGGACTGATAATGAAACATCACATGGAAAGCTTGAATGCAGAAGGTAGTATTCAAGCTGTCTTAAAAGAATCTGGAGAAACCAGGAACCAGAGACAAGGAATGCAATCATTCTGGACATGAGGAATATCCAATGAAATGGCATGGAATTGGGTATCATTTCCTAACATAGATGAGAAATAGCAAGAAAGTTAGTCTTGCTGGGAGTAAAGGGTAAGAAAACTGGAAATGTGTGTAATGTCTGAATAGCTAAACAAATTATTTTGTATTTGACACTAGAGTAACAGGGAGTCACTTGTTTATTGATTAGAACCAATAAAACAGACAACATAATGAGTAATACATTCATGAACCCCTGTAAAGCCAAGTGTCCTTGCTTGTTTAGTCACACCCATTCAGCCAAATCTTCAAAAGAACAATGAACTCACTGCTTCACCTGGGAAAGAAGTTAATCCCTTTCAGTATGAAAGTGTTTGTTTGACTTTCAGAGGACACTGTAGTCAGTCAATCAGTGATGTCTGACTAACTGTATGTACATGATGCTGAGACCATGTTGGGAGAGGTCAATTGGATGCATGAAAACATGGTAGCAGATGGTGAAATAGTGTGTGGGAAATTGGGTGGGGTAGAAAGACTCTCACAGATAGAGATGAAAAGATTAACTATAGGTGACAGCTGCTGGTGAGGGAGTTGACAGATTTTTTTTCCCAGGTATCCAAGCCTCCTCACCACACTTGCTATAGAAATGGAAAATATGAAACCAACACTGGCACATTTGATCTGTTTTGGCATCTCCCAGAAGTCGTGCATTACTGTCATGAGTAAAATGAGCCAAGAATTGATAATTTGAAATAGTTGGCAATGCAATTGTACAACTGAGTATCAAGTGCTCCTGATCCCTTCTGCTCTCCTTTTGCTGAAGAACAGTTTTTAAAAAGATAATTAAAAAATATCCAAGTCAGTCAACAGAGAGGAAGTGAATGTCAACACATTTTATTGCATATTTCAGCTTAATACAATGTGCCCTGATTCCCTCAGTGTCCTTCCTTCTTCGTGGAGAACTGTCATGTAGATGGTGGTGACTCAGAATATGAGAATGACTGAATAGTAACCTCGCCCTTTTTTCCTCATGTCATTGTTCTTTCTGATTTCCAGCAACTGTCTGCTGAAAATTGTTCAGGATTATTTTAATTTTCCTCTGAGCAAAAGAAAATAGATGATCTGTAGTGCTTTGTTGCTGATGATGTAAGCTTAGGCTTATGGTGAAATAGTATGGAAATGAAACAGCTTCTGAATCTGGGGACTCATTTCTCTCCAATGATGACTCTATTACCCCCAGGTAGCATCAGTTCAGTAGGTACTACTTCATGCCTTGCAGCAATCATACACTGACTCTAGCAATGGCTTCATTACTAGGGTGTGACACAGATAAAGGGGAGAAAAGAGTCTACTGATTTATAAGATGCCCATATTTTAGCAGTATCTTTCTCTAACAGCCAAGGACCAAAACTACTTATGTTACAATCGTTCCACTTTAGAGTCATCAAAATCTTCTTTATGACACTCTGTTCTCCACAGATAGGAACTCCTGTAGGATTATAGTGCATCACATGCAGTTAAATGCCTAAGGTACCATTGAGTGTACTACACCAGAAATGCATTTAAATGTTACCCTTGAGGCCTGGGAGAGTCCATTTCCTTACTAAGTACCTAATGCTATCAAGAAATGACTTTGGCACCTGAGAGATTCTGCCTTTGTCTGTGTTTTTCTCCTTTCATGAAGTGCAATGATCACAGTAGGTCCAGACATTCAGACAGTGTTCATGTGTTGCGAAGAAAGAGCCACTTAATTAGAGTGAACTTATATTTCATGCAAACAGACAAACAAAAACCTGAAAAGTTGTGTTTTCTCTAAAGCGCTCTTTTTGCATTTGCTTATTCTAAATACTGCCAAAAATTACCTAGCTTTAGTAGTCATCACTTCATGTGACTTAAATGACTCGTCTGGGCAAGTCACTTAAACTCTTCGGTTTCCTCATCTTTAAAATGTGGCCAATAATAAATGTGATGTATGGTCACAAGGTATTGAACAAGATAACATATATGCAGTGCTTTGTAAACCTCAAAGTGCTATGTTTATCCTTTTTGGACTGGGCACTCCTGGTGATAAATCTATCGATACAGATATTTGCCTGCTCTGTCACTTATGGTTCAACATAGTTGCTTTTGTAGGAAAGTTAAATGATTTGCCCTGGTTCATACAGCCTTTGTGTTCCAGAAGTAGGCCTTGAACCCATATTTTCTGGACTATGAATCTGATTCGTATCCACTATGCACTACTCTATCAAGGTCAGTTATTATTCAGAAGAATAAGATATCTCGGCAGTGTAGAACACTGGACTTGGAGTAAAGAAGAACTGAATTCTAATTCTGCCTCAGAAGGTTCCTAGCTATTTAACCTGATCAAGCCACTTAATACCTCTGTGCCTCAGATTCCTTATCTATAAAATTAGAGGCCCCTAAGGTCCCTTATAAATCTAAATCTATGATCCTATAAAAATTAGGGTCTTTGAGGAGAAGAATTGTTTTGGTTGGGGTGGGTGGGTTTTGTTTTGTTTTGGAGTTTGTGTTTTTGGTTATAGTATCATAGGTCTTGAACTAGAAGAAACGTCAGAATCCGTCTAGTCCAAATCCCTACTGGGATTTTTGTTTGTTTGTTTTGTTTGTTTGTTTATTTGTTTGTTTTTTAAGATGAGGAACCTGAGGTCCTGATGTTAAATGTGAAAGGTCACAAAGTACCAAATGTCAAGTCCTCTGTCTTTGTAACCAGTGAGCTTTTCTTTACACTATGTTGTCTTGTTTGTTAGCTATAGCACCATATTTGAAAAGAGTAGTGGCTTAATAAATGTTAGTTAAACCAGAATGGAATCAAATTGACACCAAATGAACTTATTTGATAGAATTTAATGAACCAAACTGTTGAATATGGCACTGAGTAGCCACAGCTATAGAAGTCCTTGTCAGCCTCCCAGCAATAAAGGCCATGGATGGAAAAGTACAAAATAATCCAATTCTCTGAGTCAAGGAGGTGATTTTTGCCACAGATCTGTGGGAACATGATTAATTTTCATGCATATTATTGCATTCCCCATCTTCTACTTTGTAACTCAGCCAATTTAGGGTAAATTGTTGCCATGTTTACTTATTTACCCTTTCTAGAATACGCCTGACATTGTTGTCCATTTCCTCTTTTCCTTTCTAAATGTATTGTTTTGGGGGCAGCTAGGTGGTGCAATGGATAGAGCACCAGCCCTGGAGTCAGGAGTACCTGAGTTCAAATCTGGCCTCAGACACTTAACACTTACTAGCTGTGTGATCCTGGGCAAGTCACTTAACCCCAATTGCCTCACTAAAAAAAAAAAAAAAAATTAAATTTAAATGTATTGTTTCCCTTTGGAAGGATGTGGAAGATTTGTTTCTAATATCATTAATGTGATCATTTTCAAGGTTATGGTATTTTATCTAAGCAATTACCATAGGTCCTGCTGAAAACCAGTAGGCTTTCATGAGTACCTATGTTAAAATGGAACCTTTGAGAGAATTTCAATAAATGATAGTTACATTTCTTGTCAGTAATTCCCTGAATTTCTGGGTGTGCTCACACTAAAATTCGAAAATGCCAATGAAGCAGGAATTTCCCAGTGAAACGTGGCTTGCTATTTCTCTTTCCCTTTTCATCCTCCCTTCCTTCCTAGCCATTTGAATGTGCTTGTGTCCACAACCCCTAGACTAAGAGAGACTTTCCCTGCCATGAAAATACATTAAGCTCTAGAAATATGAGCAGAGGCAAATGCTGTGCAGTAGAATGATAGGATAGTGTAGAGGGACTACACCCTAGGTTTCACTGGGATAGGGAAATCCTAGGTGAGGAAAATCCTTCTATCATTGCAGATTTGCTAATTCTTTGAAATGTATAGTCTTAGAGAATTTCTTAGGGCACTGAAAGGTTAGGTGATTTGTCCAGCATCAATAATGTATAAGCCAATATCTGTTGGAGGTGGACCTTGAACTGTAGTCTTCTTGACTCTAAGCCTAGATCTATGTCTGCTCTGACTAGCAATTATGTATATAACATCCTCAGCATGGAGGGATGTTTGGGAAATCTAGGAATTAGGATTCTGGTTTTATTTCTATTTGGAATGCTTCTATTAATCAGAAAGTATTTATTAGGTGCCTACTAAGTGCTAGGCAGTTTTTAAGTCCTGGGCAAGCAAGAAGAAAGATTGAGGGGCAGCTAGGTTGCACAGTGGATAGAGCACCAGCCCTGGAGTCAGGAGTACCTGAGTTCAAATCCAGCCTCAGACACTTAACACTTACTAGCTGTGTGACCCTGGGCAAGTCACTTAACTCCAATTGCCTCACGAAGAAGAAGAAGAAGAAGAAGAAGAAGAAGAAGAAGAAGAAGAAGAAGAAGAAGAAAGATTGAAACAATCTCTATTCCCAATGAAAAATATGATGGGCTAGCATAGAAAAGACCCAGTGATAGTTGTTGTTTTGTTCTTCATTATCGAAGAGGAGCATGATATCAGGGTGATGTCATGACCTGGAGTGAATTGGATTTAAGTGAGATAGGGCTGTACAAAGTCACCAACCTCACACTCTCCTCCAGAACCATTTGGGTCCAGTGGCAAGACATTCATCAGGACTGGAGATGGCCCCAGATGTTTAAAACAATTGGGGTTAGGTTACTTGCCCAGGGTCGCACAGTTAGTAAGTATCTGAGGTGAAATTTGAACTCAGCACCTGTCAACTTCCTGGCCAGTGCTCTATCCATTACATCACCTAACTGCTCCCTTGTTAGTAGTAAAGATGTAAAAGTGTAAACTGCCTGGCTATTGGGTATGAAATGTAAAAGAATGTGAAATTCAAGCACGGTTAAGTATGTCTTACCTAAAGAGATGGTAATGGAAGCATATTACATTTTAAATGGCATCCCCCAATTTTTTTTTAATTTAAAAAAAATTTTAATTTTTAAAATTTTATTTTTCCCCCAATTTTTTTTAAAGCCTTGACAACTAAAGTATAAAAAGGCATCCTAAATCAATGGATTCACTATTTTTTTCTTGTGCTGGATATTAGCAGTCAACCTTTATTTGTAACATATTCTAAGCTTGGATCCAATATTTATGAAAAAATTTACTTCTCATTTAAAGCAGAAAAATTCAATATTTATGTACAACTGCCTTCTCTCTCTCTCTCTCTCTCTCTCTCTCTCTCTCTCTCTCTCTCTCTCTCTCTCTCTCTCACTCTCACTTTCACTCTCTCCATCTGTCTCTCTGTCTCTGTCTCTTTCTGCCCTATTTACACTCCCCACTTTCTCCACAAATATGATGCTGCATATTTCCCAGTAAAATAGATCTACAATATGCTTGTGTTTAGTTAATTGTTAATATATTTATTGTTTTTTATTGAAAGTTGTGTGTGCGTGTAACAATTTTAAAGCTTGTGGAGACACTCAAAAATGGGAAATTAGATCTCTGTGATCAAAAATCATAGGACAAAGATTTTAAGTTTAATCAACCATTTTAATGCTCATTAATGGTCCACTTAATGAGATCCTCTAGTCTACAGTTGAGACAGCTAAAGACCAGAGAATAAAATTATTTGACCAAAATTACACTATATTAATAAAAGACTAAGAACTTGAACTCACTTGAGACCCAACATATATTCTAGTATTTAGTCAGGGAATACAACTTTAAGAAAACCATCAACTAAGCATTGTACAAATGAACATGAATTATGAGTTTGGAGTTTTGATGAACTTTTATGGAAAGAATATAAGTGCCATTTAGTGTGCTTCATAAGAAAACATCACATTTGCATAACATTTCAAGGTTCATAAGGAACTTCTCTCACAAACCTTTCTTTTTGTTTTTTTGTTTTTTTGTTTTTATCATAATGTTCTTCTGGTTCTGCTCACTTCACTCAGCATCAGTCCACTGAAGTCTTTCCAGGTGTTACTGAAATCTGCCTGCTCATTATTTCTTACAGCACAATAGTATTCCATTACATTCATATACCACAACTTGTTCAGCCATTCTCCGATTGATGGGCGTTCCCTTGATTTCCAATTCTTTGTCACCACAAAGAGAGCTACTATAAATATTTTTGTACACATGGGTCCTTTTCCCTTTTTTATGATCTCTTTGCTATACAGACCTAGCAGTGGTATTACTAGGTCGAAGGGTATGCAAAGACCCATAGCCCCACAAACCTTTCTTGTCAAGATTTCTAATAACTATTGTTCAAATGAAGAAGCTGATACAAGTCACACAAGGCAGTGAAATGAGTGATCCAAGGTCACACAACTGAGAGGTGGCTAACTCCAAAGTTAGTGTTCTAAATATTATGTCAAGCTGCCATTGTGCTTCATTGTGTTAATTCCCTGTTATTAATAATCAGTTAGACCACCATAACATTGCTATGTACTAAACAACTTTAATTCTGGTAGGTACAAATTATTTTAACTATTTCTATTAAATTAATGAAACCAATGGCCCAAAAAATTGGGTAAAAAGGGTTAACAAGGTTGAATGAAATTCCCTGTGTCAGTCTGTATCTGTGCTTAAAATTGAATCTTGAACTTCTTAGATTACAGTTCTATAAACTGTGCTGCATAACCTTCTTTTAAAATTATATTCAGATTCTAGGTCAAAATCTCCTGTTATCTGTATTAGCAAGGGAATATTATTTAAAATATTACATCTGAAAATTGCACTCTATTTGGAAGTCAGTTAGTTCTCATAGTGTCATAGGGAAATTTTTCCCTCATAGTGCTTTTGGTTTCTTATTCTCTTCATTTTTATGATTAGGAATGATGAATATCCAAGACAAGACTAGAAATTGCACTTGATGGGCTATTCACAGAAGAAATAATTGCTATTTTTTGTAGTTATATTTGCTCTAGTTACAGTATATCTGGAGAAATTTTGGAACAATCCTAGGATAAGCAGCATTTTTATAATAAGGAAAAAGCAAAATTGTTTCTACAGACTTGTTTTAGAACCCCAATCTGACAGACGGCAGGAGGGATGGGGGAGAAAAGGGGAGAAAGAGAGACCAGGAGATAAAGAGAAAGAACAAGGTTGGGAAGGAGGAGAGAAATTATTATAATTTTTTAGATACTAATCGGATTTGGAGTTTTCCCCCTTTTATCTTCTGACTCTCACTGAGACTTTGTTCCCTCCTGACAGATTCTCCCGCTACCTTTTTAATGTATTTCATTTCTACCTCTCCTTAAGATGGACTGTATTGAGGGATTAAAAATAGTCCAATTGGGGCAGCTAGGTGGCACAGTGGATAAAGCACCGGACCTGCATTCAGGAATACCTGAGTTCAGATCCGGCCTCAGACATTTGACACTTACTAGCTATGTGACCCTGGCCAAGTCACTTAGCCCCCATTTCCCCGCAAAAAAAAAAAAAAAAATTAAAAAAGAAAAAAAAATAGTCTAATCCCCATTGCCTTTTTTCAGGGTTCATTCAACTAATATTTATTACCCAATCAAAATTCTAATATCTGATATATAACAACCAACGGGACCCTCTGCTTATTTCCTCAATAAGTTCAGTGTTTGGTTCAGTTATACTTTTTTCTCCACAATTCATATCCTGAAATTAGGGAACTTCAACATACATATTGATGCTCATTCAAACACTGTGAAATTTTACTTCCTTGATTTACTTATTTCCCATGACCTACTCCTTTACCCAACCCAGATACACAATCATACCCTTGATCTTTCCATTGCACACAAATATTCTAGTTACATATTGCAATAATCCAAGTAAGCCTCCCTACCAACGTCACACAAAGAAAGGATGTTAAAGCTCAAAATATTTGAATCATCCTGTCAAAGTAATACCAATGTTAATGACCCAAAGTCCCTTTTCTGTCCTTGTGAAATCTGTATATCAACTAGTCACCAATTTCCCAGGAATCTCCCTCCCCCGCCCCCAGCTCCTCAATGAATCAGCATGAATCTCCAGATCCAGGCTCCTCTATCATTTCCCTCGTAGGCTGGTACTACTAGACCCATATAAGAACCTTATAAAAACCCATCAGACTTTATTAGTTCCTCATCTTCCCAATCTCTAAACTGAGTATCTTCCCTAAAATTTCACTGGGAAAAAATGAAGCTATTCATTGAAAATTTCCTTTTCCCCCCCTACTCCCCATGTCATATCATTCAAATGCATTCCTCTCCTCTTTTACTCTGTCTCATATGGAAATGGCCCTTCTCCTTCCCAAGGAAACTACCTTTACAGCCCTTTACAGGCAACAATGATCTCACTGCATCTTGGGGTGTGTGTGTGTGTGTGTGTGTGTGTGTGTGTGTGTGTGTGTTTGTGGGGCAATGAGGGTTAAGTGACTTGCCCAGGGTCACACAGCTAGTAAGTGTCAAGTGTCTGAGGCTGGATTTGAATTCAGGTACTCCTGAATCCAGGGCCAGGGCTTTATCCACTGTGCCACCTAGCTGTCCCCTGCATATTGTTTTGTTTAATAGATTCCCCCTCTACTGTTCACTCTCTCACAGTAATCTCCTAACTCTCCTTCTATACTAAATGATTCCCTGTTGCCTAAAAATACAATTATACCATGCCCATATTAAAACATCTCATCTGTTGATCCATCTGTTTCCACTAGTTTACACTCTATTTCCCTTCTCTTCTATGGTTAAACTCCATAAGAAGACCATGCACAATTGGTACATCCAACTCCTTTCCTTTCCTTTTTTTTTTTTTTTTGCAGGTCAATGAGGCCTAAATGACTTGTCCAAAGTCACACACCTAGTAAGTGTCAAGTGTCTGAGTCCAGATTTGAACTCAGGTCCTTCTGAGTCCAGGGCCAGTGCTTTATCCACTGCGCCACCTAACTGCCCCTTCTCCTTTCTTTTCTTAACTCTATTGTTACTTTCAACCTCATCAATCATCTGAATCTGTTCTCTCCAAAGTCATGAAGGATCTCTAAATTGATCTAATGGCTTTTTCTCAAACTTCATCAATCTTGACTTCTATGCAGCTTTTGAAACTATTAATTACCTATATCCTTGATACAGTCTTCTCCCCAAGTGTTCACAGCATTGTTCTTTCTTGTTTATCCTCCTGCTTGCCTTACTGATCCTCCTCAGTTTCCTTTGCTGGATCTTCATCCAGGTCAGTCTGATTATCCAAAGTGTGCCTGACAGTTCTGTTTCAGACTTTCTTTTTGTTCCTTCTATATTATTTTGCTTGGTGATCTTATCAGCTCCCATTAATTCAATTATCATCCCTGTGTAGACATAACTCTCAGGTTTATTTATCTAGCCCTAACTTCTCTCCTGAAGTCTAGCTTCAATTTCCAACTCCCTATTGAACATTTCAAAAGGGATGTCCCATATAAATCTTAAGAAAAAAAATATCCAGAAAGGAACTCTTTTTTTTTTTTACCTTGAACTAGCAAATTGCTTACTGAAGAAAGGAATTAGTCAGATTTCATTATATGAAGCACATTTAATTCAACTCAGAGACTAAATTCATGTCTGTGGTTGAAAATGTGTGGTTCCAAAAAGACTAAATGCAGATCATCCCGATTTGGTCTTTCATATAATAATTGGAGTACTGATTGATCACTTGTCAACTTTTATTTTGGTCTAGAGCTATGATTTCATTGAAGTAAGTGATTCCTAGTGTGGAATCTCATTCTCCTTGTTATTACTGATGAAAATTAGCAACTCACTTTAAATTTGTTATTTGTAACCTCTCAAGGCTAACAGACTTGTCCAGGGGACTTACTTAATCAATCAATATTTATTAAGTGCCTACTGTGTGTCAGGCACTGTGATAATAAGCACTGGGGATACAAAAAGAGGCAGAAGATAATCCCTACCCTCAAGGAGCTTACAATCTAATGGGAGAACCAAAAGATGATAGATAGATAGATAGATAGATAGATAGATAGATAGATAGATAGATAGATAGATAGATAGATAGATAGATCTGTAC
Source organism: Dromiciops gliroides (assembly GCF_019393635.1). Lineage (NCBI taxonomy): Eukaryota > Metazoa > Chordata > Mammalia > Microbiotheria > Microbiotheriidae > Dromiciops > Dromiciops gliroides. The sequence goes on along the minus strand of NC_057864.1, from coordinate 321,535,190 downwards.
ACACACAAAGCAAGCTATCTAAAGGATAAATAGGAAGTAACAGAAGAAAGTCACTAGAATTAAAAGATTTTACAGATGTCCTAAAGAAGTTGGGATTTTACTTGTTGGTTAAAGGAACCACTAAGATCAATAGTTGGAGTAAGGAGAGAGTATTCCAGACATGAGGGACAGCCAGAGAGAATGCCCAAAGCTGACAGATGGAGAATTTTGTTCATGAAATATCCATGAGGCCAATGTTACTTTGTATCAAAGAGTATGTGTTGGAGAGTATAGTATAAAGGGGGGTAATAAGTTATGAAGAGCTTTGAATGATAAATAGATCACTTTGTTTTTGATATTAGAGATAATGGGAATCCACTAGAGTTTATTAAGCAGAAATATGACATGATTGGGTTTGCATTTTAGGAAAAGCACCTTAGTGGCCAAATGAAGGATGGATTAGAGTGGGGAGAGACTTGAGGGAGAAGACCCACTAGTAGGCTATTGCAGTAATTGAGGATTGAGGTGATGAGAGGCTGAACTAGAATGCTGAAAGTTTCAGAGGAGAGAAGGATGTATATTTGGGAAAAGTTTCTAAGCTGATGTGTATAGGGCTTGACAATAGCTTGCATATGGGTGTTGGGAGATAGTGAGGAATCCAGGATGACTCCTAGATTATGAGCTTGAAAGATTTGGAGGATTTTGTTGCTGTCTCCAGTAATTGTCGTTTGTTCTTCATTTTTCAAAGAGGACCAACGGCATCATTAGGTGATGTCTTGACATGAACATGAATTGGGTTTAAGTGAGTCAGAGTTCCACAATGTTGTCAGATTCTTTCTTCCAGATTCATCAAAGTTCAATGGCAAGATAAAAGTCAGAATGACTAACAATGGCAGTTGTTGACCTTGGCATCTTTGATGTCTAACCAAAATTGAAGCTCTCCCCAACACCTGCTTTATCCACCTTTGTGGCTCTAAGAACAAATTGTTCTCATCTGATCTTTCTCTGGGGGAGGTCTTCACATGCATGGGGTATAAACCCCCAATACCCTAACATCCTTATTACTTACCCTCAACCTGGTTTAGCCCATCTGCTGAGGTAGTTTATCTTGGCGTGGCCCCTGCTCTGTAACGATTGGAATGACGCCACCTGCTGGAGACTTACTGTAGAAAAGTTCCACCATGAAAGGAAGGTCTTTGAGGGAAAGAACATGTGTCTTTTCTTTGGCATCAGGAAGTGACATTTGCTAGTGGGAGGAAGAAGGAAGAGCTGGACACTTTTTTCCTGGGGACTCTGGTGGAGAGCAGAGCTAGAAATGTGCTCTCCTTTTAATAGATAGATGAATGTAGGCCTTTCTCTCTCTTTACCAAATTCTTATTCTCCTTAATAAATGCTTAAAAGCCTAACTCTTGCTGAAACTTATAATTTATTGGCGACCACTCATTAGATATTTTAGAAAGAATAGCTAGAATTTTAGCCCTTAACAGCTCATTCTATAGCTTTATGGAGCCAAGGGTGAGAGTTGAGTGACAAGTGGATACCAAAGGTTCATGAGCAGCCCTGAAAAGAGTTCAGCAAGCCCTCACACCAGAGGTGCTAGTTCTTCAACACCTCATGTTTCTCTACAGTAATAGACAAGATAAGAAAGGGGAAGGCTTAGGGGGAAAGAGAATGAGTTCTGTTTTATGCATGTTGAGTTGAAGATGTCTACTAGAAATCTAGTTTGAGATGTCTAAAAAGTGGTTGGAGATGTGAGATTGGGGGTCAATAGAGAGATTGAGGCAGGAAAAAAGATTTGAAAGTTATCAGCAGAGAGATAGGAGTTAATGAGATCATCAAGTGATATAGAAACAGAAGAGTCCCTGGGACAGAACCTCGAAGTTCAATCTTACTCCGAAAGAAGGTAAGAAGATAACTATTGGGGATAGAATGATCAAGTGAGGCTTGCTTTCAGGATGGAGAGATATGAGCATATTTGTAGAGAATAGAAAATAAGTTAGTAAAATGGAAATATTGAAAGTAACTGAAAGAGTAGGAATGAGAAAAGGAATAATCTGTTGGAGAAGATAGGATGGAATGGGATTTCTTAAACAAGTAGAGGAGTCAGCCTTGGAAAGGAATTAAGGCCACTTCATTTTGTGAAACAGGGTGAAAGTGGAGAAAATGGCAGCAGGCACCTCTGGGATAGGAAATGAAGAAGAAGGGAGAAGAAGGAATTTATGGTGAATGTCCTCAATTTTTTTCTATAAAATAAGCTTAGGTTCTCAGCTGAGACACCTGGGGAAGGGAAGCCATGGAAGCTCAAGGAGGGATGAAAAATTTTGGAAGAAGCGTTATGGAAAATGGGATAATGATTTGATAAGAGAAGTGTTATATTGCCCAGTATCAGTGAGGACTAAGTTGAGGTTATATAACAAATTTGTAATGGACCTACTCAATAAATATATACTATATTAGTGTCAGGAATTGAACCTGCGACTTTCTGACTTCAAGTCCAGTCTTGGATTCATTACACCATAATGTTAGTAGTTCATTCATCCTCTTAAACAATCAATCAACAAGCATTTATGTAGAATTAACTTTGTGCTAGATACTGTTATGTGCTAGAGATAAAATTAAAATAAAATAAAAAATCCCTCCCCTCTTTCTTCCACTATTATGTGTCTCAATAATGCCCATATCTGACTGTTCATTTATGGTCACAACTTTGCTAAGAATGAAGGATTGAAGTAGATGTTTTAAGCCTATGAAGTATCTCAGAACACAAGGTAATACTCTCTGCCTTCTGTACCTTGTAGGCTAAGCATAGATACTCCCCCCGCCCATTTTAAATCCAGTTATAGAAACCATTTAATTAAACAGGATCTATAAATAATGTGACTCTTTGCATGTAGTAGTCTTAAAAATGGTACACTTGCATGAAAACACAGACTTCTTTTATTTTTTTGGTGAAGCAATTGGGGTTAAGTGACTTGCCCAGGGTCACACAGATAGTAAGTGTTAAGTGTCTGAGGCTGGATTTGAACTCAGGTCCTTCTGACTCCAGGGCCGGTGCTCTATCTACTGCGCCACCTAGCTGCTCCAAAACACAGACTTCTAAGAGTTTCCCCAAACCATTGCAGCCCCTGCAGTGGCTGTGCACTGCAAAATGACTGACTTTGCCAGTGATAGAGGATAATTTTAATGCTACTGGTATAGCAAAGAAAGAACAAATTACATTTTGTCCTCCTACTGAGAATAATAGATTCTTTCAGGTCCGTGTACTGTATGTAAATGGAAAAAAAAAAAGATTCTCTATTTCTTTATCCTTTACATAAAATATTCTCCCCTCTCAGTTCCCATACTGTTGCACTCAAGAAGCTTTTTTTTTTTTTTTTTTTGAAATTGGCAATCAGGCTCCATTTTGTGTTAAGTATATGTAGGTAAGTCCATAGACATCTTTTATGCTGGATCTTATCACAGCCAAGTCAAAGATAAGGCAATAACAAATTGGGAGTGTGAAAATGCATGATGCAAAGTTTGAATTTTGAAAGTTACTTGTCTTTTCCCATCCGTTTATATAAGATAAATGGACTTTCTGAAATTTTATGTCCCTTTGAACTTCTTATTATATAACACATTCCTCTTACATGTATATGCAGTGTTCTAGGAACCATATTGTGATGAATATAATTTATTTAAATATAATAAAATAATATAATGACTATAATTTATTTTCTATCTTGAATTGATAGAAATATGACAAATTAATCAAGAAGCATTTATTAAATGCCTTGTATCTGCCTAGTACTGTGCTATGTGCTGGGGATATAAATACAAAGTATGGAACAATCTTACTCAGATTGGGTTCTAATGGGAAGAAAACAGGTAGATAGGTTCATAGATAGGACAGAAGGGTGTACATATAGACATATAGATATGGACAGATGTGTATAATGTATATCTGTGTGTGCATACATACATATACATATATGCAGCATATTGTATATACAAAACAATAAAAAGTGGATAAATACAAGTAAATATGAAGTACCTGGGGAGAGAAGACACTAGCATCTTGAGGCACAGTGGTGGTCAGGAAAGACTTCCCATATTAGGTGGTATTTATACTGTGTCTTGAAGAAAAAGAGGTGTTTTATGAGGTCTAGCTGTTTTGTTTTGTTTCTTCTTCTTCTTCCTCTTCTTCTTCTTCTTCTTCTTCTTCTTCTTCTTCTTCTTCTTCTTCTTCTGCTGCTGCTGCTGCTGCTGCTCCTGCTGCTGCTGTTATAGATTGGAATGTGTATGAAGGCAGTTGAGGAAGAAATCAGTAAATAGGGAGAGGTTGAAGGTAAAATAGACAGACAAGAGACAGAAACAGGTGGAGACAGGAAGACAAAGAAAGAAGTAGACAAAGAGGAGAGAGGTAGAGAGACAGAGATAGATAGAAACCAGAGACACGGAAGGAGGAGGAGAGACAGAGAGTGGGACCAACGACAAAGAGAAAGAGACAGAGAGAGACAAAGGGAGAAAGTGAGGAAGAGGGAGAAGAAGGGGGAGAGGGAGTTGAGGGAGAGGGAGGGGGAGAGGGGGAGGGAGATGCCTGACAATCATGTGAAGTGAGTATAAGAATTATGATCTCCATTTTGTAAATAAGGGAATTGAGGCTCACAGAACTTAAACAACTTGCCAATGTTCTTGCTGCTAAGAAATATCAGAGCCATAAATAGAACTCAGATTTTCTTATCCCAAGATGTGCAGTCATCCTATCATAAAGCACCATATTGGCATATAGCCACCTCTTCATTACCTTTTGTTTCTCCCTATTTCTGCTCTGGATTGCTAAGTTTCTCCTATTTCTCTGCTCATTAGCACCCCTACCAAAAGGCTGACTTGGGGAAAACAGATGAAACTATAATCTGACATTTTCCCATTTACTAGCACCTTTGGTAAAAAGGTTAGTTGAGTATGCAGAAACTAGTCAGTAAAAGAAGATTTGGGGATTTTTTTTTTGCAACTTTCATTTATTCAAAGTCTCCTGCTCCCCTATTTCCCAGGGTAACTGAGAGCTGAATGAATCATGAAATGCTGTTGTCTCATCAGTACATCTAAAATGGTTCCTATTGATGAGGCTAATACCCCTAGGCTATTTCTGTATGCAGCTCCTGAATTGACTATTTTACAGTGAAAATGTTCTTTTCTACTATCTTAAGGCCTGAGTTCTGCACAATTGATTGGATTGCCCATGCAGCCAACTCAGCCTGGTCATTAAGATGACTGAAAACACCAGATTGATGAAAAGTGTCAAATAAAAAAAAAATGGTCAAATTGATATGGCCACAGAATGATGTGTTTGCATTGAAACTGTCTATACCTATTAAGATGAACTGATTGTTAATTTACGTATTCTTGCTCTCTAGTTTATTGTACATTTTTTCCACTGCCAAGTAAAAGCCAGGAATTAAGGTTTTTGATTGTTTGTTTTGATTTAAGGATGATTTAGGCTTATATACTTCCTACTAAAGCAATTTTACAAAAACAAACAAACAGATAATACTGGAAAAAGCTTGAATTACCCATCTATTTATTTATTTTTCAAATTTCAATTTGACAGAGGACATTTGGGTACATAAGAATTTTTTAAATTGAAATATTAACCTCTTAATTTTCATTTCAGAGTATATCTAACCTAAGTGGAAGAAATCTAAGCTTGGAATCAATGGATCTGGGTTCAATATATAACTTCATCCCAAATTAAATATGTAACCCTAATTAAATCATTTAATGTCCTTAAGTATCAAATTTTTATCTAAAAATGAGGGGTGCAGATGAAATAATCTTTAAAATCTCTCCAAGTTCTATCATTTTATCCTAATATAAGAGTGAATTCCTATTCTAGGTCCCACATTATATGTGATTCATTCAGTGCAGTGTAAGTACTAACTATATTAAAAGTCAGAGGACCTTGTTATGAATCCTGGCTCTGTCACATCTTATACCCTTTTATGTTAAGTATGCCATACACTTCTTTGCCACTCATTTTCCTTCTCTTTAAAATGAGAATGTTGGACTACATGACCTTTAAAAAGGTATCTCAATTTGTATCTTGAAATATATGAGGAACCAAATTCTCACCTCAAATTTCCATCCATGGCATTCTGTACTCACAGTCTTCACTTAAGAATTTGGTGGTAGAGTTGATAGAGTGCTGAGCCTTGAGTCAGAGAGACCTGAGTCCAAATCTGGCTTCAGAAACTTACTAGACATGTGATCCTGGTCAAGTAACTAAACCTCTGTCTGTCTCAATTTCTTCATTTGTAACACAGGGATGATAATAGTGCTAACCTCACAAGTTTCTTGTGAGACTGAATTAACATAATATTTGTAATGGGCTTGGCACAGTGCCTAGCACATAGTAGGCACATAATAAATACTCTTTCCTTTCATCATTCTTTCCTTCCTTACTTCTTTTGTTCATTCTATCCTTCATTCCAACAAATCACTCAAAATCAAATAAGAAAGCATTTAATTGAAAAAATACCAATAAATATAATAGTAAAAGCTGTATTATAAGATATTTCATAAACCAATGACTATATGTCACCTACAAATACACTCATGTATATTTGCACACGTAAACAAACACTTACCAACACTGTAATAAGGGAAAAAATGCAATTCTTTTGGAAGAGAAACTTCTACTCAACACCAAAATGTCATAATTCCTTTATTTATTTGTTTTATTACTAAGAATACTGGATTCTTTTTGGCAGGGCAATGAGGGTTATGTAACTTGCCCAGGGTCACATCGCTAGTAAGTGTCAAGTGTCTGAGATTGGATTTGAACTTAGCTCATCTTGAATCCAGGACTAGGGGTACTTTATCCACTGTGCCACCTACCTGTTGTTTTGTTATCAGGGCAATGAGGGTTAAGTGTCTTACCCAGGGTCACACAGCTCATAAGTGCAGAGTGTCAGGTCATATTTGAACACATGTCCTCCCGAATTCCAGGGCTGGTGCTTTATCCACTGCACCACCTAGCTGCCCCAAGAATACTGGATTCTTAAGATGGGAGAATTACCCTACTAATGAGTCCTCAACTATCTATGATTGTTTCTCTGGTTACAGTGGGAGAAATCACATTGAAGAGCGTAGGGAAAGAGGGAAATCCGTAATTTTCAGATTTCAACACAAGGGATCTCAATCTCAGAGAAACTAAGCACCTCAACTTTTTACGTTTGATTTTAATTCAGTAAATATACTTCAGTCTACAGATGAGTGATGAACATTTTCAGAATCATGCTAAAGATGGAAAAAACAATGGGGATCTAGTAAGAATGTGGCCTATAGTCATTTTGTCATAATTTTGAGGGATATTATGAATACCCCTCAGACAAAAATTTGGAAAAAGATGGCAAGAAATGCTATAGTCTGACAGTACTTAGTTGTTATTGAACTAGTTGCTATAGGCCAGTATTCAGGTAGTGAATGAATTAACCAGCTTAAGGTCCAATTGCCAACTCTTAGTATGTTCCAATATTGTACTCAGAATCACTTATCCTCTGACCTACTCCTTACAGCCAATGTGTTTGTCTTTGTGGGGGTTTCCAGTATGGTCACAGTTTCCTTTTCTATAGATAAACCTGTTACTTCATAAATATGTTGTTGAATTTGGAGTTAGTCAGTTTAAAAACTACCCTTCAGGAGACTAGTAAGGGAGGAGAATTGGAGGAAGATATAAAAGCACTTATGAATTTTTACTGTAAAACTCTCTGGTGTGTTCTCTTGGCCTCTGCCCAAATGAATTGCTAAACCTGCCAGGGTATTTAGCCTTGACCAGGTAGATGGAAAGCCAGGAGGGATTTTTAGATGTTTACAATCTTGTTAAAGAGAAAAAGTACACACAAGAAACAACTAGAGAACTATTAAAAGCAATATATAAACAAGTACATAGTGATTTATTACAATATATACATAGGTACTAAGGAAGCTCAAAGTTAGAGATTGATTAAGCAGAGGGATGTAGGATTAATAAAAAGACATTTCTTGGAGAAATTGAAACATGCTGGTTCTTAAAGGAATAATAACTATGGATTCATTCAATCTATCGGTCAATAAGTATTTTTTTTTTTAGTGAGGCAATTGGAGTTAAGTGACTTGGCCAGGATCACACACAGCTAGTAAGTGTTAAGTGTCTGAAGCTGGATTTGAACTCAGGTACTCCTGACTCCAGGGCCGGTGCTCCATCCACCGCGCCACCTAGGTGCCCCCCCCTTTATTTTAGTGAGTCAATAAGTATTTATTAGAAGTTTACTGTATGATAGACACTGTGCTAGGCACTGGAGAATCAGGTATTAACAATGGAAAACCCCTACTTGCAATGAACTTATATTTTCTATACCTTTTGTGGGGGGCAGAAGGTAATGAGGGTTAAGTGACTTGCCCAGGATCACACAGCTAGTAAGTGTCAAGTGTATGTGGCAGCATTTGAACTTGAGTCCTCCTGAATCCAGAGCCAGTGCTTTATCTACTGAACCACTTAGCTGCCCCCATACTTACAGTTTCATGAAAGAGAAAAACAACCACATGTGGGATACGGAATTCAGTCCTGGACATTACACTTTAAAATATATGTTGGCAAGTTGGAGAATATCCAAGGACTAGAGTGAGGACCATCATAAGGAGTTTCAGAGCCATATCAGATGTGGAACTGTTAAGCAAACTAAAATTTCTTAGCTGAGAGAAGAGAAGACTTAGGAGGTACATAATCATTGTTTCAAATACTTGAAGACATGCCAATCAACCGATAAGCACTTCTTAAAAAGGTTTATATGTACTTCAGTACTAAGTTAAGCCTGGGGTTTACAAGAAAGTCAGTAACAGAACCTACACTCAAATCTCCTAACTACATAGCACGGAAGATTCTCTGATTGGTTGCAGATGAATAGCTGTAATTATTGTGGGGCTTTCAAACAGTTCTAGTCCACCTTTGTCCACCCTTCTGTGGTCTGAGTTTTTCCTGACTGATAGATAAGAGATGAGAGAAAATGCTATAAAGGGAAAGGTCTTAGGCCCTCAACTTGTGAGGCCAATGTGCCCTGTGAATCCATGCTTTGGTTCTTTGCCTTGTCGTTTATTTTGCTGTTTTGAGTGAAGACGAGTTGTCTACAACCTTTGGAACTTCAAGAGGTCAGGAGAGTGAGTCAATGAGGAGGTCTGAGAACAGAATACTTGCTAGGGTTTGTGCATTCAGTCAATATCTGAGTCCTTAACTATAGAGAAGCAGCCCTGGCAACCCTGCCCAACAGTAGTAGAGACAAAAGGCTTATTTAGCAGCAGTGATATATATGGATGTGGGAGCCATGCCATGTAGAAACTTCATTAAATTTTAAGCCACTCTCACCAACACTGAGGTAGCATGGGGGAGTGTGCCATGGATGAATTGGGGGGAAATATTTGTTTGTCTTTTCTTGCTATGCCTTCTAAAAGATAACTGGTTCACATGGTTAAATGAACCTGGGGTCCTAATCTTTGATAGCTAACATGGAAACAGGCAAAACTAGAATATACCATGATCTGATAACATTAGAAGATAGAAGAAAAAAAACACCTGTTAGCAGTACAACCTTGGAGCCTTAAGTGGGTCTGTAGATGGTCTAGCTTTGCAACAGTGAGCCCAGTGAGTATTGATAAAGACACTTTATGAAATAAGTATAGAAATAAAGGAGAAAGTTGTCTAAGGAGGTAGGATAACACAGTTCTAGTTCTGGCATCTGCTCACTGTTTGAGTGCTATTCTTCTTTAGTTCACGTCCAAATCATTATATGGAAAATAAGAAAATGATACCTATTTACCTCTTAAAGTTGTGGGACCAGAAAAGTTAATGATGGTATTGAGAAGTGTTATGATTTTTGTTTGTTTGTGTCTATGTGGATGAGTGTGAATGTTCAATTTCTGGTGCCAGCAGAATATCCAGTTAGAAATGCCCTGTAAAGATGTGGGTCCATTGGGAAGGAAAATAAAGGACTAGAACATGAGCTTTAGAAGTCAGTATCCAGTTGGTAGATGAGGCTAAGAGAATGTAGCTAAATTCACTCTAAAGAGATAAGCATAGAAAAAGAAGTGTGAAGGTTGCTCATATTTTAAAATAGCAGATTGACAAAGGAACCTAAGAAAAGGCAGTGAGAAAGAAAGGGAACCATCACAGGCTTATGTCCTTGGGTACTGAGAAAAGAAAAAATAGGAAAAATAAAGATTTAAAATTACTCACTTTAGTCAAAAATTGACTTCTGGTTCATCCTAGTAAAACTGTCTGTTAACTTGAATCCTACCAATTTTTTATTGGAATTCCCAACTTATTCCCCAACCCCATCTTCTCTGTGGGATAGATATAGAAAAAATTTTCTCAGCATTATTTTCAAATGTGCAAACTAAGTCCCAGAATAATTAAGAAAACCAAGTTTAATTCTTTTAAGAATTAAAACAGCTAATTCTTAAAATTCAAATGGAAAGAGATTGCCTAGTACAGGTTTTTAATCCTCAAGCAAAGAGACACAATGTTGAAGTGGAGGCGGGATACCTGGACCTGACTCCCAGTTCTCCCATGAACTACTTGTGTTAACCTTGGTTGGATAAGAAACATGATTTCCCTGAAACTCATGGTCCTCACCTCTTAAGTGAACATGATATTTGCACTAGCTACTTCACAGGTAAGATGCTATTAGAATCAAGTATAATAATGTACATAAAGCTCTTTCTAACTGGAAAGCATCCTGTAATTATCAATTAATGCCAATGTCTAAAACAAGCAGGACAGATGGTTGTCTGCTTTCTTTATAAACATCTCAAGAGAAGGAGGCACTCAAAGAGTCCATTGTAGCTCTGTCCAGTGTGCTAATTAGTGAAATCTTTCTTACATCTAATCAAATCTTGCCTTTAAAATTGAAACAAAACAAGAATACCAACAAAAACACTGCTCAGTATACAATCCATTTATGCTTTCTCAGGCTCTGTGATTTTTGTGGCAGTATACTGGGAGGTGGGACGTAGGGAACGTTGATTAGAGAATATATCATTGATCTATTGATTCCTCCACACACCCCCATCCACTTGATGAAATTACACAATCTAAAAGGCAAGTAAGAGAAACGATGAGGAACTGATTAAATCAAAGAATATACTTGTTTCTCTTTCTTTCTGTTCATTCTATGAACAGTGAAAACAACTGCTCATTTTCTTCTCATGAAGCTTTTCATAGGTTTATTGTAGACAGAATTCTTCCTCAAAGATGATAGTATATAACTATGGATATTTCTAACTCTAAAATCCCATGATTCTATGAAAAAAATGCTTCATTATCTCTCCTGAGTCTTTCTTTCCCCTAGATGTATAACCCCAATCTCTTTCCTTATAGATATCATGTCCTATCCTTTTTATAATTTATTAAAGTTTTTTTAAGTTTTATTTTTCATTTTTGAGAAAAACATTTAATTAATCCCCACTTAAATGATTTTTTCTGCATTAATAGAATAGAGAAAATATTGAATTAGTAGAAGATGACCTTTATTTTATTGTCCTAACATGCCTTCATGCAGGGTCCCAGGCTCAAATCTGCTTGGAGACAGGAAAGAAGGCCCATGATGGTGATTCAAAGCAGGTAAACATCCCTCCTGATGTTCAGAGGATGAAGGGATGAATTGTAGAGGTGGTTTAGAACTATCTTCACTCCAAGATCTCTTTCTCTTTATCTCAGTTCAGGAGGTCTGAGATTCCTGCTTTTTTGGAGTAGAGGTAATGAGTGTAATTTTCCTCTAACCTAGTGAGTAGCAACAGCTGCTCTCCTAGTATAAAAAGAGCAGGGGCAACTGTATGACATTTGGCAATTCAGAAGAGGGAAGGAATCTTGGAGGGGGTAACATCGGCTGCCAAGAAGACCATAGATTCCTAATTTGTGTGATGTTGGTCTAGATGACCTCTATCATTCCATTTTTAGTTCTAAATTCAATGAATTATGAGCTAGTCGTGTCTCTGTCATTTAATGGCAAAATTATGTTAGACAAGTTGTGTGTTTAATCTTCCTAGGTCTCAATTTCTTCATTTGAAAAATTCAATATGTTCAAACTACAACTCATTAATTCCGCATCTCCCCCCACCCCGCACCCCCTGCCCACCAATATTTCTTCCTTGAAATCTTCATTTAGTTACTGAAGGCAGAACTATTTGGGCAGTCAACCAAGTTTGCAATCTCAGTATAATCCTTGGTGATAGCCCCTGCCTGCCTACATTTTCCCTTATATTCCCCTTCTCAGTTGCCAGATTTTGCTTTGCAAATAAAATCAGCATCTTTTTTTTTCTCATTTTCTTTCACATAATCACTTCAGGGCTTCAGTCTTCATCACTTCTTATCTGGGCTATTGTAACAGCCTCCTAATTGCACTTTCAGTTTCTAATCTCTTCCCTATGCAACCTATTTAGCATACCAATACAAAAATAATCATCCTAAGGCACATTTGTGGAAATGCCACTCTCCTGCTTAATAAACTCTGGTGGCTCCCTATTATCCCTAGGGTCAAATGCCAACTCTTGATGTTTAAAACCCCTTATATCTTGGCTCCAGCCTCTCCAGCCTACCTTTTCAGTTTTATTTCACACATTTCATGTAATTCTCTATCATGAACTTTGCAATTCAGCTCAATACATATATTTCCTATTCTCCAAAGCAAACTTTCCATATTCTACCTCTATACCTCTGTAGGGCATACCCTACCTCATTTCCCATACCTCAAATATTCTCTTTTCTCAAATCAACTTGGAATTCTTGGTTTCCTTCAAGACACTATTCATGTGTACTCTCTTACAGGAAGCCCTTCTTAATTCCCCAAGTAGTTAATACTCTCTTCCTTATAAAGTCATCTTTATTTATTTATCTATTTCACTTATTTGTATTTATTAGTATAATGGTAAGTTCTTCAAAGGAAGAGACTATTTCATTGCATATGGCGGGCACTAAAATATCATGTTTTAATTAATCAAAGAGTGCCTAAGATCCTTTTCTACTCTAACAATTTATGATTAATATAACTTTTTGATAGCTGAATAGCATAGGATTTTGCACATATTAGGTGTGTAATAAAAGATTTGTGAATGAATGGGTATAATGCATATGATTATTTCTTTTTCATAGGGGCTGATGGCTACTTACACTGAGGGTTTTGGAAAATTGTCTCTTGACAACATAATACATTTCCCCCCTGAAAGGCAGCAAACATACATTATGCAGTATGCAAATTATAGCACAGCAGTTTAAAATAAAATTCCTAATTAGTTATGCTGCTTAAGTAGACTCCATTAATCATTAATCTCTTTTTGCACATTCTACTTTTCTTCTACGTAAACTATTTCAGGCACAAACTATTTCTTTACATAAACTAAACAAACTCTCATTTGCTGAAACAAAGCAAAAAGCTACTTGATTAATCTGGGAACTGTTCAAAGAGTATTGTTTTAACCTCTGATATGACCCTTCATTTTAGCAAGCATGTGTGTATTTTATGGGGTGCACTTGAGTCAGGCAGCAAATAGAATGCTTCATTGCATCATTCAGTTCAGACTTTTCAGCCACTTGGGAAGTTTACACTAAATTAAGAATCAAAACATGTCATGTTTCTAAAGAGAACAATTACTAATAAGATTTTGAGCAAGAAAGGCATTGATTTATCTGAGAAGATCACTGGAATCTGGGGCTTTTTATGCTTGAGTTATTTCATCCTCCTTTACATAATAAACATTTAAATTATTTGAGGATTTTTCCTATTGATTGTTTTACTATAATCACAAAACAAAATTGTCATATAATGATGCACAGAGAAAGCAAAGAGGACACAAATGACCTAGGACATCGGGATCTATATGTCTACTCCTAACTTTATAATACAATGTAACAAGCATTTATCATGTTCTCTCTGTGAAATGTGCTGAGAGAGGTTTGTAGGATATAATGATGAAAGAAAGACAGAAAGGAAGGAAGGGAGGAAGAAAGAAAGGAAAAAAGGAAAGAAAGAAGGAAATAGTCACTTCTCTCAAAAAGATTGGGGTAGCAATGTAAATTCACAAGGCACATTTTTTAAAAGTTTATTTTCATTATACACATCTTGGAATTTGAGTATTGCTAGTATTCTTAGCTGAATTTTACAGATGTGAAAATCAAATATCTAAGAAATAAGTTGAATTGCCCACAGTTACACTGTACTTTGGAGTGTCAAACCCAGACCTCTTGCCTTCCAATCCAGTAATATTGAAATTATACTGTAAGGCTATTAACTATTTCAGAAATATTTCCATAATATTCTAAAATAATTCAAATTACAGTTTTTTGTGTTTTTAAAAAAAATTTCAGTAGGGCTAATCTTCCTTACCATGGTGTGGCTAGTTCCTGATTAGGGTAAACAATGAATACCCCCTTAAATGGTTGCATTATTGAAATTTACACTGCATAGTTTCATTGGATTGGGATCAGTTACCATATTTTGCATAATTATACCTTTGAATAGTGCAAATTCAAATATATAGGAACCTTTCAGGGGAATCCATGGTCATACATTATTCATTTAATGGACCTGGGTATATTGTATATTTTTGTTTGTTTGTTTGTTTTGAGAATATTATTGCTTGGTTAGATCTTAGAGATCAAGATACAAGCCCCTAGGGATGAATATTAGACTTCAAGTGAGAATAGTCTGAATTAAAAACTTGCCTCTGACACTAACTGCAGGACTTTTAACAAGTCTCCAAGCTCAAATCTTTTGCATCTATAAAAGGAGGACAATAGCACTGCTGTACCTACTTCAGAGGGTTGTTATGAGACTCAAATGAAACAATATAGGTAAAATGTTTTGCACATATTACAGCACTACATAAATGTTAGCTATTTTACAGATAAGGAAACTGTAATACAGATAGGGCTAGTGACTTTCCCAGATCATATAGTGAATTAGTAGTAGAAGAGTAACTAGAACCCAAGTCTATTGACCTGTAGTCCTGTGTGCTTTTCATTACTTTATGGTACCTTTAACTTCATTTTTCATTTCTTTTTATTATTTTTACTATATGGATCCTTTCTAGCAATGACTAAATGGGTTACTTCTGATATTATTTCTCATTTTTTCTATTTGTCTTCAGTTTCCTCTCTTTTCTTCTCTGAAAGCTGCCATCAGATGTTATTTCCTAAACTCTATTACTCTGATATAATTACTACTGCAAATACTAACACTATATCCCTTACCCCCACGAATTCAGAGAGCTTTACTGTGAGTTAAAGGGCTAGGATCATTGGGAGGTAGGGAACATGAGAGGTAACATGGCTTAGTGAATAGAATGTTGGACTTTACAACCTGGAAAACTTGAGTTTGAATCTCCCCTTCCCCCACCCAAAGCACCACATAGCTATTGGTAATTAAATGGGTATGAGAGGTCAGAGGGAAGGAAAAACAAAAAACTATGAAATGGTGGTGACACAAAAAGAAATAGTAAAGTCAAAGGAGGAACATGTTTAAGAGCAAAGAGAATGCACTAGGATTGTAATATAATGATAGTGAAATGCTAAGGAGATATCCAGGCGTAGATGAACTATAGGCAATTGGAGATGGAATCCGGGAGGGCTGGAGCTAGAGTTAGAAGAGAGGTCAGCACTGGAGAAAATTTTTTAGAAATAATGTGCATGGAACCTCTTGCTGAATCATGAGATTGAATAAAATTACCCAGTGAGAGTTCAGAGAGAGAACAGGAGAGGGCCAGTGTGAGATCTTTGAGTATCATCCACAAATAAGAAGAGAACTAGAAGAGTTTGATACTATCCATGAAGAGGTGCTACTTATTTCAAAACTTATAGTGGGGTCAGGGAGCGAGATGAAAAAATATAAAAAAGCCACGGGATTTGTTAATTGCTCAATAATTAGTTACCAAAGGGAGAGCAAATTAAAGAGTAATGGGGAAAAAATCCAGATTTCAGGGATTAGAGAATAAGTCATAAGAAAATGGAGGCACAGGATTTAGACAATATTTTCAAGAAAGGGAGTACTGAAGGAGGAAAGAAAAAGATGAAATGGTAGTTGGATTGAGGGAATTGAAGGGAAAGATTTTTTTTTTAGTGTAAATACTTCCAGATTGAGTAGCTATTTAGGGATGCTAAGTATTTAAATCACAAACAAATCACCACCCAAATCCTTAGTCTGTTGCTAGACATATCAAAGACACAAATGATGAAGCCAAAAAAGTATTTTATTAGGACATGAAATAGAAAACAAGAAAGGGAATCAAGTCGAAAGCATTCTTTGCCACCTGTATGCAGAGGGGTACAAATTTCCTGTGTCCTCAAGTTAATTATAGTTTAATTTCCTTTCAAATTTCCCTAATTCCCTAGCATAGAGAGAAGGCTTAGTTCCTCATTATTCATATTTCAAGTAGAGGGTTTTCAGTATGACAGTGGGCAACTGTGGATGGGGTCAAAAGGGATATAGTTACTTCAAAGGAGAGCAAGTTTCTTTTAAAGAAGAGAGAGAAAGAATATTGATTACAAAACTTGAGGATATGAGAAGTTTGTTGAAAATAGTTTGGTGGCTCCAAGATACATAGTAGAATGGAATAGGACATGAGTAAATTGTTTAGGAGTGGGACAAAGGAGAGAATAGGAAATATAAGAGCAGGGATGGGGATTAGAATGTATGGAAGCATAAGTCCAGTGAATCATTCAAGACTTGGTAATGGCTTCCTTGTCCTTTAGAGAAAGAACAAGCCAAATTAAATTGAGAGAAGAGGTGAGCAGGGGGAGAAAACTCAACTATAGTGATCTCATCATGTAAGGATTATATTAAACCCAAATCCCATGGGTTTTAAGTCTAAAATAATTGCACAAAATTGGACTTGTGTCATAGGCAAACAAATAGTGTGAACATTCTGTTTTGAAACTTTTCAGTTCTTTGAAGTGTATGGAGAAGTATACTATTATTATGAACTCACATTTACATAATGATTTATGGTTACAAAGTGTTTTTCTCACAATAACTCAATGAGGCAGATAATAATTGATAGGTACAGTGCTTTAACATTTGCAAAGTACTTTACATACATCATCTCACTGGAACTTCACAATTACCCTGGAAGATAGAAACTTCATTTTAGCTAAGGGGAAAATAAAATTCATAAAGATTGTAACTTATCTAATGTCACATATTTAGCATATGTCAGAGGTAGGATGTTAGCCCAGTTCTGCAATTTAAATAAACAATCATTTGCTAAACATCCATTATGGCAGGTACTGTTTTAGGTGCTGGGGATAAAAAGACCAAGTTCAAGTCCAACACGCTAGCCATTAAGCAATACTGTCTAACTAGTGCCAATATTAACTCCATTTTACAGATAAGGAGTCAAACAGTGAGATAAAATAACTTGCCCATGCATGTAATCTAAGCATTGATGGGGTGGAGATTCAACCATAGTTTCCAGAATTCAAGTCTGTTGTTCTGTCTATGATGCCCATATCTTAGAGGAAGTATGATATAATTGATCGAGTCATCCTAGGAATCAGAAACACCCAGGTTCAAGATTTGCCTCGGACATACTGGCTGAAGCAACTGGGCAATTCATTTAACCTTTCAATGCCTCAACAAACTATTTAAGATAAATTGCAGGAAAAGTACTGATCTATATAGGTATCAGTAGCAAAAGTTTCCTCACCAGGAGTTTCATACACACATAAAATCCAAATTCTATTCTAATATTTTGTGTGCATGACTTTCAAATTTCAAATGGTACATAATCATCCTTGTATTGTATTTGGAAGTGGCAAAAGACCCATGTGTACAGTTATTTCACAAAAAATATATTGTATGTCGCCTAAAAAATGAATACCTAGCAGCTATGTTTTTAAATCTCGCAAATGTTTGAATTGGAGAAAAGGGCCATGTACAAAAGTATTCAGCATGAAAAGTATGAATGAAAGGATATATTTTAATCTTAATGTTTGGGGAATGGTGCATACATTTCAACACTTACCCCTTACCTTAGGAAGTAGAAATAATTGAGAATCTGCCCTCAGAATCCCTTTATTAGAGCAAGAAGTTACTTAGGAAAGTTCTTGTCCTGAAACCTACATGCAGGTATGATTCCCTTGGAAGACACAATTGTAGCCTCCATGGAACTAATGAGGGCAAGGCTGCATTTGATTATCAGCCCCACGGTGGCTTGAGTGTCTGCTCATTTTATTATCAGCAGCAAGAACTCACATTTTCTGACACAAAGAAGTGCCAGACAACTTTATCTATCATCTACAAGGACCATGGAGTATACCCATTTAAAATATCATTTAAAATTGTGTTCATTTGTAAGGAATGAAAAGCAAGATCAGCTGCTTATAATTGGATTCAAAATAATTTTCTACCTTTGGAAAACGGCTTCCAACATCTCACTAGATCACAGGAAAAATGGTGTCACTTGATGGTAGAGCAGGGAAAAGATACTTAGTAAAGCAATTCCACCTTTTTTCCTTCCCTGCTACCTGACTGTTTTCAATGCAGTAGTTGTTTATTTCACATAAGTAAAATTCCTAGCATCAGAGTTAGTAGTGATGCCTCAAAATAGCATTTTGTGTATGTGTTATCTTGTGCTTTTGCCATCTTCTATCCTACAATGCAGAACTATATGTTTTATACATACTTTATCTTCCTCAATAGAAATTCAACAGGAGGGTATTTAATTGCCTTTGTTGTATTTTATTTTAACCTTATATCTTTATAATAGTTCCTAATTATCAGTATTCTGAATGTACTGGTTTATTAATTTTTACTGAATTGAATAAAATTTCAGGAGGTACCCTGAAACCCTATATCTTTTAAAAAATATATAGGACAAAAAACACAAGACCCATAAAGAACACCAAGGAAACGTTTGAAGTGGACAAATCTTATCTTCTACATTTGTACCTCTAGTTCATTGAAGTGTCTTGTGCCTTTAAATTCCTTACATTTATCTAGAGCAATCCAGTAAAATTTCCTACCTCAGCTTGCTTTCTCTGGGTAGAGTCCCTTTCTGGCTAGTTAATTAAACTTTATTAATCATCTACCATCATAGGACCTGATCTAGGTCCTGTGCTAAGTGGTAGGCATTGTATTGAACAGGATATTTTCTTTCCTTTCCCATCAAAACTTACAAAATAAAAATGTCATAATCTTAGGAGATCTCAAATACCTTATAGTTCAAGCCCAACTTGATCAGGAATCCTTCTCCATAAAATTACCAAGAACTGGTCCTTTAACCTTTGCTTAATGATCTCTAGTAAGGGGAATACTATACATCCAGATATGACCTATTTCATTGTGGGACAGCTCTAATTGCTAGGAAGCATCAGTTCTAAATCCACCTCTTTGCAACTTCTACTCATTGTTTCTTTTTTTGTCCTCTAAGGCCAAAATGGATAAGGCTAATCCTTCTCACAAGTGACAGGCCTTCCAGTTAATTCAAATGATTCTCCTATGGCATGGTCTTTCTTTAGTCCACTTAGTCAATCTGGCTGTCCTATTCAATATGCCTTTCTTCTTGTCAATAACCTTCCTAAAATGTGGTATCTAGACTTGAACACAGTATTCTAGTAGTAATCTGGTGTCTATATTTTATTTTTAGAAAAACACTGGGGAAAAAGGAAAGTATCTCATACTATTCTTGTAGAAAACTTGGAAAGATGTGATCTGGGTCATAAGAGTGAGGGAGATTTAGAATTTTTATGATCAGATTAAAAAATTAGTCATTAATAACTAAAATGGTAAAACTACACTGGAGTGAGCAAGGATCTCTGGTTGACCCTGTGCTGTCTTATACGGTATTAATGCCTCAAGTTCATAGATGACATGATCATCAAATTTTCAAGTGTCACAAAAGGGGAAGAAAAAGTTAAAATACTTTAAAATCCTGAATCACAGAATAGGAAATTGAGCTAAATATCATGGGATGAAATTTATTAAGTACAAATGTAAAGTGTCCCAAAGATCAGTAATATAAATGCAAGATGGTGAAGGCCTGGTTAGATAGCGGTTCTCAAAAAATATGGGAACTTTAGCAGTCTATGAATTCAACATGAAATAACATAAACTTAGGTTGCATTAAAAGAAGAAGATAATTCAGAAATAAATGGGTCATATTAAAGCCTTAACTAGAGAAGACAAGCCTTTATTCAGGGAATTGAATTTAGATAGCTCTAAACATACTTGAATTTTTTCTGCAAGGTTTCAGAAACAACAGAATTTAGCACTTAGGGTTTGGTTTTTTGTTTTCGAATGTAAATGGCAAATTGACCTCAGATGAGGTGCCTGAACTTCAGATTCATCATCTGTAAAGTATATTTGAGGATGTGTTGGAAATGTGTTATTATTGGTGTTTCACCAAGCTCTAATTCCTATAATTCTATAATATGGAAACAAGGATTTCTTTTCTATAAATATAAGGGAAAATGGTGTTTTCTTTAGGACATGTTCTTAAGTATCCTTTGACATATATTGAATAAATATTTACAGGACTCTGCTCCTCTCTAAAGATGGTCCTAGATATAGAATAAGTATTACAGTGGTTAGAATGACCTCTTTAAATTTCTTATTTCTCCTCTCCCCTCATAGAGCCAGGATCCTGACATCCTGTCATCCATGCCTACTTTGGAAGAACCAACAACAAACTTAAAACAAAACAAAACAAAATAACATTTGACATGGTAATAAATAATGAAAATGGTGATTAGTCACTTCTTTCTCAGGTTTTGACCCTCCTCTTATATTCCCTTGTCAAGGAAGGACAAGATTCTTATAAGATTTGAATTGTATTCTTTAAGCCATTTTGAATTTTGTTATTCTAAGACCAAGTAGTTTCATAATTTCTTGGTTTTATTCTTCATATGTACACACATAAACACATAGACATGTACACATTTATATGTATAATAATAACAACAGTGATCTGGTACTTTCTATAACACGAAGCATTACATTTATTACTGCATTACAATCATTATCTCATATGATCCACAAAATCTCTTGAAGATAAGTACTATTATTAGCACTATTTTACAAATAAGGAAAGCCAAGGCAAACAGGTAAAATGACTTGCCCAGGGTCACACAGCAAGTAAATGTCTGAGGTCAAATTTGAATACAGATCCTTTTCTAAGGTATTTTATCCACTGTGCCGCATATATATATATATATATAT
This sequence comes from Dromiciops gliroides, assembly GCF_019393635.1. NCBI lineage: Eukaryota > Metazoa > Chordata > Mammalia > Microbiotheria > Microbiotheriidae > Dromiciops > Dromiciops gliroides. Next base: position 321,513,993 of record NC_057864.1, on the reverse strand, counting down.
ATATATAAATATATATATATATAAATATATATATATATATAAATATATATATATATAAATATATATATATAAATATATATATATATATACATATATACATATACCTATATCTATATCTATTTCTATATATCCCAATTTTGAGCCTAAAAGACCCAAATTTAAATTAAACCCTGGCTCTTCTACTCATGAACTCTGTAACCATGGGTTACTTTTCTTCTCTGGGTGTCAGTTTCCTGTTATCTAAAATAAGCGGTTTGAACTAGATGAACTCTAAGGTCATTTTAGCTCTATTATTCTCAGAGGGTATATGATGATCTAGAATTGAGCTAAAAGAGCTTAACTACATTTCTTGTAAGTGCCTACACTAAAGGGATAACTATTGGAAAAGCTTGATGATTAGCCTATCCGGCTCAAATTTCTTCCCATTCCAGTCCATCCTACACTCAGATGTTCAAGTGATCTTTCTAAAGTACAAGTTTGTCTGTGCCATATTCCCATTCACTAAATTTCAATGATTCCCTGTTACTTCCAGGATCAGAAATAAAATCCCACCCCCATTCACTGAGAAGGCAAGCAATATTATATCAATTATACATGTGAAATCATGAAACATATTTCCACATTAGCCATGACACACACAAAAAAGAAAATGAAGTTAAAAAATACACATCAATTGAAACCCAGATCTCTCTCTGAAGTTATATAGCACTTTTTATAATGAATTCTCCAGAATTATCTTGGATCATTGCATTAATTAGAGTAGCTAATTCTTTCACAATTGATCATCCTTACAAAATTGTTGTTATTGTGTACAGTGATTTTTCATTTCTGCTCACTTCACTTTGCATCAGTTCATATCTTCTCTTCTGAAAGCATATCTCATCACTTCTAAAAGCACAAAATTATTCCATGACAATCATATACCACAAGTTGTTCAGCCATTCCACAACTGATGGGCATTCCTTTGATTTCTAATTCTGTGCCAACACAAAAAGACCTGCTGTAAATATTTTTGTCCATATAAATCCTTTTCCTTTTATTAAAAAAATCTCCTTGGGATACAGACCTGGTAGTGTTGTTGCTGGATCAAAGAGTATGCAGTTTTATTGCCCTTTGCAAATAATTCCTAATTGTCAAGAATATTTACAGTAGGTCACACCTCTACCAAATGGTTATTAGTGTATCTATTTTCCCACATTCCCTCTAACATTTGCTGTTTCTGATGTGTGAGGTGGTACCTCAGATTTGTTTAATTTTTATTTCTCTTATCAATAGTGACTTGGAGTTGTTGTTTATCAAATGGTTATAGGTTTCTTCTTCTGACAACTACCTGTTCATAACCTTTGGCGATTTTTCAATTGGGGAATGACTCTTTTTTTATAAATTTGACTCAGTTCTTCACATATTTGAAAAATAAGACCAGTAACAGAAAAATGCTGTATTTTTTATTACTTCATTGCCTTTGGTATCTTTTAGCAAAATGTAGTTTCCCTGCTTATCTCTTTTACTTAACTCTATATTTGATTTTACTCTGATATCATGTTTGCTACCCCTGCCTTTTTTACTTCAGATGAAGCATAATAGATTCTGTTGCAGTCCTCTATTTTAAGTGTGTGTGTGTGTATTTCTGTTTCAGTGTCTCTCCTGTAAACAACATATTGTAGGATTCTGGTTTCTAAACCATTTTGCTATGTTTCCTTTTATGGGTGAGTTCATCCCATCCACATTCTCAATTATGATTACGAACTATGTATTTCCCTCCAATATATTTTCTTTTGTTTATCCTTCTTTCTCTCTTTTTACTTTGTTCTTCAAAAGTTGGATTTGCTTCTGTCCACTGCCTTCTTTTATCTTCTCTCCCTTCAAGCCCTCCTCATTTATCTTATGTCTTTTTCACTCTATCCTTTTTCCCTTCTATTTACCTGTAAAGTAAGATAGAGTGCTTTTTTGTTGTTGTTTGCTCATTTTCCTAGCCCATTTCTTGACTGTGAACCTCTTATTAAAGAGGTACTCTGTTCACCTGGTATTGGAGAGGCACTGTGCCAAGGTTCAGGCTTTTTTGTGATGCCATTTTCAGAGCTAGTTCTGAGGGTCTGTAAGTTTTCAGTGCTTCCAAGGTGTGATCCAGGGAGAGCTATGGTTACTGCTGTCCTGGCCTGGGCTCTGGTGTTTACCCAGAAAGGGCTTCTTATCCCTTGTAGCCAGAGTGATCCTCTTTGTCCTGGAATTGTGACTAGATTCCCTGTTGTCCTATAGCTGGAAGTACTAAAACTTGTCTCTGCCTTGGAACTGCAATTAGGGTCTATGCTCCCTTGTGTCAGACACAAGGGTTCCTCTCCAGGAACTGCAGCCCATAACTGTGGATGGACAATAAAGTTGCCAAATACCTACAGGTCTTATACCCAGTGCCAGCAAAGGGTTTGCTGTAATCTCTCTAAGCAGGTATCCAATCCCCATATTATCTTTGGACTGAGACCTCCTAAAACTATTGCTGCTACTGCCAAAGTCACCTCTAAGGTCCACTACTGGAGTTGCTACTGCCTCTACTTCAAGCCATCCTTCACCCCAGTGTCATAGAAATCCTTTTCTAACCTTCTAAATTGTTTTAGGCTGTAAAAATATCTTATCCTGATCATTTGTTGTCTTTGCCCCTCCAGAATTCAATTTGATGAGTTATTTTAAAATTGTTCGGGTGGGAATTTTAAGAAAGATTTTTCAATTTGATCATTATGACCTACAAGAATATAGTTATAGTTATGTGGTAAGGATAAAAGGAAAATGTAAGGATTTGTTAAATAACAAAATGTGGGCAATAGGAATAGAAATATTGTATGAAATGTTTGGCTGTAAGAGAGGATGATAAGCTTAAGGTAATAGAGTAATAAGTATGTGGGTTTTTTTTAACTTCTTGATTTATGTTTGTGTATCAGGAATGATCCCATGTTTTGGCTTTGTGTGGAGGTGCTGGCTTCATGATGAAGATAGGTATTACACTTTGATAAGATGATGCAGCCAGCAACTCCTTATTGGTTCTCATATATTTCCAGGATAGGAGGGTTTAGTCAAAGAGTATCATGGGGACAAACTGTTGAAAGAAGCATCCTTCTCAGTATAAAAAGATTCTATGTTCCATCTCTATTTTGGGGTATCATCTCTTGGGACAGCAGAAAGAGAATTTTGTTTCTTTCCCTTCCTCCTCCTCCCTTTTTTTTTTAGTGAGGCAATTGGGGTTAAGTGACTTGCCCAGGGTCACACAGCTAGTAAGTGTTAAGTGTCTGAGGCCGGATTCAAACTCAGGTACTCCTGAATCCAGGGCTGGTGCTCTATCCACTGCGCCACCTAGCTGCCCCCCTCCTCCCTTTTTACTCTAATCCTCCCCTTAAAAAAAGAACATGAAATACAAGCTATAGTTTGAACATATGACAAGAAAAATATTTTCTTGTGTAGCTGATGCTGCTTTTTACAATCCCTATCCATTGCTTTTGTTTCAAGTTTCTTTTCCTGAGCCCATATCACCAAATAATACACCTGATTAATGGAAATATTCTTAAATATTTTTGTCTGATTGATTGTCATTTGCTGATTCAGTTATGGAACCAGAGAGATGTACTCCTTGCTTTTACACTGTCCCTTGGATAAGAAACACCATTGTCAAGCCTACTCCATCTGAAAGGACCAATAAATATCTGGATTTGTTAAGTTTCCTCAGGTGTGCAGGCAGGAGATAAAGTAAAATGCCTTTTCTTCAGTACACAGGATTTCCTTCAATTTTAGAACTCATATGCAGTATGATGGGTTATTGCTTTATGTTTTAAGCATCTGTTAATGTATACTTATAGAACTTCTGTGTTTTAAGTATGTTTTTTTTTCATGGTAAAGGAAACAAATAGTTGTTCTTTACCTGTTATCAACCTTGTAAATTGAGTTTACCTTTTATAGAAAGAATCCTGTTAATCTCTTTTAGTGGAGATCCTTTATGCATAAAACATACTTAAGTTTTATTTGAAAGATTCCCTCCTCCCACAATTCTAGGAGTATAATGAGTCTGTGTGTGAAGAAAAAGTCAATTCTCTCTCTTTGAAGTCAGGTCATTTCAAGGATTGATCTATATTTGTGTGTCCAGAGGAAGCTAGAGTCCCTTTTTTTAGGAAGGTCATCTGGGGATATGGGTAACATTTGTTTGAGAAAAGGAAAGACCTGTGCACAGTTGAAGGAACCAGTGGAGAGAAGAACTTATGAGACTCTGGTTGTATTTGGAACTTTAGTTTTCATTCTCATAGATATACAAGAAGAGATTTAAAATTCAAGAGGAGACTATTAGTGAATAGAAATGATCAAGAGAAGAACTTTGGGGTACAGGAGAAACTTTAGAAAATAATGAAAGAATGGGTTTGAGGCAAAGATGTTTTGAGGTAGAGAAAAAAAAGGTGAGAAATTAAATAAAAATTAAGTTCTGTGTAATTATGAAGGTCAGGTTTTGGATAAGTTTGAAGAATTCTGAGATTGTAAAAGTTAGGAAGCAGAAGGGTATATGGAAAGGAAAAAATGGGAGCTGTAAACATTGAGAAATAGAGAAATAAAAATTGGGAGGTAGTAAATGATGGCAAAGATTTAGAGAGGTTAATGTAGGTAAATGGCATGGATTTTAAATGAGGAGAAAGCTAATTTTGTTTGTGGAATAATGATCAGGACATGATACAGGGGAGAAAGAAGGCATCAGTTCAGTCTTCTCATTCTCCTTCTATAAAGAGAAGAGGAATCCCAGGTCTTCATGAAAGAGAGCAGCCCAGATAAAAAGCCATCTCATGAATAAATTTGGGTTCGATTAATGTGGGAAGCAGTAAATTCAAAGGAGTAGAGATGAGGGTAGTCTCTTCAGAATGAAATGGGAGGTTCCACAGGACAGCCAGTGGAGAGCCTTAATTTGAAGATCTTAAATAAAAGCACAAAAGAAAAGGAAAACACTGAGCCAAATTGCAAAGAAAATTTGTTGGAGATAGCAGAGCACAGGGCTTTGTATCAGGAATAGCAGATGTGGATAACAGAGGTAAGAGAAGCTCTAGGTTGGGAGACAAGGTTTGTATTAGTTTCAGGCAGAAACGAATCTCCAGAAAGGGAGAGTCATTTCATCAGAGGATCACAGCTAGAGCTGAAAGGGCCCTAAGAGATCAGCTAGTCTTAATGAATGTATTATGAACTCTGGCAGCCTGGTGAAGTCTATGGACACCTTTTCAGAATAATGTTTTCAAATTCATAAAGTAACGTAGAATTATTAGTGAAGATCAATTATTTTGAAATAGAATTATATATATATATATATATGTGTATATATATATATATATATATATATGATTAAAAACAAATTCAGGGCCCATAGATTAAAACCCCCTATCTTCTCCCACTTCCTTCCTCATTGTATAAATGAGGAAATGGAACTCCATATATATTCATTGCTTCACTCAAGCTCATATAGGGAATAAAGTTAGGGTTTGCATTTGAAGCCAACTTTGTTGATACTTTGGGTAGTTAGGGGACTAGTTAATACCTGTGTAGGCACACATGCCTGTACATACTTACACACACACACACACACACACACACAGACAACACACATTTCTTGAGGAAATTAAAACCCCAACCCAATGCAATCAAGATAGCAAAACACAGTATAGGTTCTAGAGGCAGAGAGAATTCTCTGAACAAAAATCATTTATTAAGCTCTCCTCTTGTGTTAAGCACTAGGCTAAGTAGTCAGGATACAAATAGAAGAGAAAGATACTCCATACCCTGAAGCAACTCACATTCTAATGGGGGAGATAATACATGTAGTAAAATTATGTCCAGGTCTAAAAAGATACAAAGATCATGGCAGGAAAGAAAATGTCCAGGATAAAAATAATTCTATATATTTTCAGGGATTGTAGAGCTCAGAGACTTATCTCTGCCCAGGAACGGTCTTTGATAGGTCAGTTTGGAGAGCAGAGAAGCAGCACTAGTGAGGGTAGGGTGAGATAATTGAGGCAGAAAGAAGTTAAGTGAACTCATATCCCTTTGAGATCTGCTCGAATAACATTCTTCATTTTGTAGTGAATTTACACACCAAAGCAAATTGCTATGTGAAAACTACATATAGACACAATGATCCCCTCTTGAAGTTGTGGAGACATAGCCATAGACTGGGTTGGCAAAGTAGCCAGAATGTGATATTTGTTAGTAATAACAAGTTTCAATGATTTAAACGGCCAGGATCATCAACTCAGTGAATTAAAATCTAATAGTAGTACAGGCAGAACTGAGAGGTAGATGCCTGGGGCATCACACACAGACTGGGGCATGCAGTAATGGACCCAATTTAATATTAATTCTTACAATGCACATATTTTAATGCCAGAAAAGAAAATACTATTTACCATGGAATATCGGTACATATTTTGTGCTATCAAATATCCTGTGTTACAGTGAAGGCCTCTTGTGAACACATTCTCACAGCCTTGCTACAAAGAAAAAAGCAAAAAACACCACATAGATGGTTTGCTTGACTGTTAGGCAAGATAAGTTGAAAACCAACTACTATTTTAAGAGGTGGTATTATATTTATAATTTCACTGGGTTTGGGTATTTGTTTATGGGACACAATTTGAAAACCTTGCCTAGGGCACACACATGCCTGGCTAATGTGCAATATTTTGAGCATCTCTTGGACAAGCTGGTGAGCTGAGCTGGAGTTACTTGATTCAGAAAGTAGTTCATCACTTAAGAGGTTTGTAGGAGCCAGAGTTGCAATTGTTCATAATAGCAAGAAGTCTGAGATTTAAATGGCCCCATTTTCTTTTTCATTCTCTTCCCCCTCCCTTCCAATTCAGAAACCATTCAGTATTTGTGAATATGGTGTAATGCTTAGACCCCTTTGAGAGAGGCTTAATGGGCAAGATGGTACATAATTGCAGATTTTTGAAAAGTTGAGAAAAAGTTGTCATGGTTTATTTGGAGCTATCTTATACTCAGCCTGAGTCTCCAGGGCTTGTTGACATCCCTGACACTTTGTGAATGAGGCCCTTTTTATTCTCTCTTCATTTGCTTAGCTCTTTACCTAATTGATTTTCTGTGCTAATACACTGAAGGTCTGGAGAAGGCAGAGCCTCAGGTGTGACAGATGAAATAAGGTGCTTTTAGTCATTGCTTTTATCTTCCATGTCTAATGTGTTGGTTACAGCTGTGCAGTTTAACAGCAAAATCAATACATCATTTGCTGCAGGTACCTGAAAGAATTTGGAAGCCTGTTGGTATTTTAACTGTTAGGTTTCCTCTGGAAGATCATTCACGCCATCCATCTATTTATTTTTTTATTTAGTCATCTCTCACTCTCTCTCTCTCTCTCTCTCTCTCTCTCTCTCTGCCCATTCACTTATTTATTTATATATTAATGTTTATTAATTCATTCATTTATCAATTTGTCCACTTATTCATTAATTTATTTATATATTTATTAATTCATTCATTCATCTATCTGTTTTCTCTCAATGAAGCACCCTAGAGATTAATGTTTTGTCCTTTTTTGCTTTCTTTTGTAACATTGTCTATTCAGCAAGCCTTTTCAGTCACTTTTTCCTTGGGCTTTGGAACATCTGCCAATCGAAATGAATCCTGTAAAGTGTAAAATAAATGTTTAAAAAATCTTTTCTATTTCATCTAAATCATTTTTGAGCTTAAACATTTAGCATATGCTCCACCAAAAATGGAACGGCATTGTATTTTGCAAGGGAAGCTGTATGTGTGGGGGCACTTGGGTAATTTCTCATGTAAATGATGCTTTTATTGCCAGTTTTCTGTTTTGCATTGGCAATGGTATGGCTTCAGCAGCAAACAGAGAATCTTCATTAGGATGGTTTCTCCATTCAACATTTCCTTCCAGCTCTGCAACCTATGATCCAACTCTCATGCACAGAAGCGTTTTCTTGAGTTCTCCAGTTGTTTCCTGTCTGTTATTTTTGTTTCTCCAGCTAGACTGCAGGCTACGGAGGGCAAAGAATGACTTTTCTACTTCTCTCCTATTCTAACTCTCCACTCAGACCCAAAGCGACAAACATGATGCTTTGTACATAATAAATATTCAATGTAATGCCTTTATGCATGCAAATTTCTTAACATATTTCCACCTCACTAATATCTGAACTTGAGCATTTAGCATAGACAAGTATATGCACACATAAACATTAAATCTTTCCTCAGACACTCGCTAGTTGTATGACCCTGGCGAAGTTCTCCAGTCCCTTTTGGTGTGAGTATCCTCATCTATAAAGAGGTGAAAACAATAACACTTACCTACTATTGTTTTGGGAAGAACAAAATTAAATACCATAAACAAAGCACTTTTCAAAACTTAAAGTACTTTATAGATTTTAGTTATTATGCAGAAATGCAGACATGCACACAAACACAAAACCATATATAGTGGTGGCAGGGGGTGGATAAAGACCTATATCTTCACTAATCCATTCATTTATTTAACATACATTTAGTAAGTCCTATGTGTAAGGGATACAAAATGGTAACAAGATTTGGTACACATAATGCATATAAAGAACTAATCATATGTAGTATGAGTAGCTAGGTGGCATAGTGGATAGAGCCCTGAGCTTAGAATCAGGAAGACTCATTTTTGTAAGTACAAATCCAGCCTTAGTAGCTGTGTAACCCTGAACAAATCATTTAACTGTTTGCCTCAGTTTCCTCATCTGTAAAATGAGCTAGAGAAGGAAATGGCAAATCCTTCCAGTGTCTTTGCCAAGAAATTCCAAATGGGGTCATGAAGAGTCAGACATAACTGAAAGGAATCTACAACAAAATCACATAGAAGGCAATGGAGATGTTGATTGTATTTTTTGTGAGTAGGTAACCAGATACTACCAACAATGGTACTCTAAAACAAATATTAGATGACATCAAGGAATTATATACCAGAAAAACATAGGCTGACCATGTAGCAAGAACAAAAAATGACAGTTAGATAGCCCACATACTCCACTGGTACCCTTGTGATCATCAGAGAAAGCCAGGGAGACCTACAACATATTGGATGGACCCCTGGGATAAACATTTGGGAAAACAAGGACATAAGTGCCAAAGGATTGAGAGGCATGGATGAATTGTGATCTGAATCACCAGGATAACTCCTGACCCAGTGAGATCACAGGTTCATTTGAGTATACCTATGAAAACTTTAAAGAATTTTGGCACAAAATAAGATTTGACCAACATCTTTCATATGCATATATTACAAATATTATTAATTGGAAGAACAACTAAAATTAAAGATCAGAGGGATACACATTCACATTATTGTTGAGTGAAGATTTCATTAACAAATAAGGGGGAAACAATATTAAGTAGACAATTGTGTTTATGTAAAAACAAATTAAATATTATTCCCGATGAACAAAGCAATGTACTTAGAACAAACTGTTAATGGAAAACCATTTTTGTATCCAACATCTCTGTCAAAATATGATATTAACAATACATAGGAAATTGATACAAATATACAACTAAGAGCTTTTCGCCAACAGGTAACTTATCATAGTATCCAAACATTTTTTAAAAGAAGAAATATAAACTTTTAAAAATGAAATTTAAACTACCCCCCAAAAGTATCAAGTCATTAATAATAAAAATGTAACAAAATAATCCTGAGGTTTTTAACCAAAAGGTAACAATTAGCAACTGTAAAAAAGAACAGAATTATTCAATGGGAAATAAAGTTCTATAGGAAGATAATATAGTCTATAAAGCTACAAATATATGTTTATTAAAGATTTTATATTAGAAAATATTTTGGAAATATGGGAGAAAAGCTATTAAATTTTCTGTTTATACCCTTTGATTCACTCCTTCCACTATTGAGCATGTCTTGCAAGTAGGTCAATCAATTAATAAGCATTTATTAAGTAGTTATTATAGGCTAGGCACTAGCTCGGTGTCTGTTGATACAATGACAAAAATGAAATAGTGTCTACTCTCAAGGAGTTGTCATTCTAACAAGGGAGATGGAATGTATGTATACATACATATATGTACATATATGTATTCATGCATGTATATGATACACAATAAAACTTGTGTGAGGCAGGGCACTAACATCTGAATTGTGGAGAACAGGAAAGACCCTATTTAGAAGGTGGCACTCAAGTTGAGCTTTATAGGAAACTAGGGATTCACAGCAGTAGAAGGTAGGTGATAGAACTTGTCCAAACATAGGGAATAGACATCATTTACAGAGAGATGGAAGCACAAGATAGGATTTTGTGTGTGAGCCATTGAAGGACCCTAATTTTGCCAGGTAATAGAGTTTATTAAGAGTACTAAAATAATATGTCTATAGGGTTCATATTAAAGCAGAGATGTGCTAGTAAATGTTTAACAACCAGCTATCTGGTAAAAAAAGATGTTCATAAGACATGTTTTTAAATTTAAACTGCATTTTTTTTACATTTTCCTTATCACTTTAAGTTTAGAAATGCACAACACAACACATAATGTCTTGATTTTTAGGCTTACCAATTTCCATGACATAGAGGTTCACATTGAAAGGTTTTACATAACCTGGCTCCACTATGCCCTTGGTCTGGAGCCAAGTTGTGAAAAGTAAAAATGTCAAATAGAGGAATTTTTATTTCATTGCAGAAGTAATAGGGAGCAACTAGATTTTTTTTCCCATTTGAACTAGATTTTAATGAGCTGGGAAGCAACATCGTCAGGGATATGCTTTTGAAATAGAATTTTGATGACATGTGGACAAGAATGGATTGCACAGGAGAAAGCAAATAAAAGGGGGAAAAAAAGACCCACCTCTATGAAAACATCAATAGTCACAAGTTTTTGTGATAGCGAAAACACAGGGATTTTTTAAAAAAGTCTATTCTACAATTAGTATATATCTGAATACACTGATGTTGAAAAATGTATTGGAATATTATTTTTCTATAAAGTTAATCAACAATAATTTATTAAGCTCCTAATTATGTATCAGACACTATAATAAGCACTTGGAATAAAAGTTTTACAAAAACCAAAACAAAACAAAACCTGTCTCTTTGGAATTATGCCCAAAGGGCTATGGGACTGTACATTCCCTTTGACCCAGTATTACCACTACTAGGTTTGTATCTCAAAGAGATTGTAGAAGAGGGAAAAGGACCCACATACAAAAATATTTATAACAACTCTCTTAGTGGTGGCAAAGAATTGGAAATTGAGGGAATACCTATCAATTGGGGAATGGCTAAACAAGTTGTGGTATATGAATGTAAAGGAATACTAATGTGCTGTAAGAAGTGATAAGCAGGAGGATTTTAGAGAAACCTGGAAGGACTTACATGAACTTATGCTGAGTGAGATGAGATGAACCAGGAGAACATTGTACACAGTATCAACAACATTATGTGATGATCAACTGTGATAGACTTGGCTATTCTCAGCAAAGATCCAAAACAATTTCAAAGAACTCAGGATAGAAAATGTTCTCCACATCCAGAAAAAAGAACTGTGGATTCTCAATGAAGATTGAACCATACTGTTTCTACTTTTTGGCTGCTATTTTTTCTCTTTTTTGAGGTTTTCCCCTTGTGTTCTGCTTATTCTATCGCAATATGACTAATGTAGAAATATGTTTAATGTGATTGTACATATATAATCCATATCAGATTGCTTTCCATCTTGGGGGAGGAAAGAGGGAAGGGAGGGTGGGAGAAAAATCTGGAACCAAAAATCCTGTGAAAACAAATGTTGAAAACTATCTTTACATGTACCTGGAAAATAATAAAATACTTTTATGATTTAAAAAATTGTGATTTGTCTCTTTTCTACCCTTCCTGTCATGTTACACTTTAATCTTATCCACACTCTCTAATAAAGAAAGACCAGCCTATTTTATCTTCCTTAAAACAGAAAACTCCATCTCATAATTTTGCTTTCTTTTCACTAGCTGTTGCCTATAGTTGGTATGTTCTTCCTCTTCAACTCTGACTCCTTGTTCACCTGAATTCCTTTGAGACTCCATTCAAATCTTACCTTTTACAAGAGGCCTTTCCTTGTTCCCTTCTTTCCTTCCCCTACATTTAATATATATGTGAATATATATGCATATATGTGTGTACACAGATATACGATATCTGTGTATATACACAGATATTATGTATACATGTATATGTGTATGTACATATATGCTAACATACAAATCTATAATGTACCCAGTCATATGCATGTTTTCTCTCCCATTTCAGTGTTAGTTCCTTAAGGCTTATGAAAGTATTTGAGAACACTGAATCAATCATTCTGGACTGATAATATAATATTTAAAATTTTATTTTAATTTATATTTTCTAACAAGCAGAATATTTAATATATCAGCATGCTCCTTTTCCTAACCTTTCTGTATAAACAAATGCTCAGTGTTTATATCAATGTTTTCCACCTCTCAAAATGGTATATGTAACTGATGAAAGGGTTAATTTCTTTACTTTCTCATTGAGAACATGTTACTCATCCTGATTCTCAACAATTTGAAAACTAGAATGATTTCATCTAAGAGATTTCAATGTTTGGACATGTATTCTAACATCTGATTTGATTTATTAAACCTTGTGCTTGCCATAAAAGGGTGTTTAGGATTCCAAGGATTTCCTTTTTGGATTTATGTGAACTATCTCCCAGCCCAAACTTCAATTATAATTGTACAAACCTGTGTTTCAATTAGCCTGTACAGACTTGACCTAAGGAAAGCAATGTAGTAGAGATTGAAACAGACTAAGGAATTGTCTCTACAGTGAAGTGGATTTCCCATTATAATGATAAAATTGACTTTTCCACCACAAAGGAGTTGGTGAACTGTTGATTTAAAATACTTAATACAGTGACCAAAATAATTGGAATAATTGGTTTTATCTTTTATCTTAATGATTACATTAGATTGATAGCTTGGTTTGACACAACCTGAGAATGATTAAAACAATGCTCCATGTGAAGGTGGCCCAAGTTGGACTAATGGGACAATAAATTGATATATTTGTTTGACACAACCAATAAAAATGGAGCTAAATTCAAAGTCCCTTAGGATTTAGCCCCAAATATGTCCAGGGCTCATGCATATCTGAGAGAGTAAGCTACCATATTATAATATTTTAGTCAGGAGGAGAAGACCTGAGTTTTAATCCCATCTCTGCCAATTATTACCCAGGTCATCTTGAGCAACTCATATAAGCTGTCTGGACTTCAGTTTCCTCATTTATAAAATGAGATGATTGAACTACATGACCTCTAGTGTGCCTTCTAGTTAGAAATATAGGATCCCTGAAGAGATAGATCTTCCTCAGCAGAAGGGTTTCTTTACATTGCTTGCATATAATTATTCTGGTGTGAATCAAACAGCCTTAGGCTATGTCTACATTAACATTCCAAAGACCTAGTGTTTTCCATGCAGTATTCAAGACTTTAATATGCTTCATTGTTTAAAATTGTACAGTAGACTGGTTTTATGGTGTACCTATGCCTTGGCAATATTGCATGAGACTGAGTCATTGGCAAAATCTTGCCAAGGTTGTTATGGACTCATCATGGGTGAGTTTTTCAGTTCTATAGTCCATCTCTTCCATTCTTAGTAATATGATGGAAAAACTGCTGGATATGCTTCCAAATCCTTGTCCAGACTTTCTCCCAAGCCTGAAAAGTTCTCCTTCTTTACCTTCACCTACAAGAATCCCTAAGTTTCTTTCAAGTTTAGCTCTGGTTTGACTTCCTACAGGAAGTCTACTGGTATCCTTACTCTACATATAATTTTAATTTAATTTTCTGTGTTCATATTTTTTTCCTCTTATAAAAAGCAAGTTCTTTCAGGACAGGTACAGTATCATTTTATTTGTATTTCCATTGCTTAGTAAAGTGCTAGGCAATAAATGTTAATTGAATTGAATTAAATAGAACTGAAGTGAATTATATAAATTGTTATTCCATAGATATTGACAGACATATTTCCATATGTGCTACTTAATGTTTATAACTCCATTCATTTAAATATATAAGAACAATGATTCAGCATCATTCTTGCATTCAGAAGATTTCGGGTTGAATCTGGGCTTCTTGCCATGTAACCACAGGCAAGTGACAACTTCTCTGAACTTTCATCATCTGTAAAGTTGAGATAGTGGCAGTTGTGCTGAGGGGCTGCCTGGCAGATGGAATAGAGGGGTTGGTTTTGCTGTCAGTCAGAGCTGGCTTCAAGTCTTGCCTCTGACAAATACAGGGTGTCTATGGGCAAGCTGCTTACATTGAATTCAGGCATTCAATTGAGACCCACTATTTGCAAGGAACTGTTTTGCAAACTGATAAAAGACAAAAACAAAACATTCCCTGCTTTCAAGGAGCTGACATTCCATTGGGGGTGGTGTGGGGGTGGGGGTGGGGAGGGAGTCATAGATGCACAGATAGAGATAGGAACTAAGCTTGTGGTTTAATTAGTATAGGGAACTCCTAAGTGAGAACAATTCCTCAACCAATTCAGGTCAGTACCTTCTAATCTTAGAGTAGCCTAAAGCAGTGAGAGGTTAAATGAATTGCTTAGGGTCACTCTGTTAGTTTGTGAAAGAGGCATGAACCCAGGTCTTCCTGATATCTAGGCCATTTCTCTAGCCACTATTCTATTAATTCATGGTAACTTCTGTGGGGGGTTGTGGATAGGCACTGACAACTGGGAGGGTCAGGAACAGCTTCCTGTAGGAAGTGGCACCAAAGTTGTTGATTTGGAGTAAACTAAGGATTCTATGAAATGGAATAAGGAGGCAGAATACTCTAGGAATGGAGGCTGGGGGATAGGGCAGCTGTGGTGTGGGATATAGAATGTTTCTGCTGTGCACGTGGGGCAGATATGGAATGCTAAGTATGGGGAAAAGGAAGTTGACCACTTTGGTTGAAGCAGAATGTGTGAAGGAAATTAGCTCTACAATCAGTCTGGAAAGACAGGTGGAAGTAATATTTCGAATGAATTTAAATGCTAGCTAGAGAGGTCTGAATTATATCTTAGAGGTAACAGGAAACCATTGTTGTTTAGACTTTCAGTGTTTCCAGCCTAGGACTAAAAATTACAGACCATTTATGGATTGGCCACAATAGATGCAAGTTACACACAGAGAGTTCTGTACATGGATGTAATGAGTATAGACCAATAATAATACTGTTTGTGATGGCTTTGTTAATAATTCACTTTTATACAGCACATTAAAATTGACAAAGCCCTTTCTTCACAACAACCTTGTGAGGTGAATAGAGTTGATATCACTTTTACAGATGAAGAGATAAAATTTCAATGAGTATAAGTAACTTGAACATGATGTCACAGAGCTTTCGAGTGTCATAGCTGGGTCAACTCCAACCCTCTTAACAATACACTGAGGCATCCAACATGCCTCTTGTTGCAAAGATAGATCTTTGTAAATTGTAAAATGCTATATAAATGTAAACTAGTCTATGCCATTAAGGATCAAGGGCCTTGTAAGTTTTATTACTGTAGATAATCATTAGCAACCAAAGGGAGAGAAAGAAGTACACTAAATATAGCTGCACTTGAAAAGATCACTCTGTTTGTAAAATGAGTAGCACCTAAAGTGAAAAGCACCTATTGCTTTGCTTCTTTTGCTGTTCCCTGGTTATCCATGAAATAACTCAAAGCTGATGGTTTAGTGCAAAGCAAGTACCAAGGACTATTAGATTTCAATCAAGATCCCTAACAGCTAAAATATATTGGAGCTACTATTGATCTTCCCTGGAGGTGGGAAGTGAGGGATGCAGAATAGACCAATTCACATTCTTGGGGATTGTCTCGACTTTTTGATTCATTTCAATAAATCTTTATAAATTCTACATGTAAACCATACTGTACAGGGCAGCTAGGTGGAGCCGTGGATAAAGCGCTGACCCTGGATTCAGGAGGACCTGAGTTCAAATCCAGCCTCAGACTCTTGACACTTACTAGCTGTGTGACCCTGGGCAAGTGACTTAACCATCATTGCCCTGCAAAAAAATTAAAAAAATAAAAATAAAAATAAGTGTATAGATGCAGGAAAGTCATAAATGATTCTCATAAGATGAGAAACAAGGGTTGTTTTCTGAATGAAGAGAAATGATGCGTGTGTATGTGTGTGTGTGAGGTTGTGTTGAGATTCATTCTAGACATAGAATACAATAGGTAAGGATATAGACTCAAAAAGGGGAAAGATTAGAGTGGGAATGGTGAACAATTCACTATGAGAGAAATGTAGGGTGTAGAAAAACTGACACAATATTATAATTCTAGAAAGATAGACTGGAAACCTATTTATATATTAATTAATTAATTAATTAATTTATTTTTTGGTGAGGCAATTGGGGTTAAGTGACTTGCCCAGGGTCACATAGCTAGTAAGTGTCAAATGTCTGAGGTCGGATTTGAACTCAGGTCCTCCTGAATTCCGGGCTGGAGCTTTATCCACTGTGACACCTAGCTGCACCTGGAAACCTCTTTTGAAAGGCCCTGAATGCCAGGATAAAGAATTTATGTTTTCTCATCCAAGAAAAAACCCAGATTGGTGACTATGAACTGGACTGGTTAGCTAGCTCCATCTCAAACATAGCCTGATTGTCTGTAGAATACTCAGGTTATCTAGCCCTTATCAAGCCCTTGGGTCATTCCAAGTTTTTTGTTTTTTTTGGGGGCCCTCTAAAATATTTAAACTGTGCCTCATTCTCAGCTGTGACATTCTTAGAAATATCACAGTTAAGAAATGACACCATCTTACTGGTGGAATTTGTTTTAAGGGTGTAAAATAATCATCTTCTTTCCTCAACTTCCACCAATACAGTTGGTCCCTATTGGCTCATGAATTGAGATAATTGAGACAGCCCCAGTCCTTGTTTTGAAACAAGGTGGAACTCACTACAAGCAAGGGGAAGCAGGGGGAGGGACTATCTTCTATTTGGGTCTATATGACTTTCTGATCATTATTAGAAATATATGCTATACTTCAGAAAATAAGATTTTGAATAGATCACAAGAGTGATAAGAACAACAGCATGGTTTAAACCTTATTAATATCTATTCTGAAACGTAGCATGCAGAATTGAACACAGTATCTGAAATGGGGTCTGACCACGGCAGAATACAACAGAATCTTCTCCATGATTCAATTTAAGTAGACTTAAATCACATTATCTTTCTTGGCTGCCATATAGAGCTATTAAACAGCAGTCAACTAAAAAATACAGGCATTGGGGAAGCATCAGGTAAAGAGTTGAATAAGGGGGCTTCCACAGTTCCTTGAAACTATATGAGTCTAGGATTCCGTGAATGTACACCAGAGGTCATTAGGGAAACCACAAATAAAAAGGAAAAATAAAAATCAAGAGGGCATATTTATTTGTATTCTATTATTCTTTTCCTCCCAAAGATCTATTGATATAAAACATATAGGAACATGAGAGCAGGCACTCAGAATCACTGCTGAATAGAGCCTGTTTACCTAGAGAAGAAGGTGATATATGATTGTTTATTGCTAAGATTCCAGGATTTATCTCTGGCCTCTTTATGGTCACAAATTTCTTTTTATTGAAGAAATTAATTTCTTCCCAATTAATTGATTAATTGCTAATCTATGTGTTTGATAGTAGACTTTCTTTGTCCCACTGCTTTTTTTACTCCTCCTCCTATTTAAGAAATTTTTTTTTAATGATGTCAGTTGATTTTATATCCTAGTCATTTCCTAAGCCCCTCTAGATTCAACCTTTGCCTGTGACAAAGTGTAATAAATAAGCAAAAAGAGCCAATACAATGTTCTGGGAAGGGGGAAGGAAGGAAAGAATGGTCATTTATATGAACCCTACTATGGGTCAAACATTGTGTTATGTGCTTTAAAAATATTACCTCATTTGATCCTCACAACAACCATATGATATAGATGCTGTTATAACCTTCATTTTAGTTTTCAGTTCTTTGCTGCCACAAATTGCTTCTCTCTCCTTCTCTCTCTCTCTCTCTCTCTCTCCCTCTCTCTCTCTCGCTGTATATATATATATATATATATATATATATATATGTATGTATGTATGTATGTATGTATGTATGTATGTATGTAGATGTAGATAGAAACATGAATAGACATGTGGATAGATAGATGGATGGATAGATCACTTATTTTTTAGTTACTATATGTTCTGTACTTTGCTAAGCACAGTGGATATAAATATAAGAAATAAAGATAGTTTCTTTTTTGTGTGTGTGGGGAGGGCAATGAGGGTTAAGTGACTTGCCCAGGGTCACACAGCTAGTAAGTGTCAAAGGCCAGATTTGAACTCATGTCCTCCTGAATCCAGGGCCGGTGCTTTATCCACTGCACCACCTAGCCACCCCAAGGTAGTTTCTATATTCAAAGAAGCATTACTCTAATGAAGGAAGACAATGTATAAAAGGATGCTGAAAAGTAGTGGGGTGGGATAGAGGCAATTTGGCTCACTTGGAAGACGAGTCTAGAGAGATAATCCAGCTGTCAGTGATGCTCATGGTTGGAGTCCTTCTTAAAATCGTTTTCATAAGCAGGAAGTAATTGATAAGGAGAAGGGTGCTGGGAAAGTTCTCCAGGGAGGCAATGCAGCTTTCAAGGAAGAAGAGTCTGGAGAGATTCCAGGCATGAGTATATGCTCAGAAATAATAGTTTCATTGCTTCAAAATGTGCACTGAGATGGGAGGGACCTGAGACAACATTGAATCTAATGATTGCAACCTCTGCCCCTGATTTCACAAATGAGGAAACTGGGACAAAGAAAGGCTAAATGACTTGCCTGGGGTCTCTCAATTAGTGTCAAAGGTAGAAGTTAAATTAGGGTTTTCTTAAAACCAGGTGCAAAACTCTATCCATTATATAATATTCCCTCTTAATTTTTTGTTTGTTTTTTTTTCCATTTTCGTTTATTTTATTTTTTTATTCTGTGGTACAGAAAGGGTTAAGTGACTTCCCCAGGGCCACACAGCTAGTACATGTCCACTGACTGGGGCTGGATTTGAACTCAGGGCCTCCTTAATCCAGGGTCGGTGCTTTATCCACTGTGCCACCTAGCTGCCTCCTGCTTCTTAAGTTTTGATGAAGAGACATTACTTTCTGGACAATTCTCATTTGCAGAAACACCTCAAATTAGTGTTTCAAGCCACACAATTCTGGTCATAAGTGAGTGCTGCCAGTTTCAGTATACTAATGGCATAGTTTATCATCCCCATAAATTCCTGCTTCATAAATATTAAATTAGACATATCACATATAAGATTTAATTTTAAGTTACCATTTGGTGACATAGAAAAGATCTATGGAACACCGGTTTATTCTATCAGCAGGATAGTTTACGTGAAACAATGATGGCTCATTGAAATTATGAAATGTACCATTGATACAGTCACTTCTATCATGAAGAGTTAAAGAAAAGCTTATGCTTTTAAGGTAGTTTTTTATATGCAGTCTGTCATATCAGATAAAATGCTTCAATACCTATTAGGTTGCAAGTAGAAGGGTGCCTAGTGAGTGAGGATGAACCTCTCTAAAGAATTCTTTTAAAAAGCTGGTCAGGATTCATAGGGAAAAAATCAAAATAAATCGGGGTCCTTTCTTAGGTACTGAAAATGCTTCACAAATTTGTATTTATAATGTGCTATCATGTTGCTAAGCCCATATCATCTCTGGAAGTTTAAGTCCTTTCCCCATGGCTTGATTTGATGAAAATCTATAGATTGTCAACTTTGAGACACACACATATCTTGAGACTTGGGGACTAACAATAAATGGGAATTGTCAAGCTAGATACTTGGCAGTCAAAAAAGAAAAAAAATTGAAAATATTCTAGCTTCAAGAAGCACTCATACTGATTTTTGTCCTGATACAAACTGAAGGTCATTGTCCACTGAAATCACCCTGAAAATAGGATGGGATGAAACCACAGCATGTGCTAGCCAGATATTAGTTCAGATATTTTTTGTTTAAACAAGTTGAAAAGAATTGCACAATTTTTATTTTTAGAAATAAGATATGCTGTGTATAACTTGAATTTTAAAAAGGGGACAATTATCAGCAGAAAAAGTTATCATAATTCAGTATTCTTTTTGAGACTACCTTATTACAACATGAACTATATAAACTATGCTTCATTCAAATTTCCTCTCAAGATTCATAGGGAGTGTAGAGAAGGTCAAGAAGGAGGACTAGGACTGACCTTTCACTACTTTTGATTTCGAAGAGTGTTTCTCATTGCTTCAAAATAAGCCCAGGAGATGATTCTTCCATTGGATAAAAACAGTCCAAACTATTGCAACTAAGAGAAAAAAGAGGCTGAACCTTTTATTTCTTTGGAAATACAACAATTTATGTGGCTAGCAGGTGAATACATTGCAAGCCACATCAATAAGATAGTGAAATACAGTAATAGCTGATATGTACAAAACTTAACTTACATTATCTTATCTAATGATAAAAGCATCCTCCTGAGGTAAATCATATGGATATCCCCAAAGTCCGCCATTATAGAGGGTGAAACTGAGGCATAGAGATATTTAGCAACTTGGTCAACTTCATATAGTTAGTAACATTTAGCACTCTAATCCTCTCCTTCTCATTGCCTAATGAAGCACCTTTTCCATGATACCATAATTGCCCCTAAATAGAACATAGAATCATATAGCAAAATTTGGAAGAGATGTCAGAGATCATCTAAATAGTAATACCTCGAGTAGAGGAAAGGCAATGACTTGCCCAGGCTCTCCATAAGACCCCTCTACATACCTTCAAATAATGCCATAAGACAATTTCTGAAGGAGCAGAACCCACAAAAGGACAGGGTGAAATATTTTCCAGTCAAAGACAACTTTGAAGGTCAGCAGGAAAGACCTATTATAACAGGCTGAGAGTAGAATACAGTCTAGCACAGGCCCCAATGCATACCCAAACCCAGCAAACCAGGAGCAGGACTCAGGAGCCTCTGAGTCAGCTGCAGCATCAACTGCTTCTGGAACTCTTAGCCCACTGAGAATAAGGGGGTCAAACAGGTGGCCAGAAGGAGATTATAGGGAATCTCTTTGCTATCACTGAGGCAGGACTCTGTTATTTTGCCCATACTCAGTTTCAGGTCACAGTGTTGGGTGGTGGTCCTAGGCTAGGGAGGAACATAAGCACACCAGAGCTTGCAGCCACAGTGGAGCTGGACTTTGTTAATAGTTCCAGGGCAGAAAAGCAGAACTGTGGTTGCTTGCAGATCAGACCACAGGCCAGAATCATACCACCTTAAAAGGACTAAAAACTTACACATTCCTAGAAGTAACTCTGAAAACGGCTGAACAACCCCCCACCCCCCAGGAGCTTGGGACAGTGTGCCTTCCACTGGGAAAGTGTGCCCCACTTTAAGAAAGAGTTAAGGGGCAGTTAGGTGGTGCAGTGGATAAAGCTCTGGCCCTGGATTCAGGAGTACCTGAGTTCAAATCCAGCCTCAGACATTTGAAACTAGCTGTGTGACCCGGGGCAAGTCCCCCAACTGCCCCGCAAAAAAAAAAAAAAAAAAAAAAAAAGAGTTAAAATTCATGAAATAGCCTGGGTAAATGAGCAAAGCTTCCATGAAAAATAAAGTAAGAGAGGTAGAAGAAAAAAATGGAAAGATAAATTAGAGTGATGCAAGAAAATTATGAAAAAAGAAAATTAACACCTTGGGAAAAAACACAAAAACATACTGAAGTAAATTACACCTTAAAACATAGACTAGGTCAAATGGTAAAAGAGGTACAAAAAGAGTATGAGGAAAAGAATGCCTCGAAAAGCAGACCTGGTCAAATGGAAAACAAGGTACAAAAGCTCTCTGAAGAAAATAATGCCTTAAAAATTTTGATGAAGCAAATGGAAGGTAATGACTTTATCATAAATCAAGAAATAATAAAACAATACCAAAAGAATGAAAAAAATGGAAGGCAATATTAAATATCTCATTGAAAAAAAAACAACTGCCCTGGAAAATAGATCCAGGAGAAATAATTTGAAAATTACTGGACTACCTGAAAGCCATTATCAAAAAAAAGAGCCTAGACATTATCTTCCAAGAAAATGTCAGGGAAAATTGCCCTGATATTCTATAACCAAATAGAAATTGAAAGAATCCACCAATAACCTTCAGAAAGTGATCTGTAAATAAAAACTCCTAGAAATATTATAGCCAAATTCCAGAACTCCCAGGTCAAGGAGAAAATAGTGCAAGCAACTAGAAAGAAACAATTCAAGTATTGTGGAGCCACAGTCAGGATAACATAAGATTTAGCAGCTTCTACATTAAAGGATGAGAGGGCTTTAAATATGATATTCCAGAGGGCCAAGGAACTGGAATTACAACCAAGAATCACCTACCCAGAAAAACTTTCTATAAGTATTCAGGGGGGAAAATGGGAATTCAATGAAAGAGAGGGCTTTCAGGTGTTCTTGATGAAGAGATCTGAGCTGAATAGAAAATTTAACTTTGAAATTCAAGACCCAAGAGAAGCACAAAAACATAAACAGGAAAAAGAAATCACAAGGGATATTAAAAGGTTAAACTGTTTACCTTCCTACATGGTAAGATGACACATAACTCTTAAGAACTTTCTCATTATTAGGGCAGGTAGATGCAGTATATTTAGACAGAGGGCACAGGTGTGAATTGTATATGAAGGGATGGTAACTTTAAAAATAAAACTAAGGGATGAGAGAAGAATGCACTGGGAGAAAGGGAAAGGGAGAGGCAGAATGGGGGAACATTTCTCACATGAAAGAAGCAAGAAAAAGCTTATATAGTAGAGGGGAAGAGGGAGAAGGTGCCAGGGTGTGAGTGAACCTTAATCGGATCAGAATTGACTCAAAGAGAGAATGATACACAATCAATTGGGTATAAAAATCCATCTTACCCTGCAGGAAAGGAGAGGAAGGGGGTAAAAAGATATATGATAAAAGGGAGGGCAGATTGGGGGAGGGAGCAGTCAGAAGCAAAACATTTTTGAGGAGGGGCAGGGTGAAAGAAGATAGAGAATAGAGTAAATGTTGTAGGGATGGAATAGGATGGAGAGAAATATAGTTAGTCATAGTAATTGTGAAAAATCTTTGAAGCAAGTTTGTCTGATAAAGGCCTCATTTCTCAAACATATAGATAACCGAGTCAAATGTATTAAAATAAGAGCCATTCCCCAATTGATAAATGATCTAAAGAGCTGAACACTATTCAGAAAGATGAAAGTCAAAACAATTCTGGGGTACTAGCTCATACCTATTGGATAATAGGACAGCAGAGGAAAATGACACATGTTGTAGGGGATATGGGGAAAATGAGACATTAATGGACTATTGCTGAAGTTGTAAACTGATTCAAACATTCTGTAGAGGCTTTGGAACTATGGCCAAAGATCTATAAAACCATGCATACTCTTTGATCTAGTAATTCTATTACTAAGTCAGTATCCAAAAGAGATAAAAATTTAAGAGTAAAAAGGACCTATATGTATAAAAAAATTATGGCAGCTCTTTTCTGGTACAAAGTATTTGAAACTGAGGGGGTGCCCATCAATTGGTGAAATGGATGAACAAATTGTGGGATTTGATTATGATGGAATACTATTGTGTTATAAGAAAGGATAATTAGAATGCTCTCAGGAAAATCTGGTAAGACTTACCTGAACAGATGCAAAGTGAAACATACTGTAAACAAAGTAACAGCAATATTGTAAGATTGTAAGACCAGTGAATGACTTGGCTTTTCTCAAACAATACAATGATCCAAGACAACTCAGAAGGACTTATGATGAAAAATGTGATCTATGTTCAGAGAAAGAAATGATGGTGTCTGAATACAGACTGAAGTATATTTTTTAGTTTATTTTTCTTGAGTTTTTTGTCTATTTTTTCCAACATAATATGGAAATGTTTTGCATGACTACACATGTATAACTTGTATTGAATAGCTTGCCTTCTTAAAAGGGATTGGGTTGGAACAAAAGGAAGAAAGAGAATTTGGAGGCCAACATTTTAAAAATGGATGTTAAATATTGGTTTTACATATAACTGAGAAAAATATGATTCTAAATAAATGAAAAAATTGTACTACCTCTTCACTTTATGGGGTAAGCAAACTGACGCTTTGAAAGTTGAAGTGATTTGCTCAGTCATATAGTTAGTAAGTATCAAAGCCAGCCTTTTAAGCAAGATGTCAGCACACATTTAATTGTACCATGTGGTCTGCCTTCAAGGTATCAAATAGCCTGGCAGTTAGGTGGTGCAGTGGATAGAGCACTGGCCCTAGACTCAGAAGAACTTTAGTTCAAATCTCATCTAACACTTATTAGCTCTGTGACCTTGGGAAAGTCACTTAACCCCAATTGCATTAAACATCTGGAGCCATCTCTAGTCATCCTGATTTATACATCTTGCTACTGGATCCAGATGGCTACAGAGGATAGTGGGGTTGGTGAACTTCCACAGCACTGCCTCCTTTAAATCCACTTTATTGCAAGTCATGACATCTGCCATGGTCCTTATTGAGAACGAAGAGCAAACAACAACAGCAACAATTGAAAATGTAAAATGAGAGTTATTATATATGTGATAGTACTTGATACACAGGACTATTATGAGATTCAAAGAAAAGTATATAAAATCTTCATCTCCAGTTGTTACAATGAGGGTTAAGTGACTTGCCCTGGTCATACAGCTAATAAGTGTTAAGTGTCAGAAGCTGGATTTGAACTCAGGTCCTCCTGAATCCAGAGCCTGTGCTTTATCCACTGTGCCAGCCAGCTGCCCTCTTTTGCAACTGAATTCTAACTGGTATTATTGGCTCACCTTTACACTGTAATACATCCTCTACTCAGTTCTTAAAATGATTTCCCTAAAGTTAAGGTCTATCAGGTTTTCTATCCCCTCTCCACACATTCCAGTGTCTTTCTGTTACTTCCAGGATCAAACACAAAATTCTTTTTTTAGCATTAGAACCTCTTCACAACCTGTCCTTTTCTTCCTTTTCCAGGTTTCCTATACTTTTTTTTTTTTTTTTTTGCAGGGCAATGGGGGTTAAGTGACTTGCCCAGAGTTGCACAGCTAGTAAGTAAGTGTCAAGTATCTGAGGCAGGATTTGAACTAAGGTCCTCCTGAATCCAGGGCCCGTGCTTCGGAGCTTTATCCATTGTGCCACCTAGCTGCCCCCCTATACTTCTTTCTATAAACTCTAACATCTAACTACTGTGGCCTTCTTGCTGTTCTTTACAAAGAAAACCACAATTTTGCACTTGCTGTTCCCTACACCTGGAATATGCTCCTCTTTAGCTGAGAAGTTTCCAGTCTTCTTTGAGAGCAAATATTTCCTCATTAGGTAGTTCCATATAAAAATGAAATCATGGGTTCCATCCCTGCCCCTTTTTAGAAAATACAGGAAAGTAGTAAAGTCAGGGTTTTGTATAGCAGATTAAATAGTCTACAAATAAGTTTCAATATGGAGAGGGCTCACATGGCAGTAAATAATTAGCTAGCAATATCTTTTCCTAGGGACTGAGGAAGTTATTTTAATCTCTCTATGCTTTAGACAACTATGTAAAACTGTAAGTTGAAGAGAAAGTGTCAAACTCCATTGGTAAGGAGAATTAGATCACCTGGCAGTTCACTATGAAATCCTGGTGGGAGGAGGAGAAGGAGGAGGAGAAGGGGGAGGGGGGAGGGGGAGGAGGAAAAGAAGGAGGGGAAGGGAGAGGGGAGCAGGAGGGGGAGGAGGATGGGGGTGTGATGTTTAAAAACTAAATGTGTGACTAAAAATCTAATGTGTGGTTGGTCACTTTAAATTAGAAGCTTATAGCATCAGTCTTTGGGCCTTAAGCATTTATTAAAGTATTTAGAAGTTAGCAAAAGAGAGAGGAAGAACACATGGAGTTCAGAAAGTAAAAGCCGAGCTATCCTAGCCCTGAAGCTACCCCCCCCCAACCTCCAACCAAAAGAAGGATCCCACTTCTTCTAGAGCACAAGCTCCCTGTGGTACCGCAAGAGGAGTGGTCTCCACACACAGCTCCAAGCTAATTGGCTGGTAGCATTGATTGACATGACTTATAGGCAGTTCTATGAATAGATGTAACTTCTGGATGCTAGTCACATGCTTTCTCTTCAGGGGGGCATTGTACTGGTTCTATGGAGAAGGAGGAGGAGGGGGAGGGGAAGGGGTGTGGTAGTAGTAGGAGTGATAACAATAACATTTATATGATACTTTAAGGTTTGCAATGCAATATAAATATTATCAAATTTGATCCTTACAACAATCCTGTGAAATAGCTGCTATCATCCTTCTCATTCTACAGATGAGGAAATTGAGGATAAGAAAAATTAACTGACTTGTCCAGGGTTGAACAGCTAGCAAGTGTTTGAAGCAGGATTTGAACTTGGGTCTTTCTGATTCCAAATCCTACCCTCTATCCACTATCCATTAATTGCCTGCCCGCCCCCCTTTTTTCTTTTTTTTAGTGAGGCAATCGGTGTTAAGTGACTTGCCCAGGGTCACACAGCTAGTAAGTGTTAAGTGTCTGAGGCCAGATTTGAACTCAGCTACTCCTGACTCCAGGGCCGGTGTTCTATCCACTTCGCCACCTAGCTGCCCCTGCCCCCCCTTTTTTTTTTTTAACAAAGATAGTTAAGCACAAAAGTGTGGAGTTTTGTATAGATGACAAATTGTCCATAGGTAAGTTTTGATATGTGGAGGGTTCACATGGCAGCAGATAGGCTTCTGGCCAGGGATCCTGCCAGGGCATAGCAAGGTTGTGTGATCCAATTCGGTAAAAGAAATTAGATCCTGGAAGGCACAACATTGTAGAAGCAAGGATTAAATTGGCAGGATTGTGTGCTACTTGGGGATATATGCTGGGAAATCAAAGGAAAGTAGTCAAAAGGAAAAATCCAAATCAACAAATCCAATCCAATCCAATATTCATTTGTTAAGTGCTTACTGTGTGCCTGGCACTGTACTAAGTGCTGGAGATAGATACTATTAATAAAAAGAAATACAGTGTCTGCTCTCTAGGAGCTTAGAATTTAATGGTGGAAAACAACACACAAAAGGAAGCAGGGGGGGTATCTTGTTCCATGGAGTTGAAACCAGGAAGGAGAGCAGATGGAGAGAGGTGAATCCAGAATCCAGCTGAATGGAAGTATAGAATCTTCTCTAAAGGAAGGCTGGGCTGGGCTGGGCTGGGCTGGGCTGGGGTGGGGGGTGGGGGGTGGGGGGTGGGGGGGGTGGGGTAAAACACTACTTTCCTCTCCTCCAGTCAGAGGGAATATAGGCTGAGACAGGTGGTGTCAATCAAGGCTTGAGTTAGCAGCAAAGGAGTAGTGGTGTGCCTTTTATTCCATGAGTTTGAAACCAGGTAGAACAGCAAAGGCAGAGTGGGAACAGAATGACAAGCAAAGGGGAAAGGGCAATGAAGAGAAACTTGACCTACTTCTCAGTTCTCCTCAAGGCCAGTCCTAACAAAAATTAAATCCTTAAGCCTGCTAGATATATGAAATGTGTCTTTTCAGACAAGGGAATATATCAGAGCATATATATCAGAATCTATAAGGAGCAAGTTAGTGGTGATAGAACCACTGTGAAGGTATTGTGGGATCAAAAAGTTTTGTGGATTTTTTTTGTTTTTTGTTTGTTTTAAATTAGGTAGTGGCTTGTGGGGGTTGTTTGATTTTGTTCTAGAAGGCAAAGGCCATTGAGAGGAGTTATAAAACTGCTGGGAGTTCAAGGTATAGTAAAGAAGCTGTTCAACGTTAATTAGCTATTGATTAGGAAGGACGGGGCAACCTGGAAGAATAAGAAGCTTACAGAGAAAGAATAAAAGCTAGCTATTCTCCAATTTAGTCATCTAGTTAATTGTGATCTGGCTGGGAAGTGGGTGACCCCAGGCTCTTAGAGAGATTGGAAGGGAAGAAGCACGTTTTTTTTCCTATTTGGACCTGAGAGTGGAAAAATAGGAAGATTAGAGATTTAAGAAAAGAAAAAACAAGTTTATGCTTTCTTTTCAAGCTAATATTTTAAAGGAGGGGAGTATCTCAGGACTGACAATAGATACTGGTCTAGAGGTAAGTCATAACAATAGCTAATATTTATATAACACTTTGAGGTTGGTAAAATAGTTTTCTAATATCTCATCTGATCCTCAGAACCCCTCTGAAGTAGGTTTATTATTCAGATGAGAAACTGAGGCTGGAAGAGAGGAAGTAATTTGCTAAGAGTCAAACAATCAGTAAGTATTTGAGGCAGGATGTAGACTCAGCACTTTCTGACTCCAAGTTCAGTGTTCTATCCTTTATTGTCATAAACTTCTTAAGCTGTGAGTTGTGACCCCCTATGGAGTGCTGTAACTGAATGTGGGGGTCCCAAAAAATTTGGCAACAGTAAAAGTTTATGTATGTCTATTTTATATACCTATATACCCAAGGGTTGTTTAAACATTTCTCTGGTGAAAAGGGGTCCCTCGTGAAAAAAGTTTAAGAAACTCTACACTATGCCAAGGAGCAGCCCGACATGCAGACAAAATTCCCCAAAAGCAGTTAGATTACAATAACCAACAGGATCCACCACCACAAATAAACAATAAACAAAAAACAAAAACAACAACAACAACAACAACTCCAGGCTTTTAGTAAGGAAGGACTGGGCAAAGGTTAAAAATGGTCGGAACCTACAGGCTAATTGGAGACAGCAAAGTGAGGCTGGAAAATGTTATGCCATTTTCTCTGTAGCTCCAACTACCTGAGTAATAAACCTTGGTACTTTGGGAAAACATCTGGCTTTAAGGAGGTCTAAAGATATTACTAAATGAATGTTTCCTTAAGTGAGTTCCTTCAAGAGCTGCTTACCCTTGACGTGTCATGGAGGTAACTTGTGTCCTTAAGAGCAATGACTACAGAGTTCAATCTTTGGTGTATCCCAGCAAACTGGAAAGGATTTGAGTATGTCTTTTGAGGAGTAGACTAGATAATTTCAGAGTACTTCATTACAGTAAATTAGGCATCAGGAAAGTCTTCATGAAAGAGGAAATTCCTATATTATAGGAAATTGCTTATTTTTCTGAAACATACAGTTTACTAAGACATGTTTCTATTTTAATAATGAGTTATAATTTTCTTGGAGAGATGGAGCATATGGGGCAGGGAAACTTATTCAATGTCAAACTTTGGGAAATCATAGTTCTCATTTATATGGGAATCATTTAGAAGCTTTGGTTAATTCTTCTGGCTACTAAGAGTCGAACTTGGAAAATTCTAGAACCCTGGACTGGCGATTTAGTTGTTTCAGTCATGTCTTTACTCTGGGATTTTTGACAGAGATACTAGAGTGGCTTGCCATTTTGTTCTCCAGATCACTTTACAACTGAGTAAACTGAGGCAGGTGAGGTTAAGTGACTTTCCCAGGCTCAGGTCTTTCTGATACCAAGCTTGGTTCTTTAACCACAGTGACACCTAGCTGCTCCAGAGAGGACCCTAGAGAAAATCAAACCATGCTGGAACATATGTGGCTTCCTGATGATCTTTGGGAAGAGGGCTGACAAAACAGCAATCATCAGTCCTAATAGGGACCTTGGCTAGTTAAATCCAGCCAAGAAGCATTAAGCTGTTGCAGAAGATAACAGGCAATCCTCAAAGTGTTGGTAATACAAATACAAGCAGAAAGAAACTTCCTGTACTCAATGAGTTTATAGTCTAATAGAGGAAGATAATATGTGACAGGAAGCTAAAAGTGGGGTGGGGGCCTGTGGGGCACTGTAGAGAAATTCTAAAGATGCTATAATTGGAGCCTAGGGAAGAATGAAAACATGGCTGTCCTGGACACTTTCCTTAAAATGGAGGGTTTTTGAGGAGCCAGCCTATCAGAGGAAGGGGCTGCAGGACTAGAGTGCAATTTGCATTTTGTAAAGGCCCTAGGCAGAATGAGCTGCCCTGGTAAGGAGATGTTTGTGGCATGGTACAGAATCTTCAGGTGTCAGTGGTAGAGTTTGGAGAGGAATACAATCTAGCTTGATCTTATTTTATAAAGGAGAAAGATAAGCCTAGAGTGGTGATATGGCTTGCCTAAGATCATATAGTTTGTAAGTGAAATAGCTAGGATTCATGTCCTTACTTTCTGATTCAGATCTTATGCTTTTTAGTGTTATATCATTCTAGCTTTGTTTATTTTTGTTTGCTTCATATCTTTAGGTTTATCTTAACTAGTATAGCTATGATTGGGATTATCTCAAAGATCAGATATGTTTATCCAACTTTAAACCTTCTTAAGGCAACGTAGCCACTTATAAGGGAAAATCTGGCCGGGCTTGCTAGAGAATAATCAAATAAGATATTTGTTTCTTCCAGTCTCACCTCAGCTTATCAAAACTTAAGACTGCTAATGTATTTTATCATCTTGATGATAATGTAAGTTATTAATTAGTTATTAGATTTGTTTTGGAAAACATTTCCATTTGTAATTTTAATGAATATATTTTTATTAACCAGTAGCAATACCAGTTTACAAAAGAAATTCATTTTAGGAACCTTATCTGGGACAATGAGCAATCTTGTTGGGAAGAAGAAAAAAATCCGCAAAAACTTGCCTAATGCCTAATAATGTCAAATCATCCAAGGAACATTTCAAATTAGATTTTTGTTATTGTTTGGTCGTTTCACTCGTGTCTCTTGATGACCCCGTTTAGGGTTTTCTTGGTAAAGATACTGGAGTCGTTGGCCATTTTCTTCTTCAGCTCATTTTATAGATGAGGAACTGAGGCAAACAGGTTTAAGGGACTTGCTCCTGGTCACATAGCTAGTAAGTATCCAAACTGCCTTTGGATTCATGAAGATGAGTTTTTCTGATTCCAGGCCCAGTGCTCTATCCTCTTCATCACCTAGCTTCCCCTTCAGATTAGATTAGATAAAGCATTTACTGAACACTTACTATTTGTCAGGCACATAGTAAAGACAACAACAATCTTTGTCCTCAAGGTGCTTACATTTTAATGGGGGAAGAAAAAAACTTAAAAGGGAACTGGAAAGGGTAATCAATAAGAGTCAGGTAGTGAGCCAGGTTAGAGGCTCAAGATAAGGTTGGTGTGAGTATTTACTCAAAAGGAAATTCCAAGGAGCAATTCCCTATTCTTCCTTGGAGAAAAAGGATGGTGATATCCCTAGTGTGATAAGGCTACTGGGGTGCAGGTAGAAAATCATTATTCTAGAATGTGAGGAGCAAAGCCAGGCTAGAGGAGTTCTCTTATTTTCAACATAAAAATGGAAGTAGGATAACAAAGAGATGAAAAAATTGAACATATCTTTTCATATTTATATATGTAAATAGAGCAATAATTAGTTCCTGAAATGACAGTAAGATACTCTGCCCTGCTTCTTTAGCCTTTCTATGTAAGGCTTTGGTGGTAGGGATTCATAAAGATGAGAGTTGGCATTATATAAATGTAAAGAAGGTGAACTGGGGGCAGCTAGATGGCGCAGTGGTTAAAGCACCGGCCCTGAATTCAGGAGTACCTGAGTTCAAATCCGGCCTCAGACACTTGACACTTACTAGCTGTGCGACCCTGGGCAAGTCACTTAACCCCCATTGCCTGCAAAAAAAAAAAAAAAAAAAAAAAAAAAAAAGAAGGTGAACTAAATGTTTCCACTTTAGGTCAAACAAGGGACTCATCAAAAAGTGAAAACTTAGAGGAAATAAACTGAGTTTAAAAAGTCATATATAATCTGAGGACTCTGATGGTAGGCTGTAGTTTAAACCAAAAAAAGGAGTAAGAGAACTCTAGGATGATGTGTTAAAGGAAATTAAAAATCCTTTCTGGAATGTATATAAAGTGGCATAGCAATAGCAGTTCATCAGAAGTTCATATGGCAGAAGAGAACAGTAGAGAAGCTACAGAAAGAAGACCATATGCCAAGGACTGGCAGATGGCAATAGAGAAATTGAATTGGAGAGAATCAGAAAATGGGCAAGCAGTTAGGAAAATAGCTTAGCAATGCAGCCCAGCAATCAACAGTTTGATGAATTTACCAGACGAACTATTACAGACATAGGTAAAGAAAAATTCCAGCAAGGACACTGTTTTGGAAACCTAAGCTACCCTGATGACACATGATTATTAATGGTCTTCCTTCATATTTATTCCCTGAATTCAGATAATCTTAACACTATTGGTATGGCAAACTGTTAATATGTCCCTGTGAATATGAGACTATATCTTTTATATACATTTATCTGCTGTTTAATTATATGTATTTTGTTTTGAACTAGGATGTCTTCTGGTGGTTTTGGTAAAAGGAATATTGATGGGGGCATTTGGAAGTGGTATAGTACAGTGGAAAGAACACTGGATTTGGAGTCATAGGATCAAGGCTCAAGTTTCACTTTTGTTGCCATCTGTGAAACTTTGGGAAAGTATTAAATCCCTCTGTATCTCAATTTCTTCATTGGTAAAACAAAGGGGTTGTAGTATATTCCCTATAAAGTTCCTCTCATGTTTAAATCTGTAATCCTAAATTTCTATGAGGTAATGTTGATGTATAGCTTTCCTAGAACCTGGATGATCCATGGGTAAAAATTTAGATCTATCAAAAATTTCACCATCAATGGCAATGAAACCTCATTTGGACTCAGTCTCTTATATATTATATGAGAAAATGGAAATGACATACATGAAAAAATTGAATGTGTGAAAAAGCATTTAAAGTGTTAATTAGGTGCCAAATACTGTGATA
This sequence comes from Dromiciops gliroides, assembly GCF_019393635.1. Taxonomy (NCBI): domain Eukaryota; kingdom Metazoa; phylum Chordata; class Mammalia; order Microbiotheria; family Microbiotheriidae; genus Dromiciops; species Dromiciops gliroides. The sequence continues at coordinate 321,481,183 of NC_057864.1, read as the reverse complement.
AGTGCTGGGAATACAAATAACAAAAGTGAGCTGTTCCTTCTAAGGAACTCAAGCTCTAATTTTGTGTGACTTCACATAAAAGAAAGCTGCATTTCAAAAACTAGGCATAGAAAAATATCTTACACCCCATATAAAAATAAGGTCAAAATGGATACATGATTTAGACATAAAGGGTGATACCATAAGTAAATCAGGAGAGGAAGGAATAGTTTACCTCTCAGATAGATGGATAGGAGACGAATTTATGACCAAACAAGAGATAAGAGGATATTATCAGATGCAAAATAGATGATTTTGATTACATTAAATTAAAAAGTTTTGGTAAAAACAGAAGCAATGTAGCCAAAATTAGAAGGGAACCAGAAAGCTAGGAAACAATTTTTACAGCCAGTGTTTCTGATAAATGTCTCATTTCTAAAATATAGGGAACTAAATCAAATTTATAAGAAGTCATTCCCAATTGAGAAATGGTCAAAGGATATGAACAGGCAGTTTTTAGATGAAGAAATCAAAGCTATCTATTGTCATATGAAAAAAAAATGTTCTAAATCACTATTGATTAGAGAAATGCAAATTAAAACAACTCTGAGGTACCACCTCACAGTTATCAATTTGACTAATATGACAAAAAAGGAAAATAAATGTTGTAGAGGCTGTGGAAAAATTGTTGGTGAAGTTGTGAATTGATCCAACCTTTCTGGAGAGCAACTTGGAACTGTATGAATGGGCTATGGGACTGTGCATACCCTTTGGCCCAGTAATAACACTACTAGGTCTGGAACCAAAGAGATCATAAAAAAGGTAAAAGGACCTACATGTACAAAAATATTTATAGCTGCTTTCTTTGTGGTAGCAAAGAATTGGAAATTGAGGGGAATGCCCATCAATATGGGAATGGCTGAACAAGTTGTAGTTTATGAATGTAATGGAATACTATTGTGATAGAAGAAATGATGAGCAGGCTGATTTCAGAAAAACTTGGAAAGGCTCAAGTTGACTGATGCTGAGTGAAGTAAGTGGAACCAGGAAAACATTTTACCCAATAACAGCAATGATGTGTGATGATCATCTATGATAGACTTATCTCTTCTCAGCAATACAATGATCTGAGACAATGCCAAAGGACTCATGAAGGGAAATTCTCCACATTCAGAAAAAAGAACTGTGGAATCTGAATGAAGATTAAACTATACTGTTTCTACTTTTTTTTTCTTTTTTGAAGTTTTTCCCTTTTTCTGATTCTTCTTTTCAAACGTGACTAATGTAGAAATATGTTTAATGTAATTATACATATATTACCTATATCAGATTGCTTTCTGTCTTGGGGAGGGAGGAGGGAAGGGAGGGAGGAAGAAAAATTTGAAAATAAAAATCTTATAAAAGCAAATGTTGAAAACAGTCTTTACATTTAACTGGAAAATAAAATATTTTTATGATATAAAAAGGAAAGCTGCATTTCAAGGCCTATGGAAAGGCCCATGACTCCTTAGGTTGTAATAGAGAGTTAATAACAAAGATAAGAGGTCTTTAGGGTATATAAGTAGTTAAGGTTACAGTGTGATGGACAGCAGAGTGGAGAATGAAGGGCAAGGAATCCTGGTGGCCCAGTATTCTATCAGAAGGAATGGGGTTGTTGATTTCCAACTCATCCAAACCCTGTAAGCAATCAGGAAGCTAGGGTGAAGCGAAATGGAAGTTGTTGGGGTAACTCAAAGAAAGAAAGATGGGAGGAACCACTGAAAGAGACCAAGTATCCATAAGAGAAAAACCTACGGAGTCCCTCCTGGGAGACATAATCTAGAGTTTTTTGATATATTGATTCTTGATGAAAATATATTAAGTGAAGGGTAGATAGGTGGCACAGTGGATAAAGCACCAGCCCTGGATTCTGGAGGACCTGAGTTCAAATCTGGCCTCAGACACTTGACAATTACTAGCTGTGTGACCCTGGTCAAGTCACTTAACCCTCATTGTCCAGCAAAAATCAAAACAAAACAAAACAAAAACTAATATATTGCTAAGCTAATAATCTCTCCCTCCATCAGTCCTTTCTTTCAGAAGCAAGTACAGTATTTGCCGTTCTTTAGTATCATCTTCCTCTCCTGATTAATATTATCTTTCACATATCACTTAACAATCAAACAATTTTTTTCAGTGCCAGTAGTTCATCTTGGCCTGATGCCTTTAAATACTATATGGTAACTAGTTTCATTCTTAGCATTTTCTTATTAATCTTGGGTAACACCCCCTTTTTTCTTTAGTACAATTCTTCTCAGCAGAGAAATAATATTAATTGAGTGGATCTGCTTCAACTAAGTTGTGAGTTATCATTATAGCATCCACCTCAAGAAAATGTGATATCTTTTCTTTGATCCTTCTTTTTCTCCAAAAGCTTAAAAAAGAAAAAAAAAAACTTCTAATGTGAAACACCTCATTCCTGGTTTAGCACACGTGATGCTCTTTTTATAGGACAAAGTCATTGCTTCTATATCCATTCTCTGTTGTCTGTCTTGCTCCTGTCTTTTAAATATTTGTTTGTAAAATTTTTGTTGATTGATGAGTTCTCTGTGAATCCATATTGGCTGTTTTGGAGAAATTTATTGCTTTTTAAAATTGAACCTATTTCTCTTTATATCTTTAGAATTTCCTTCTTGAGCACTTCTCATCCCTCCTGATCTGAATTCTATAAAATTTGAATCCATGAATCCTAAATATCTTTCCATTGAATTCTTTGGAATTTGCTTTCCTAAAATATAGGCTGAAAATATGCCTATGCTCTTATTTCTTCTCCTCTTTCACAAGACTGAGGAGTGGTTGGTCACTCCCCCCAATCCCAGCTTCCCAATATGTCTACCTTAGCAACCATATCTTTCCTTTTGGAAAGAAATAAATCAAAACAGAATATTTCTTTTTTGTTATTTCCACATATTGGAAAAATCAACTTATCATTAAAGAAGTTATGAGCTGCATTACTTACACAAAAAATATATATGTTTAAAAGAGATACTACCTCAATATGCCTGTCACTTTTGCCATTCTGCAAAGCTCTTGCTATCATACAGGACTGATTTTTCATATATTTTCATCCTATTTTTGAATCTTGGGTCAAGCACAAAATGCATATATATATATATATATATATATATATATATATATATATATATATATATATATATATTGTGTGTGTGTGTGTGTGTGTGTGTGTGTATTCCTGATAGGAAAAGATTGGGGAAGATATTTTGGCAGTCTTATCTTAAAACCAATTACTTATAATTCTATGTGTGAATGTCTCTCTCTCTGTGTAAAATGTTTGCCTCTTTTTGCCTTGAAGATTGCAATTTTGAAAATTTATTTTTAACATTCATTTTTGGAAAAAGTGAGTTCTACATTTTCTCCCTCCATTCTGTTTCTCCCCACAAATTAGAAGGAAAGCAAAAAGATATCAATTAATCATGAAAAGTTACATAAAACATATTTCCATATTAGCCACACTGCAAAAATAAATGGATAAACTAACAAATAGCAAGAAACATAAAGAAATTTAAAGAAGTATAATGCAATGTACAATTAGAGATCATCAATTCTATCTCTGGAGTTGGATAGAACTTTTCATCATGTGTCCTTTGGAATTATCTTGGATCATTGTATTAAGCAGGTAGATGTCTTTCACATTCAATCATCATTATAATATTACTTTTATAGCTCTTATTATTCCGATCACTTCTCTTGGTTGAGTTCACATAGGAAAGTTCATATGGGAAAAACCTTCCCAGGGTTTTCTGAAACCATCCTGCTTATTGTTCCTTAAAACTCAATAGTGTTCCATCACAATCATATACCACAACTTGTTTAGCCATTCTGTAATTGATGAGCATCCCCTCAATGTCTAAATCTTTGTCACCACAAAAAGAGCTACTCTAAATATTTTGTATCGATAGGTCCTTTTCCCTTATCTTTTAGCTATTTGAAATACAGTCTTAGTAATTGTATTGCTGGGTCTTCACAGTTTTATACTTCTTTGGGCAGAGTTCCATATTGTCCTCCAGAATGGTTAAATCAGTTCACAATTCTGTCAACAGTGCTTCAGTGTCCCTATTTTTCAAGATCACTTCTAGCATTTGTCATTTTCCTTTTCTGTTATGTTAGCCAATATGATAAGTGTGAGATGGTACCTTAGAGTTGTTTTAATTTGCATTTCTATAATCAATAGAAATTTTGAACATTTTTGATGTGATTATTGAAAGCTTTGATTTCTTCTTCTGAAAAATCCATTGAACATTATGATTTTAAAATATATTTGTTTAAGGTAATTGAAGAAAACATGGGGGTTGTTTTGAAAATTATATTCAAAAGAACATCTTAAGGATACTTTCATCACAGATATAACTGTTTTTGGTTTTGTCATCTTCTAAAAAGTGGGCTCAATTGATTATAGGTCAATACATTCTTCATATCCTGCAGAGAAGATAAATGCAATATGTAATGCCATGTATAAATATTATCTTTTTAGCACAACCCATTTATGGTTCAAAATATTCAATTCTTAGTAATTGTCTTTAGAACCAGAATATGAATAAAATAGAGGGAGAGGAGATTAATGATTTGGGCATGCAACTAAAAAAAGCTAGAAAAATAACATATTAAAAATCCCCAATTAAATACTAAATTAAGAATCCTGAAAATCACAGGAGATATTAATAAAATTGAAAGTAAGAAAACCATAGAATTAATAAATAAAACTGAGAGCTGGTTTTATGAAAAAAATCAATAAGATAGATAAAACTTTGGTTAATTTGATTTAAAAGAAGAAAGAGAGAAAACCAAATTACCAGTATCAAAAATGAAAAGGGGGCAGCTAGATGGTGCAATGGATAGAGCACCAGGCCTGGAGTCAGGAGTACCTGATTTCAAATCCGGCCTCAGACACTTAACACTTACTAGCTGTGTAACCCTGGGCAAGTCACTTAACCCCAATTGCCTCACTAAAAAAGAAAAATGAAAGGGGTCAATAGATTCAAAAATGTAAATGAAATGGATGAATATTTACAAAAAATATAAACTGGGGGCAGCTAGGTGGCACAGTGGATAAAACACCGGCCTTGGATTCAGGAGGACCTGAGTTCAAATCTGACCTCATACAATTGATACTTACTAGTTGTGTGACCCTGGGCAAGTCATTTAACCCCAATTGCCTCACCAAAAAAACAAAACAAACAAACAAACAAAAAACTGCCCAGATTAATGGTAGAGGAAATAAAACCTTTAAATAAGCCCGTTTTAGAAAAATAAATTGAACAAGCCATCATTGAACTCCCTAAGTAAAAATTCTCCAGGACCAGATGGGTTTACAAGTGAATTCTACCAAACATTTAAAGAACAATTAATTCCAATGCTATAAAATTATTTGGAAAAATAGGTGAAGGAGTTCTACCAAATTCCTTTTATGATACAAATATGGTATTGATACCTAAACCAGGCAGAGCTAAAATAGTGAAAGAAAATTATAGACCAATTTCCCTAATGAATATTGATGCAAAAATTTTAAATAAAACATTAGCAAGGAGATTACATAAATTCATCACCAGGATAATACACTATGACCAGGTAGGATTTATATCAGGATTGTAGGACTGGTTCAACATTAGGAAAACTAACAACATAACCACATTAATAACAAAACTAACCAAAATCATATGATTATCCCAACAGGTTCAGAGAAAACTTCTGACAAAATATAGAATTCATTCCTATTAAAAACACTAGAAAGCACAGGAATAAGTGGAGCTTTCCTTATAATAATAAGCAGTAACTTTCTAAAACCATCAACAAACATTATATATAATGGAGATAAGTTAAAGGCCTTCCCAATAAGATCAGGGGTGAAACAAGGATGTCCATTATCACCTCTATTATTTAATATTGTACTAGAAATATTAGCTTTAGCAATCAGAGAAGAAAAAGGAATTAAAGGAATTAGAATAGGCAAGGAGGAAACAAAACTATCATTCTTTGCAGATGATATGATAGTATACTTAGAGAATCCTAGACAATCAACAAAAAAACTACTTGAAACAATGAACAATTTTAGCAAAGCTGCAGGATATAAAATAAATCTATATAAAGCATAAGCATTTCTATACATGACCAACAAAGCTCAGCAGCAAGAGATAGAAAGAGAAATACCATTTAAAGTAGCGATAGACAATATAAAATTCTTAGGAGTCTATTTGCGAAGACAAACCCAGGAACTCTATGAACACAATTACAAAATACTTTTCACACAAATAAAATCAAATCTAAATAATTGGAAAAATATCAATTGCTCATGGATAGGATGAGCTAACATAATAAAAATGACAATTCTACCTAAATTAATTTACTTATTCATTGCTATACCATTCAGAGTACCAAAAAATTATTTTATAGAACTGGAAAAAAATAATAACAAAATCCATTGGGAAGAATAAAAGGTCAAGAATATCAAGGGAACTAATGAAAACAAAATGCACAGGAAGGTAGCTTGCCTGTACCAAATTGGAAGCTATACTATAAAGCATCATTCATCAAAACTATTTGGCACTGGCTAAGAGTGGTGGATCAATGGAATAGGTTAGGTACAGGAGACACAGTAATAAATGACTATAGTAATCTACTGTTTGATAAACCCAAAGACTCCAGCTTCTGGCATAGGAACTCAGTATTTGACAAAACCTGCTGGGAAAACTGGAAGAGAGTATGGCAAAAACTAGGCATAGAACAACATCTCACAACATATACTAAAATAAGGTCAAAATTAGTACATGATTTAGATATAAAAGGTGATACCATAGGTAAAATAGGAGAGGAAGGAATAGTTTACCTCTCAGATCTATGGAGAGGAGAAAAATTTTTAACCAAACAAGAGATAGAAAATATTATGCAATGCAAAATGGATCATTTTGATAATATTAAATTTTTTTTGTAGAAACAGAAGCAATGCAGCCAAAACTAGAAAGGAGGCAGAAAGCTAGGAAACAGTTTTTACAGCCAGTATTTGCCTCATTTCTAAAATATATAGGCAATTAAATCAAATTTATAAGAAGGAAAGTCATTCCCCAATTGAAAAATGGTCAAAGGGTATAAATAAGCAGTTTTTAGATGAAGAAATTAAAGCTATCTGTTACCAAATAAAAAAATGCTCTAAATCACTATTGATTAGAGGATTGCAAATTAAAACTACTCTGAGGTACCACCTCATAACTATCAAATTGGCTAACATGACCAAAAACGAAAATACTAAATGCTGGAGAAGCTGTGGAAAAGTTGGAACCACTAATGCATTATTGGTGGAGTTGTGAACTTATCCAACCATTCTGGAAAACAATTTGGAACAATTCCCAAAGGGCTATAAAACTGTGCATACTGTTTGACCCAGCAATACCCCTATTAGGTTTTTTTCCCAATGAGATCATACAAAAGTGAAAAGGACCCACATGTACAAAAAATATTTATAGCTGCTTTTTTTGTGGTGGCAAGGAATTGGAAATTGAGGGGTTGCCCATCAATTGGGGAATGGCTGAACAAGTTGTGGTATATGAATGTAATGGAATACTACTGTGCTATAAGAAATGATGAGCAGGAATATTTCAGAGAAACCTGGAAGGACTTGCATGAACTGATGATGAGTGAGATGATCAGAACCTGGACAATATTGTACATAGTATCAACAACACTGTGTGATGATCAACTGTTATAGACTTAACTCTTCTCAGCAATACAATGTTCCAAGATACTTCCAAAGGACTCATGATGAAAAATGCTCTCCAGATTCAGAAAAATGAACTGTAGAATCTAGATGCATATTAAACCATACGGTTTCTCCTTTTTTGAATTTGTTTTTTTTTCTTTTTGGGGGTTTTTCCTTTTGTTCTGATTCTTGTTTCACAACATGGCAAATACAGAAATATGTTTAATGTGATTGTACATATATAATCTATATCAGATTGCTTTCTGTCTTGGGGAGGGGGAAGGGAAGGGAGGAAGAGAGAAATTTGTAACTGGAAACCTTAAAAAACAAATGTTAAAACTATCTCTACATGTAACTAGAAAATAACAAAATACTTTTATGATAAAAATAAAATAAAATAAAAATAGTCCTAATAAAAATAATTGTAGAAAATTGTTCATTTCCTCTTAATAATTAAATCCTTTTAAAGGAGTAGGCAGTTGTTTGCACCTCCAAGTATAAATATAATTTTGTGTCCAAGCTTGTGAATTCAGGTACACGTGAAAATGTGTCAGGTAAAAATAACTTCCCAGTTTATAAAGTCACAGGAAATGAAATGCAAAAATAATAAATATACAAGGCAGTTCCCATTAAGAAATCTTTCTTTTCAGAAAGATTTGTTACACATCATAGAGTCACAGAGGTGACTCTAAAAGTCAAATAGAATTAGGAAAATTAGAAAAGAATTTGCTAGAAAAGTATAGAGAATAGGCTTGAAGAGAATACAAAAGAGAATCTAATAATTTCAAGCCAATATGACACTTGGAAATCATTACTCTCTTAGAAGATACTTTTTTAGATTCTTCTTATTTATTATTGTTCTCTCCCTTATCAGCTTAAATTTTCTATAGCTATCTCCAGAAATGGACTTTTTATACGAGCATCCCAATTGTGTAATCCAGTAGAATACAAGATTTTTGAGGAAGTAATTTTTTGGACCTTAAGGGCTATTGAATTTGTTTTGTTTTTGTTAGTTTATGTGTGTAATGGCTTGTGCTTTTTGCCTCGTACTTAGAACTGTATCTTATGAATTGTAGGGTCTTAATGGATGAGTATCAGATTGGACAAGATCTATTCTAACCCCCACATTTATAGAAGAATAACTAAGATCTGGAGTGTACAGGTGTCAGGGAAGACTAGTATGCATGGTGTAAGTATTACTGAGACCTTCCCAGGGCTGCTCATCTACCTTTGGTGTTTACCTGCCACTCAGCTCTTACCTATGTCTTCTAGATGCTACAACATGAACAGCAGCTACACCCTGTTAAACCATTATGATAGGTGGGCTATGCCATATTTTGGATAACCAACAAGCTTCAAACCTCTCAGTGAGGTAAGGGGGTATCTACCCATGCATATTAAGACTCCTCACAGCAGAATCGGCAGATATGAACAATTTGTTTCAACTGTCCATGAAAGTGGGTTCAGGGTAATGGAAAATGCTCTTCCACTTTCCCAGTCACCAATGGAGTGAAGTAGGACTGTATGATTGCTCCCATACTTCTTGGCACGATGTTTTCAGTGATGTCATTGGATGCCTTTAATAAGGACAAAAATGGCATCAAGGTCAGTGACCATACTGATGGTAAACTGATGGTTAATTTGAAAAGGCTACAAGTCAAGACTAAAGAGGAGGGAGAATTAGTGTGTGACCTTTTGTTCATAGATGATTATGCTCTCAATGCAGCCTCTGAGGCTGAGATGCAACAAAGGATGTATTGATTCTCTGCTACTTGGGTTAATTTTGACCTGACAATTAACACCAAGAAAAGAAAACAGAAGTTTTCCACAATCCAGCACTGCACTATCTATATGTGGAACCATTGATTACAGCAAATAGAGAAATTTTGAATGCTGTTGGTAAGTTCACTTACCCTCCTAGTTTTCTTTCCAGAGATGTACACATAGATGATGAGGTTGTTGCATGCATTGCCTGAGCTAGCTCAGCGTTAGGAAGGCTTCAAAAAGAAAGTGTGGGAGAAAAGAGGCATTAGATTGCCTACAAAACTGAAGGTTTACAGAGCTATTGTGCTGATCTCATTGTTGTATGTCTTTGAAACATGGACAATATTTCAATACCATTCCGGGAAATGGAATCATTTCATTTGAATTGTCTTAGCAAGATTGTGAAGGTCACCTGGCAAAATAAGGTGACTGTGACTGAGACTTTTTTCTTGAGCTGAACTTCCAAGCATTCAAACTCTATCGTAGACAGAGCAACTGTAATGGGTCAGTCATGTTGTTCAGATGCCAGAATTACTTAAAGAATATTTTAAAGAGAACTCACACAAGGCAAACATTCACATGTAAGTCAGAAGATATGATACAAACACACTCTGAAGTTGTCTTTGAAGAACTTCAAGATTGATTGTGAGAAATGGGAGACTTTTGCTCAGGTTTGCCCAGCATGGTGTGCCCACATCAAAGAAGGTGCTGTTCATTATGAGCAAAACAGAATTGTAATAACTTAAAAGAAACCTGAGATGCATGAAGTTAGAGATGTTTCTGCTCTAAATGTTCAAATGGACGATTTGTGCTTGACCTGTGGTAGAGCCCTCTGAACTCATATTGGTCTGATCAGCCACAGTTGGACACTTCGTACCTTTACCGCAAGAAAGCAATGTCATTTTGGTCCTTTTTGAGAAGAAAGAATAACAACCAAACTAAGGTGCAGAAAGGTAGTATTTTTAAGACATATGATGATAGAATTGCAAATTATTTGAGCTAGAAATCACAGTACAAGTTTTGTGTCGGGATCAGGATAAAAACTCTGGTTTCTTTTGATCTAGAGATCTTTCCATTACACTACTGGAAAATTGAAAAATTTTGATAGCTTCATCAATTTTCATCGATGTTCTTATTGTTAATGCATCAAACCAAAATGGTTTGGAATTAAATATTCTCTTTTGCGTTCATCAGATAAACTATTTGGTCGAAAATGTTTTCAGGATGAAGTATGTTCAAACTAAGGTAGATGATTTAAATTGGCAATTTTATGTTGACATTTGCCTACTAGCTAAATTCCACCAACAAAATGATTCCCTGTCATGTCTGCAATAAATAATCGAAATTTCCAGAAAAAAGATAAATGTAGTTAGTTTTTCCCCCCTAAACACAAACATTGCTTTTATGCACTTTGTGCATTTTTAATTTTTAGTATAATTTTATGCTTTTTAAATGGCACTGCAGCCTAGGAAGTACAAACTCCTGGGATCTCTCCTGGTTATCTCATTTGTCTCTCTCGCAGAAATTGCACATGAAACATTCTCTGAAACACACCCCACTGAGACATACATATTACCTGTCTTCTTGTAGCCAAGAGAATGTGGGGGGAAATGTGCAATGAAGCAAATCCACATGTTTTTGCCAGAAGCCGAGAATTGAGAAAATGGGCCAAATGAAATGGGTTATAGGATTCAAGAATTTCTCTTTGGGTTTTTATCACCTTTAAGCAAAATGAAATCTTCCCAGGTATTTCTAATCCAAGGATTACTCTTATTAATGTTAATCAATATTTAAAGGACCATCATAATTTTTCTATACCTTGTGGTCTTTCTTGGTATCACTGGTGGTAAATGGGGTTCTTGGAATATCACAACCATTTAATAAATGTTTATTGCCTGAGTACTCTTCACATTTTGCCTGTTTTTGATAAGTTTAAAAAAAAAGAGATGTGATTCCCATAAATCCATTGAACTGAATATCTTTTTAATTACTTAGAATAATTTAAGTATCAATTGATTTCTGAAATCCAATCCTTTTGTTTTATTTTTTATTTTCCTTTATAGAATTCTCCAATGAGTTCTTAATATTTGTTTTCCATTGGCTGTTTTTTTTTCTTTTTTCATTGAAACCCAGAACTGACAGATGCTATCGGGAGCAACAAGTCTAATTAATTCTTTTTTTTTTTTTTTTTTTTTTTTGCGGGCAATGAGGGTCAAGTGACTCACCCAGGGTCACACAGCTAGTGTCAAGTGTCTGAGGCCAGATATGAACTCAGGTTCTTCTGAATCCAGGGCCAGTGCTTTATCCACTGCACCACCTAGCTGCCCCTCAAATTCATTCCTTTTTAAAGGTGAGGGAACTGAGGTTCAGAAAAATAAAATGAGATTACCAAAATCACCTCATCCATAGCAGTTAGGACTAGGATGTTAGGCTTTGGACTCCTAGGCCAGTGCTTTTTCTCTGTGTTGTTGTTCAGGTTTTGCAGTCATGTACATCTCTTCATGACCCCATTTGGGGTTTTATTGCCAGAGATACTGGAGTGGTTTTCAATTTCTTTCTCCAGCTCAATTTACACAGGAGGAGATGGAGGCAAACAGGGTTAAATGACTTTCTCAGGTTCACATAGCTAATAATCGTCTGAGGCCAAATGTGAATTCAGGAAGATGAGTCTTTCTAACTCCAACCCTGGCACTCTTACCTACTGCAACACCCACCTGTCCTTCCTTCCCCATACCAGGTTGAAATTATCTTAGCATAGTGAAATGGTTCTCAAATGTTACTGGGCAAAACCTTCTACCCTCATTCAATATTGATTTTCACTTCACAAAAACTATACTCATAAGAATAAAACTTAAAGTTGTTTTTGCTTTGTGTGCAGAACTATGGAAATAATATTGGATAATCGATTTAATCATTCATTCATCAAACACCTACTTGAGTGCAAGATACAATAGTGAAATTGCCCATAGATACAAAATACTTAAATGCTTAGTAGGAAATTGTAAGAATCACTTAGAAATCACCACTGGAAGAACTATAATATAAAATAGAAGGTAATAAGAACCTTAGTGAGATAGGAATTGTGTCTTCAAGAGTTAAAAAGATATATTCCTTTTGTCTGGAGAGAGCTAGGAATAATATCTAGAGGAATATCATAAAATATACAGGAGTGGTAAATGGGGAGACAAAACTGGGAAGATACATTGGAGCCATATTGTCAAGGATAGCATCACAGGCCAAGGTGCTTGGACTTTATTTATAGATTCATAATATTTAGAGCTGGGAAAAGATTTTGAGATCATCTACTGCAACTCGCTTTTATTTTAGATAAGGTAACTAAGGAACAGGGACAGGAATGACCTACCTCAAATCCCACAGGTAGAAAGGAGAGGTGGGAATAAAGCTAAGGCTCATGATTCAAAATCCAACACACATGTTTCAGTGTACCAGGAATGATGAACCATGTATGGAATTTGAGCAAAGGAAAGATTTTAACAAAATTGTACATTAGAAAAATTAACCTGGAAATAACGTATGATAGATTTAAGGTTTCTGACTGGAGGAGGAAGCAGAATGGTTTTGGAAAGAGGATACTCTAATATCTACTAGGGATACTAGTTGATACTCTTGTATCTAGTAGCATTACTAGTTGAAAGAGATCAAGGGCCTGAACTAGAATGGTGGCAGTCAGAGCTTGGAATAAGGTTTAGGCAAGATAGTAAACCAACCAGGGTCCTAAATAAAGGGGGTAAGGAAAGCCACAGAAAGGAATACCTTTCCATATATGTTATCTTTTATAACATATGTGTTATCTTAGGTTATGAATTCCATGAAGACAGCAATACTATCTCATTTAAGTTATATATTTCTCCCCAAACCGAGAAGAGTAAAAGACTTCTAGTGCTGTACATAGTGCTTAAGAAACATTTACTTAATGAGGTATTAATGATACTGTCATATATAATACATACATAAATGTACAATATAATGTGATATAATATATAATAAATGTAATATAATTAGATAAAATGCAAATAGCACCAATATAGTATAATATATACATAATCATAGATCTAGACCTGGATTGGAGCTTGAAGCCATTTTATAGATAAGGAAATTGAGCCCCAGGAAGGTCAAGTGACTGTTACCCAATTAGTAAGCTTCAGAGGTAGGATTTGAACCTATGTATTCTCTTATATGAGAGGAATTTGATACCAGATTCTTCCTGTGCCAAAGGGCTAGGATTGGGGTGGGGAGCGGCAGAATTTCTAATGAAAAGTGACACTGCCACACAGGGATAAATGTTAATTTGGGTTTATTGATACTCACCAGGGTAAAGAGGCAACAGATGCTAGTAGAGAATGGTATCTGTGCTGCCTCTATTGCTATTAGTTCCTGGGTATCATACAGTGAAGTGGTTTTGGATGTAAAATAGTATTCATACACTGATTGAAGGCCCAGTACATATAGCATTTTAGATAAAAAAGGAAATAAGAAAAAAAAAAGACATGACAATAATAAGGAGCTGCCCTGTAATCCATGGGGGAAGAGACTAGGGTAATATGATCAAGTAAAATGATATTTCCTAAATTGCTTAATAAGGAATGAGGAGTAAAGAGCAGGGACCCAGAGCACTTTTAACTCCAACTGTACCTTGTAAGTACATGACTGATGATAGGGAGTGAGTAATTCCCAATTTCTCTGTTTATTTATATTCTCTGTTTATTATTCATGAATTCTGTTGGCTGGGCACATTCCAGTATAGTCAATTTTCACAGTCATGTCGTATAAATAGTTTTGTTGTTATTGTTCTGTTGCTTCAGTCATTCCTTACTCTTTGTGACCATACTTGGGGTTTTCTTGGCAAAGATATGACTTCTCCAGCTCATTTTACAAAAGAGGAAACTGAGGCAAACAGGATTAAGTGACTTGCCCAGGGTGATACAGCTATTAAGTTTGTGAGGCTGAATTTGAATTCAGGTCTTCGGGACTCTAGGCCTGCCACTCTATCCACTTTGCACCTAGCTGTCCCTATGCATAATATATGCAGGTTATATGTTACATATGTTAAGTATACTATATGTCATAATCATGTACATGCAGTGATAGAATCCACTATTCTTATTGACATGCCTATTTTTATTTTTTATAAGTCGCATGTCTGATGTCCAGTAATATATTCCTCAAGGATATTATCCCAGAAAATCAATCTCTATTGAATGTTGCTCATTATTTATAAAGTAACACAAATGTTTTTATAAATTATAATAATTTGTAATATTTTCTCTACTGTGGAAATAATAAGAGTTCAGAAGAGTATAGTGAGTACATGGTCTCTATAGCTGACTATGAATCCTATAGATTGCCTTTTTTAAGGAGCACATAAGAATTTTTATCTCTATAAGTGTTGATCTTAATTTCCTCCCTTTATCTTCAAACACTGACTATTGATGGATGTCAGATAATTAGGAAGATAAGCACCATTTTAAATGTGCAGTCAACTGCCACTGATTGTCTGTCATCATTAGTGGTAGTAAAGTGAGGGTGGTGGTAAATTAAAATACTTATCTCTGATTGCCAAATGATGAATAACATTTCTGTCCAGCAGTTTCTGGGGGAGCTAAGACAAATAGATTTTAAGTTGACATGGACTGTATTCATGTGGAATTGTCACACTGAATCATTTATAAAGTAGGCAAAAAGTGAGAAACAATATTCACTGATTCTTTCCCTCATCCTATAGCTAAATATTCAGGCTATTTTAAAATGGTATACAGGGCTGAATTTAGGGGAAAAAAGGTTGAAGATGAAGAAAGATTTAGATTTTTTCAGTAGTGATGACTTACCATACATATGAACATCTTTACAAACATTGACACACACGCATGCATGCACATGCACACAAATGGAATTCATTTTCAGTACCCAGAATGGAGTGAGAAATGAACATTATGAAACTACTACTTCTGAATTCATACAGCTCTGTAACTCAAGAAGCTTTTTCTAATTGTTCAATAATCAAAAATAATTATGTATTTTATTCAATAGCCAGCCAGCTGTGTTGAAATTAAGCCACGTTTTATTTCAGCAAGTGATGAAAATCTTAATATTCTATTAAATTTAAATGACCCTCCATCAAATATTAATGAAGTTAGGTGGTATCTAGTAGAGCATGGTCCCAGCCAGGTTAAAGATGATGACTTGGAAGTGATTCAGGATGGTAATTATTGCTTTATGGATTGATTGTTTACCATGCTACCTTTTAATGGAAATTTAGTAAACTAGGATAAGATATGATATGAGTATAAGAAATCTGTCATACATTTCATAACTCTCTTTCTAACTAAACCAGAAACTAAGAAATACTCATAAAAAAAGGATCTTCTCATGTCAGGGTGGGGGGGGGGAGAGGGTAGGGGGCAGAGTACATATATGTGTAAGAGAGTATAAAAAATTATTGAATCAACCCAGGTTAGGTTTTTTTGAAATGGGAGTGAGGTAGGGGAAAAGAATGACATGTTAACAGTAATGACAACAATAATAATAAATATTAATGCTTGCAAAGGTATTAATGCTTAAAAAGCATTTTAATTTATAATATTACATTTGATCCTCAAAATAATTCAGAAAATTATGAACTATTATATTCTCCACTTTATAGCTGAGGAAACTAAATCTAAGGGTTAATAAAGAATTTGCCTAGAGGCACATAGCTACTAAGTTTATAAGACAGGATTTGAACTCAGGTCTTCTTAACTCCAAGTCCAGCACTTTGTCCACTCACCCACTGATCTAAGTTTTATACATATATATGTGTTTATACATATACATGCATATATGTATATATTTTACTTATGAGGATATTCAAAAATCAATTACAGTGAAAATTGTGTTAAATTGTCCAAAGTTATTTATAATTTTTTTTAAATGACACAATGATTAGCAGTTGCAATAATACTAGAAATCTGAATGTTGGGAGCTTTCTTGATGTGGAACAAATTAATGACCATATTATGGCATCCAGGGAAATAATTCCTAGGATCACAATGCTTTTATACTATTGTCTGACATAACCTAACTTAGTTTATTGTCTTGGATTCAAAAATAAAAGTTTGAATATCATTAATGAATTTGAGTGTAAACTGTTTTTGAATGGGTATTCAAATCTTTCCCTGATATTAGTAAAAAAAAAATGAATCCTTGAATATATGGCCAAAGCTTCTAATGGAAGAATTTTAAACACTTCTTTGATGCCTATTAAACAAAAGAAACCACCTTGTTGATGCATTGGTATCAAAAATTCTTTAAAAAAATATTAAATAGAACTGACTCTTTAAAAGAAGCACAAGTTCAATGTTATCACAACATAATAAATAAAGAATTGCAGCTCTAATGTGCAGCCTGGTATGTTGAAATTTTCAGATTTAAAGTAAAAACACCAAAGTTCTAATTTTGGCTTCAAGACCTCTTGTGTGACCTTGGACAAGTCTCTCAACATCTCTAGGCTTCAGTTTCCTTCTCTCTGAATAAGGGGATTGGATTAAATGGCCTCTATCAACCCTCCTCACCTTAAGTAGTTGGCTTATTATAGAATGGGCTGAAAGGGTACATTATTGAGGAGCACAGAATTTCCAGCTTCATTTCATGTCAGCATGCCATCTTTAGCACCCAGGCCTACATGCAGTTTCATTGAAGAATTCATTCTTTAAGAATTTGAATTGACTGAATTAGGAAGAGCAATAAACACTTTATGCTGTGAAATATAACTAAGACCTTGATACTTTGGAATTCTATTTAGAGGTAAAGAGCATCAAGCATAAAGGACAAAATTTATAGCCTCATGGATAATCAACATCAACTCTTGAACTTGGCCAGCTGATCTGGCAGTACAATGCCTTTAGGGACTGCTATCCAAATGAGGAACAGAGATACACATTGTTTTGACTTTGCCTGGTAGCAGTATATTATATAAAATGAGCATCAACAAACAAAAAATAATTATATGTTAGTTAATGTCACCCATGGCATAAAAGTGACCTAAAAGATACAAATAAAGGCATGTGTGATTGAAAGAAGAGAAGGGATGTCATGTAGCAAGAGGGGAAGAAAACCAAATAATAATTTGATTGCTGCACTGGTATGCCTGAAATGCCACGACAACCAATGGAATGGATACCTCTACAAGGCAGGATGGATCCCCAATGAAATATCTATAGATAGATATGAACATGAATTGTACATAATGAGAAGGTATATAAGGGTTGAAATCTGCTCTGGTGGAGGGAGGATTCATACTAGTGAGATCAAAGATGTAAGTATCTAAAGAACATCTATAGTATAAGATATTTCACCAATCAAATCACATTGAACAGAAACTTAAGCATTAACTATATCCAAGATATTGTGCTAGGTGTTGAGGATACAAATAACAACAGAAATGAAATATTTCCTGATGATTACATTATTCTGATTTGTGTGTGTGTGTGTGTGTGTGTGTGTGTGTGTGTGTGTGTGTACTGTCGTCACCATTTCCTTTTCACTCAGTAGGTTGTGCTAAAAAATCCTAGTGGGAGGGGGTGTATGGGGAACTTCTCCTTTCACTTCTATGGCCACCTTTTTAAGGAAGTGATAGGAGGCATCATAAGGAGCAGCTAAAATGAACACTGAGTCATCACTTCTTCTAGACCCAGACCTGAGTTATTTTGTTAAGTTACACAAGCTGGATCATTATTCCTGTGATACCAGAGGTCTTTAATTAGATTTCCAAAATGGAAAATTTTCTAGAGCTATTATTTATTTTTAAAATTATATAAAATGATAAAGGTCAGATTCCTTCACTATAAACAATTCATATTAGTTTCATTATTTAGAATACAATAAAAAGGAAGGAAGAAAAGATTCCATTCCAGGACCAATACATTATTAACTTAAGACTGCATATATAATCATAGTTCCATAAAGTAAATTGTAAAGAAAGAAATTGAAGAGCTGAGTAATTAATATAGAGATTAAATAAATATTTTACATCAGACTCCATGGAAGATGATAATGGGGAAATTCCTATTACAAATGCACTTTTCATGGAATATCAGGGTGGTTTTAGCAGAGAGTGAACTTTCTATGAAGGAATTCATAAATAAACCTCAAAAATTTAGCAGCAATATATCACTGGAACTGGATGAGTACTCCAGGATGAGGTCTAGAGGAAATAAAGTGTGAAATAGCTGAGATATTGACAAGGATATACCATAAAAGCAATAACTATCTCATGATAGGAAGTTGAGAGAGAGAGAGAGAGAGAGAGAGAGAGAGAAAATGAGAATGAGAACGAGGATCTTTCTTTACTTTAGAGATCCTTCTGGGCTGAAACTGGGTTGGGAACAAATTATTCAAAGAAGTATATTATGGATAACTATATAAATTTATCATTGTGAAAATTAGTTATTGGATTAATGTAAAGATGTTGGCATGTTACAACCCAAAAAACTCAGATCCCCAACAAATACCTGGGTAAAGTACAAAAAAATGAATCAGAAAGAAGAATAATTTTTTAAAAATCTAAGAGAAAGTTATAAGCTCCTCCATCTGGCAGAAGAGTGCACAAAAAAACACTGCAAAATTATAACGAAGCCCTGAATAGAGAAAAGACACTATATGAGGAAGGCAAAACACCTGAATAATACAGATCCAGCTCAGGAAGCAAGGTCATCTCAAAGGTCAGCACAGAGCCCGGAAAGCTAAATCACAGCAGGGCATAGGGTCAGAGGTACATTCAGACAGCATTTAGCCAAATCCATAGCAGTAACTGTATGAAGAAAAAGGTATAGGGTAGGACCTGGGAAGCAAGATACCTGCTATCTCACAGGAACTATTCCACTGACACAAAGGACAAAATCTGGTTGGAGCAAGCCAGGCTCAAAACAACACTTAGGAACAACTCCAGTTTTGGAATTATGCAAGGAGAAGAGATGAAAAAAGGAGAGGCTAAAAATAAAAATCAAGTTGACCCACAGGAATCCTGAGCCATAACCAAAGAATTCCACCTCAAAGGAAGCCATAATCATAGTCACAGCATCAAGGACCAAACAGGACCTGCCTATACCATCCAAGGGAAAGTATTTTTTTTTGGTGGGGGGGGGCGGTGTTGCAGGGCAGGAGAGCATCAGATCCAAGCACAAAGCTTCAATACAGAAACCAAGACTTCTATTTGTTCTATGAGCAAATTGAAGAAAATGTGGACTTAGCTCAAGAAGTAGACCCAGAAGAAGAAAATAACTCCATATCAAGTTGAATGAGATCCTTAGGGAAAAAAAAAAAAAAGTATATTCTGTTCATGTGAACCATAAACGTACCTGCAATAAGGGAAGCAAGTTATACAAAATGCAGATTTTAAGGAAATAAGAACTGGGAAGAAAAGTAAGGCAAGGAAAACTTAGTAACTTTGAAGAGATAATTGTAAACCTTATCCATGGACTGGACTCTGAAAATTAGAACAGCCAAACAGAAAAAAAAAAAACAAACCAATAATTGATTGGGAGGAAGAGGAACCAAAAATATAATAAAATTTAAGATACATACTATCTCATATAACTGAACTGGAAAATAAGTCAAAGAGAAGTAATTTGAGAATTTTTGGACTACCAAAAATCATAACATAATTGCCTGCCCCCAAAGTCTGCATGGTATATTTCAAGAAATCACACACAAAAAATCCCTGCCCACATACAATAGAATAAGTGGCAAGAATGAAAATAGATTCTACATATTAAAGACAAACAACCAAAGAAAACCAAATGAATACTCCCACACTAGCCACAATCCAGACCTCACAGTATAAAACAAAATATTGCAGTGCATTAAAAAGGAAAAGTTCAAGTACCAAGTAGTCTGAAATTTGATCAAGTAAACTTAGCTACTTTCAGTTTAAAGACAAGGAAAAGTTGGATGCAATATTCCAAAACCCCAAAGATAAAGTTTTGCAACCAAAAATTACCTATACACACAAACAGTATAAATCTTTTTGTTTGTTTGTTTGTTTGATTGATTGTTTATTCTGTTGTATTTTTTTTTAGTGAGACAGTTGGGGTTAAGTGACTTGCCCAGGGTCACACAGCTAGTAAGTGTTAAGTGTCTGAGGCTGGATTTGAACTCAGGTACTCCTGACTCCAGGGCTGGTGCTCTATCCACTACACCATCTAGCTGCTCCCAAACAGTATAAATCTTTTTTTTTTAAATTAATTAATTAATTAATTAATTAATTAATTAATTAATTTTTCTATTACATGTAAAGATAGTTCTCAACCTTTGTTTATACAAGCTTTCCAATTTCAGATTTTTCTCCCTCCCTACCCTTCCTGCCCCCTCCCCCAGACAGCAGGCTATCTGATATAGGTTATATATATATATATATATATATATATATATATATATATATATATATATATATATATATATATATATATATATACACACACACATACACATAATAACATTAATCCTATTTCTGCATTAGTCATGTTATGAGAGAAAAATCAGAGCAATGATGAAAAACCTCAAAATAGAAAAAAACAACAGCACCAAAAACAAAAGAAATAGTATGGTTCATTCAG
Source organism: Dromiciops gliroides (assembly GCF_019393635.1). Lineage (NCBI taxonomy): Eukaryota > Metazoa > Chordata > Mammalia > Microbiotheria > Microbiotheriidae > Dromiciops > Dromiciops gliroides. Next base: position 321,460,084 of record NC_057864.1, on the reverse strand, counting down.
CATCTATACTCTACAGTTCTTTTCTTTTTTTTCTTGGATTTGGAGATCCTCTTCTATCATGAGTTCCCTGGAACTCTTCTGTACCATTGCATTGGTGAGAAGAATATAGTCCATCGCAGTAGATCAATATTCAATGTTGATGATACTGTGTACAATGTTCTTCTGGTTCTGTTCATCTCACTCATCATCAGCCCATGCAAGACCCTCTAAGTTTCTCTGAACTCCTACTGCACATCATTTCTTACAGAACAATAGTATTCCATTGTATTCATATACCACAACTTGTCCAGCCATTCCCCAATTGATGGACACCCCCTCAACTTCCAATTCCCTGCCACCACATAAAGAGCAGCTATAAATATTTTTGTACATGTGGGTCCCTTTCCCCTTTCCATGATGTCTTTGGGAAACAGACCAAAAAGTGGTATTGCTAGGTCAAAGGGTATGGACAGCTTTATCGCCCTTTGGGCATAATTCCAAATTGCTCTCCAGAATGGTTGGATCAGCTCACAGCTCCACCAACAATGCATTAGTGTTCCAATTTTTCCACAGCTTCTCCAACATTTATTATCTTCCTTTTTTGTCATTTTAGCCAATCTGATAGGTGTCAGGTGGTACCTCAGAGTTGTTTTAATTTGCATCTCTCTAATCAATAGTGAGTTAGAGCATTTTTTCATATGGGAATAGATAGCTTTGGTTTCTTCATCAGAAAACTGCCTGTTCATATCCTTTGATCATTTCTCAATTGGGGAATGACTCGGATTCTTATAAATTTGATTTAGTTCCCTATATATTTTAGAGATGAGGCCTTTATCAGAAGTATTGGACAAAAAAATTGTTTCCCAGCTTTCTGCCTCCCTTCTAATTTTGGATGCATTGCTTCTGTTTGTACAAAAATTTTTTAATTTAATATAATCAAAATCATCCATTTTGCATTTTATAATATACTCTATCTCTTGTTTGGTCATAAACTGTTCTCCTTTCCAAAGATTGATAGGTAGACTATTCCTTTCTCTCCTAATTTACCTATGGAATCCCCTCTTATGTCTAAATTGTGTATCCATTTTGACCTTATTTTAGTATAAGGTGTAAGATGTTGGTCTATGCCTAATTTCTGCCATACCGTCTTCCAGTTTTCCCAGCAGTTTTTGTCAAATACTGAGTTCCTATCCCAGAAGCTGGAATCTTTGGGTTTATCAAACACTACATTACTAGTGTCATTTACTACTGTGTCTCCTGAGCCTAGCCTATTCCATTGATCTACCACTCTATTTTTTAGCCAGTACCAGATAGTTTTGATGACTGCCGCTTTATAGTAGAGCTCCAGGTTTGGTACCGCTAACCCACCTTCCTGTGAATTTTTTTTTTTCATTATTTCCCTGGATATTCTTGATTTTTTGTTTTTCCAGATGAATTTTATTATTTTTTCTAGCTCTATAAAATAATTTTTAGGTAGTCTGATTGGTATGGCACTGAATAAGTAAATTAATTTAGGCAGTATTGTCATTTTTACTATATTAACTCTGCCTATCCAAGAGCAATTGATATCTTTCCAATTATTTAGATCTGATTTGATTTCTGAGAAGAGTGTTTGGTAGTTGTGTTTATAGAGTTCCTGAGTTTGTCTTGGCAAGTAGACTCGCAAGTATTTTATATTATCTACTGTTACTTTAAATGGAATTTCTCTTTCTATCTCTTGCTGCTGGACTTTGTTGGTCATGTATAGAAGTACTGATGATTTATGTGGATTTATTTTACATCCTGCTACTTTGCTAAAGTTGTTATTGTTTCAAGTAATTTTTGAATTGATTCTCTAGGATACTTTAAGTATACCATCATATCATCTGCAAAGAGTGATAGTTTTGTTTCCTCCTTTCCTATTCTTATTCCTTTATTTCCTTTCTCTTCTTTGACTGATAAAGCTAACATTTCTAGGACAATATTAAATAATAGGGGTGATAATGGACATCCCTATTTCACCCCTGATGTTATTGGGAAGGCCTCTAATTTTCTCCATTGCATATAATACTTTCTGATGGCTTTAGGTAGATACTGCTTATTATTTTAAGGAAAGCTCCACCTATTCCTAAACTCTCTAGTGTTTTTATTAGGAATGGGTGCTGTATTTTGTCAAAAGCTTTCTCTGCATCTATTGAGATTATCATATGATTTTGGTTGGTTTTCTTATTGATGGGGTTAATTATGTTAATAGTTTTCCTAATGGTGAACCAGTCCTGCATTCCTGGCATAAATCCCACCTGGTCATAGTGTATTAACCTGGAGATCACTTGCTGTAATCTCCTTGCTAATATCTTATTTAAGATTTTAGCATCAATATTCAATAGGGAAATTGGTCTATAATTTTCTTTCTCTGTTTTTGCTTTGCCTGGTTTCGGTATTACCACCATATTTGTGTCATAAAATAAATTTGGTAGAACTCCTTCTTCACCTATTTTTCCAAATAATTGGTATAATATTGGAATTAATTGTTCTTTAAATGTTTGGTAAAATTCACCCGTAAACCCATCTGGCCTGGGGATTTTTTCTTAGGGAGTTCATTAATGGCTTGTTCAATTTCTTTTTCTAATATGGGTTTATTTAAGGATTTTATTTCCTCTTCATTTAACCTGGGCAGTTTGTATTTTTGTAAATATTCATCCATTTCATTTAGATTGTCAAATTTATTGGCATACAGTTGGGCAAAATAATTCCTAATTATTGATTTAATTTCCACTTCATTGGTGGTAACATCACCCTTTTCATTTTTGATACTGGTGATTTGGTTTTCTTCTTTCTTTTTTTTAATCAAATTAACCAATATTTTTTCTATTTTATTGGTTTTTTCATAAAACCAGCTCTTATTTTTATTGATTAATTCTATAATTTTTTTGCTTTCAATCTTATTAATTTCTCCTTTAATTTTCAGGATCTCGAGTTTAGTATCTAATTGGGGATTTCTAATTTGTTCTTTTTCTAGCTTTTTAAGTTGCATGCCCAATTCATTAATCTCCTCTTTCTCTTTTTTATTCATCTAAACATTTAGAGCTATACATTTTCGCCTAAGCACTGCTTTGGCTGCATCCCATAGATTTTGGTATGTTGTCTCATTATTGTCATTCTCTTGGATAAAGTTATTGATTGTTTCTATGATTTCTTGTTTGGCCCATTCATTCTTTAGAATGAAATTATTTAGTTTCCAATTGATTTTCATTCTACTTTTCCCTGGCTCTTTCTTACATGTAATTTTTATTGCATCATGATCTGAGGAGGATGTATTTACTATTTCTGCCTTTCTACATTTGACTATGATGTTTTTGTGCCCTAATACATGGTCAATTTTTGAAAATGTGCCACGTCCCTCTGAGAAAAAGGTATATTCCTTTCTATCCCCATTCAATTTTCTCCAGACATCTATCATGTCTAACTTTTCTAGTAATCTATTTACCTCTTTCACTTCTTTCTTATTTATTTTTTGGCTAGATTTATCTAATTCTGAGAGGGGGAGATTCAGATCCCCCACTAGTATAGTATTACTGTCTAATTCCTCTTGTAACTCATTTAACTTCTCCTTTAAGAACTTGGATGCTATACCACTTGGTGCATACATATTTAATATTGATATTACTTCATTATCTATAGTACTTTTAGCAAGATGTAATTTCCTTCCTTATCTCTTTTAATGAGATCTATTTTTGCCTGCGCTTTATCTGAGATAAGGATTGCTACCCCTGCTTTTTTTACTTTAGCTGAAGCATAATATATTCTGCTCCAGCCTTTTACCTTTACTCTGTGTGTATCTCTCTGCTTCAAATGTGTTTCTTGTAAACAGCATATTGTACGATTCTGGTTTTTATCCGCTCTGCAATTTGCTTCCATTTTATAGCAGAGTTCATCCCATTCACATTCACAGTTATTATTACTGACTGTCTATTCCCCTCCATTTTATTTACCCCCTTTGTACTTTTCCCCCCTTCTTTCACCCTATTCCTCCTCACCGATGTTTTACTTCTTTCCCCTGCCTCCCCTAATCTGCCCTCCCTTTTTATCACCCCCCTCTCTTTTCTTTACCCTTTTCTCCCTTGCTTTTGTCCTCCCTTCTATCAGTTCCCCCCCTTTCCCTTCCTCTTTTGCTTCCCTAAACAAGGAGCTAAGTTTCTTTATCCCAATGAATGTATATGTTATTCCCTCTTTGAATCAAATCTAATGAGATTAGGGTTGAAACAATGTTCACCCCTCCTTTCTTTCCCTCTATTGTAATAGGGTTTTTTTTCACCTCTTCATATGATATAATTCATCCCATTCCACCTCCCCTTTCCTTTCCTCAACTTTAGACTCACTTTTTAACCCCTTAATTTTTTTTTCTATCATCACATCAAAGACAATTTATATTTATTCCCTCTGTGTAAACTCCTTCTCTCTGCCCAAATACATTTACAGTTCTTAAGAGTTATGAGTATTATCTTCCCATGTAGGGATATAAGCAGTTTAACCTAGTTGAGTAACCTTTTTTTTTTCCCCCCTGTTTACCTTTTTAAACTTCTCTTGAGTCTTGTATGTTGAGATCAAATTTTCTATTCAGTTCTGGTCTTTTCACCAGGAATGATTGAAAGTCTCCAATGTCATTAAATGTCCATCTTTTCCCCTGAAAGAAAATGCACATTTTTGCTGGGTAATAGATTCTTGGCTGCAATCCAAGCTCCTTTGCCTTCCAGAATATCATATTCCAAGCCTTGCGGTCCTTTAATGTTGAAGCTGCCAGGTCCTGAGCAATCCTGACTGTGGCTCCATGCTTCTTTCTGGCTGCTTGGAGTATTTTCTCCTTCACCTGATAATTCTGGAAGTTGGCTACAGTATTCCTTGGAGTTTTCCTTTTGGGGTCTCTTTCAGGAGGTGATCGGTGGATTCTTTCAATGATGATTTTATCCTCTGATTCTATGATATCAGGGTAGTTCTCCTTCATAATTTCCTGGAATATTGTGTAGATTCTTTTTCTGGTCATGGCTTTCAGGCAGACCAATGATTCTCAAATTGTCTCTCCTCGATCTGTTTTCCAGATCAGTTGTCTTTCCAATGAGTTATTTCACATTTTCTTCTATTTTTTCATTCTTTTGATTCTGATTGACTGATTCCTGGTGTCTCATGGATTCCTTATCTTTCAACTGACCGGTTTTAATTTTTAAGGCATTGTTTTTTTCAGTGAGATTATGCACCCTTTTTTCTATTTGGCCAACTGAATTTTTTTTTTTTTTTTTTTTTTTTTTTTAGTGAGGCAATTGGGGTTATGTGCCTTGCCCAGGGTCACACAGCCAGTAAGTGTCAAATGTCTGAGGCCGCATTTGAACTCAGGTACTCCTGACTCCAGGGCTGGTGCTCTATCTACTGAGCCACTTAGCTGCCCCCCAAGTGAATTTTTTAAGGCATTGTTTTCTTCAATGAGATTATGCACCATTTTTTCCGTTTGGCCAAATGAATTTTTTAATGCATTGTTTTCTTCAGTGAAATTGTGCTCTTTTTTTTTCCATTTGGCCAGTCAATTTTTGTGCTTCCTTTTCCAAGCTGCTCATTCTTTTTTCATAGTTTTCTTGTTTTGTTTTCATTTCTCTCCCTATTTTTTCTTCTACCTCTCTCAATTGATTTTTAAAATCCTTTTTGAGCTCTTCCAGGAAGGCTTTTTGTTTTGAGACCAATTCACCTTCCCTAGTGAGGCTTCACATGTAGTCAATTTGAGGGTATTGTCCTCATCTGAGTTTGTGTTGGCATCTTCCCTATTGATACAGAAGCTGTCAATGGAGAGTCCTCTTTTTTGCTTCTTACTCATTATTGCAGCTTATTTATTTGAGGTCTGCTCTGGGGGCACCAGGGTCCCTGTTTTGGGCTTGTTGTGCAGTGGTATAGGTGCTTTGTGACCGGCTTTTTACTCTTAGGCCTTTATAGTGTATGCAGTTCGCCCCCCTGCACTTCCTGTCTGAGCACTTGGCCAGGCGCCTGATCCTGCCTGACCCGTTCGTGGCCCTCCTGGCCAGTGCTGGTAGGTTTGTCCACTGTCCTTCTTGGCCACCAGATTTTTGAACCAGGTTCCAGGGGCCTCAGTTGTTTGGCTGTGGCCCTCAGCTCCTGCTGACTTGCTCGACCCCCTCGACGCTGGGCTGCTGCCCTGCGCTGTGCCTCCCTTTTGCCCGAGTCAGACCGACCTTTTCCTGAAGTCTTCTAAATTATCTCTGGTTGGAATACTGTATCTCTCTGTCTCTTTGCAGGTTCTGTAGTTTCAGAATCCATCCAGAGGCTTGATTTAATGTTCTTTTTGAGGGAACAGAAGGAGAGCTCAGGTAGCTTGCTGCTTCCTCTCCGCCATCTTGGCTCCGCCGAAAAGAACAGTATAAATCTTAAAGAAAAAAATGGTATGTGTGTCATTGAATAGACTACTTCCAAGCGTTACTTATAAAAGGCCCAAGCTGAATAGAATTTTTTAAATGAAAATTCTCATCAGTATAGAAATAAATAAAGGTAAATAAATTTGGTAAAACCAAAATAGCTATATCATGAGCTATTGAAATTCTAATAAAGTAGGACAAAACGTATCTAAATAGAAACTTAATGTATTCAAGATTGAGAGAATTAAAACAGAATGAAGAGTTGGTGGTGCCTTAGTTGTTTTTGGGTGGTATTAGGAAACAAAGGAAATGAAAGGTCTGGGGGACATAGAAAAGATAAAAAGAGGATGATTAGGAGGGAATTTGCTATCTTCCATGTATTTCTTCCTTTTTGGACTTTCTCCAAAGTCTTTCTTTTATGGCTGTCATCTGGCATGGGTAGCTTTCATCCGTCCACCACACACTTTCAAATTACCCTCAATTTATTGTCCTCCCACTTGGGTATGAAAACTATTCCCTCCATGAGCCCACCCCAATGAGATCAGGTCCCTGAGCTAATTCTGTGTTCTAATTTTTTCTTCCTCCCTCCCTCCTCAACCCTCCCTATAAGATTTGGGTAAATTAAAAAAAATAGATAAATATGGAAGAAATTAAAGGCTTAAGTGGAATTTTAGATAAGTAGACATGGTCAGTGTCTGATACTCTGTGAGAATGGAGAGTTACACATGTCTCAGCTTGGCATGGCAGGGTTTTTTTGTGTTTTTTTTTTTGGTGAGGCAGTTGGGGTTAAGTGACTTGCTCAGGGGCACACAGCTAGTAAGTATTAAGTGTCTGAGGCCGAATTTGAACTCAGGTCCTCCTGAATCCTGGGCTGGTGCTCTATCCCCTGCACCACCTAGCTGCCCCTTGGCATGGCAGTTTTACAGAAAGTGACCATGTACTAGGGTGTGTAAAAACTTCACAAACAAAGACAAGAAGAATTATCAAACACATTCATTACTGACTACAGTGGAATAAAAAGCATATGCAGAGGGGTGGAGCCAAGACAGCAGAGGAGAGGCTGTGACTTCCACAAGGTCCTGATAAACCCATCTACTCACTCCAAAATAATGCAATAAAACAATCCCCAGATCAGGCTAACTCACATAAGAAGAGAGTGAGACTATTTTCCAGTCAGACAGTAACTGGGATCACCTGCTTATTGGGCTGAGAGAGGAGCTCAGAGCAGGATGAGTGCCCAGCCGGTAACAGAGGATGCCTCCAGTGCCTTGGAGTCTTCAGGGCCAGTGGTTTTTTTCTGAGGCTCAGCTCACAAACCCGTGAGGAGGTTTGGTGGTTGGCTGGGGTTAAGTGGCTGCAACCTCTGCTCAAGGTGGGGCAAAGCACCCTGGTTGTGAACCAGTGGCCCAAAACAAGTGGTGGTGGCCCAATGGGGGAGGGACACAGCCACACCAAGCTTCCTACCACAGAGAATCAGATTTCCATGTGAGCTCCTCTTTCTAAAGGTATTTTGTCTATTTTCTTTCACAATCTGACTAAGGAGATGTTTTGCATAATTGCACATGTATGACATATTGAATTCCTGGATTTCATATGGAGGGTCAAGGAGGGAGGGAGGAAGAACATTTAGAACACAAAGTTTTAAAAAATCAATGTGAATAGTAATGATGAGCAGGAGGAGTTAAGAGAAACCTGGAAGGACTTATATTGACTGATGCTGACTGAGAGGAGCAGAACCAGAACATTGTATAAAGTAACAGAAACATTGTGTGATGAACACCGGTGATAATGCTTGGCTCTTTTTGGTAAAGCAATTGTCTGAGACAATTTCAGAAAACTTCATTATAGAAAATGTTCTCAACATCCAGAAAAAAAAGAACTGGTTTATGAATGCAGATTGAACCATGTTGTTTCTACTTTGGGGCTGGGTTTTTTTTTCCTTCTCTTTTGAGGTTTCTCCCTTGTGCTCTGATTCTTCTTTCACAATATGACTAATGCAGAAATATGTTTAATGTGATTGCACATATATAAACTAAAAAAAGAATATATATAATATTTGAAGAAAGGATTAAAAAGTAAGTTGTTGCCAAATAATTAAATCACAAATAATTGGTGGATGATAGAACACATACAAAGAATAGAATATATGATCATAGAAAATTGCAACGACTATAAAGGCATTGAAGAAAGCAAAATATTAATTGCTGATAAAGTTCTGCCTAATGAAAAAATATCTCAAGAATTTCAATAAAAAAGAGAGAAAATGGAGATAAAAGAATTGTTAATACAATTAAAAAATGAAAAAAGCACTTTTTAAATAAATATTTTTCTTTAAAGTTTTGAGTTTCAAATTCTATCCTTCCCCTCTCCCCAGGTGGTAAGCACTCAGATATTGTTTATAAATGTGCAGTTATGTAAACCACTACCATATTAATTATTTTGTATAAGACCAGAAAAAATGAAAGAAATTGAAAAATAGCATGTTTTAGTCTGTATTCAATTAATAACTGTTCTTTCTTTAGAAGTAGATAGTATGCTTCATCATTAGTCCTTTGGGATTATCCTGGATAATCGTATTGCTGAGAATAGCTATGTCATTCATAGTTCTTCATCAAACAGTATTGCTGTCACTGTGCACAATGTTCTCTTCGTGCTGCTCACTTCACTATACATCTGTTCATATAAGTCTTTCCAAGCCTTTCCAAAATCATCATGTTTCTCATTTCTTGTAACAAAATAATATTCCATTACAATAATATACCACAGCTTCTTTAACCATTCCTTAATTGATGGGCATTCCTTTGATTTCCAATTCTTAGCCACCACAACGAGCTACTATAAATATTTACATACACATAGGTCTTTTTCTCTTCATGAGTTATATACCTAGCAGTAGTATTGCTGGATCAAAGGACATAGTTGCAAGTTGCTCTCCTATGCTCTTCTATGGTTGGATTAATTCACAACTCCACCAACAGTGCATTAGTGTCCCAGTTTTCCCACATCCCCTCCAATATATAACATTTTCATTTTTTGTTATATTAGCTACTCTGATAGGTATGAGGTACCTCAGAGTTGTTTTGATTAGCATTTCTCTGATCAATATTGACCAGATGACTTGATTTTTATAAATTTGACTTAGTTCACTATATATTTCAGGAATGAGGACTTTATCAGTGATACTTGTTGCAAGTCCACCCCTCCCCAGTTTTCTGCTTTCCTTATAATTTTGGTTGCATTGGTTTTATTTGTGCAAAAACTTTTTAATTTTATATAATCAAAATTAACTACTTTACATTTTGTAAGGTTCTCTGTATCATATTTGGTCCTAAATTCTTCCCCTGTCCTTAAGTCTGGCAGATAAACTATTCCATGCTCTCTTAATATTTTCCTATGGTTTCGCCCTTTATGTGTAAATCATGTACCCCTTCTGACCTTATTTTAGCATAAATTATAAGATGCTGGTCTACACCTAGTTTCTGCCATACTGCTTTTTAAATGGAATTTCTCTATCTGTTTCTGATGGACTTTGTTGGTTATAGATAATATATAGAAATGCTGATGTTTTGTGTTGGTTTACTTTCAATTCTGAAACTTTGCTAAAGTTGTTAATAGTTTCAAGGAGGTTTTTTAGTTGATTCTCTAGGATTTTTTAAGTAAAATACCATACCATTTGCAAAGAGTGATAGTTTTGTCTCCTCATTGCATATTCTAATTTATTTAATGTCTTTTTCTTCTCTTCTTCTAATAGCTAAAATTTCTAGCACAATGTTAAATAATAGAGGTGATAATGGATATCCTTATTTCACCCCTGACTGTGCTGGGAAGGCTTCTGGGTTATCCTAATACAGATAATGCTCTCTCATGGATTTAGGTAAATATTATGTATAATTGTAAAGGGGCAGCTAGGTAGCACAGTGGATGGAATGCTTGCCTTGAAGTTGGGAGGATTTCAGTTCAAATTTGACATCAGACATTTACTAGCAGTGTGACCCTGGGGAAGTCACTTGATCCCAATTGCCATAAACATCCAGCGCCAAGTCCAGTAATATCGAAGTATATTTTGCTACTGGACTCAGATGGCTCTGGAAGAGAGAGTAAGGTTCGTGACTTTGGGCAACCCTCCCTCACTTAAATCCAATTCACTGCAAGTAACCTCTATGTCATGGTATTCTTCTAAAATGAAGGACAAACAATAACTTACTATTTTAAGGTAAGTTCAATTTATTCCTGTGCTCTCTAGTGTTTTTAATAGAAATGGATGCTGTATTTTTTCAATGGCTTTTTCTGCTTTTATTGTGATAATCATATTATTTCTATTGGTTTTGTTATAGATATGGTCAATTATGCTGATAGTTGTCCTAATATTGAACCAGCCCTGTATTACTGGTATAAATCCAAACCGATCAGTTTATGATCCTTATGGTATCCAAACCAGGAGGAACCAGAAGAAAGAAAATTCTAGACCAATTTTCCTAATGAACATTGATGCAAGCATTTTAAATAAATCTATTTGCTAGCATTTTATTTAAAATTCATTTGAAATTTTTGCATCAATATTCATTAGGAAAATTGGTCTAGAATTTTCTTTCTCTGTTTTGGCTCCTCCTGGTTTGGATATCAGCACCATATTTGTGTCATAAAAGGAATTTGGTAGGGTTCCTTCACCCAATTTCTCAAATAGTTCATACATTGGGATTGTTCTTTAATTTGGTAGAATTCACTTGTGAATCTATCTGATCTTGGGGATTTTTTCTTAGAAACTTCATTGATTGCTTGTTCAATTTCTTTTTCTAAAATTGAATTATTTAAGTATTTTATTTCTTTTTTATTATTCAGGGTCATTTATATTTTGTAGATATTCATCCATTTCATTCAAATTATCAAATTTATTGGCATGTAATTGGGCAAAATATCTACTAACAATTGTCTTAATTTCTTCTTCATAGGTGGTGATTTTGGTTTTCTTTCCCTTTTTTGATCCAATTCACCAATGGTTTATCTATTTTTTCATATTCTACCTTTCAACAAGTTATAATGTCTTTTCATCTCTTTTAATTAGGTATTTTTTTTTGCTTTTGCTTTGTCTGAAATCAAGATTACTACCCCTGCTTTCTTTGCTTCAGCTAAAGCATAATAGATTCTGTTCCAGCTCATTAACTTTACCCTGTGTGTATTCCCTGCTTCAAATTTGTTTCTTGTAAACAACATATTGTACGATTTCATTTTTAAACCATTCTGCTTTCTGCTTCCATTCAATGGGTGAGTTCATCCCATTCACCTTTATGGTTATGATAACAGTATTTCCCTCCATGTTATTTTTCACTTGTTTAACTCCCCTCCCCTACCCCTGACCATTGCCTTCCTCAATAGTGTTTTATTTTAGTGAGTTGAGAAGAGAGTGAGAGGAAAGACTAAATATACAAAAAATAGGCTTATGGGAGAGGGACAGTACCTAAGAAGAAATGAAGTAATAGGTTTGAAGAGGGGTAATGAGTAAAAAACAAAATGTCCACCGGCTTTTACGGAAGGGTCAAACTATGTGTACTGTGGGAGCATGTACACTTTTTTATCTTAAAAGCATTTTATTATTTCCAGTTACATGTAAAGATAGTTTTTAGCATTTATTTTTATAAGATTTTGAGTTCCAAATTTTTCTCCCTCCCACTATTTCCCCCTCCCCAAGACAGAAAGCAATCTGATATAGGTTATATATGTTCGATCACATTAAACATCTTTCTGCATTGGTCATGTTATGAAAGAATAATCAGAACAAAAGGAAAAAAAAACCTCAAAAAAGAAAAAGAAAAACAAAGCAAAACAAAAAAAAGTAGAAACAGTTTGGTTCGATCTGCATTCAGATTCCATGGTGCTTTTTTCTGGATGTGGAGAGCATTTTCTATCATGAATCCTTGGGAATTGTCTTGTATCCTTGTATTGCTACGAAGAGTTGTCTATCATGGTTGATCATCATGTGCATCATGTGCATGGTTGCATCATCATGTGCAAAGTTCTCTTAGTTCTGCTCACTTCATTCAGCATCAGTCCACTTAAGTCCAGGATTTTTCTGAAATCTGCTTGCCCATCATTTCTTATATCCCAATAGTATTCCATTACATTCATATATCACAATTGGTTCAACCATTCCCCAATTACCCAAATTGATGGACATTCCCTCAATTTCCAATTCTTTGCCACCAAAAAGAGAGCTGCTATATTTTTGAACATGTGGGTCATTTTCCCTTTTTATGATCTCTTTAGGATACAGACCTAGTGCTTTATTACTAGGTCAAAGGGTATGTAAGCATAGCCCCATAGCCCTTTGGGTACAGTTCCAAATTGCTCTGCAAAATGGTTGGGTCAGTTCACAAGTTTACCAATAAGAGCATTTGTTCTCAGTCTCTCTCTCTCTCTCTCTCTCTCTCTCTCTCTCTCTCTCTCTCTCTCTCTCTCTCTCGGGGCAATGAGAGTTAAGTGACTTGCCCAGGGCCACACAGCCGGAAAGTGTCAAGTGTCTGAGACCAGATTTGAATCCAGGGCTGGTACACTGTTTCACCTAGCTGCCCCAAGAGCATGCACTCTTTACATTTTATTTTTCTTATCTTTATATTTTATATTGGTCATTTTGTTGATGGTAAAGATGTGATCAACTATGGAATATCACTTGTGATAGCCTGACTATAACATTAAAATGCCTTTATCAATGATTCTTTACATGCTAGTGTAGATTATTCTCATAAAGTTTTATATATATGGGAAAGTAGGCACCTAGTTCTAGAGTCAATATAATCTGAGTCAACTTTTTGCTGTTGTTATCATTAGTAATAAGGTCTGAGGTTTTGCTGGTTTTTTGTTTTGTTTTGTTGTTATTGTGTTGGAATTTTTCCTTGTGCCTTTATTATCTTGCTTTCCTTCATGTCCCTTACAATTCAATGTTTCAATGGCCTCCCAACTGTTTCATCTCATTCACTGACTACATTTAGATACACTTTGTGCTGTACAACTGCTTGTCTACCTTTGGTCTTCTTAGTGCCATTTTCTATCTCCTTGATAACTACATCCAGGCCTGTGATGCTAGTAAAGAATGATGGCTCCAATGTCCAAAATGGTGAAAAGAAACTTGTTATAAAATCACTGTGTATCATTTCCCATCTTCCCATTTTTCTTCTTTTTTTTTTCCCTTCCAGCATCATACTTAAATGTCATAGAGATAATTTCATTTACTTGTGTCTCTTGAAACACTTTTTAAAAACTGTTTTCACCCAGTACTGCTTCTCTTTATTTTTTGAGATGTACTGCTCAAATCCTTCCACCTTTGCTGGTTAGGTCATTCTTGGTTGTAATCCCAGTTCCTCTGCTCTCTGGAATATCATATATCAAGACCTCCAATACTTTAATATAGAAGCTGCCAGATATTTTGTTATCCTGACTGTGGTTCCCAATAGTTGAATTTCTTCTTTCTGGCTGCTTGCATTATTTTCTCCTTGATCTGGAAGCTCTGGAATTTGGCCTTAACATACCTAGGAGTTTTCATTTTGAGATCTCCATGAGAAGGTCATCAGTGGATTCTTTCAATTTCTATTTTACCCTCTGCTTATAGAATATTAGGCCACTTTTTCCTCACAATTTCTTGGAAAATGATGTCTTGGCTCTTTTTATGTCATGGCTTTCAGGTAGTCCGATAATTTTCAAATTATTTCTCCTGGATCTATTTTCCAGGTCAGTTGTTTTACCAATTAAATATTTCACACTGTTTTCTGTTTTTTTATTCTTTTGGTTTTGTTTCATAATTTTTCATAATGTCATTAGCTTCTGTTTGGCTCAATCCTAATTTTTAAGGAGTTATTTTCTTCAGTGAGCTTTTGTACCTCCTTTTTAATTTGGCCCATTTGGAATTTCAAGACACTCTTTTCCCCATTGACTGTTTGTACCTTTTTTTTAAACATTTAGCATAGTATGTTTTTTTTGTTTTGTTTTGTTTTGTTTTTAGTGAGGCAATTGGGGTTAAGTGACTTGCCCAGGGTCACACAGCTAGTAAGTGTTAATTGTCTGAGGCTGGATTTGAACCTAGGTACTCCTGACTCCAGGGCCGGTGCTCTATCCACTGTGCCACCTAGCTGCCCCCATAGTATGTTTTTAAGGTGTTATTTTCTTCAGTATTTTTATGTCACTTTTACCAATCTGTTGCCTTTTTTCATGGTTTTCTTGCATCACTTTCATTACTCTTCACATTTTTCCTCTACTTCTCTTATTTTATTTTCAGAGTCCTTTTTGAGAGCTTCTGTGGCCTGGGACCAATGGATATTTTTTCTTGGAAGTTTTGGATTAAGAGCTTTGACTTTCTTATCTTCTTCTGAGGGTGTCTTCCTTGTCACCATAGAAACTTTCTATGGTCAGATTGTTTTTTCTGTTTGCTTATTTTCCTAGCCTATTTCTTGGACTTAAAATTTTTTTTGATGGGGCAATGAGGGTTATGTAACTTGCCCATGGCCACAAAGCTAGTAAGTGTCAAGTGTCTGAGGCCATTTTTAAACTCAAGTCCCCCTGAATCCAAGGTCAATGCTTTATGCACTCTGCTATCTAGCTACCCCCTTTTTAACTCTTTCTTAAATTGGGGCAGTATCCCAAGCTTCAGGGGATTCGTGCAGCTATTTTCAGAGATATTTCTAGGGTTTTATAAGTTTTTAATTTTTCCAAGGAGGTATAATTTAAGAAGAGGTATGTTTACTACGCTCCTTAACTGTTCTCTGGTCTGCAAGCAAATACAAGCATGCTTTTCTGCACTGGTACCATGAGAAGCATCCAGATCCACTTTGGCTGCAAGTTCTGGTGTGCTTGTGCTCCTCCCTGGCCTGGGACCACCACATAGCTTGTTTGAATATATTTGTTTGCATGTTGTCTTCCCTGTTATATTGTTTTTTGGGTTTTTTTTTTATTTTTTAGTGAGGCAATTGGGGTTAAGTGACTTGCCCAAGGTCACACAGCCAGTAAGTGTTAAGTGTCTGAGGCCGGATCTGAACCCAGGCACTCCTGACTCCAGGGCCGGTGCTCCATCCACTGCGCCACCCAGCCGCCCCTCCCTGTTATATTGTAACCTCCTTGAGTATAGGATTGACTGTTTTTTGCGTCTTTTTTTTTTTTTTGTCTCCCCAGCATTAGGACAGGGCCTGACTCAGTGCTAATGAAGAGATCCCTATAATCTCCTTCTGGAAACTTTTTTTTTTTTTAGTGAGGCAATTGGGGTTAAGTGACTTGCCCAGGGTCACACAGCTAGTAAGTGTTAAGTGTCTGAGGCTGGATTTGAACTCAGGTACTCCTGACTCCAGGGCTGGTGCTCTATCCACTGGGCCACCTAGCTGCCCCCTATGGCATTATTTGAAAGTATTTGGAGGGGTCTTGTGGAGAACTCAGGTAAGTTACTGCTTTTCCTCTGCCATCTTGGCTCTGACTCCTCAGTAGCCTTTTGCTCCTAGATCCCTACCTTAACATAGTATAAATCTTACCACACTTATACACTAAACTGATAGTTCTATCATACATTTTGCCATTTGTTTCCTAGACTCAATATCTAATTTCCATTTAACTATTAGTATTTACTAATAGTTTTATGTATTCGTTAAGAGTCATCCTAGACTCCTTACTGTCTCTCCCCTCCTCCCTTCATATTCAATCTGTTAGCAAGGTATGAATTCTACCTTTGCAATCTCTCTTTAATATGCCCCTTTCTCTTCTCTTACAATGCTACCACTCTGACATAGGCCCTCATCATCTCATACCTGGATTATTGCAGCAGCCTTCTGGTGGTTCTGTCTGCCTCAAATATCTCTACAATCCAATTCATTCTCCATGTAGTCACTAATATGATTTTCCTAAAATATAGTTCCAATTATTTCAACTCCCACTTCCCAACTTAATAACCTTCAGTGGCTTCCCATCACTTCCAAAATCAAATACAAAATGTCCTTTGTTGGCATTTAAAGCCCTTCATTATTCAAACCCCCTCCTACCTTTCCAGTCTTCTTGCACATTATATCCTGATATATAATTTCAGTCCAGTCATACTAGCTTCCTGGATGTTCCACCAACAACACAATTCATCTCTCAGCTTCAAAAATATTCTTTGGCTGTCACCATGCCTGGAATTTTCTTGTCCCCTTACCTTGACTATTGACCTCCCTGGATTCCTTTAAATTTCAACTAAAATCCCATCTTTTACTGGAAATCTTCCCTAACTCCTCTTAATTTGAGTGCCTTCCACCATTAATTATTTTTTATTTATCCTGTATATAACTTGTTTGAATATATTTGTTTGCATGTTGTCTTCCCCGTTATATTGTAACCTCCTTGCATATAGGATTGACTGCTTTTTGCGTCTTTTTTTTGTCTCCCCAGCATTAGGACAGAGACTGACTCATAGTAGGCACTCAATAAATGTCTATTTATTGATTGATTATTAATATTTTCCCAAGGCCCCTTTGTTCTCCACTGCATAACAAATTTCTTTTATTTTCTTTCTCTTTTTTCCCCCAACACAGATGTCAACTCCTTCCTGACAGAATCAGTAATAGTTCAGGTGTTGTCACATGGTCTATTATTTTCCACCTAGCTGTACTCCTCTGAACTTTTCCATCATTCCCCTGGGAACTTCTTCATTCTGTAATATGATTTCAGACCTGGAACTCATGCCTCATCAGTACTCTATCTCCCTGGTGCTCTTCTCTTATTGGAAGTACTAGACACTGAGGTCCTTTCTGGAGTTGACCTATAAAGTGTTCAAACTTTACTGAAGAGAGCATAGTTCTGATGTTCTGGCCATATTGTTTGGCCAAATGTACATTTGCCTAACAGATTCTTTTATAGAGACCTCATACAAGTGTGAGATTTAAAATTGGATATTAGATCATAAATCTCCCCTACTTAACTTTTCCCTAAATTTATCTCCCAGACTAGTAAATGGAAGAAGCTTCTGGTTTTCTAGTTAGAGCTTTTATTGTATGGTAGTTACAAGGTGATGTTGAATAGAGGGATAGGAAAGTAGAAATACAAAGCAAATCGTCTTAAGTCTAAGCTTGGTCTATATTCCATATAAAACTCACCAAAAACCCAAGGCCACCTTTGGGGAGAGAAAGAGAGACCGAGTCAAGCGCGTGCTGCTAACCGAGAGCCGGGCCGAGTCGAACTCCAGTCAGCGTCTCTCTGTGCAGCGCAGCCAGGAGACCAGCAGAGCAGGAAAAAGCCTCCACTTCCATTCTCTCCTTGCCTTTTAAGCTCACACCCCAGAAGTCGAGTGCTCAGCAGGCAATCTGGCGTGAGTCGCAGGCAGACCAGTGTGCGTAGCTCATTCCGTTGGTCTCCTCCCCAAAAGGGTGGTCCTAAAAAAAAAAACTGGCATCTTTCAGTTATCCTAACCGACTGTTAAAAAACTTTCATTTTTTGTTTTTTACCACATTTCCCCCCTTTACTTCCTCAAGAAACGGAATGTTTCCTTGATGGAACAGTAAAAAGAATATAATAACTATTGCTAACTAATAATATGTGAACAACAATACAGAAAAGGACAGAGGAAAGTTTTGTCCAGAGGGGCGATTTTTTTTTTTGTCATCATGAACCGACACTTTGACATTAGTCTTGCAAAGGGAGAGCCTCTGCATAGAGTACATGTTACAGATGGCATATAATAACAGAAAGGAGATAGTAAAAACTAATAAAGTAAAACAGTTCATATAAAGTCTCTGACTTCTCTTGTCTTCTTGAAATGGTAAGGTGTCATCAGGAGGAAACTGGATTCTGGATTGGAAAAACTGGATTCTGGACTCTGGTCTGAAAAGCTGGATTCTCTTCTTTGACTGTTTGAATTGCTGCATTTTTACTAAACCTTAGCATAGCATTGTCAATGATCAAATTAATAAATTCCATTACATTCCCTCCTTTATATCCTTAGACTTGCAATAGAGGGTTGAGGTAGTTATGCAATCAGTAACACTTTTTACCACCATGTGTCTGGATCAAAGCCAAATTTAGTATGTGTTCATGACACCTGAAAATGTTATGGAAAGGTTATCATACCATATCTCATGGTTCCGAGACAGCCAGCGATTGTCCTAGGCCACAGGTGAGTTCAACTGAGTTAGATAAAAAGATAAATAAGTTCAGTTAAATTAGGAGGGAGAGAGGATGAATACTGTACTGTGCCTAGTAATTGTGCTCTACATAGTCACCATCATAAGCAAACCATGGACTTACGTATACCTGTCTCTCCTTTTGTTGCACATATATTCTCTCCAGGGCCTGCATCAGAGTTCACAGCAAGTTAGTCTCTGAAATGATAAGTTTCCATACTTTCAAAATCTCCTATTAATTTCACCAAAGTATGATGGTAAAAATGCGTGCTATGCTGCATAACTGAGAATATATTAGTGATATATACAATAATTCCAAACCGTACCCAGAGTATAATGACATATAAATAATAAACGATTGTAAATAGCTGATTTTATTAAACATTATTACATAATCTTCTTTTAGCAAGTAAACCACATCATCTAAAAAAATGAAAGTTTTTTAACAGTCGGTTAGGATAACTGAAAGACGCCAGTTTTTTTTTTTTTTTTTTTTTTTTTTTTTTTTACCACACAAGGTAAGGACACTCTTAAGGTTTCTTTGAAGAAATTTGGAATCAACTGTGCATCATCAGAGACACTGGCTCAGGACTGCCCCACGTGGCATCCATGCATCAAAGAAGTTGCTATTTTTTATGAGCAAAACAAAAGTACAGTAGTTCAAAACAAATATGCTTTGCACAAATTTAGAGACATCTCCACTTCAGATCTTTATATGGACTTTATATGTGCCCAACATGTGGTAGATCCTTCAGAGCTTATATTAGTCTGATCAGTCACAGTCCAATACACTGTACCATGACTCCAACATAATGATGTCATTTTGGTCTCCTTTGAGCACAAAAGACAACAACCAATCAGAGTGTAGAGCATTCCTCCCAGAACCTCCATTTAGGAAAGGTGCTTAGGTCAATCATTTATCTTTTCCCTCTCCATCTGTATTTTTCTTTTTGATTTTTCCATCATGACCCAACACTCGGTAGCTACCTTCCTCACTATCTTTTTAGCTTCCTTTTGTGTATTATCTTAAATTAAATTGCAAGCTCCTTGAAAGCAAAGAGTAGCTATTTTTCATATTTGTATTGCTAGCACTTAGCACAGTACCTGGCACATGATGGGCACTTAATAAATGTGTGTTGACTGACTAGTTGTCAAACAAGGTTTGGGTGGGAAGCAGAAAACTGTATGAAGTATCCTTTAAGATGACAGTTAGTTGGGTTATTCATATTCAAATCCATTTAGTAGTATAGTTTAGTGCAAGGAGAACAGAATATGGAACCCAAGATCTGCATTCAAATATTGGCTCTGCTACTTACTAGATGTAACAACAGTGAAAGGCAGGTAAGTATAATGTTGGACTTGAAGGATGAAGACCTAAGCTCAAATCTTGTCTCAGAACCTTACTAGATATGTGACCCTGGGTAAATCCCATCTTCATTCACTTGACTTCAGACTTATCTACAAAATGAGGATTAGGGGATGGGGTTGAACTAGATGACTTCTCAGTTCTCTTTCAAATATAAAACTGTGATTCTTTGAGGGCACAGAATTATAAAATAACATAATTTGAGATTTGAAAGAGACTGACTCAATCCTAACAATAACCTAAAGGAATCTCCAGAGTAACATGCCTAACAAATGGTCACTCAGGCTCTGGTGGAAAACCTCCAAGGAAACAGAACCCAAGACCTTTCAAATGGAATTATGATACTTGATCTGCTTATGTAACATGATATATTCCAAGACCAAAGACTTGTAATCCTTAAAGATCTAAAAGCATGAGTATTTATACCTTATCCCACAAATATGGTCTATGGCAGCCTGCCTGAATGTCCTAGCATTTATAACTTAATGGATTATATTTTTGAGCAGACTTGCTGGGGTTTGGGAAATAGTACATGGCCATAGAGGGTTGTTTTTTCCCTTCTGTGTAGAAATAATTAGCCTGTGTAAAGATTGAACCTGTGACCTTGGCCTCATTAGCACCATTCTCAACAATGCAGGCTGATGAACTACAATGATGATAATCAATTCCATCTGTTGTGATGGAGGGGGTGGAGGAGAGAGCTCCACAGCCACTGGGGCTGATGTAGAAACCTCTGGGAGGAATTTATTATAAATTGAGATAAAACAGTAGGAGATGCTCACATTGCACATTGCAATGTATTCCGAAATCCCCAGACTGTAAAAGTATTAAAAAAAAAAGGGTAAGAAGAATCATAGTTACCTTAATGTCTATGATCTACCCCATATTTAGATGTGATTTGAAAAGGTAATGTTTCCTTGATGGCATTAAGAGATATAAGACATTCTACTGGTAGTATAATCAAAGTTTATATACTGGCTGTCATAAGCAAGGTAGTTATAGCAATTGAAGGTGACCAGAAGGCTTTTCAAAACAAAAGTAAAAACTTACATTAAAGATTCATTTTAAATGGTCACTAATTTGCCATTTCATATTTAAACATTTTTCTGTAAATTGGCCAATAGTTGATTCAGATCTTTCCTAGCCTGCCCTTACAAAGCAGCTTGTAATGAGGGAAGAGCCCGTACTTATGCGCTCATTGTTTTTTCTTGTTAAGCCCTTCCTTTCATGAATAAGCAGATAAAAAAGGAAAGAGCATGAGAAAGTTATCCTCCTTAAACATTTAACTAAAGGTGAAGTCAAGTCAATCTCTTATGTGTGTATACTTACATATATACATACAAAATATGTGTGTATGTATGTATGCTCACATATTTCCTAGGAAATGTTTCAAGTATCATACTATTTTACAGAGGAAGAGACTAAAGTTAAACAAGGGGAAGTGACTTTGTCAAGGTCACACAAATAAGAAGCATCTGAATCATGATATAAATCCAAATGTTCTTTTTCCTCTACCATACTGCCATTCATGAGATAGATAGAAAGGAATAAAGAAGAGGAAGAAGAAAAAAAGGAGATAAAGGGAGGTTGAGAGAGTCAGAGAGAAACAAGGGGAAAGTGGCCAAGAAACAAAGATCCATTCCTATCTCTGCTTGACATATTAGGCTGACAGGTTGTCAGAGTTTCCTAGTATTTCCTTGATTTGTTTTAAGAATCTTAAAAAGGCATGTTTTCCCATTACTTGAGCTATACTATATTGTAGCTAGTGAGGCAGAGACCCCACATCAGTAGAATTCTGATAGATAAAACAGAAAACAACATTAAAGAAAGCTAGCATGTCCCATGTAAGACCATAAGATTCCAAACTTGAGATGGATATAAAAGTCTATACTGTTGTCTATCATCCCTTCATTGCTCCCCCTCCTTTCCCCTAACTTGTAGAACTTCCTTCCAAAGTCAGCTCAAATCATACCTTCTACAGAGGCCTTTCTTGGTTATCAACTTCTTACAAATGTACACAACACACATAGACACACACACACACACACACACACACACACACACACACATGCACTATTAGTGCTTTCCTTCCAAAATTACTTTGCACCAACTTGGCAGTGAAGTGGCACAGTAGATAGAACATTGGACCAGGAGTCAGGAATATCTGAGTTCAAATATGATACTTGCTAGATATGTGACCCTGGGCAAATGAATTAACCTTTGTCTACCTCAGTTTCCTTATCTGTAACAATGGAAGATATAATAACATCTACCTTCCAAAGTTGTTGTAAGGATAATATAAAGTTACATTTATAAAGTACCCAACAAACTTTAAAGTGTCATATAAATGCTAGGTATTATTTTTATCTCATATGTACATATTCCTTTGAATGTTCACTTTCCCATTAGGAGTGGCTGGTGGTGCAGAGAATATAGTACTGTGTCTGGAGTCAGGAAGACCTGAGTTCAAATTCAGTTTCAGGCACTTACTAGTTATGGGACTGTGCAAATTACAACTTCTGTATCCCTCAGTTTCTTCATCTATAAAATGGTGATAATAATAACATCTACGTTGTAGAGCTGTAATATTGGTACACAGCAAATGCTATATAAATGTTGGCTGTTGTTATTATTATTGTTCTTGTTGTTATTATTTTATGGGCTGTTTTAGGGAAAGGATCATGTTTTTTTGTTTTTATTTTTTGTTTTATATTCCTAGTGCTGTTAGGTAGTACACTGGATAGAGTACCATGCCTAAAGTCAGAAAGACTCATTTTCCTGAGCTCAAATAAGGCCTCAGACACTACCTGTGTAACCCTTGGCAAGTTCCTTAACCCTTAGTTGCCTCTGTTCTTCCTCTGTAAAATGGGGACATACTGGAGAAAGAGATGGCAAACAACTCCAGTATCTTTGCCAAGAAAACCCCATGGACACAGTCCACAGGGTCACAGAGTCATATGAAATTGAACAACAAGTGCTTTGCAAAGTACCTAGAGCACTTAATAAATATTGATTGACTTACTATTATTTGGCAATGAGACTGGAACTTCCTAAAGAAGCCATTTTCAGCTGCTATATTAATTTCCTTAATATAATATAGAAGACATTAAGAAATCAAGAGTCCCTAAGTACCATTAATTTATTAAGCTCAAAATTCTGCCCTTTGCTAGAATGAATGAATAAAATTCTTGGCCCATCCTTACATTTGTATAATACTTTACCATTTATAAAGCACTTTATATATATTATCTCCCTTAGTTCTCACAATGACTTATGGATGCATCTAGTCTGAGAGCTGTCTGAATGTTTCTGTCTGTAAAAGAAATTAAGCAACCCTCTCCCTTCCCCCACATCCCCAAGTTGGGACAGAAAGCCTGGGATCTAGGCAATAGCAGGAGTTATCTGGGGATTAAGAGCAATGTGAACTGAAGTAGGTCTCATTAGATAACTAGAGTTCATTTTATGTCCCTGTGTCTTGTGAGCTGATGTCTAGCCTGCTTGTGTCTGCTAAGTAAATTAAGCCTCAGTACCCCACTCTCCATCCCACTATGCTGGGGATTACAGGGAAGCCCAGCATTCATGAAAGTAGAAGGAAAAATCTCAAGATCAGTGGCAAGGTGAAATGATGTGGGTAGATCATCTAATCCTGGCATCTCATGTCTCTTTATATTACAAATGAGCATGTGATCACAGCTATTAGAACTAAGGGTTATAAAAAAAAGAGCTCCCAAGAAGACAAAGGATTACTGATCATGTTTCAGGCAAATACAAGGCCAAGGAAAATTTTGCAACCTTCTTCATGATATGTAGTATTTATGAAACTTCCAGTAAAAAGTAAGCCTTTGTAAAAACCAAAGTACAGAGTAATTTTATCCTAGAAAATAGAAAGTGAAAGACATGAGGAGAAAATGGAAGTTCTTAAGGTTTGTTATTGATACGGGGATTATATCTTTTACTTCTTTCCTATAGGGTATCCCTTTATAAGGGAATTTCCTCTACCAATGTAGTTAGGGATGCTCTCTGTCATTGAGAGTGGTATTTGAGATTAAATTACTTGCCCAGGGTAACACAGCTAGTATATGTGAGAGGTGGTACTTTAATTTCATTTTTCATGATTCCTAGGTGAATTCTTTAATTTACTAAGCTCCACTTGCTTCTCCCTCTCTTTGGGTTATCAGGAATCAGGCAATATTTATTCATTAACAGTGCCTTATATGTGTCAGGCACTAGCTTAGGTTCCAGTAATACAAAGGCAAAAATTAAAGAATCCCTCTGTCATTGCTCAAGATAATACAATTTATTTTATTCTGAACTTAAGGAATAAAACATTTCCATAGCATAATAGAATAGAAACAAGATGATCATACATGAAACTACAAAACAATTATGTACAAATTGCTATTCCTTTTAAATACATAATAAAGTTATATAACTTTCTTTTGTTCCATTTTTTTCTTACTTTCCCTATTGCCTCACCCTATCAAAGGCTACAAACACACACACACATGCACACACACACACACACACACACACACACACACACACAAACATTCTATTCGTACTTCTATTTATCACTTCTTTCTCTGGATACAGATGGCATCTTCCTTCAAAGGCCCTTTCTAGTTAATTTGAGTATTTCGAAGTGGCTTGCTCAGCCACACAACTAGTAAGTGCCTGAGGTAAGATTTGACTCAGGTCTTCCTGTTTTTAAGGCCTCCACACTATTCACTGTACCATTTGTTATATCCAACAGTGTGATATGACAGCTCCAGATGTTAGAGTCATCTTAGACTACCCAAAATATAGTGTCCAAAATGAGGGAAGGAAGACTTTTGCTATAATTTTCTCTAGTTAAGTCATAGCTGAGGTAAAATCTTCAATTCTGGGCATCAAGTTCTATTATAGATATAGACAAGCTGGCAAGTATCTACTCAAGGGCAATAAGAAGGGATAAATAAGCGGATATCCTCATATTCTCTGAGGGATTGGAGATGTTTCATCTAAAGAATAGACTCATGACCACCTAAGGGTGGTGGTAATGTATTTTGAGAGTTGTCATATGTAAGAGGAATATGACTTGCTCTGCTTGTCTCTAGAGAATAAACCTAGGAGTAATGGGTAGAAATTTCAAAGACTTGGAATCTGAAAATAAAGAAACAAGAAAACAAACTTCCTCTCAATTTGAGTTATACAAAAGTAAAAGGAGCTTTTTAGGGGAGTAGCCTTTTTTTCTTACTGAGGATTTTTAAGTTAAGGTTAAATGTTTTTTTTTTTTTTAGGGGGAATGTTCTAGCAGAGATTCTTGGTAAACACCAAATGAGTCACAAAGAGTCTGACAGAACTAATTGACAAAACAAAAACAACAAATAGAGAGGAGCAAAGGCCTACAGTTTGTATATAATTGAATATAGTTCCAAACAACTACTTATATCCTCAGTAGTCTATCATGAAATGCATCATGTTGTGACTCAGGGGTTACTTTTTTGTTTCCTTTTTGCTGGGCAATGAGGGTTAAGTGACTTATCTAGGGTCACACAGTAAGTGTCAAGTATCTGAGCCCGGGTTTGAACTCAGGTCCTCCTGACTCTAGGGCCAGTTGCTTTATCCACTGTGCCAGCTAGTTTCCCCAAGGGGTTACTTTTAATAAATAACTTACAGAACCATGGGATGTTCCTAGGTCTCTATCACTAATGGAACGGGTTAGGAACATATGAATCCTGGTTCACCTATTTTCTATTTATACATTTGTGATGGGACCAATATCTACTAGGGTTACCCCACTCTCTCCTTAGCCCTAAATGGGAATAATAAAGGGAAAAAGCTGTCCCCAGGAGTGTATTGGCATTTTTCTGGTCACCTAAGTACATAAAAACACCAAATCATATGAAAGCTGTGCCCCTCTCATGGTGGATTTCTGAAGTCCATGTGAGTTACCACATCCTTACTGACCAGACTGGTTTCCATATGGAGAGAAGGGGAGTCTGCATCTATAGATGCTATATCTATATAAACCTATGTAACCTTGTTGTACCTCCTTATCATGTTAGGAATAAGTAATCTTCTTTTGTTAACTGATGATTCACAAGTCAGTGATTTATGATTGCTTCATTTCTTTCAAAAATTAAATCTGAACTATCAAGATGCCAGCATCTGACCCTCCCCTAACAATGAATTTGAGAAAGATTTTTCATCACTCTGGGCCTTCCATTTTCTTAAGTATAATGTGAATGAGTATAACCTTATGATCTCAGAGATCGCTTCTAACTCTAAATCCTAAAGAAAACTTGTGTATTAAGGGAAAGAAAATTGTCTCTGTCACTAACAACGTCTGAATTAGAAATCATTGAGTCTATAACCTGTAACATGCTAAGAAGGCATCCTTGTGGCATTTTAAGAAAGAACAACGAGATAGAGAAGAATCATTGTATCTATCTATCTATCTATCTATCTATCTATCTATCTATCTATCTATCTATCTATCTAATGTTTTAAGATTCAGATCAAATGCTAATTCATTTATTTCTCCCAAGATAAAATTGTAGATAATGTATAATTCCTTACTTATTCAAATATTGCATAGCCCTTTGTAATTTTCTTACGCATTTATGATGTTCTATTTTTACTCTGATTAGTTATGTATTTTTTCACCTTTTACCCCCAACATGGGTCCCTTTGCAGATTACTTTGAGATAAGAGAAGTGATGTAGTACAAGAGAAAATATGTTGGATTTGGAGTTAATGGAAATGTAGCACTTTGTTTAATATCCCAGTTCTGTCACTTACTCCCTGTGTGACTGTGTTTAAGTCTTTTAACCTCTCTGGCCCTCATTTTCCTCATCTAAAAAGCAAAGGAGAATTTAAGCCAGATGATCACTGAAGCCCGTTCCAGTTCCATGTCTATCATTCAATGATCCTATGAAGGACCTTATCCTTATCTCTGTGTCTCCCTCACTGACAAGTACATTGTTCTTGCTGAACATAGTCACTCAATAAATGTGTGGCAAGTAGAATAAAATTGTATTATGTAAAGATAGAGCAAGATGTTGAAGAAAGAAACAATCAATCACTCAATAACAAGTTAAAATCTCTGCTAGGCTCTAGTTATTCAAGTGCAAAAAAATGAAAAAGAAATCCTTGCTTTGAAGGCATTTAAATTATAATGGAAGAATCAACAAATGTCTCTGTAAATATCAATGTATAGCATAAATGTGATTCAGTAGATGCAAATATATACAAAATATGTGAATAAAAGGCATTGTGGAAAGAAGGAACTATCAGTTATACAAAACATGGTGTTTAAGCTGTATCTTGAAGGAAGAAAGGGGTTCTAAGAGTAGGTAAGGGATTAGTGCATTCTATTCCTTGGAGATAGCTTGTGGAAAAGTAGAGTAGAGATTGAGTATAATATGTGTGAGGACTAAAGAGAAGGTCAATGCGATTAGATTACAGAGAATAGGAGATAGAGTAGTATCCAGTGAGGGTCAAGTTCTATAGGGATTTCAAAACTAAACAGAGGAGTTTATATTTTATCCTAATAGCAACAGGAAGCTACTGTAGCTGATTTGGAAGGGGAGTCCCAAGAACAGACCTCTGAGAAGGGAAATAGCATTGTTAGCAGTGTGCAGGGTGAACTGGAGTAGTAAGGATTTTAGGTAGAGAAGCTTCCTCAAGAAACTATTGTGATAATCTGGGAGAGAGAAATCTAAGACTAAGGTGATAGTTATGTTAGTGAAGAAAAAGGTGTTAGATGTGAGAGATGGAATGAATGTACAGATGTCAAGATTCAACAATGAATTTGATATGTGAAGGGAGAAGGAATGAGAAATTCAGGATAGGGTTGAGGTTGTGAACCTGGGAGATCGTAAGTATAGTGTTATATTTAACAGAAATAGGGAAGCTTGGAAGAAAGAAGGGTTTGGTAGAGGAGACAATGAGTTCACTTTTAAACATGTTCAATATCTATATCTATACCTATTTCTATCATTTATGATCTCTCACTGGTCTATATCATCTGGATAGAGATTATGGTTAAGACAATGGAAACTGATGAAGTTTTCAAGAAAGAGCCTTAATAGGAAAAAAGGAGCAGGCAAGGATAGAAACTTAGGAGATATTCACAGTTAGGTGACTTGATGGGCATAATAAATCAGCAAAGGAGGTGGTCAGAAATATAGCATAAAAGTGAAGAAAAAAGCATCATGAAAACCCAAAGAAGAGAATGTATCTAGAAAGAAAACATAAACTTTAGTGTCAAAAGCAGCAAATAGTGCCCAAAGGGCTATAAAGCTCTGCATACCCTTTGACCCAGCTGTACCACTTTGGGGTCTTTTTCCCAAGGAGATCATAGAAAAGGGAAAAGGATCCAAATGTTAAAAATATTTATAGCTGCTCTTTTTGTGGTAGCAGGGAATGGGAAATTGAGGGAATGCCCATCAGTTGGGGAATGGCTGAATAAGTTGTGGTATATGAATGTAATGGAATTCTATTGTGCTGTAAGAAATGATAAGCAGGAGGAGTTCAGAGAAACCTGGAAGGACTTGCATGAAGTGATGATGAGTGAGATGAACAGATCCAGAAGAACATTATACACAGTATCATCAACATTATGTGTTGATCAACTGTGATAGACTGGATTCTTCTCAACAATACAATGGTACAAGAAAGTTCCTGGGTACTCATGATGGAAAAGGCTCTCCAAATCCAGAAAAAAAAGAACTGTGGGAATATAGACGCTGATTGCACCATACTATTTCTTTTGTTTGTAGTGCTGTTGTTTTTCTATTTTGAGGTTTTTCCTTATTGCTCTGATTCTTCTCTTATAGCATGACTGATGCAGAAATATGTTTAATGTTGTTGTGTATATGTATATATATATGTGTGTGTATGTATATATATGTATATATATACATATATATATGTGTGTGTATATATATATGAAACACCTATATCGAATTGCCTGCTGTCTAGGGGAGGTGGGGATGGAGGGGAGGGAGGGAGAAAAATTTGAAATTGGAAATCTTATATAAACAAATGTTGAAAACGGTCTCTACATGTAACTGGAAAATAATAAAATACTTTTATTTAAAAAATAAATAAAATTAATTTTAAAAAAGCAGCAGATAGGTAAAAAAAGATGAGGATGGAGAAAATATCAGAACATTTTATAAGTACAAGATAAGTAGTAAATTTTAAGAGAGAGATTTTAGTCAAATGATAGATGAAATAAGATTGCAAAGGGTTTGAGTTGTGATTGAGAGACATAGAGGCAGATAGTGTAGATAGAAATGTTTATCCAAAGACACTGTAATTAATGTTGAGTCTTCATTGTTTTACCTTTGTGAACTTGTGCAAGTGACCTCGTCTAGGCCACAATTTACTGATTTGTAATATTAATGAATTGTACTATATTAAAACTAAGATCTCTTCCCATTTTAAATCCAACTCCAATGAACAGGAGGACATTGTGAAAACAGATAAAAGTATGACACTATGCTATTTTTACAATTTTAAAAATGTATTTCTTTTTGTGGGGAATGAGGGTTAAGTGACTTGCCCAGGGTCATACAGCTAGTAAGTGTCAAGTGTCTGAGGCCATATTTGAACTCAGGTCCTCTAGACTCCAGGGCCAGTGCTTTATCCACTGCACCATCTAGCTGCCCCTGACACTATGCTATTTTAAAGACTTCCTTTCTGGTTGAATCCTAGGGATATTTGTGCAAGTTTTTTTTTTTAATTAAATTTTTTTATAAAGCTGTTATTTGAGAGAATGGTACAGAGAAAGTCCTTATAAGGCTTACTTAGAAAGCTGTTATCATTTATTTTATGTATATGGTACAAATAATTTTCTGGAGGATTGCCAAGTTATGAACTTTCTGGTACAAGAAAGTAAAAGATTCCCTGATAATGGAACATTCAAATATCAGAAGTAATTCTAGAAGCCATCAAGCTTTATAGAATACTCGGCTAATATTTTTGTTTGCTTCAATTATTTTTTACCTAATTTGTTACATTGATGTACCTCTATTTTTAACCAGTACCAAATAATTTGGATGACTATTGCTTGGCAGTATATTTTGAGATCTAGTATTGCTAGGCTCCCTTTATTCCTACATAAAAATATAATATCCCTTAAGATTCTTGCTATTTTGTTCCTCCAGATTAATATTTTATATGACTATGCGTAATTATTAAAATATGTTTCGATTCTTTTAAATTGGGGAGATAAAGGAAGGAGAAAATAAATGCTTATTAAATGAAAACTAAAATAAAATGAAAAAAAATTAAAGAAGCCATCAAACAAAGATGAAACCCCTGTCATTGCTACACCAAAGTGAGACACCTTTGGGAGAAAGGGCTATGTAGGTTTTCCTTGTTTATGTTCATCTGGAGGGAAGGTAAATATTGTTCTAAGAGAAGAGACAACAGTAATCCTCCAGTAGGTTTTAGTGGGTGATGGAAACTCTAGGTGGAGTTTCTGCTATATACAGATGCTCTGAATTTAAGACTTCAGATTTCCGGTGGAGGGCATAGCCTGGGAATGAGGGTTGTACAGTCTTCTAACATGAAGGAAAATAATACCTAGCATTCTATTTTGAATTATTTATTAAAGGAGGCAGCATGGTTTAGAGGATAAAATATTAAGGCTCATTTTCTATTTCTAGACCCATGACTGACTCATTGTTTAACCTTGAAGAGGTTTCACTAAAACCTCTTCAGTTTCTCCATCTATAAAATAAGGATAATACTCTTTAACTCACAGGCATGTTGTGAGGATTAATAAATAATGTATGTAAAGCTTTTCACATTCTCTGAATTTAGGCTCTAAAGAAATGCCCAATATCATTATTGAAAGAGAAATTGAGCCAATTCAGAAAGGGCAGAGATGAGGCACAAAGACAGTTATACTATTCACTCCCTTCTAAGTCAGTCTGCAATGTTCACCAGGTTCTTTCAAAGACAGTTTTAGATGGATAGCTATTCTGGGTAGTTTTTCATCATCAATATCATTATTACTACCATCTTCATTATCATCACTCCAGACCTGTGATTTTATTAGTTTAGGAAGCTCTATGGGGAGGAAACTCCCTTCAAAACCAAAATTTTTCTACAATTAGTATTCTTAGAGAGTTTCCTAGAACACTGGGAAGTTAAGCGACTTTTCCAGGGTGACATAGCCAGAATGTGTCAAAGGCAGGTCACGAACCCAGGTCTTTCTGACTAAAGACACCTCTTTAGCCACTAATTCTAGCATGATAACATTTATGTTGCTATAATTATTTTGATCGCTTTCCCACAGATACCTGGTACATGTTTAATGTGGCATTTTTAAGACTAGCTTCTACCGCCTGGGAAGAGTCCATTTGCCATAGTGTTCCTGTTCAGACCAATGCTAGTTCTCACATACATGAATCTTTAGAGGTGAACATACCACAGAATCATAGGATCTCAGCTTTGGAAAGGAACTCAGAGCCCACAAACTCTAATGCATACCTGAACTGTACTCTCTGCTACAGTGTTCTTTACACATGTTCATTCAGCTATTTTTGAAGACCTCTATTGAGGATAGACACATTTCCTCTCAGAGCTTCCCATTCCACTTTTGGATAGCTGGGGTTTCTAGGAATTTCCTATTTCTTGAAATTGACCTCTCTATAATTTATACTCATTGCTAGATTTTTAGTTCTGTGACCAAAAATAAGATCAATTCCTCTTTCATATAAGCATTCTTTTCATACTGTAAGACAATCAGTTCAATCTGTAGTTTTCTCCTCTCTAAATGAAATATACCCCATTCTCAGCAAAGTCTCTCTAATAGATTGTTATTAAAAATACATAATTTACACTTGTTCAGGCATTCATAATTTTTCTATTCAGACTAGATGGCCCATAGACACCTTAAATTAATATGTCTAAAATTGAATTCATTACCTTTTCCATCAAAATTTGCTTTCTTCCCACTATTGAAGACACAACCATCCTCCCATTCATGTAGATTTACAACTTAGGTGTCATTCTGGACTCCTTACTCTCTCTTATATCCAAATCCAATGAGTTGCTATTTCAATATTTTTCATATATGTACTTCTTTTCTCTTCTATACTGCTCCCACTCGAGTACAGGTCATTATCACCTCATATATGAGATATTGCAAAAGACTACTGGCAAATCAATCACCATGCCTCAAGTCTCTCCACACTCCATTCCATCCTCCACTCAACTATCAACCCTATCTTCACAAACCACAGCCATGCTGATGTCATCCCTTTTTTAATAAACTCCAGTGGCTCTCCATTAACTCTAGGATCAAACATAAAATCCCTCATTTTGTTTTTAAAGACTTTTATATTTTAACTTCTTCTGAATTTTCCAGTCTTCATCTGAATTATTCACACCCACATCATCTACAATCAAGTGACACTGACTTCCTTGTTATTTTACTTACAAGATGCATGTTTATTGGTTGTCCTCTATGCCTGGAATTCTCTCCATCTTCAATTCTAACTCTTGGCTTCCCTGGCTTTCTTCTAATCTCAGTTAATAGCTCATCTTCTGCAAGAAGTTTTTTCCAGTCCCCCTGAATGCTCAGGCTCCATGAGATAACCTCCGACTAAATCTTTACATACTTTTTACATAGTTTTTTTGCATATTGCCACCTCCATTCAACTATGACGTCCTTGAGGGCAGGTACTGATTTTCCTTTTATTTATATTCTCAGGACTTGGTGCAGCATGTAATATATCATAGCTACTTTATAACTGTTTGATGTAAACTATTGTAGTGGCAAAACAAAGCAAAACCTAACCACTCATTATGATACCCCCAATATTTTTTTTAATCAGTGAAAGATACGCTTTTAAAAAAATCTAACAATAAAAGCCAGGTCAAAGGAAACTGTAAAACAATTTAAAAAGTTTTTGGTCTCTTAAAAGAAAAAAAGTCAGTGCTAAGTTAGCAACTAAGCATATGATTGCATGTCTATCTCTCTTT
Organism: Dromiciops gliroides; assembly: GCF_019393635.1. Taxonomy (NCBI): domain Eukaryota; kingdom Metazoa; phylum Chordata; class Mammalia; order Microbiotheria; family Microbiotheriidae; genus Dromiciops; species Dromiciops gliroides. Next base: position 321,427,241 of record NC_057864.1, on the reverse strand, counting down.
TTGAAAAGGTTCTTCAGTTTTTAAACTGATAGAGGGAGGTAGCTATGAAAGATATGATCATTAGGGGAGTCATTAAACTCTCCTAGGCAAAAATGTGTCATCTGTTTGGGTCAGCAAGGGTGTTGTGTGCTCTGTATAGAGGGATATGCGTGTAATTTTTTAGCTTTCTCTTAAGCAGCTGGCATGAGCACCTGTCTCATGAAGATTAGACACACTAATTGTCTGAGGTGTTATATTAAAATACATGTTCTTCTTTGAAGAGATGATGAGAAATCACTACTTTAGGGTTATCAAAGTAGAGATAATTTAGTAAAAAAGTAAGCTGTATGGTCGATGTTTTGACAATTTCCTCATTTCCATGACTATTAGTATCTATCTGTTTCCTTTGGTTTGCTTTACTGTGTCAAGAACTATAGTAACTTGATTCAAGGAAAAAAAAAAATAACCTAAACCATGCATCCCAACAATTTTCTAGACTTCAAATAGGTCATGTTGTGTGTCAAAAGAATGGCTTCTTTAATGATACTTGTTAGTATGTAGTAAGAACATAAAGGAAGGCCCTTTATATTTTATTTTGGTGAAAGGATAAAAATGATCATAACATCTGACATTAACAGGGTTAATACTCTAAGGTTTTCATAGCATTTGATGCACCTTACCTCATTAGACATCCACAATGGCTTGGTGAATTTGTAACCAGAGGTATTGTCTTGTGGAGCCCTTTTCAGGACTGCTCATCCAGCTTTGGGTCCACCTTCACTCAACTCTCACCAGTGGCTCCAAGAAGCTGTAGTATAGGCAGCAGATAACCCCAACAAAATTATCTTGACAGACAGGCCTAAACTAGGTTGTGGGTAACCAACAGATCTCAAACCCATCTATGGTTTAGGGGAATGTCTACCCCAAGCATGTAAAGACTTCTCCTGGTAGAATGGGCAGATGAGAACAATTTGTTCCAAGAGGCCATGAAGGCAGTTGAAGCAGGTGTTGCAGAATGATAAGAGCCTGGTTAGACACCAAAGATGACAGGGTCATCCACCATAGCCCAAGCCATCACTAATCACCTTGACTTTTTTTTTGTCACTAGACTTCAATAACTCAGAAAGAGAGAGTGAGGCTGATAACTTTTGCAACACAGTCTCACTTAAAATTCAATTCATGCAGAAGGCATGACATCACCCCATGGTGTCATTGGTTCTCTTTGAAAACGAAGTACAAACATCAGCAACAGAGGTAGTAGCTGCTTTTTATAAAGGATAAAATTGAGGGTCAGAGACATGAAGTGAGTATCTCAGAGTCCCATAGTTGGTAAATATCAAAGGTAGGATTTTAATCTAAGTAATCTCTTGGCTCTAAGTATAGTTCATTTTTCAATATATCTAAGTCACCTACCCTTTTCTTTCAAAAGACTGTGATATTCAATGAATGGAACAGCATAGGATATATAGACTTTTTGTATTGCTTTATTTTAAATAATGTTAACAATCTACGTGATGAAAATCATTAGTATATGTTCATAGGATCATGGACTGAAAACTTAAAGTCACCATAGAGACTATCTTGTCCAACACACTCACTTGACATATGAGGAACTGAAGCCAAAAAATATCATGATCTTTCTAAAGGCACAAGTAAATAACTAGCACAGCTTTGATTTAAGCACAGATTATAGGATCATAAACAGAGCCAGAAGGAACTGTAGTAAAATATCTAGACAAACTATTTTAAGTTACCAACAAGAAACTAAGGTCTAAGGAGGTTATGTCACACCCAAGAATACACAGGGAGTAAATAGTAGAGGTGGGATCTGAACTAAGGTTCTGATTCCAAATTTTATATTCTTTACAATGGATCATGCAAACATCATCATAAAGTCATACTTTAAAAAAATCTATAACATCATTTGCTCCTCACCAGTTATCATCCCTATGTCATGACTCTCTCGTTCAAACCTTCTATGCCCTGTACCTCTCTACATTCTTTCCTCATAGTCTCTCATTTAAAATTACATAAAATATAATTGTTATATATGTACCTATATAACATACATATATATGTAATTTTAAATTTATGAACTAAAATAAGCATTTATGTAACATAGTATGTCTTTTATAAATCCTCTTAATTTCTTTCTGATGACATCACTCAACAGAAACATCATTCTCCCGAAGTATTGACTATCTCTTAATTGCTAATTCTAATGGCTCCTTTTCCTGCATCCTTATTTAGCTCTGTGGAACTTTTGACACTGCCGATAACCCACCCCTATCTGAATACTTTTTCCTCTTTGGGTTTTCATTACATTTTTCTTTCCTTATCTGTTCCTACCATCATGTCACACTCACAGATCTTTGTTCTTGGTCCATAGCCTTGTAGAATTATAATTACTCAATTGGTAAACTCATCAGTTCCCATGTATTCAATTATCATGTATATGTAGATAACTCCTAGATCTTCATATCTACTCTTGGCTTCTTTCCTGAGTTATAGTCCCACATTGTGAACTGTCTATTATATATTTCAAAGTGGATGTCACAGTGCTCCCTTCAGCAGCACATATACAAAGTTGATGTCACATAGGAACCTCAAACTTAATATATTCCAAACAGAACTATCTTTCCAGGAATCTTGCCCCATTTCTGATCTTTCCTATTAATTGTGGGTACCACCATCATTTTAGTCATCTAGGTTCAAAACTTCGATTTTGTCCTTCATTGCTCACACCCCTTCCCCACACATATCCATTTAGTTGGTGTCTTATTTCTCCTATCTCTATAACATTTCTTGAATAAGTCTCCTTTCCAATACAGAATCAACTCTCCAGAGTAAACTGTTTTTACCTCGTCTTTGGTTTCTCCAACTTGTCTCGACTCAAGCCACTTTTTTATTGCCACCAGAGTGACTTTCCTAAATTATAAATCTTACCCTGTCATCTCTTATTCGTAATCTAGAGCAGCTCCCTATTTCTTCTAGAATCAAATATAAACAAAACTAAACAAAACAATATACTCTTTTTGTTGTTTTTACAACCTGAAACTTCCCTAATTTCCCAGTTTTCTTACTCATAAATTCCTTTCACATCCCCTACATTTCAGCTACACCCATCTATTGTTATTCACTACCAATGATAATCCATCTCTCATTTCCCTGGCCTTTTCTCTGGCCAACTCCCTTGCTTCTGCCTCTTGTGATTCATGGTTTCCTTCAAAATTCAGTTTTAGTTGTACCTTCCAATAAATTTTTTTTGATTCCCACAGATGAAACTGCTCTCCTTCTCAAAAATACCTAACATTCTTTGTTATATATTTTATTTATACACACACACACACACACACACACACACACATGCATGGGGATGAGAGGAAGCAGCCAAGCTGAAAGCTTTTGACATCTACCTCCAAATAAAATTTTGGAGCAAAAAAGGCAAACAAAAAAGACCAAAACACAAATTCAGAAGATAACAATATGAAAACAGCTATAAGCAAACCTTAAAGAAAAAGAGCTAATTGCTCATAATCCTAACAAGAATTCCTAGAAGAATCAAAGAAAGAGATAAGTAGTAGAAAGAAATGGGGAAAATAGAATGATGAAAATAATTAAAATACATTTCAGCTTGGTGAAAGTGGTACAGAAGATACCAAAGAAAATTATACTCTAAAAGTAGAATTGACCCAATTGTAAAAGAGGCACAAAAATTCACTTAAGAAGAGAACTCCATAAAAAGCAGAACTAGCCATTTTTTTAAAAAGAGAGAGAACAAAATACAAAAGCTCTCTGAAGAAAATAATTCTTTAAAAAGTAGAATTGAGTAAGTGGAAGTTGATGTATCATTGAATCATTAAGAGACAATAAAACAAAATCAAAACATTGAAAAAGTAGAAGAAAATGTGAAATATCTCATTGGAAAAACAAAGGATTTAGAAATAGATAGAAGACAATTTAAGAAATATTGTCCTGTTCAAAAAAGAGCCCAGATACCATATTTCAAGAAATTAGAAAGGAAAACTTCCCTGATGTCTTAGATCAAGAGGGTAAAATAGAAATGGAAAGAATCCACCAAACTCCTGACATATCAAAATCAAAACTCCCAGAAATGTTTTAGAAAAATTACAGAGCTCCCAGATCAAGGAGAATAAATAAAAGGAAATAGGATGAAGGGAAATCCACAGTGAGTAATCATTATTATGTATGTGAATGGGATGAGTTAATGTGAATGGAATGACCCATAAGAGGGAAGTAGATAGCAGAATAGATTAGAAACCTGATTCCAACAATATGTTATTTACAAGAAACATGCTTGAAATAAAAAGAGACACACAGAACTAAAATAGAGGGCTGCCACAGAATCTAATATGCTTTAGCTTAAGTTAAAAAAGGAAGGGGTAGCAATCATGATCTCACACAACCCAAAAGCAAAAATACACCTAATTAAAAGAGATGATTAGGCACAATACATTTTCCTAAAAGGTAACATAGACAATGTGGTAATATAACATTTTTACAGTGTTTGATAAAACCATCATTTCTCAAATATACAGCTAATTGAGCCAAATTCATAAAAATAGGAGACATTTCCCAATATAAGTGGTCAAAGCATAAGAGCAGTTGATAAGTGGTCAAAGCATAAGAGCAGGCAGTTATAAGAAGAAATTAATGTGATTTATAGTCACATAAAAATGTTCTAAATCAATATTGATGAGAGAAATGTAAATTAAAACAACTTTATGGTACCACTTCAAACTTATCATTAAAAAAATGCTAAAGAAATTAAAAATGTGGGAAAAAGGTACACTAAAGAACTGTTGTTGGAGTAATGAACTGGTTCAACCATTCTGGAGAAAAATTTGCAACTATGATGAAAGGACTATCAAACTATCTCTTTTTTTTTTCTTTTTTTGTCGGGCAATGAGGGTTAAGTGATTTGCCCAGGGTCACACAGCTAGTAAGTGTCAAGTGTCTGAGGCCCAGATTTGAACTCAGGTCCTCCTGAATCCAAGGCCAGTGCTTTATCCACTGCGCCACCTAGCTGCCCCCTATCAAAACCATCTTTAATCTTTGACTCAGCAGAAAATAAAAACAACAACAACAACAACAACAACAACAACAACAAATTGTTTCGCCCTTCAAGAACTTTATCTTCTAATCAAATATACCCTGAATCGATTCAAATTCTATTTAGACTCTAGTATGCTAAGGCAATCATTTTTGGTGCCTTTGTCCCTACTGATTGATTATCTGACAGTTGATAAATCAGGGAGGTTAATTTATGGTTTGCTAAAGCAATTGAATGAATGCGTCTGCTAGTTATCGGTTACCTTTCCAAATGGATACATCCTTACTGATGAGAAGAACTAGTGTCTTACACACTATCACAAATATTGTCTCTGCTAAAAAAAGGTATTGAGACAGGAGGATATGGGTCTATGGTTAATGAAAGGTCAGGAAAAACTGGACCCTGACAATGCATTTTATAATGCCTGTCTATGCAGCTATAACATGCTGTGGCGATGGAGGAAAGGGCTTTATGCTTATTCTGTGCTTGGGTGAGTATTCTGGTTTTCTAAAAGTAGCTCCACAGTACACTTGTCAAGAAAATCCACTATTTTTTTTTTAATTCAAGTGAAATGGGTGAATTCCTGTTCACAACTAATAGTTCATGGGGATGGAAAGAACCAAGCAGCATTCTGTAGTCACTCACACAGATGAAGCCTTTGAGATGTTGGACTTGACCTTGTTTTCATTACAGAGAGAAAGTGGATGGTCCTTCCTTCCAAGTGTTCTAAGTTGGGGGCTGCTGTTGTATAAAGTTGCCCTGCATTTGGGTCCTAATTACATGACATGCTGAGGGCTGTCAATAGAGCAGCATTTCTAGCTCTGAGACTCAGTAATTGCAGCTCCACACTTCTGAAGCCTGGGCGCTGTTTATAGGGAGTCCAAGGGCTTGCTTTATAGCATCCCTTGAACCCTCTAGGCTCACTCGGCTAATAATCCCTCCTCACCAACTAAATCAATGTCCCTGTGTGCAACCAGTGCATAAATGTGTGGGGATTTATTTTATTTTATTGTTATCAGTCACCATTTAGTATATTTTTAAGTCATGCATTTTCTTTTGGCATCCATTTCCCACATTTTTTCCTAGCTCCTTTCTGGGGGAAAAATAGGCATTTTTCCCCTACTTCATAAAGATTAGACTTTCCTTCTTTTACTCGACCAAAAATCAATAATAAAAGGCCTCCCAAATCTGCCAAAACAGTCAGCAGCTAGCAAGTAATAACTTTATTTCTGTATAGCTCAGGGGGGTTGCAAAGGGAGTGTGAAAAGTTCATTATTATCCACCAGAAAAAAAGGAGCACATGCTAAGAAGAAAGCTGAATCTTCCCTATTGGGACTTCTCTCGGACTACATGATTTGCATGAAGGGCGCCACATCAAACACACTGGGTGCCCTTTTTCAAATATTAATGTGAAGCTTGTTTTAAGTTCTCTCTTGACTTTGTGCCACCTTGTATCAAAGGAACTTAAAAGTAGGACTTGGGAGGGAGGGGAAAGGACTTTTTCCCACTGTTTTAACACTTAGCAGAATTCTTCCTTCATTTGATCAATGTGCCTCAAACTCTTATTATTTTGACAATATGCATGTTTTTCCTGGACTGCCTGTTTTTATGATGATCAATCATTTTTCCCCTCCCCACAGTATTCTTCTGTGACATATTTAACAATTCTAGATCATAAAGCTTTAAGGGAGTGGTAAGTGACATATGTAAGTAACAAACAAAGGCAAGAAGAACTACCCACATGGTGGGTGGAAGGTAGAAGAGGCGGCTGCTTTAAATGAAAACCTTAAGCAATTTAACGAGAGGGTTGGAATATTCATTCCAGCATGGTTAAAGCAAATCAGATTTCGGAAGAGGTATGGGGCAGAGACTTTCTGGGTGCAGATGTGCATAAAAACAGGCCATGAGTAATGGAATAGAATTGTGATATCAGTCCAGTGTCAGTAAATCAGTATTTATCTGTGTCTGTCTGTGTGGGTCAAACAACAACTTGATCTTGCTTTTTCCTGCTAAATAATTTAGAGCAACCTTATAATGGATCCTGTTTAGACTTGTTTTAGAGATGTTCATTTCAAGAAGAATTAAATTTGGAAACGTTTACAATTTTATGTCAATTTATACAAATTTTTGTATTCAATAGAGCAAAACGAGTATCAGATTTCTAGTGTGTGGTAAAAAATAAATATGCATATCTATTAAGATAGGCCAGAGCTGTGATTTCTTTTGTATCAGAAACTCCCAGGTAATATAACTCCCTCTACCAAAGCAACAGCTCCCTTCATGCAAGTCTTAAATGACTTGCCCAGGGTCACACAGCCAAATTTTGTCAGAGACAGGACTTGAATACAGATCTTCATGCCTTCAGTCAGCTCACCAGCCACTTTTCCACATTGACTGACATGTACATGTGTATACAAGTCAGTGCATGCATGTATATATTCATTCATTTATATATGTATATATAAATATATTTATACACATAGCTGCATCTGTTTCTATAAATCACAATTATAAATCTGCTCAGCTGATCTCTTTTCTCTTAAAGGTATGTTTAATTTTAAGATTCTTTACATAAAATTCATCAATCACAAGTGATTGATTTTCATATAAAAATCAGTCCATTATCATCTAGTGCATAATAGTTTTCCTTCATTTGTTCTGTCTTGCTTTCTTCCCTTCTACCAGGATGCGTAGTGTCTAGAAAAATGTGTACTTTTTGTTGATATCTGCACCATAAATATGTTTCCTTATTTAATGGCAGACTGCTAAAAGATGCACTCTAAATAAGGCCCATTTCTTTCTACTTTGAAAAATATTACAGATAATCATAGACCCTCACATATTTGAATGTGCTTTCAAGGGAAACTGATGGTGGCCAGTGGGGAATAAAGAGCTTTATTGCATTCAGTAATGTGGATGGCATAACACTTGGTAGAGAACACTTTATTTGCAAATAAAGTGCTTTATTAGTTGTAATGCCCATACCATTCCAAAGTAGTTTCAGATCTACTTTCCCTATAGCACTTTCTTCAACAGTGCTAATCTACTGCAATAATGCTAAATTATTCGTATAACATTTCTATATTCCTTCCCAGAGGATGCTACTTAGTCAAACACCTGGGGCGCACTACATAGCCCATGAATTCTTTGTAATCTTTTTGTCCCATGCTCCAGGGAGTTCATAGGCAGGACTGAAAGGGAAAAGAAATATCTATATATCAGCATTTCCCAAATTGTGATGCATATTATGTATAATGAAGATAGAATAGTGTCCAGGCAAAAAATGGTATTTTTCTTTTAAATTTGAATATAAGGTCATGTATCAAAATACTTCTATGTGGAATTATGGCAAGGGATATAATTTTCTCTATTTTGCACCAAAACTCCCCTGTACTTCCTTGGTCCTGGTACTCCACATCTACAAGACTCCTCCTTAACTTACCCCGTATCCCCCAACCCACACATACATCTTTCACATGGATTTATGGAGTCTGTCAATATAGTTTAACATCTCATTTTGTGGTCAAGTTAGTTTGGGACAACCTAATTGTTGTCCCAGTTAGAAACCTTTATGAAACATGGGAGTCCATCTTAAAAATCCTGAAAGGGAAAGAAAATATATAGTCTAGAGTTGAGAGGTAAAGAGGGAAAATGGATTATTTCTTTTTTTTCTTTTTAAGAAAAGTTCTGATTTAAAAAAAAAATTAATCAGGGTATTTTGATCATGTTGCCTCATGAATTAGTGAATTTACTGTTAATACCATTTTACACCAACTCTAGTAAATAGAAAGTAACACATATGGGGTTTTCTATAGGAATGTGACTGCTTCTTAGATATTTTATTTGCTTTAATGTAATTTCCATGCTGTATATTCTCTGCTGATTTTTTTCCATATCAATTTTATAAAGATGCTTCAGATACATCTTCTGAAACAGCATTTTCTTTCATTTTGATTTGACATAGAAAAAGACCAGAAAGGTCCCTGGCTAATTTTGGACACCATTCTTTATGCTTATTATACACAAAGGGTCATTTATATTAAAGTTTCGTTTTTCCTCCATACAAGAATGCAAATTCATCAGAATTGAGACACACATAGGGATATCTTCCTTTCTGTATTATTGACTGAGAGATCTTATTTCAAAACCTTCCTTGTGTGACACTCAGATCAGTATTCAGGATCTGACAGTGAGAAAGTTTTATTTTTTTATCTTGTTTTGGTTACAGTTTGACTTTTGACAGACAGGTAAAGTAGATTTTCTTGTTTTCTTTAAAAGGTTCTAGTGTTCTTATCTTTAGATAGGCTTTTGAAGTTTCCTTTTCAAAGCCTTTTAAAATATCTCCAGTGTCTTAAAACTTCTTTGTTAAGATGATACGTAAATCCACCTTATCCCATGCTATATTTTCTTTTACACTTAAATAACCTTGAGTTGAATATGCCAGTCTGTTTTGTTATTATCATCATATTACATGAATTTCCTCTGATTTAATAGTATTTTTTTTCAGGGCAATGAGGGTTAAGTGATTTGCCCAGGGTCACACAGCTAGTGAGTGTCAAGTGTCTGAGGCCAGACTTGAACTCAGGTCCTCCTGAATTCAAGGCTCCCGAGCTGCCCCATAATAGTCATTCTTGAAGCATCTAGGCAATTTTTAACAAAGATATAAAAGTCATGAAGCTCCCCCATGTGGATTTTCTCTTTTATTATAGTAGATGATTAATAAATGTTTATTAATTGATTGATTGATATTCCCAGTTGGGTGGCAGGCTGGGTTCATCAGCTTATGAGATATATTCCTACATAGCCAAGTTTTTGTGGAGTTGTGAAGGTGTGTGTGTTATCCAGGAATATTTTATTTGCTGTTCAAACACATTAGAATCCCCTGGGGAGTTAGACATCCTCGAGTTTCTAATTCCACTAGAAATATTCTTGGCATCTCTCAGACCTGTGGAGTCTTTGGCATTTCTAGTTAAGAACTGATTGAGCTTACTTGCAGAGAACCATACAATTGTCACTTCTTTTGTTTTTTTCTATGAAATGTCTACTACTGTGGGAAATATGGTCTTTCAATGTGAATGTTTATCTGAGGACAAAGTAGATGGGTAGGAAAATCCCTCACTACCTTTCCTAGAATAAACCTTTGCCAGCTAGAATCTCTTGTCAATAGGGTCCCCACCAAATGACCTAAAACTGGAGATTCTTTCTTCTGGTCACTGTTCTAAACCTTTCCACGACCATTGGCAAATTGTATAGTGCCTTTACATGGGATTATAGTTGAAGTGATGAGAATCATTTAAGAACTGTTCTGAGGTTATTAGATGGCACATTTTAACTCAAATTCAATTGATATGAATGATTTGCTTTTCTTATCATGACAGGATTAGTTTGTTGTGGATAGAAAGTTTTAGCCACAGTATCAGATCTTCCAGTGGCAACATATCTAGCACAATGCAACCGTATAAGGGTAGACACACATAAATATGCACATTCATGCTCAAATTCATACATGTGCACATTCACATAGATGAACATAGGCATGGGTGTGGCAGCTTGATATAGAGTCATATGCATGCACACATGAATACATATATACATACATACACACACAAGCAGCTAGGTTTCACAATTCATAGAGTGCCGAGCCTGGAGTCAAGAAGAATCATCTTCCTGAGTTCAAATCTGGCCTCAGAGCTTTGTGATCCTGGGCAAGTCACTTAACTACCTCAGTTTCCTCATCTATGAAATGAGTTGGAAAAGGAAAGGGCAAAGTATTCCAGCATTTTTGCCAAGAAAAACCCAAATGGCATTATGGAGAGGAGGGAGAGGGTTTTGGGTTCTATTCACTGCACAACTAGATGGAGAGGTGGACAGAGTGATGGGCTTGTAGTAAAGAAGACATGATTTCGAATCTGGCCTCAGATACTTATTAGGTGTATTACTCCAGACAGGTCCCTTATAGATTTGTGTGAAGAAGGGACCAGAGGCCCATAGCCACTAGGCTTCTTTCTCCATTTCCATCCAGGTCAAAAAATGCCATAACTAAGGCATTCTGACCTTGAATATATGAGCATGCATCAAAATTTCACATAGGAATTACATCAGTAAACATTCTGCACATGAGCATAAGGTCTGGGCTAATTGGCCAGTATGCTCTTCACCTCCCCCAACCCCCACTTCCACTCTTACCTGTTGCACTAAGAATAATTTAGGGAAAGCTATTCAATCAGGTCAGGAGAGTTGTTGGCCCTTGGGTAAAGCTGTAATCTTATTCCTGGTAATTCCTATAATCTTATTCCCTTCTCCGGTAGAAATGATTCTCCTTTCAGGTCCCTCAATCTTTTTAATTGTTGTCTGTTCAATTGTTTTCAGTCATATCCAACTCTTTGTGACCCCATTTACGGTTTTCTTGGCAAAAATACTGAAGTAGTTTACCATTTCCTTCTCTAGTTCATTTTACAGACTGAGGTAAACAAGGCTAAATGACATGCCCAGGGTCACAAAACTAGTAAGTGTCTGAGGCTCAATGCGAACTCAGATCTTCCTGACTCCAGGTCTGACACTCTATTCCCTTTGCCACTTAGCTTCCCCCCCTCAGCCTTTACCCCTTTGTTTTGAAGTATTCCTTATAGTTCTTTTCCAGTTCCTGGAATACATTACCTTTGTACTGACTCAGAAAATTCTTTACTTCTTTCAAGACTCAGCTCAATGCATACTCTTTAAATGTATCTTTTCCTGAATCACCCCCAAATCCAGCCAGCATCCTTTTTCCCTACGAGTCCTGTATTTATTCTGTGTATACCTATATATGCACATGTGATCTCCCCTGACAGAATATAAGGTTCTCTAGAGCAGAGATTTTTTCATTTTTGTCTTCGTGCCCCCAGCACCTAGCACAGCACCTAGCCCATGATTGGAAGGTGGTAAGAACATGCAGATGGATGGATTGCTAACCTTCAGTTCAAGGAGTCTTGAAGAGAGCTGCAATAACTTCACCCCCAGTGATAAAATATTTTTCTTTCCCAGGATGAAGCTGACTTTAAGAGAATGGATGCAGGGGAACAGAAGATTACAGCATTCCTCTTTATTTATAGGACCACCTACTTGTTACCTCTATCACCTGAGTAAGCAATGGAAAATTTTACAGATAACTTATATGGGAAGGGAAAAAAAAGGAAAACAAAAGGAATGGCTGTGATAATTAACATATATATTTAAAAGGAATAGCAAGCTGTACATAATAGATTTGTAGTGTCATGTAAAATCACCTTTCAAAAATCCTATTATTATATACAGGTTTGCTTTATTCAATAAATTAAATATGAAAACCCCACAAATGAATTATGTGTATACACACATGAATATACACTCACCCATGTTTAAATATGTCAGCACACACATACAATATACACATAAATACACAGACATGCAGGCACACATAGGATTGTATGCATATGTGCATGCATGCATGCATGCATACACATATCCATGAATAACATATACCTACCTATCTCCTCCCAGGTGACTCAGGAAATGTATATGTATACACATATATTTTGTTTGTTTAAAAAAACCAACAACTTGGAAATCTGATTGACATATCACAGATCGGTACTTCTCTATGATAGAGATGACATTTAGGTTTTTCATTATGGTTTCCATTCTGGTTTTGCCCAGAAACTTGGCCTTGCAAACCTTATTTTTTTTCTTCTTCATTCTCATAAATGTTTCATCTTGCAAAATATGCTCATATCTTTGTCAATTATAACACTCTTTATTCATAATTCTCTTGGCTAATAATTTATTATGCTGTAAGGTACAGTTCTGGTTCTTACATTTCTCTTGTAAATAAGCAATTTATTTATTGTTTGAAATTTCATTATAATTTCTGCAGAGGTGAAAGAATTATTTCTTCTCCTCTTCTTCCATAGGCTGCATCTAAGAATTATGAAAATTTGGAACTAAAATAGGCTTATAGAGACTATCTAATATCCTATCTCCCACCCTAATTTTCCAAAAGCTGAAGGCTATGGGGGTTGCATTATTCCAAGTCACTCAGCTAATAGAGTATAAGCTATGTGTCCTGAGTCCTAGTTCAGTGTACCTTCTACTTGACCATATTGCTTCCAAACAGTCACTGGAATCCATAATATATAATGAGTGTAAATAGTATTGTTGAATCTTATCTTGTGTTTTTTTGAAAAATCTGGGTAGAAATATGACAAATTATTGCTACCTGTAGGGAAACATTTTTTATTTTTATTTCTCATTGTTTTGCATCTAGAACCTTCAATGATTCCCAACCTCTACTACCACTCCACACATCCTCATAATAAACTATCATGGTTTACATAAGAAGGTTTGGTAGCCAAGTCTAATTAATTAAAATGTCCTCACCAGCCTAAAGTCTGAAAGAAATAAAACTGGGAAAGTAATAACTTTAATAACCACTGGAAAAAATTGACCTATAGCATGAGTACTACACTTTCTCAGATTACTTATACTTTCTGCCATCACAAGTCAAATGCAAAAAGCACCAGGACACCTCTATAGACACATATAACCTTTGTAGGCTGGCATATTTTATAAATCCATCTGTAAAGCTTTTCTAGAATAAAGAAGAAATGCTAATAGAATTACTAGCTACACAAAAAAGGTTAATATTCTTTCATTCACAGGAGCCTAAGAAGCTCAACTGAATGTACACACATGTCATACCCTTAATATGAAGAGGAACATACTTCTAAGTATAAGAAAAGTAATTACAATAAAACACAATCTGAAAAAAAAGAATGAGGTAGATGTTTCATTATACAACTGGAAGGACATGAAATTCAAACTATTTTTAAATGAATAAATGGAATAACCATGGCTCTTCAGTTGGCAGATACCTAATCTCCTGATCCTAAAAATCCTGACATGAAGAGAAGTTAGGAAATAAATCTGTGCCTGACTGGCTTCTTCTATAGTCAATCTATTAGGTCAGAAGGTAGACTAGCTACTTGGCACCAAGAGAACTCAAGGTGTTGCTCTTCCATGATTCACACACACGCACACACACGCACACACACACACGCACACAGACACACACACACACACACACACACACACACACACAGGTTTACTTTACCAAGCTCCATTTATCTGACAATGCAGGGCAGGAATCGATACTCATCTGAAGCTAATACAGTGATTAAATGTCCCTCCTTTATATTTTCTTTTATATTGGTCTGCTTGTTATCTTGATTTAGTGCCAGCTTGAAACAAAGATAAACAGAGCAATGGGATCGCTGTAGTGGCACATTACAGCCCATCCATCTTCAAGCCACATGTTTTCCCCACTTTAATCAGACTTTAACACCCAATCACTAGCCTCTTTATAGATTGCATTGAATCTCAACACATGAACCATTGCACTATGGCCTAATGGGCTACATCTCTTTTTGGGAAGAAGTTTAATTTGCAATAGTGAGGGTTTCATCTGGAAAAAAAATAATAGATGATCCTCATTGGCAATGGCAGGTGGTAGAAACCAGGAATTAAATAATTTCACTCATCTTTTTAAAAAACATCTGTCTTTTAATGTAGTGCATCAGAATTATTTTGCTTTTGACTTTTTCTTGCATGCCCAAACAGTTCAACAGCAAAGAATGAATGTTTGTAAAAGTTGTTTATAGAGATTAAAGTCAGTAGAAAATAGCATTAATACATCCTAGACTATGATGAGGAAAGTAAAATTTCAGTTTACAAACCACTTAAACTTGGATGCCATCCAACATTTGAATTGATTTAGGTTAAAAAAGCATTTAATCTTAATAAATTATAAATTTCTCATCAAAGGCAAAAAAGACTTCAAATGATGACAAGGATCAATATTCTTTTTTAGACCTCGAATTTGTCTTGTTAAAGAAAAAAGAAAACTCTCCCACATAATAGACTCAGTAGATGTTTACCTTGAAAAGTTATTCATTAACACAAAGGTTACTTTATATCATGCTGTTTACTCATTGCTTTTTTTAAATCTTTCTTTGGTGATACCTTCCCACAGAAAAGATTTTGGTTTGAAAATATAGTAAAATCAGGGCAGCTAGGTGGTGCAGTGGAGAAAAAATCGGCCATGGATTCAGGAGGACCTGAGTTCCAATCCAGCCTCAGACACTTGACCCTTACTAGCTGTGTGACCCTGGGCAAGTCACTTAACCCTCATTTCCTCACCAAAACAAAACAAAACAAAACAAAACAAACAAAAAGTGTCTGTTCTCCATATTCTACAGTTCAAAATTCCATATCAGCTTTGCTTATTTGTTTGTTTGAATCATATTTCCCCAAACTATGTGGATTCTTTGTGGAAATCAAAGACGCCTTTTGGGACAGAAGTTGTAAGATCACATAGTAGAGATACAAGTAATGCAGATATATTGAATACAATGGATGGCCATGGAAACCAGGGTAATGATTAAATGAGGGAGTAGGAAGGAGAAGGGAAATGTCCCAATGCAGAAGAACTAAAGGTTTGGAGCAGAGATGATGATTATTTCATATATATACATATATCTATATGTCTATAGATATATATGTATGCCTATGTATATATGCACACGTATACACATTTTTCACTATACATATACATACACATATAGAAAGAAAGGAAGGAAGGAAGGCAGAAAATTTCTGAGTAAGCAACTACCTGAGTTCTACATAGATCTAGGGATATGACCTGAGATAGACTCTCTCTTTATGTGTATGTGTATTGTATGCATATTCACACACATATGAAATATCCATCATCTCTACTTCAAACTCTTGCTTCTTCTGCATTTGGACATTTCCCTTCTCCATCATAATTCCTCATTCATTAATTTACATTTTTTATCATAGTAATTTGATTTATCCAAACACTGTAAGGTAACTAAAAATGGTACAAGAGCAAAACAATACAGACATCCAAAAACCTTTCAAATACAATACAAGTTTTACTGCTGAAAAATAAAATTTCTTTTCACTGGTATTTTCCCTAAATTGCTAGCAAGGTTAAAAAGAACAAGGGAAGTATTCAGTAAATTTTGGTTTCAAAATATTATCAGCAATATCTCTGAGAAAAAAAAAAGGTGAAGGAAGATATTGGGCATTGTTTTAGTTGGCTCCATTTGATCTCTTCCCTTGCCTATGGGTTACAACATGGACAGTCTCAGAAGGTTCTGAATCCTGTCTGGCATATCCCATTTCCATTCTACTTCTTTTCATCTATTCTAAGTCTATGACAATCCAGGTCTCCCTGATGATCCCTACAGTTTTGGGGGATTGAGTTCAGTTCTTGCTTTGTTTTATCCCTTCACCTGTAGTGGCAGTGCAGGTGGGTTGTCAGACTTTATTCATCAAGTACAAGGAAAATCCACATTAAAATTTGAAAATTTGCATGAGCATCTCTCTCTCTCTCTCTCTCTCTCTCTCTCTCTCTCTCTCTCTCTCTCTCTCTCTCTCTCTCTTTCTCTCTCTCGCTCTCGCTCTCGCTCTCTTTCTCTCTCTCTCTCTCTCCCTCTATCTGTGTCTCTATGTTTGCGTCTCTCTCTGCCTCTCGTTCTGTTTGTCTGTCTCTCTGTATCTCCCTCTCTCTCTCTCTCTGTGTCTCTCCCTCTCTCCCAATTTCCTGAAACTCTCAGATAGAACAGTCTTCAAGATTGAAAGAAAATTAAACCCAATGATGGAAAATGTGAACGTGCACATATTTCCTATGTTTCCCATGACTTCAGTCATTTCTGGGATATATTTGAAAAGCTTTATTATAAAGGTGAAAAAATCCTGTTTTAAAGCACAGAGGCAGGTGAGAGATGGAAGATCATAAGGTCATATGTGTGCAATCTCAATAACAAGTAGGCCAGAATGAGGAAGATGAAAAGGAGGGGAGTAGAAGAGGGAAAGAGACAGAGAGAGAGAGAGAGAGAGAGAGAGAGAGAGAGAGAGAGAGAGAGAGAGACAGGGAGACAGAGAGACAGAGAAACAGAAATAGAGAGACAGAGAGAGCGAGAGAAGGTTTGTTTAAACATTGGTAGAGACAGAACTGGCTTCTTAGATGCCAAAGGTGCTGATTTAATTTTGCCATATTCCACTGAAATTCCAACCCCTGCCATGATTTAAAGACCTAAACCTATTAGCAGAAGCATAGATGGGAAGACAGATTCACCTTATATAGACATGAGCCTAAAGCATTCCTATTGATGGCTACACTGATATTCCAGAGAGGAAAAATCTGCTTTATTCCTGTGGATACGGTTTTCTTAAAAGTGGAACTTGCCTGGCCTGGCAAAGCATTTCATCAAAGAAGACTGTCTGGAATAGGGAGTTCAATAACAGCAGGGGGAAGTATTCAACAAATGTGTTTAGAGGGCTTGTCATAAAAAAACAACTCAAATGGCCTGGTGGGTGGGCCTAACCTGCACCTCTGTATGTCTCTTCATTGGCTAATAAAAAGCATAAAGCTGATAGTGATCTACTGAAACTACGTAAAGACACTGTACAAAGACACCTGTGAATTGCGATAAATAGAAATCTACAAAAAAAAAGATCCTTTAGTAGTCTGAGAAATACAAGACAGAAATACAGTACCATGTGACCCTGAAGTCCTTGGCCAGGCTAGGCATACTCAGAAGCACAGCTAGCATGCTGGTAAATAGTGCTTTGCCCAAAGGTACCAGCATGAAGGGTATAGGTAGCATTTCTTAAAAGAGGTGCTTTCTTCCTGGGGGGATTAGATCCCTATCTCTGCTTTTGCACTCCTTCATCAGCTTGTGAGGTTACTCTCTTCGTAACTGTTGTCAGCTAAATGGCATAACAAAGAATTCTAGACTGAGAGGCAGGGATAATAACAGCTAGCATTCATAAGGTGCTCTGATGTTTGCATAGCTTTTTACAAATATCTAATTTTCTCCTCATGATATCATCTGGAATAAGGTGATATTACCCCCATTTTATAGGTTAGCAAATTGAGGCAGACTGAAAATAAGTGACTAGCCCTACGTAACGCAGCTGTTATGTTTTTGGAGTTCAGATTTGAACTTAGGGCTTTAGGAAATCTAGGTCCTGCAACCTACCACTTGAACTTTGGAATTATACCTCATACTTTCCATATGACCTCATTTATAAAATGGCATAATAATAACAACAATAATATCTATATCCATATCATCTCTCTCTGGGGGGCAGGACAATGAGGGTTAAGTGACTTGCCCAGGGTCACACAGCTAGTAAGTGTCAAGGTTCTGAGGCTGGATTTGAACTCAGGTCCTCCTAAATCCAGGGCCTGTGTTTTATCTACTGCACCACCTACCTGTGCCTCTATCTCTAATCTATATCAAAGAATTGAGAGAATAAAATATGATATATGGGATTTCAAACTATTAAGCACTATATAAATCCTAGCCAAGGTTGCTGTTGTTTGTTGTTATTGTCCTGTTCTTATGATCTTCTTGAAGAGATAACACTCTCCTGACCCCTGCAGGGACAAAGGTCTGATAACTTCCTTTTCTAGTATACTATCTGATGTTGGACTATCCTCAGTGCTGCCACTCCCTCCAATTGTTTTTGTTTTGTTTTCTTTCTTTGTTGCTGGCTTGTTTGCTTGTTTTGCGATAGATAAAAATATCCCTAACTATGATTCTGGGCATAATGAGCCCTTGATGTAAACTAAACAATTATTGCCTGCAATGACGATTTAACACGAAGAAAAACTGCTTCTCACTACATCATTCCCCATATAAGTATCTAAAGATATCCTGTAAAACTTATCTCATATAAGAAACCCTAAGGGTGCTCAATATGATGCCAAACATTTTGATTTTAAGTGAAAAACTTAGTCATTTGGGTATCTGCAAATAGATAACTCCTTGGCATCAGCAGGAATAAACAGCCACATGTTTGAACAAATTTTCACTTTTTATACTGGATGTTTTGGCATACTGTAGACTCACATTCCCAGGGCTATTGTCCTGACAATCAAAGAACTCTACCTTTAATTGAATTGCATCCATCAAGCATCTATTAAGTATCAACTGTGTTGCAGGCATTGGGAAAGGTTAGTTTAGTAGCCTTTAATAAATATTCTTTAAGACTCAGCATTTTCATGCATGTCTCATATATCTCAAGGAACTGTGTTATACTGTAGAAGTGAAATGTCATTCAGACTCATAGGTTTTTTTTTCTTTTTCTTTTCTTTTCTTTCCTCCCTTGAGCAGTATGAACATTCTGGCATTCTGCTCATATACACACGAAGCCAATTCCAGAATACCAACTTGTCTTACACACTTCTCACCAAGCTGAAATAATATTTTGGCACTTTTCTGGTGAGAAGAAACAGAAACAAAGGAGACAGCAGCCATAAAATCAATGCCTGTTTTTGAAAGCAGATTTCAGAATATATAATGAAATGATTGCCTGCAGAATGACTGGGTAGGACAAGGAAACTATGCCACACACCCTCAGAGATGAGTTTCCAAACATATGGAGAAGTAATGTAATAGATTACATGATTATGCTACACATATCATCATTATAGGAGGAGATAATTAAACTCTGTTAGCTCTTGGAAAATTATCTAGATATCTACATTACGAGGTCATCGTTTCACCCAAAATAATATGTTGGTAATATACTGAGTCATCGGACAACTTATGCATGTGCTTTATTGGCATCCTTATGATATCATGAAAAACTGGGGGAGTCCACTGATATGTTGGAGGGATCCTCTCCGTAGGAGGGTATGGACATCCTGTGTGATAGGATGGGCAAGGATAAATGGATTCTGATTGCTAATTCAGGAAGCAGTATCTCCATCATCAGATTTGTTGGAGTCTTTGCATCTTGAGAATTTTTACTTAAAGGGATTTTTTTATGAGAATATATAAAGAATACATACATGAACATCTAGATTTGGGATCAATTAGATGATTATTTAATACATTTATTGTTTATTTTCATAAAGACCATTTTCTAAACAAACTCGGCATGGCCTCATTTCAGGTAGTCCTTTTGTTTCATTTTCTTTGGAACATATTCACATCCTAAATATCCTTTGTTAATTCCCAAAGCTGATTTACCTATAGAAATAGCCAGTGATGAAAACAGCAGAAATGATAGAGGAACACAGTTTTATGGGTCTTTCTTTATGTGACTATTAACATGCAAATGACTCAATAGAATGCTAATTATTTAATAATAATAGATTCAGGCTTCCTTAAGTAAATAATTTCCTGGCCTAACTCTCAAAATAAAATATATATATATATATACACAGTACTGCAAAGGGTGCTATCTCGTATCATTTAGAGAGATATTTTTATTACATTGGGATGAAAAAGGATTTCTCAGTCTTTACCAAGAATGCAAAATGCACTTATTTTGAGAGGGCAGAATGGAACCCTTAGTCCCTTAGTGAGGAAGGCATGGCAATTATATTTATAGGTATGTAGATACAGCACCAAGGGCTGATCCTTTGGTCACAGAATCACAAACTGAGAGTTGGAACAGACATCAGTAGTCATCTAGACCAACTAGTTCACAAAATGAATCTCTACTATAACTTCATATAAATTCCACTATAACTAAAGTGGTCAACTTTAGTTCTTATGAATTTCCTTTTCCTTTTTCCCCCTCACTTTGCTTCTTCTGTTCCTCCCCTTTCCTTCCCCTTCCCTTCCTTTCATTTTCTTTCTCTGACACCAAGAACTTCCTTTCATT
Source organism: Dromiciops gliroides (assembly GCF_019393635.1). Classification (NCBI taxonomy): domain Eukaryota; kingdom Metazoa; phylum Chordata; class Mammalia; order Microbiotheria; family Microbiotheriidae; genus Dromiciops; species Dromiciops gliroides. The sequence continues at coordinate 321,406,462 of NC_057864.1, read as the reverse complement.
GCTCCTGATTCTACTCTATGGGCTTAAATCTTAGTATGTAGTCCTTCATCCATAGCTCTTTGGACACTTGAAGACAACTATCATGGTCCCTTTAAGACCTGTCTAAACATCACAAGTTCCTTTGGCTGATCCTTATATACTTATATACTATATGTCCTTCAGCAGTCTCATTGGTTCATTTTGGGCAGTATGGACTTCCAGTGTTCTTTTTAAGCCATGAGTCAGGCCAATTTATCATTAGGTTTTTTTTTCTTTTTTTTTTTTTTTTTGGTGAGGCAATTGGGGTTAAGTGACTTGCCCAGGGTCACACAGCTAGTAAGTGTCAAGGGTCTGAGGCTGGATTTGAACTCAGGTCCTCCTGAATCCAGGGCCAGTGCTCTATCCACTGCACCACCTAGCTGCTCCTGTCATTAGCTCTTTTGGCTACCATGAGTAAATAAATTAGTAAATTGTATTTAAAAATATAAACACTATTCTTAGCTCACAGACAGTACAAAAACAGGTGGTGGGTCAGATTTGGCCTATAGACTCTAATGTGCTGATCTTTCCTGTCAAGCATTGGGCAATTCCTCAATCAAACATTTATGGAAGAATGTGAGAATTACATAGGATGGTATACCATGGGAGAAAAAGGTGAAATATGAATCATTGGAGAGAAAAAGAGCTCATATATATGTGACTTTAAATGTAGCAAAATGCTTTCCTTGCAATTGCCCTGTGAGGTAATGTTTTATTATATCCATTTTACACATGTGGAAACTGGGCCTCTGAGAGGGTAAGTGACTTAAATGAATGAAGAAATAAAGGAAAGAAAAATTAAATGCTTATTATATGCCAAGCACTGCATTCTGTGCTGGAGACACAAATAAAAAGACGAGAGTGGAGCTTCCATTCCAATAAGGACAGTAAATACAAAGAAATTGCAGTTAGAGAAGTGAGTTTTGGTCTGGTGAATCCCCAGGAGGGGGAATGTAACCATAAGGCACTGGATTGCTATGTGGGTCACTGTCAATAACATACATAATTTTGTTAGGTTACTGCTCCAAGAGCAAGAAGTAGAAGTTGGGAAAAGGATGGATGAAGCAAAGGGTGGCAAGGAGGATGACAAGATACCCAAATTGGCATCCATTTCCTGGCGCATTATTTCTGAATGGGATGTAAAGGGTTAACTAGATATAAAACGTTATTAAGTGACTTCTCACTCATTAACTTGTACATTGGGACTACTAGACATGCTTCCAAGCAGAGTGGATCAATTCTGTCAATGATCTGGTGATTGAGGGTATGGTCTCTAGTGGTGAGGTCCAGAGACTTCCTGCTTTAGGTAAGGAGAAGTAGGGGAGCAGCCAGGCATATTTCAACATGCCTAGTTAGGCCTCGATTTCCTGGGGAATTTTAGTTGGATTTCTCGACAGGGCTTACATAGTTAATAAATATCCAAGGAAGGATTCAATCCAAGCTTACCTTGTCCAAGTCCAGAATTTTAATCTGTTAGACCACATTGCCTTCCAACATGCCTGCATAAATGAAATCATAGGTTCATTTGAGTACTTGACTATATGTGTATATTTGAGATATAGGCACATATAGTGAATAGAATGTAGACTAGATATAGTCAAGAAGCCATGGGTTTAATTGTCAATCCTGATTCATAATAGCTATATGACCATATGTACCTCATATGAACTTTTAGTTCCCCAAGACAATCTCTAAAACTATAAATTATAGAACAGTTTCTATCCTATTTGGTGAGAGGAGATACACCTGGTAGTGAATTAATAGTTCTGTACCAAAAATATATAATATAATTATGTGAGCTGAATTTACCTAACAGACTGTGATTTTGTGGACAGTAGAGTATTTCACATACATCAAATACTCTTGACACTTTGTTCCTAGGAATTTTGTTCATCTGACTCAGTTTCCTGCAGAAAATGATAGAAGTATAGATTTATTTTAAAAGCAACCCAAATCTAAGTCAATGAACACATTTGGACCTGGTAACATAGGAGCCATACCCTGGCATAGGCTAATAGTGATTACTAAATTGATCATAAAAGCTACCTTAGCATAATAAGTAGTTCCCTAGCCAACCAAATGTGCCCACAATGCATAACTTGAATTTAGAAATTGTCTTCTTTCCTTTGATCTTTTCCTAGTGTTGGAACAGTCCTAGGACCAGCAGCATGTTGAATCTGGCAGTTTTACACAGTTCGGAAAGGGGCAGATCTTAGGAACAATAACAAGCAACATATTATAGGATTATATCCCTAGACACAAAAGGGACCTGAGAGATCATTTAGCCCAACCACTTTATTTTATAGATGAGGAAACTGGGAGTTTCAGATAAGGACTAGAGAAAAAACACATAACCACAGAGCTAGTCAGCAACAGGTTGTTCAAGGAAACAGACAGAATTGAAAATCTGTGGAGAAAGGGCAGGAGGGGGTCCCGGAATAAACATACCAGGCAGATCAAAGAAATAAGCTTTGAGCTCTAGAAGAATTTACACAATTTGTCAAATTCAATGAGCTTAGGCTCCCTGGCCTACTTTTAAATTGGAGTCACACCCCTTCCCACCCTTGTTCTTCCAGATGAGGGACAGCACTGGACACCTGCTGTTGCTGTCGCCTGAGCCCAAAGCAACTGGGGCAAGTTGAAAGCAGACAGAAATACCTTTGTGTCTGTGATTAACATCAAGAATTGGAAGAAGGAATATGAGTGGTGACCACATAGCCTCCTCATTTAAATCTAATCCTGTGCAAAGATGGATTGGATAACCCTAGCACTAGAAGACTTATCAGCAGGATCTGTCAATGAACTCTTCCTCCAAGTCATGCAGAATGGAAGCTGTTTGCCCTTTAGTTTCTGGAAAGTAAGAGCTTATGTTCTTAGCTTCATTTCAAAGGGGATTCACTTTACTTCCTCCCCACCCCACCCCATCCCACTCTTTCCTCCTTATAGCAGTTATCACCCTAGCAACCAGGAACATCCCCCTTTAACCTTTGAAATAAAAAAAAAATCTAGGAATTTGCTTGTTGGTTCCTACTACAGGTTTTATTTATTTATTTATTTATTTTTCCTCATGCTGGTTGAGACCCTATGGTATATCTCTATCCAGTTCGCCATGGAAGGAGAAGCAGGTTTTCACTCATGTCTTACTCTATTCTATTCAAGCAGCTGTTTATCCTGCTTTGTTGTTGTTGTTGTTGTTGCACCACCAGGAAAACATAAAGAATTTAAAAATGCTTAATTCAATTGGCTATTTACTATGCTCACATAGCTATTGGCTAAGCAAGGGATAATTGGATATTTACTAAGGTCCCATATATTAGAGTAACCATTCTTAACTATTGCTCTTGATGGCAAATTAACAGACTAACTTTCTTTCTCACCTTTTCCTCTAAGACCCTTCAATAATCATTTCAGAGGCCACCTCTTTTAAGAGGAATTTTTTTTATTACCCCAGGTGGGAGTTCTTCCCTTTCCCCAGTCACTGTGTATTTTTTTCCTATATGCATCCTGTATCTGCTTAACTATGAATATATCATCCCCTCCCAGTAGAATGTAAGCTTCTTAATGGTATGGTCTATCTCACTTTATATTTGTATCTCCAGTAACATGCTTCATTGGTTAATTAATAATTGATTAGGTGAGAGGTAAAAGAACTCTAATAACTAGGAGAAAAGGGAAAGTCTTTCAGGAAAAACAAACAAACAAACAAAACTTGTATGAAGAAACTCTTTGGGCTGGGGAAATCATGGAAGATTTCATGGAGGAGATAACACTCTGATTGGGCCTTATAAAAGCTTTCCATAGGTAAAATTGGGGGGTAGATTTGAAGAAGGCCTTTTACACATAAGGAGCAAAATGAACAAAGGTCTAGATAAGGGGGGGCAAGATAAAGAACTGTGAGTAGTCCAATTTAGCTAGAAAACATGCTAATAAATGAAATAGGATGAGAAACAACTAGAATGGATGGTTGGAATCAGATTCAGAAGTGTGTTCAATACCAGACTAAAAGGCTTCAGTTTAGAGAGACCACATGGGACAAAAGCCATCATTCTTTTTTTTTCCTCAAACCAGTACAACCCATATAATCTACATGAAACAAGAACGTGAAGGGAAATTGAGCATCAGTTTCAAATAGCACTTTATTTAGCACTCTATTTTCTGAACCCTTTCTTTTTGCCAATCACCCTTGGACTCTCCAGAAATGTCCTCCCTGAGGCTCTGCTTATATAGTTGCCCCCCCCTCTCTCTTCCTCCCCCTTTCCCCCTCCCCTCTCTCTCTCTCTATCTGTCTCCATTTCTCTGTCTCTGTCTCTCTTTGTCTCTCACTCTCTCTGTCACTCTCTGTCTCTCTCACCCTCCTTTTCTCTCTGTTCCTCCTTCCCTCCCTGTTTCTTTCCCTCCCTATCTTCTCTTTCTCCTTCTTCTCCTCTTCCTCTTCCTCATTATTATCATCTTCATCTTTTACATTAGAAGAATTAGGAGCCTGGGAGTATCTGCTTCAGTTGGGGAAAACTATGAGAAATAGTGAACAAAAACTGATTTCCAACAATAATTCATTTGAGGGTTGAAGTGGATCAAGAAGAGACAATTGAGAGAAAAATAATTCAGTGGAAAGACACGAACGAATGCTACTTTCACTGATCAGCATGGGGAATATATGCTAACTTCATTGAATTCCATAGCTATTAGCTGATAGCTGTTTGAGGAGTATGGGAGACCTCACAGATAACAGAAAAGCTTACTATTCCTAGCACAAACTTACCCAAGGTTTCAAGGAGTCTTGAAGATAGCACCTGAGTTGAAGATTTTAACTGAGATCCAAAGGGAATCTGAAAAAGCTGTGTGTTCCATTTATGATTTGTATTCACTGCCAATGTTACCACTGGGGATGTACGTTTTAGTGGGAGATTGAGATCAAGGTTTACTGGGGGAATGTTCCATTCTTTTCTTTATTACTAGGATATTTCATTAAATGACTTTTTGAACCAAGTATTTATTTTGGTTGACTAGTAAAGGTAAACACAATAAAAAGAGCTCATGAACTATGGTTTAGAAAGGATTTTAACCCCCCAAAAGTACTTAAGATTTGAATCAGGTTTTTTGAGTGTAATGGTAAAAAGGGATCATGTATGTTCATTTACTAGGTAATTGAGAGTCACTGAAGTTTTTTTTAATTTTTTAAAATTAAATAAGATATATGATACAAGTTGAACATTCAAAAGACAGATTAGTATATTTGAAATAAACCAGTCAATAAATCAATTAACAAACAAAGATGTATTAAACATTTGCTATGTACTAAACAAGGAAATTTAAACAACAAAATGCAACAATCCATACTATCAAGGAATTTATATTCTAAAGAAGGCTGGATATTGAATCAGAGGACTGACCTTCAGATTTTGGTTTTGTTGAATATTATGCAACATTAGGCAATTAGCAGTGATTTTATTTGTAAAATGAGGGGATTGGGCAAAATAATGTCATTTGGAAAGCACTAAACAGAGTATCTAATCCATAAAAGGTATTTGATAAATACTTGTTCCTTTCTCTTCCCTTCCCATCCCTTCCCCTTTCCCTGCACCTATTTCTTATCACTGTTTTGTCTTGCTCTCTCCCTGTTTCTACTTCTCTCCCTCCCTCCCTCCCTTCCTTCCTTCCTTCCTTGTTTTTTCCTTTTTTTGTGCTATGTAGGCATAGGCTAATTTGCAGAGACAGCAGACCCATTCTGCGTGTGTGTGTGTGCATGCATACTTGCGTGCATGTGTGCCATGTAATTTGTATAGAATAATATACTAGTACAAATCTTGGCTTCCATGGTAAAAATAGAAATACATTCTCTTAGAGCATTTTCCATTCTAATGAATGACAGAGTTCTATATTTCAGTTTTGAAATGATGATTGACACACAGATGCTTATCATTTATAACAATGAAAAGCCATCCATGCAGCCCTATGCACAAAACCAGGGTGGTCTCCAGAAAGTTAGGCAAAGATGGGAAAAAAAAGTATAGGATGCCATTCTGACCATTTGCCACCTTGCTCTTTCTCCAATATATATACAGATGAGAAACAAATATTTTCATTTACCTGACTTGTCTATGATTTTAGGTATCATTGTTAGAATCTATTTCTTGGTCCCAGAGATGGTTAAGATGGGTATGAACAGAATATCATTAGCTTCCTGTTCTTTTTTGGTCTGGAGATCACTCCTAGAATCCTGTCCCCTGGAAAGACTAGGTCTAAACAAAGTGGTAATCAATTTTGGTACTCCCAGAATCATCATTTTTCAATCTTTCTCTCCCTGCTTTCCGGCCCTTTGACCTCAGGTTTGAGGTAGTATGGTTGTTCTGAGATTGTCCAACCCCCTGGTAGTTTAGGTTTGATACTGAAACCAAATCAGGTAATCATAAATCATGTGACAGTTAATAAAAAGAGAATATACTTGGCCATAGCAAAAGAAGCAACTGTAGATACTGAGTATAGTTCAAATTGATCTGCTGCCACTGTGCATCAGAGAACCACTGGAGGTTTTCATGGGTGCCTTATACCCAGGCAATGAGGAAGAGATGTCAACAGCCTGAACTTTTACTCCATTCAGTTAACCAAGACTCAAGGATGGCCTTAATACTTTTTAAGGAGAAAAAAAATAGTCTAACTTCTAAGGGAAGAGGGGTTAGGGTATTTTTCCTGCCATAGTAGTATAGTAGATAGGGTGCTAGATTTAAAATCAATTATGTATATATGCATGTATGCATGTATGTGTATATATGTATGTGTATATATGCATACATATATATGCACATACATACACACACACATACACACACACACACACATACACATACACATACCTGTAGGGGCCAAATTTAATATGGAGAGAGTTAATTGGGTGGCTCACTGTAATATTGCGATTCAGAAAATAATGAGGGCCTCTAAGTCCAAAGTTTCCTCCCTTCCAAACTGCCTTTTTTAGTTATTTCTCCCAGGCCAATAAGAAAGTAGATTAACAGCCTCTTTTCCACAAACAAATCAAGTTTTATTAGTGGGAATAGAATATACAATAAAAGTGAAGTTAATAAAGCCAGTGACAAGGGAATAGGGGAAGAGAAAAAATGGATAAACTCCCAGGTTCTAGCAAAGACTGACTCAATCCCCAAATTTGCTTCCAGCTTAGCTATTTCAAAGAAATGGCCCTATTTCTATTAACTCACCACCTGGGGTCCATAGTTTCTATGGGAGTAAGCTGTGCAGCCCTTCCCCAGTCTGCTCTCCGAAGCTCATCAACAGGAAAGGAGGAGAGGTCCCAGCCTCAGCATTCTCTTTTCTACCTTTTCTCTCCCTCCCCCAAAAGGGAGGTACTTCAAGCTGGATGGCTTAGAGAGTGGTCTTCCTGCTGATGTCAGCAGTATACGTCACTCAGGGCAGGCCAAGTGTGGCCTACATCTAATCATCCCAAGTAGGTACTTAGTAGGTTTCTTAAATAATACTAAATCAACCAGGTAGGACCCCTGGGCATCTGCCAAATTCTATTATTTTATCACATACCTATACCTACACCTATCTCTATCTCTATCTAAATAAAATCATAATAACCTGGGTTCAAATCCTACTTGACACTAACTATGTGGATATGGGTCAGTTGTTTAACCTTTCTGGGCCTCAGAGGGTTGTTTGTTTTGTTTTAATCTATAAAATAAATGAAGTGCATTACATGACAGTTATGGTCCCTTCCAGATTGGACCTCTGATTCTCAATACTTGAATTGCTTCTGACAGTCTTCAATAAATACACACCCCTCTCCTCCTTTATTGTCCATTTATATAAATGAAGGATTTTTTTTTAGCATATTTGTACTTTTAACTAGGGTCATGGCCTTCCACAAACCTTAAAATGTATCAGTTAAATTCTATTGTTGTAATTTTGGGTCCCTATAATCTGAGCAAAAAGAATTTTAGAAGGAATTGGGTTTGAAATTTCACCATATAGGTAGCTGACTTCTCTGTTTCATGTCCTAGGGTGAACTCTGACCTTGGGAGGAGCCTGCTAGCTATCACGCTGAGTTGGAGAGAGTTAATTGTGTTTCTACTAAGACCCTTTCATTTATCCTTCTGTGTTCAGGTTCCTTTAATTCTTTTAGAAAACTTTATAATGTTAGATAGAAAAACTAGGAATTCATGAGATCATATATTTAAAACCAAAGGTCATATCTAAGAGGTCATCTAGTCTAACTGCTTCATTTTCCAAAAAGCAAAACAAAAACACGGAACATGAGGCCTAGAGAGTCTGTGACACAGTCAAGATCACTTAGGTAGTAACTGGGAGAGATGATTTTGGATCAGAACCCAGATAAATGATTGTAAAGTGAAAAAGTATGCTTTCTTTCTCTTTTGCTATACTGTTTCCATATTTTCATTTAAAGTTTGGAACCATGAAACAACAGAGCAAAGAAAGATCTGTGTCCTCTGATCTTCCACTCAGAGAAGTACATCTCCAGATAAATTATTCAATTTGTCTTTGGCAATGAGCTGAAATTGAATTAAGGAAGAAGTTATAGAAGATATGTTTCAGAAAAAAAAACAATTAAAAAGGGAAAAATGATTATTTGTTTCCTCAATGAATTCACAAATGCCTTATGGGAAAGAGATCAAAAATGTGAAGGCACAAATATCAGGGAGGACCTTGGATATGTCTAGAAAGAATATTGCTGCTGATGAGACCTCCTATGAATCCTTAAAATGTGACAAGCTGTGGTTTACACAATAGAATGTGGATATAATATCATGCCAGAAATTCTGAAGGAGTTCCTGCCAATATTTCATTGATATATGCTTAAATTATCTCAGAAATATTTGGATCAGATATCTCTTCTTTGTGTATGTTTGAGCCTTTCTGTGTATGTTTCTGTGTATATTGGTTTTACTAATAGCAAAAGAACCAATCTATTTTCTATTGATAGGAAACCATTAATTGAAATGCTAATAACAACATAATAGGATTAAAGTTTGCAATTCCTAAAAGTAGAAGAAGCAAATCAAATATAAGTAATGTACAATTGGAAATGAGCTTTTCCCTTAGTTCATATTAAGATCTATATGCATGGCTAGTTTTATGAAAATTAGTCTTCACTGTACACTCTGTTTTGCTTCTTGAGCAAAAAGAGTCATTTGAGTAGTTTCATGAAATTCTGAATATTCCACTGGATAAAGATAAATATTAGAAATGTAGCTCTCTATTCGACATACAGAATAAATAATAATTATAAATAATTATTTTAAAAAAGACTCATCTCAAGGCCTGGAATATATAGCTTGTTGTTTCTAGTTGTATTGTTTTTGAAATGTAATATAAAAATGTGTTCCAACCTTCGCCTTTCAATGAAACTGATTTTTATCTGTCCCTTTGCTATTAGGCAATGGGGATCAGTTTTATCTATAGCCCTCCTACTGTATGTCAATTCTAATGTTCAAGCTGTGATGATGAACTAAATTGATATACAGTAGTGACAGAAGTCATACATAATTCCTATAGCAAAACAAACCATGCACATTAAATTACATCATAAATAGAAGAACTTTTTAACTTCCCTAAGAACAAGGGTAAAACATTGTAAAGCAATTGCAGAACTGGTTGTAAAATTACTGTATGTACAATGATGGATACTCATAGGTATGATATAGTTGGAGCTCTCTACTTATACAGCTGGGGAAAAATGAAACTTGGGTGATACAATGGTTTTCAATGGAAGGGACTATTTACTATTTCTCGGTCACCTATGACCAACTAATTGAATTCACAATTGTATTTCCACTACCTGAATTTGAGAAACAATGCCTTATACTCAAGACCTGTGTTGCTATTACCCACCTCTTCCTCTTTATGTCTATTCACTATTTTCATATTCCATCCTTTACCTTCTAGAGTGTCTTTTGTAACTCTCATTCCCTATTTAACAAACTCCTTTTTTAACCTGAACTCGTGTGTGTGTGTGTGTGTGTGTGTGTGTGTAAAATATATGTTGCTAAATATTATAATAGCCATGTTGGTCTATGCCCTTTTAAGGCAGAAGTTTGATCTAATGTATGCCAAGCAGTGGATACAAATTCATTTGAGGGTGAAGATGAAGCTGAGGAATTCTGTAAGGGACCCAGAAACAAAGTTGATTTAGTCTTTCCATCTTTTGTATCTCTTCAATCAACCAATCAATCAACATTTATTAAGTTGGTATTTTGTGCCAGGAACTAGGATAGGCACCAGGGATAGAGAAACACAAAGAAAAAGAGACTTCGAGGAATTATGTTCAAATAGAGGAAAATAACTCAGAAAGGGAAATAAAGACTAGGGCATGGAGTTTCAGTGTGGGGAATCATAGGAATGGTGAATGGAGCTATGTTGGGGAAACACAGTAAAAGATGAAGATCAATAAAGATCATATGTAGTAGTTAGCATTTATGTCAATTTATTTTCTCTAACTACTTCATATCTGAACTTGTCTTCTGCAATGTTGTCCATTCCTTTCCCCATTCCCCACTCCTCCCACAACTCCATATGTGAAAACCTGGATGTGCAAAAGGTCCTTTGGATGTGAAGCTCAGAAGATTCTTTGCCCCATGTTGCATTGCTACCATCATTCAACAATGCGGCCTTTGAATGTCATTTCATCCTGATGTAGGGTCTGGGGTTCTAATGATCTCTAAAATCCCTTCCAGCTCTAGATTCTGTAATCACGTGCTCTTAGGGATGTATCCTCACATAGTACATAGGGCACTGAACTTGTAGCCAGGATGACTTGAATTCAAATCGCACTTCTGGTATTTACTAACTTTATGACATGGATCAAATCACTTATCTACCACCTGTCTCAACCGACCCTCTCAGATTTATCTGTTAAATCACAGATGAGTTGTGATCTCTGATGTTATAAAAATTTTGCATATGGTACTATGCACATATTAGCTGGGAAAATAATTTATTCTTTTGTTCGCACTTAAAAACATTTTATTGAAAATTCACACAAAGATTTAGAGGAAATTTACAAGGGGCATATGCCATTCATAAGTATGTAACACCTTTGGGTCTCCTCATGAAGCTATTCCAAGTAGGAAATCCACCCACAACCATAACTCTTGAACACTCATTAATATTGATTTATTAGCTCAATCAGAAGATACAATAAATAAAAAAAATAAACAGCATCTGAAAATTAGGTGACTTGAAAGTTTAATACATCTACAAATAGTTATACTCTGTAATAAGTGACCAAGATACCAGTGAAGGAGAGGAAAAAAAAAAAAACAGCGAACATGCCTGGTCAAATAGTCATAATCAATTAACATGGATCGATGGGGCAATCTGCATGTAATATGTATGGTCAAAGAACACAAATGCTGGAACAACTCAGGATTTATATGCTGCAGAGCAGCTGATGTTATATAGCTCTCTGTTGTTCTTTTCTCAGGATCTCTGGTAAGTTCCTCCTTGCTCTCTACTGTCATTAGATGGTCTGCAGCTGAGAAATAGCTTCTTCATGAAGCTTCTGTGACCTCTGTTCTGAAAATCTTAGTCTCAAATTTATTTCATCTCTTTTGAGAGGTAGATCCCAGACAGGTACATCCATCCAACCATGCAGAAATGCCCATGGATATTTAGTTTGGCCTTTTCAACTTATTTTCTTCTACCGTTGCTCAAGGACCTCTCAGTCTAAACACGTATTTGATTTAGCATGAGAAAATATTTTCCTACTTCATTCCACTCTCATGATGCCAATCATTTTCTATTCAAATCTAAAGGGATAAATGGAAAAGTCCCTTAGTGATTGACCTTTAGTCTACATTCCTTAGCAACCAAATTATTGCATTCCCATCCCTATAAGGCTCTGTCTACATTTATCACACAACCCCACAATTTCTAATTCAATTAGCTGATTATCAAGCAATATAATGATGTCATAAATTGCAGTATAACAATGAAATAAATAAATTGACTGGATGATCATCCATATGGTTATGTATTTAAACCATGACATTTTGTAGTGGTTCCCTAATGGACTCTAGTTTCTGAATTATTTCTAGATATGTGAAAATTATTTTGTTTTCCATTTTCCCAGCAGTTGAAATCAGATCTTCCTGACTCTAGGGACATGCTCTATCTATTGTAGCCACCTAGTTGCCTCTACCTAAAGCTTAAAATTATATATATATATATATATATATATATATATATATTTATATATATATATATACACACACACACACATATATATATATATATAAATTCTATAATTCAGTGTGGTAGAAATAGGAGATTTAATAGAAAACCTTTGAATTCAGCACTCAGCTATAACACCAATGTTAAGCATGACCATGACCATGACCATCAGTCAAAATAGAATTCTATCCTCTGAAAGTTCATAACAGTAAAAAAGTCAGGTAAGGTAAGCAAAGGAATGTAATTTTGTGACTGCGTGAAGGTTACCTTTGTCCTTAAAATTCTCTATATGAATTATCTTCTCTTGTCTTTGGGCATGCTGCTCATTTTTTTTCAGGGGTTTTACTCGAGTAAGGAATTTGAGAATATGCTCTTTATGGAATTCACTTTGATTTCATTGTATTTTGAAAAATGCATTCCCTGCCTGTCCCTCCCCATTCCAACCTCCTGGTTAATGTTGAATTTCAAAATCCACAAAGTCAATATGTACTGCTAACTAATAAAAACAAGAAAAACACAGACACAGACACACAGACACAGACACACACACACACACACACACACACACACTTCGGTAGACGAGTAACTCTACACTACACTGAATGTGTATTCTACAGTAAAAATATGAATTGAATAAGCTGCACCCTATTTGGAGGTTATTGACAATACAAAATAAAACAAAAAAGATGAAGTGTTCATAATAATGCATTGTTGTTGTAATTGGAATTTTTTTTTATTCTTAATCAATTAACCTCAGCTAACCAAGACCTGATTTAGGAAATAATAATGTTAAAGGAAGATCAGGGCTCTTTCCCCTAGTTGAGAGGTTGTTGTATTGATCAAAACCTGTCCTATGGGAAGTTAAATTTTAATTATAGCCATAAACACTCCTTAACTAAGATGCCCTTTCTCTCAACTCTCCTTGAGTCCTTGGTGATATTGTAAATCTGCTTCAGTCAGTCTTTTTGTAAATTAAATGGAATTTCATCTGTAACTTGACTTAGTTTACCTATAAGTTTGTTTGATCAGATTATCACTGTTCAACTAAGTTCATTCAAAATTTAGGACTGAAGGAAGAATGGGATTATGGATAGATATTCTCTTTAAATTTTATAGCTAAAGAGAAATATGCAAAAATGTAACATACAGAAGAATTATTTCTGTCACTGCTGTAATTTTGCGTATATGAGGGCTTATGAGAATCCTAATGGGGATTCAGGTTTTCTCTGAGTCCTGAAACTATACTTGAGCATAATAATACAACCTAGTTTTTTTTTAACCTACATAATTTTTGCATTATGGTAAATATACTTTAGCAGCAGCTACGTACCATTTGAACTGAGAAAGGAGATATTTCTCCCATAACGTTGGTATGATTAAGTGTGAACATTTTAACTCTGTGATTAGAGAGAATAATAATTGGAATAGAACATCTTAAAAATCTTCTCAAGAAGGTACATTAAAAGATAGAAAATAACATAATGTAGTCAGTAAATTATCTTTCTCTTATAATTTTATGCTCAGTACTGTCTGTTATTAAATAAAAGATTCAGCAAAACTCTCTTCTATAAAACTTCACTTTGCAAAATACATATAATTCCCTAACTCAATATCTTTTATGGGTTCCTTATCTCAAAAAAAGATAATGTATAAAGTGTTTTGCAAAACTTAGAGCATTATATAAATGGTATTTATTATGAAGACAATTAGGTGGTATATTGGATAAAATTCCTTGATATGTAGTCAAGAAGACTTGGATTCAAATCCTCTCTCTGACTATTCTATCTACCAGTGTGACCCTGGGCAAGTCACAAAAAATATCTCAACATCATTTTTCTCATTGGTAAAATGTGAATGATAATAGCATCCACTATACACAGTTGCTGTGGGGAATCAAATGAGATAACATATTTTACATAAATGTTAGCTATTATTCTATATCTCCTAAATCTTCTATTATATGCCTAATATTTCTGTTCAGTTACCTCCTGCTAAATTATCTTGAGACTGAAATTACTACTTAACTTAATCTCAATCTGAAATATATTTAACTGTTGTCTCAAATATTTCTGTAAGTGTTTCCTCTATGCTTAATGTTTTCCTCGTTCCTCATATCCTTCATATTACTTCTCATAAAGAATACTTTTTGATCCCTCTTTCCCCTTTGTCCCCTCCCCTTCCCACCCATCCTCTCCCCTCCCCTGTATTATGTTCTCTATAAAAACAAATATAGTTATCCTGACTGAAATGACAGAATGATAGTCTAATGTTTATTATGTCTCATAATAAAAGATATGGGAAAATACTTTGAAACTGTAAATTACTATGTAAAAGCCTTCATGAAATCCACAGTGATGGGTTTTCACAATACTTGAACTGTTGATATTATTATTATAAATTATATCAAAGTATAATATCTCAATTATGTTCAAAGAGACCTGTGACTCCATCAAGTAGGATGTTGCTTCAAAAGATATCTATCACAACCCATTCCTACCTGCCCCTCCTGTGCAACTTTTGTGTCTATGTTTTCCATGGGTTCTCCATTGGGCATACTACCCATTCTCAGTTAATGTAGTAATTTATCCTCAATTTACTCTTTCTATTTGTTATTCGTTTCATTCCTTGGGGAAGTTTAAATGAATGAAAACTCTGTTTTATAACCATTGTGACCAATTCCAAACTAAATTCTGCAACTCTCAATTGTCACAAGTGCTAGAAGAGGGTATATTATGTCTGGCAAAGAATGGTATGTCATTTCTCAACTTGTAAAGCTGGAAGGAAATTTAGAGATGCTGTAGTCTAACATCTTGATTATTATAGCTGAGGAAATTGGGACTCAGAAAAGTATAATGATTTAAAGTCACACAGGTTTTCACAGAAGTCAGAATAGCACTCAGGTATAGCTGACTCATTGCAGCCTGTTCTGCTATACTATACTGTTAGGTATAAAAAAGTCAAGTTATTATACTTACTTGGCTATTTAGTGAAGGGTATTTTTCAGTGAAGTGTATAGAAATGAAGCCAAACACTTCCTTTCTCTCTTCTTTGTGCCTTCATGCTGAGGGGGTAAGAAAAGCAACACAACAACAACAAAAAACCAACAAACAAACTTGAAATGTCTTGTTCTGAGCAGAAGTTGTCCCTGAGATTTAGCAAGAGACATATGGGAACCAGATTGTTCCTGTCAAAAGTCACTATTGAGAATTCATGGGAGTGGGAGGATATGTTAATGTTCTTGATTGTCAGTGTTTGCTTTGTGACCTTCCCATTAACAGATATGTGTGCCCATACTTACTGATATGTTCATCCATCTCTCTAATAGCTCTGCCTCTGTGGTAGCTTTGACATACCAGTCATTCAGTGTTAGAAAGGGAATATATTTTCTCCATGACATGGCCTTCATTTCAGATGGAGTTGGGTTGGTGGATTTGTGCATTAAGGTAAATTTCTCATTTTTAAATTGTCTATAGAGTTTGACCCTATTGCAAATTTGAAATTCAGAAGCATAGTGCCCCCCCCAAACTTGGAGCAGAGATATTTATATAGAAAGATGATTTTTGAGCTGACAATAAGGTGAGTTGCTATTTATACTATTATGATGGAAAGATTTTACTTTGAGTGACAGATTATTAAATTTTGAAATATTTGTGAATCTATATTTTCAATCGATATTCGTTTATATTTTGTTAGCATCAGAGATTAAATGGAATAGATCTATCCAAAGCATAGAATGTTTTAATAAAGTAGTTGTAAAACTTAAAATGATTATGCAACCTTTCTCCTTCATTTGACCTATGCCCCATTATTTCCTCATTCCATTTAAGTGTACCTTGGAGTCTCTGATTTCTTCTGCTCTCTCTTAAGCAGTTTTTCCATATTAAACCTCATACTTATAAGACACATCTCATTTTGCATGTAATTAACTATTTCCTTCATCTTCTTAATGATCCTGCTTATTGATAATCTTCAGTGACATCTATTTTTGAGCCACTCCAAAATGATTGAATTATTAAGTCTTCAAATCTGATGGATGACATGTGTAACTTCTGAAAACACAGAAACAGTAGCTGGTTTTTAATGTTAGAGAGGGAACTGATAGAAGGGAGATTTTCCATGAACAAAGCAACAAGATACGATTGACAGGTTCTTAAAGCCCTTGTAATGTTTGAATACAAAACCAAATTTTGGATGAAACAAAAATAGTTTGTATGAAAGCACAATTAGCAAATCTGTAAGTCATGTTTCTATCTTACTAGTACTAGTTGTTTTTTAAGTACTAATTTGTAGAAGTTTGGCCTTGATTATGAACCCTTAGAAAGAGAAACATACATTAATTCATACACATCTTAATTTCACAAGCAAAACTCAGTCATTTTCCTGTGGCAAAGCAGATGCAGTAATGGAAAAATTGTTAGCTATAACAATAGAAGAATATATTAAAAGCACATTAAAATGTACTAATTTTCACCTTTTTTGTTCCAGATGTTGCTCCCATTTGATTTTTAGTTCTTTAGATGGCATGATAAAATAGCACAACTTCAAAACAATGGGGGGGGTGGGAGGAAAATCACCATTTTCATTTGAATACATCCTTGATTCTGGAGTCACAGAATTTCTGAGTTGGAAGGTACTTTGGAGGCTACTAATACAACCTATCGATACACAAAAGGAATCACCTCTATATCATACATGATGTTACTATCCAGTGTCTGTTTGAAGACTTCTGTGGAAGGGGAATTCATTATCTCTTTAGGCTGACCATTTCACTTCTAGGCATCCAATGTAAATTCTGATCTTCCTTTTTAAGGCAAAATAGGAAAAGACCAATTTCTCCACAATAAAACAGCTCATCTACTTGATGAGAGTTATCACATAATTCTTGAATCTTCTCTACCCAAGCCTGAACAACACCAACTTCCTCATTAGATCCTAAGGAAGCTTTCCATGATTCTCAACTTGCTCTGTGTGTTGTTTAAAATCTAAATTGTGGGTTCTAATCTGCCCTCACCCCAGTCTTGGGGGGAAGCTGGGTAAAATCACTGATTAATGAAGAGAGAGAGATTGAGAACAGATTCCTTATAGCATGGAAATCCTAGCTCAGATCTAATTTGATATAGCCAGAGAGAAAGAAAGCAATTTCCTTTCTTAGCAGCCAATGTGAAATCTCACCACCAAGCAGGTATCCAAATGACTAACAGGGCCCCCCTTCCCAGCCCTGCCCTCCCCCTGCCATTCTCCATCTGCTGCCACACTGGTTCCTCACCAAAATGAGAGTTCTCCAATGAGCGAGAATCTGCTTCCTCATTCCTCTCTCCCAGAAACCTCCTCCCCAACAGGAAACATGGCCGCTAACACATGCACACAGCTCCAAACTAATTGGCTGGTAGCTCTGACTGACAAGTCTCACAGGTGGTTCTTTATTTTTTTTTATTTTTATTTATTTTTTTTTTAGTGAGGCAATTGGGGTTAAGTGACTTGCCTAGGGTCACACAGCTAGTAAGTGTTAAGTGTCTGAGGCCGGATTTGAACTCAGGTACTCCTGACTCCAGGGCTGGTGCTCTATCCACTGTGCCATCTAGCTGCCCCTCAGGTGGTTCTATAGATGTAACTTCCAGATGCTAAAGTCACATGGTCTCTAAATCACATGCTTTCTCCTCATGGTGGAGCTTCCCTACAGTAACTCTCCAGCAGGGGTGCCATTCCAATTCTCACATCTGACTGCTCATCTTGTGCATCTTCTTAAAGTGGGGCCCTGATTTCAGGCTACACTGTCCCAAGTTTCAGTGGGTCCCAGGTGGTACCATTTAAGAAGGGGCAGGTTCTTCACTAGCCTGGCATATACTCTGGTCTGTAAATAACCGAAGGCCAACTTGCTAATTAACCAAGCAACAAAATTTTATTTTCTGTGGTTGTTAACTCCAAGGAGCCTATGCCTCTCCCCCACCTTGGTTGACTCTACTCAAGGTTTCTTCCTCGTTCCCTGCTGTGGTAGGACAACTGAATTCCTCCTCAGGACCTGCAGACACCTCTGTACTCTCCCCTACCCTCTGCCACAACCCCCCTCTATCTGTTCAGCCCTGTCACCAGACTGTGAGCTTAGTAGCTTAGTTCCAGAAGATGTAAGCATTGCAGCTGATTCAGGGGCTCAGGGTTAAATTTCTCTGGTGCAACCTTCCTGGGGCTGGATCTGTGTCAGCACAATTGTGGGGTTGGACTTGACTCTCAGCCCAGTATGACAGCCCCCTCCTGCCATACTTCTAAGTTGTATTTGGCTGCAAAATAATCTCAGCACATCTTTTTATGGGTTCTCCTGCTCCAGGAGTTGTCTTATGTCTTTGTTGGGAGTTTTTTGGAGTTGGGTATGTAAAAGTTTTATAGCCCTTTGGGCATAGTTCCAAATTGCTCTCCAGAATGGTTGCATCAATTCACAACACAACCAACAGTGCATTAGTGTCTCATTTTTCCTACATCTCTTCCAACTGTTGTCAATTTCTTTTTCCATCATACTTCTACTAGCCAATCTGATAGGCATAGGGTAGTCAGACAGAATTGTTTTAATTGGCCTTTTTTCTAATCAATAGTGATTTAGAGGGGGGCAGAGCCAAGATGGTAGAAGAAAGGCTGTGACTCTCCCAGCTCTGAAAAACCTGTCGACATAGCTCTAAAAATAATACAATAAGACAACTCGTGGAACAGAATATCCCACATAAGAGCAGAGTGAGACTCTTTTCCAACCAAAGATGGCTTAATTAGGTGATTGGAATCACATGCTGTTCAGGGTGAAAAAGGAGCATAGCTTGTGGAGCAGGACCAGCTTTGGCCTGGCAGTGCCTCCAGAGATTCAGAATCTTCAGCTGCTTCTTCTGAAGCTCTCCTCTCAGAAGGGCGAGTGGGTCCATTGCTTTGGAGGAATAGCTGCCATCTCTGCTGGAACTGGGGAGAGGCACCCATGTTGTGAACCAGCAAGCAAAGTTAAGGACAGCCTCTCAGTGGGGGAGCGGTACAGGCACACCAAGCTTCTGATCATAGAGAATCAGATTTCAGTCAGACTTCCGTTTCTGTGTCAAAGAGAAAGCAGGGCATGGTTACTCACAGGCCAGGAAGGCTGGGAAAAAAAAATCTCCTGGACCAAGCTGTAGTTCAGAACAGTGTGTCTTGGAAGCAATGTTACACTTTAAGAAGTTAAAAGCCAAGAAAAAGGGGATCAAGATGAGTAAGCAGAAGAAACAGCAGACCATCGAAAGCTGCTTTGGGGGCAAGGTAGACAAGAATACACCCTCAGAAGAAGATAATAGGGGGCAGCTAGGTGGCACAGTGGATAGATGACTGGCCCTGGAGTCAAGAGGACCTGAGTTAAAATCTGGCCTCAGACACTTAACACTTACTAGCTGTGTGACCCTGGGCAAGTCACTTAACCCCAATTGCTTCATTCCCTCCCAAAAAAACCCTTAAAAAAACAAAAAAGAGAAGATAATAACAAAGTTGAAGTTCCTGCATCCAAAGCTTCAAAAATAAATATGAATTGGTCTCAGGCCTTGGAAGCTCTCAAAAGGGACTTTGAAGAGAAAGTAGGAGAGATAGACAGAAGATTTAGAGAGGTGGAGGAATGGAAAGAGAAATGTGAGTGATGCAGGAAAGACATGAGAAAAAAAGTCAACAGCTTGAAAAGCCAAATGGAAAAGGAGATACAAAAGCTCTCCGAAGAAAATAATTGTCTAATTATTAGGACTGAACAAATGGAGCTAATGATTTTATGAGAAACCCGAGACACAGTAAAGCAAATTCAAATGAATAAAAAAAATAGAGGGCAATATGAAATATCTCCTTGGAAAAACAGCTGATCTGGAAAATAGGTCCAGGAGAAATTATTTGAAAATCATCGGACTACCTGAAAACCATGATCAAAATAAAAGCTTAGACATGATCTTCCAAGAGATTGTTAGGGAAAATTACCCTGATATTCTAGAAGCAGAACCTAAAATAGAAATTGAAAGAATCTAGCAATCACCTCCTGAAAGAGATCCCAAAAAGAAAACTTCCAGGAATATTATAACCAAATTCCAGAGCTCCCAGGTCAAGGAGAAAATGTTGTAAGCAGCTAGAAAGAAGGAATTCAAATACTGTGGAGTCATAGTCAGGATAACACAAGATCTAGCAGTTTTTATGTTAAAGGACTGGAGGGCATGGAAAATGATATTCCAAGGGGCAAAGGAACTGTGATTAGAACCTAAAATCACTTACCCAGCAAAACTGAGTATAATCTTTCAGGGGAAAAATGGGACTTCAATAAAAAAGAGGACTTTGAGGTATTTGTGTTGAAAAGACCTGAACTAAATAGAAAATTTGAATTTCAAATACAAGAACCTAGAGAAGCATAAAAAGGTAAACAGGAAAAAGAAATCATGAGGGACATTAAAATGATAAACCATTTATATTCTTACATGACAAAATAATACTTCTCACTCATAAAATCTTTCTCAGTGTTGGGTAAGCTGAAAATAGTATAGTTAGATGGAGGGCACAGGTGTGAATTGAATATGAAGGGATGATATATGTATAGCATCCATCCTTGTTTTTTACGGCAGGCAGGGTGGGGTGGCTTATGTCTGGGTCTGGATTTAGGTCAAGGGCCTCCTGATTCCAGGGCAGGTGCTTTGTCCACTGTGTCACACAGCTGACCCATGATGACATCTTCAAAATAAAGTTAAGGAATAAGAGGAATGCACGGGAAGAAAGGGAAACAGAGATGTGGAAGGGTGTAAAGTAATTCAAATAAAGGAAACAAGAAAAAGCTTATGGAGTGGAGGGGAAAATGGGCAAGGAGTAGGGAAGTGAGTGAAGCTTATTTTCATCAGAATTGGCTCTAAGTGGGAATAACGTAAACACTCAAGTGGGTATAGTAATATATATTGCACTGAGAGAAAGTGGAAGGGGAGGCAGAAAAGGGGGGAGAGGTGAAGAAAGGTAGGGCAGTTTGGAGTAGGGTAGTAAAAACAAAATTCTTTTGAGGAGGAATAGGGTGAAGGAAGATAGAAAATGGAGAAGATATCAAGGGGAGGGAATAGGATGAAGGGTAATACAGTTAGAAATAGGAACTGTGAAAGAAATTATGAGCAGGATGCTATCAGAAGGATATATGAAAAATGCAAACCATCAACAGAGGAAGAACTGATGGTATCTGAATACAGATTGAAGTATAATTTTATTTGTTAGTTCCTCTTGCTAAACTTATTCTATCTATTTTCTTTTACAACCTGAGTAATGTGAGGGTGCTTGGCATAATTACATATCTATGACTTATGTTGAATTGCTGGCTTCCATAGTAATGGTTGAGAACAGAGGCAGGAAGAAAATTTAGAAAACAAAGTTTTTTAAAAAATCAATGTAAGGGGGGGCAGCTAGGTGGCGCAGTGGATAGAGCACTGTCCCTGGAGTCAGCAGTACTTGAGTTCAAATCCGGCCTCAGACACTTAACACTTACTAGTTGTGTGACCCTGGGCAAGTCACTTAACCCCAATTGCCTCACTAAAAAAAAAAATATCAATGTAAGGAAATGATGAGCAGGTTGATTTCAGAGAAACCTGGAAGGACTTACATGAATTGATGCTGAGTGAGATGAGCAGAACCAGGAGAACATTGTACACAGTTTCAACAACATTGTGTGTTGATCAACTGTGATAGAATTGACTCTTCTCAGCAACACAAAGATCCAAGATAGTTTCAAAGGACTCATGATGGGAAATGCTCTCCAAACCCAGAAAAAAGAACTGTGGAATCTAGATGCAAATTGCACCATACTATTTCTACTTCCTTTGTTTTCCTTTTCTGAGGTTATTCTTTTTTCTCTGATTCTTCTTTCATAGAATGACTAATGCAGAAATATGTTTAATGTGATTGTACATATATAACCTGTATCAGATAGCTTGCTGTCTTGGGAAAGGAGGGAAAAAAAGATTTGAAACTAGAAATCTTATAGAAACAAATATTGAAAACTATCTCTACATGTAACTAGAAAATAATAAAATAGTATATTAAAAAGAAAAAGAGTGATTTAGAGCATTTTATCAAATCTCTAAAGATAGTTTGCTTTTTTTATCTGAAAACTGCTTCTTCATATACCTTTACCACTTATCAGTTAAGGAATTTATATACATACACATACACACATACCTACATACATACATATAAATGCACACACACACAAACACACAAACGCACACACACACACACACACACACACACACACATATATATATATATTTGCCTCAGTTCTCTATATGGTTGAAAAATGACCTTTATCAAAGGAAAACTGCAAAATGCCATCCCCCTCCAGTTTTCTACTATCCTTTTTTAATATTGGCTGCATTGGTTTCATTTTCACAAAACTTTTTTTTTTAATTTAATGTAAACAAAGTTATCTATATTACATCCTGTAATGTTCTATATCTCTTTTTTTTGCTTTTATGAGATATTTTATTTTTTCCGTTACATGTAAAGATAGTTCTCAACTTTTGTTTATACATGCTTTACAATTTCAGATTTTTCTCCCTCCCTCCCCTCCCTCCCCCCTCCCCTAGACAGCAGGTAATCTGATATAGGTTATATCTATATATCTCTATACATATACATATAGATATATATATATATATACACACACATATATATACACATAATAACATTAATCCTATTTCTGCATTAATCCTGTTACAAGAGAAAGAATCAGAGCAGTGATGCAAAACCTCAAAATAGAAAAAAAAAAACAACAGCACCCAAAACAAAAGAAATAATATGGTTCAATCAGCATCTATACTCCACAGTTCTTTCTTTCTTTTTTTTTTTCTTGGATTTGGAGATCCTCTTCTATCATGAGTTCCCTGGAACTCTTCTGTACCATTGCATTGGAGAGAAGAATATAGTCCATCACAGTAGGTCAACACTCAATGTTGATGATACTGTGTACAATGTTCTTCTGGTTCTGCTCATCTCACTCATCATCAGCTCACGTAAGACCCTCCAGGTTTCTCTGAACTCTTCCTGCTCATCATTTCTTACAGCACAATAGTATTCCATTGTATTCATATACCACAACTTGTCCAGCCATTCCCCAATTGATGGGCACCCCCTCAACTTCCAATTCCTTGCTACCACGTAAAGAGCAGCTATAAATATTTTTGTACATGTGGGTCCCTTTCCCCCTTCCATGATTTCTTTGGGCAAAAGACCTAAAAGTGGGATTGCTGGGTCAAAGGGTATGTACAGCTTTATCGCCCTTTGGGCATTATTCGAAATTGCTCTCCAGAATGGTTGTATCAGCTCACAGCTCCACCAACATTGCATTAGTGTTCCAATTTTCCCACAGCCTCTCCAACATTTATTATCTTCCTTTTTTGTCATTTTAGCCAATCTGATAGGTGTCAGGTGGTACCTCAGAGTTGTTTTAATTTGCATCTCTCTAATAATTAGAGATTTAGAGCATTTTTCATATGGGAAGAGATAGCTTTGGTTTCTTCATCAGAAAACTGCCTGTTCATATCCTTTGACCATTTCTCAATTGGGGAATGAATTGGATTCTTATAAATTTGATTTAATTCCCTATATATTTTAGAGATGAGGCCTTTATCAGAAGCACTGGCCTCAAAAATTGTTTCCCAGCTTTCTGCCTCCCTTCCAATTTTGGATGCATTGCTTCTGTTTGTACAAAATTTTTTTAATTTAATATAATCAAAATCATCCACTTTGCATTTTATAATATACTCTATCTCATGTTTGGTCAAAAACTGTTCTCCTTTCCAAAGATCTGATAGGTACGCTATTCCTTTCTCTCCTAATTTACCTATGGTATCACCTCTTATGTCTAAATCATGTATCCATTTTGACCTTATTTTAGTATAAGGTGTAAGATGTTGGTCTAAGCCTAATTTCTGCCATACTATCTTCCAGTTTTCCCAGCAGTTTTTGTCAAATACTGAGTTCCTATCCCAGAAGCTGGAGTCTTTGGGTTTATCAAACACTACATTACTAGTGTCATTTACTACTGCATTTCCTGAGCCTAGCCTATTCCATTGATCTACCACTCTATTTTTTAGCCAGTACCAGATAGTTTTGATGACTGCCGCTTTATAGCAAAGCTCCAGGTTTGGTACCGCTAACCCACCTTCCTGTGAATTTTTTTTCATTATTTCCCTGGATATTCTTGATTTTTTGTTTTTCCAGATGAATTTTGTTATTATTTTTTCTAGCTGTATAAAATAATTTTTAGGTAGCCTGATTGGTATGGCACTGAATAAGTAAATTAATTTAGGCAGTATTGTCATTTTTACTATATTAGCTCTGCCTATCCATGAGCAATTGATATCTTTCCAATTATTTAGATCTGATTTGATTTGTGTGAAGAGTGTTTGGTCGTTGTGTTCATAGAGTTCCTGGGTTTGTCTTGGCAAGTAGACTCCCAAGTATTTTATATTACCTACCGTTACTTTAAATGGAATTTCTCTTTCTATCTCTTGCTGCTGGACTTTGTTGGTCATGTATAGAAATGCTGATGATTTATGTGGATTTATTTTATATCCTGCTACTTTGCTAAAGTTGTTAATTGTTTCAAGTAATTTTTTACTTGATTCTCGAGGATTCCTTAAGTATACCATCATATCATCTGCAAAGAGTGATAGTTTTGTTTCCTCCTTGCCTATTCTAATTCCTTTAATTCCTTTCTCTTCTCTGATTGCTAAAGCTAACATTTCTAGAACAATATTAAATAATAGGGGTGATAATGGACATCCCTGTTTCACCCCTGATCTTATTGGGAAGGCCTCTAATTTATCTCCATTGCATATAATACTTGCTGATGGCTTTAGGTAGATACTGTTTATTATTCTAAGGAAAGCTCCCCCGATTCCTAAACTCTCTAGTGTTTTTATTAGGAATGGGTGCTGTACTTTGTCAAAAGCTTTCTCTGCATCTATTGAGATAATCATATGATTTTGGTTGGTTTTCTTATTGATGTGGTTGATTATGTTAATAGTTTTCCTAATGTTGAACCAGCCCTGCATTCCTGGTATAAATCCCACCTGGTCATAGTGTATTATCCTGGTGATCACTTGCTGTAATCTCCTTGCTAATATCTTATTTAAGATTTTAGCATCAATATTAATTGGTCTATAATTTTCTTTCTCTGTTTTTGCTTTGCCTGGTTTTGGTATCACCACCATATTTATGTCATAAAACGAATTTGGTAGAACTCCTTCTTCACCTATTTTTCCAAATAATTTGTATAATATTGGAATTAATTGTTCTTTAAATGTTTGGTAAAATTCACCCATAAACCCATCTGGCCCTGGGGATTTTTTCTTAGGGAGTTCATTAATAGCTTGTTCAATTTCTTTTTCTAATATGGGTTTATTTAAGGATTTTATTTCCTCTTCATTTAACCTGGGCAGTTTGTATTTTTGTAAATATTCATCCATTTCATTTAGATTGTCAAATTTATTGGCATACAGTTGGGCAAAATATTTCCTAATTATTGCTTTAATTTCCACTTCATTGGTGGTAACATCACCCTTTTCATTTTTGATACTGGTAATTTGGTTTTCTTCTTTCATTTTTTTAATCAAATTAACCAATATTTTTTCTATTTTATTGGTTTTTTCATAAAACCAGCTCTTAGTTTTATTGATTAATTCTATAGTTTTTTTGCTTTCAATCTTATTGATTTCTCCTTTAATTTTCAGGATCTCTAATTTAGTGTCTAATTGGGGATTTCTAATTTGTTCTTTTTCTAGCTTTTTAAGTTGCATGCCCAATTCATTAATCTCCTCTTTCTCTTTCTTATTCATGTAAGCATTTAGAGCTATAAATTTTCCCCTAAGCACTGCTTTGGCTGCATCCCATAGATTTTGGTATGTTGTCTCATTATTGTCATTCTCTTGGATAAAGTTATTGATTGTTTCTATGATTTCTTGTTTGGCCCATTCATTCTTTAGAATGAAATTATTTAGTTTCCAATTGATTTTCATTCTACTTTTCCCTGGCTCTTTCTTACATGTAATTTTTATTGCATCATGATCTGAGAAGGATGCATTTACTATTTCTGCCTTTCTACATTTGACTATGATGTTTTTGTGCCCTAATACATGGTCAGTTTTTGAAAATGTGCCATGTACTGCTGAGAAAAAGGTATATTCCTTTCTATCCCCATTCAATTTTCTCCAGACATCTATCATGTCTAACTTTTCTAGTAATCTATTCACCTCTTTCACTTCTTTCTTATTTATTTTTTGGCTAGATTTATCTAATTCTGAGAGGGGGAGATTCAGATCCCCCACTAGTATAGTATTACTATCTAATTCCTCTTGTAACTCATTTAACTTCTCCTCTAAGAACTTGGATGCTATACCACTTGGCGCATACATATTTAATATTGATATTACTTCATTATCTATAGTACCTTTAAGTAAGATGTAATTTCCTTCCTTATCTCTTTTAATGAGATCTATTTTTGCCTGCACTTTGTCTGAGATAAGGATTGCTACCCCTGCCTTTTTTACTTTAGCTGAGGCATAATATATTCTGCTCCAGCCTTTTACCTTTACTCTGTGTGTATCTCTCTGCTTCAAATGTGTTTCTTGTAAACAGCATATTGTAGGGTTCTGGTTTTTAATCCACTCTGCAATCGCTTCCGTTTTACTGCAGAGTTCATCCCATTCACATTCACAGTTATTATTACTGACTGTCTATTCCCCTCCATTCTATTTACCCCCTTTGTACTTTTCCCCCCTTCTTTCACCCTATTCCTCCTCACCGACGTTTTACTTCTTACCCCTACCTCCCCCGATCTGCCCTCCCTTTTTATCACCCCCCCTTTTCTTTACCCTTTTCTCCCTTGCTTTTGTCCTCCCTTCTATCAGTCCCCCCCTTTCCCTTCCCCTTTTGTTTCCCTAAAGAGTGAGTTAAGTTTCTTTATCCCAATGAACGTATATGTTATTCCCTCTTTGAGTCAAATCTAATGAGAATAGGGTTGAAACCATGTTCCCCCCTCTTTTCTTTCTCTCTATTGTAATAGGTTTTTTTTTCCACCTCTTCATATGATATAATTCATCCCATTCCACCTCCCCTTTCCTCTCCTCCCCATAGACTCCCTTTTTATCCCCTTAATTCTTTTGTATCATCACATCAAAGACAATTTATATTTATACCCTCTATATAAAGTCCTTCTATCTGCCCAAATACATTTACAATTCTTAAGAGTTATGAGTATTATCTTCCTGTGTAGGGATATAAACAGTTTAACCTAATAGGGTAACTTTTTTTTTTCCCCTCTGTTTACCTTTTTAAACTTCTCTTGAGTCTTGTATGTTGAGATCAAATTTTCTATTCAGTTCTGGTCTTTTCACCAGGAATGATTGAAAGTCTCCAATGTCATTAAATGTCCATCTTTTCCCCTGAAAGAAAATGCACATTTTTGCTGGGTAATAGATTCTCGGCTGCAATCCAATCTCCTTTGCCTTCCGGAATATCATATTCCAAGCCTTGAGGTCCTTTAATGTTGAAGCTGCCAGGTCCTGAGCAATCCTGACTGTGGCTCCATGATATTTAAATTGCTTCTTTCTGGCTGCTTGGAGTATTTTCTCCTTCACCTGATAATTCTGGAATTTGGCTACAATATTCCTTGGAGCTTTCCTTTTGGGGTCTCTTTCAGGAGGTGATCGATGGATTCTTTCAATGATGATTTTATCCTCTGATTCTATGATATCAGGGCAGTTCTCCTTAATAATTTCCTGGAATATGGTGTCTAGATTCTTTTTCTGGTCATGGCTTTCAGGCCGTCCAATGATTCTCAAATTGTCTCTCCTCGATCTGTTTTCCAGATCAGTTGTCTTTCCAATGAGGTATTTCACATTTTCTTCTATTTTTTCATTTTTTTTATTCTGCTTGACTGATTCTTGGTGTCTCATGGATTCCTTATCTTCCAACTGTCCCACTTTAATTTTTAAGGCATTGTTTTCTTCAGTGAGATTATGCACCTTTTTTTCCATTTGGCTAAGTGAATTTTTTAAGGTACTGTTTTCTTCAGTGAGATTATGCACCTTTTTTTCCATTTGGCTAAGTGAATTTTTTAAGGTATTGTTTTCTTCAGTGAGATTATGCAGCTTTTTTTCCATTTGGCCAAATGAATTTTTTAAGTCTTTGTTTTCTTCAGCTTCCTTTTCCAAGCTGCTGATTCTTTTTTCATAGTTTTTTTGTTTTGCTTTCATTTCTCTCCCCATTTTTTCTTCTACCTCTTGCAATTGATTTTTAAAATCCTTTTTGAGCTCTTCCAGGAAGGCTTTTTGTTCTTGCGACCAATTCACCTTCCCTTGTGAGGCTTCAGATGTAGACAATTTGAGGCTATTGTCCTCATCTGAGTTTGTTTTGGCTTCTTCCCTATTGATACAGAAGCTCTCAATGGAGAGGGCTCTTTTTTGCTTCTTACTCATTATTGCAGCTTATTTATTTATTCTTTAAGTTGAGGTCTGCTCTGGGGGCACCAGGGTCCCTGTTTTGGGCTTCTTGTGCAGGTGTATAGGTGCTGTGTGACCTGGCTTTTACTCTGAGGCCTTTATGGTGTGTGGAGATGCCCCGCCCTGCACTTCCTGTATGATTGTGCTCGGCCAGCCAGGAGCCAGACCCCAGGGTCTGATCCCGCCGTTCGTGGCCCTCTCGTCCGGTGCAGGTAAGTTTTTCCACTGTCCTTCTTGGCCACCAGATTTGTGAACCAGGTTCCGGGAGCCTCAGTTGTTCGGCTGTGGCCCGTAGTTCCTGCTGACTTGCCCCGACCCCCTCGGCGCTGGGTTGCTGCCCTGCGCTGGGCCTCCCTTTTTCCCGAGTCAGACCGACCTTTTCCTGAAGTCTTCTAAATTATCTCTGGTTGGAGGACTGTGTCTCTCTGTCTCTTTGCAGGTTCCGTAGTTTCAGAATCCGTCCAGAGGCTTGATTTAATGTTCGTTTTGAGGGAACAGAAGGAGAGCTCAGGCAGCTTGCTGCTTCCTCTCCGCCATCTTGGCTCCGCCCCCTCTGTTCTATATCTCTTGATTGGTTATAATTTTGTTCTTTATCAGTAGATATTATAAGTCAACTATACCATACTCTCCTAATTTGCTTATGATATCACCTTTTATGTCTAAATCATGTACCCAGGTTGACTTTATCCTGTATACAGTGTTTGTTGTTCAACATCTAGTTTCTATGCAATAGCTTTCCAGTTTTCTCAGACGTTTTTGTCAAATAGTGAGTACTTGCCCCCAAAGCTTGAATCTTTACAGTTATCAAACATAGGTTACTGTAGCCATTTACTACAGTGAAATTTTTACCTATTCTATTCCACTGATCCACCACTCTATTTCCTAGCCAGTACCAAATTGATTTGATAATTACTCCTTTGTAATACAATTTGAGATCAGGTCCTGTGAAGCTACCTTCCTTCACTTTTTTTATTGATTCCCCTAATATTATTGACCTTGTGTTCTCCCAAATGAAATTGGTTATTATTTTTTTTTCTATCTATTTAAGGTAATTTTTGGTAGTTCAATTGATATGGCACTGAATAAGTAAATTAATTTTGTTTGAACTGTCATTTTTATTATAATGACTTAGCCTTCCCATGATCAATTAATAGTCTTCCAATTGCTTAGATTTGACTTTATTTGTGTGAAAAGTGTTTTTGTAATTGTGTTCATGTAATTCCTTGGTTTTTCTTAGCAGATAGATTCCCAAGTATTTTTTATTGTCTACAATTTGAGATGAAATTGATCTTTCTATATCTTGCTGCTGGACTTTGGGGGTAATATATAAAACACTGATTATCCTAATACTTTTCCTAATAATGGAGAAGTCTTACATTCTTGTATAAATCTCATATGGTTGTAGTGTATGATTGTTGTGACATACTGATGTAATAGCCTTGCTAGCTTTTAATTTAAAAGTTTTGCATTAATATTCATTACGAATATTAATCTATAGTTTTCTTCTTTTTTTGTTCTTCCTAGTTTAGGTATCAGGACTTTATTTGTGTCAAAAAAGGAATTTGGTAGAACTCCTTTACCTACTATTTTTCCTAATTAGTTTATATAGTATTGGGATTATTTTTCTTTAAATTCTTGATAGAATTCACTTGTGATTTCATCAGATCCTGGTGATTTTTTTCCTAAGGAGTTCACTGATGGCTTGTTCAATTTCTTTTTCTAAGATAGAGTTATTTAAGTACTCTATTTCCTTTTTTATTAATTTGGGCAATTGATATTTTGTAAATATTCTTCCATTTCACTTAGTTTATTGGATATGTTGTCATATAGTTGGGCAAAATAGCTCCTAATAATTGATTTAATTTCATCTTCATTTGTGGTGAATTCAGTCTTGTCATTTTTGATATATGTAATTTGTTTTTCTTCTTTCTCTTTTTTTAAAAATCAAATTAACCAGTGGCTTATCAATTTAATTGCTTTCCTCCATAAAACCAGTTAGAGTTTTATTTATTGCCTCAATGATTTTCTTATTTTCAGTTTTATTAGTCTCTCCTTTGATTTTCAGCATTCCTAACTTTGTTCTAATTGGGGATTTTAATTTGTTCTTTTTCTAGGTTTTGTTGTTGTTGTTGCACACTCAATTCATTGATCTGTTCTTTCCCTTTTTCATTTGCGTATGCATTTTGAGATCTAAATTTTCTTCTAAGTACTATTTATGCTGTATCCCACAAATTTTGGAATGTTGTCTCAGTATTGTCATTCTCTTTAATGAAATTATAGATTGGTTCTATGATTGTCCTTTGAATCACTCATTCTTCAAAATTACACTATTAATTTCCTATTAAATTTTAATCTATGCTTCTATGGCCATTTGTTAAATGTAATTTTTATTGCATTGAAGTTAGTAAATGGTACTTTTAATATTTCTTTTCTGTATTTAACTATAAGGATTTTTATGCTCATAAAAACACGGTAAGTCTTTTGTTTTGTTTTGGTTTTGCGGGGCAATGGGGGTTAAGTGACTTGCCCAGGGTCACACAGCTAGTAAGCATCAAGTGTCTGAGGCCAGATATGAACTCAGGTCCCACTGAATCCAGGGTCGGTGCTTTATCTACTGCACCACCTAGCTGCCCCCAAATGGTCAGGTTTGATGAAGGTACAATATATAGCTGAGAAAAAATATCCTCCTTTGTATTCTCATTCAGTTTTCTCCAGAAGTCTATCATATCAATTTTTCAAAGATTCTATTCATGTCTTTTGTTATGGCTAGATTTATCTAGTTCTGAGAAAAGAGAAAGTTGAGGTACTTTGCTAGTATAGGTTTATTTTTATCTCCTATGATTAATTTAATTTTCCATTAAGAATTTGATTGCTGGGGCAGCTAGGTGGCGCAGTAGATAGAGCACAAGCCCTGGAGTCAGGAGTATCTGAGTTCAACTCTGGCCTCAGACACATAACACTTACTAGCTGTGTGACCCTGGGCAAGTTACTTAACCCCACTTGCCTCACTAAACAAAAAACAAAACAAAACAAAAAAAAAGATTTTGACTGCTACTCCATATGGTCCATATATGTTTACTTAACTATATATGGTATCTTTTAGCAAGATGTAGTTTCCCTACTTCTCATCTTTTAATTAGGTCTTGTGCTAGAAGAATGTTTCACTCTCAGGTTCTGTTGTCTCTGCCACTCCAGAATTTGATTGGAGGAGTTATTCTAAGTTCTTTGGAGGGAAGTGTTGAGTGAGATCTTTTGCGTGTTTCTCTAATTTACTAACTTGGTTCCCTTAATGTTAACTCCAAACCATTATTTCTTTGCAGTTATTTTTTTAAATCACTTGTCCATTTTGTGAGGGTTAGTTTCATGAATATTAAATCATATACTCTATAAATCCACTTAATGTGGGCAAACATAAACTATAATACATCATAAAACTATGAAACAAAACAGATTACTGAGTGTACTACTGTCATACCCTTTCAGTTGTGAAGCTCCCAAACTTCCATGAAAATACCTCACATGTTGAACATGTTATATTACTTTCAATGGCTTTGCATTCTATTGGAGAAAATATATCTGTGTTTATAGGGTATGTGTCATATTCATTCAATAACAAATGAGGAATATACATAATAGACAGTAAATCCTAATGAGTTTTCTTATTTAGGTTATATCTCTTGCTCACTTCTAAGAGTGGTTATGGTTGAATACAGATCCTCTTAGCTTTAGGCAAAGCACTCTCTACTATTTTATGCTGTCTCTGATGAACTAGTAAATAGTATGTTAAAAGTGAAAGTACAGAGCAGTGTAATACATTCTCATCCTTAGAATAAAATTTCAGGTAGTCCATGTTATACACTTTACTGAAAAATATGGTTTAAAACCAAAATATTTAATGGGAAATCAAAATTTTTAAATGATATAAAGGGCCATATTATCATATCTTTCCAAGTTGGGCAAGTTAATGTAGTTAATACTGTAAATGTTAGAAATACGCTCTTATGCTTCCCCAAATTTCATATATGGTAAGTATTTTATTGGATCTGAGCATACAGATAAGGAAAGGATTATGTGACCTAGTTTAGGGGAGTTCCATTAAAATGCAGCCTAAGAAATTCAAAATTAGTTCAACTTGGCAGCTAATGCTTAAGATATCAGAAGTTCCCAAATTTATATGAGTTCGATTGCCATCAAAATGATTATCATCATTTCCCACATGTGCCTTGTATCATTTGAAGCTAAAGAGATGATAAAATGGCTTCCTGCTGCTTTATTTGATATTTGAAAATCCACTGGGACCTCACCTGCCAGACCTAATCCTGATTCTTAAGATAATTTTAAATTTAACTCTGCTGTCCTGCTAGTATTGGGACTCCATTTTGTGATCTTTAAGAGTCACTGGTGTAGACTCAATAGATAACTGTCAATTAAAACTTTCCAGGAAGCTTCAGAGCATCAGACATGGCTATTGCCTGTGCAATGTACTGTAGGACAACGGACTGAAGTATTTTAAAATACAAAACAGAGTATGTTTAAGGGAGAGTGCTAGCTTTGTTTAACATATAAGGGTATTTCTCATTCACTCTGCTTTATAAACTTGACTTCTATGCCTTCTTTAAACCAGCCATGCGAGCTTAATGGTTCTTTCTATCTTTTCTACCTGAAGGTTAACCTAAGGTCTGGATTAGGTCAATAGACTATATAGCAGAAATCTATGCAGATGGGCTATTAAAGGAGATCAGAACTACTCAGCTATGTGATATTGCATCCATTTTCCCTTAATTCCTTTACTATGTGAGGTATTGTTCAGAAGGGTATTGGAAAGAAAAGACCTTAATAATGAAGGTGGAATATTGGACTGCTATCATATTAACTCACTTGAGTCTCTTAATTTTGGAAGCTACATGAATACCTCATCAAAACACATAAAGGAAACTCTTTTTCTACTGGTATGACCAGAGAAAATAATTAAGAATAGTAACTATGCAAATTATTCTTTAGTTGCTATTTTCATGAATTACAAAGCTGATCAACCTAGGAAATCAGTGATGTTGTAGAAAGAGGGTGAGACTTGTCCTTTCCAAGGTCACTAAAATTCTTAGATCCATTTTTTCATAGTGTTAATACTTGAACTCAGGATTTTTTCAAGTGAGTAACTTATTTCTTTTGAGGAAATTACTATTATTTTTTAAATAAGATAGTTTCACAATATTGGAAATATACATGACACCTCTCTCTGTGTCTCTCTTTGTCTCTGTCTCTCTTTCTGTCTGTCTCTCTACAAATAGAATGTTTCCAAATGTTATCCACCTGAATATGTTCAGTATTTTTAATTTTTGACACATTCATAATTTTAAAGTTTTGTCATTTTTTTTACATCTCCATAGTTTTCTCTCAGTAAGTCTCCCCTTTCCCCTTCAATAACAAAAAAGGAAAAATAAGAGGAAAGACTATGAATAACAAATAATACATCAAAAATGTGTAATATACCAATGTAATTTTGCAATATTAACTCTTTGGTGTATATGTTTTTCCTGGTTTAGATTGCTTTCTTGGCTCTTCCTTTATCTACATTGATTCATGTAGATCTTTTCATGTTTCTTTGTATTTCTTTCATTTTGATTTGACAGCATATTAAGATTCCACTATATTAATGTACCAGAATTTATTTAGCCACTCCCCAATCAAGGAACAATTGCTTTGTGTCCAATACTTTGACATCACAAAAAATGTTGCTACAAATATTTTGATGTGTATAGAGACTCTTCTCATCAGTAATATCTTTGGGGTTTAAACTTAGTAATCTAATTGCTTGGTTAAAAAGAATGATCATTTTATTGACTTATTTTTGCACTGTTCCAAAATGATTTTCAAAATAGTTATATTGATTCACATTTTCACAAACAGTACACTAGTATGCCTAGGTTTGCCAAATCACTACAGCATTTTCTATGCCAATGTTTTATGATCTTTGCTAATTTGTAGGGTATGAGATAAAAGCTCAGGGTTGATGTGCATTTCTTTTATTATTAGTAATGTAGATCATATATTCAAATGGTTACTAATAGTTTGAAATTGTCTGTGGGGAACTATCAATTAATATCCTTTGATCTCTATTAGAAAATGAAATATATACCAAACACCTATGAGAAATAATTGATTTGAAGATGTTCCCCTTTTCACCTCTTCCTTTCTTATTCTATATGTATCATCCTCCTAATCATCTATGGAAGGTTTTCACTTTCATGTAATCAGTATCTATTTTATCTCCTCTATCCTTTTTTATTGCAACTATTCCTTGTTTGGTTAAGAATATATCTCCTGTTCTTATAATATCTGTGCCTCTTCTCTTTTAATAGTATGATCATTGATATTAAAATCACATATACATTTATTATGTTTTTATGGTATAAGGTATAAGGCATTGTTCTAAGCCTAAGTTCTGTCAGGATGCTTTATATTTTTGCAGCAATTTAAAAAATATTAATATTTCTATCTTTTGACATTTGTTTGCAAAATCACTGTACCCTATTATGTAGTCAATTCTGTGAAATATGTATATTCTTTATCAATCCCATTTAGAAGATGACCTAGGTCATTTCATCATATCCCTTGGTTTCAATTATTGTCTATGCAGATGATTACCATAAATATATACCGAGCCCTAACATTTCTCCTGAATTCCAGATTCTTTTGAGATATCTATAATTCAATATGACATGTCAAAATCAGAAATCATTACTCCCACAAACAAACTCTTAACTCTCCAAATCTTCCATATTACTCTTGAGGATACCATTATCCTTCCATTTACTCAGGTTTGTAATATTGGTGTTATCCTTAATTCCTCACTTGCAGTCACTTTACATACTCAATATATTGTCAAGCCATCATTTCAACTTTCACCATAGCTCTTATATACATCTTTCTTTCCATTAGTATAGACAGCACCCTGGTTCAAGCCCTCATCTTCATACCTAGCTCAGTGTAATAGCATCCTGGTATTTCTCCCTCACCTAAGTCTCTCCCTTTTCCAATCCATCCTCAACTCAACTTCCAAAATGATTTTGATAAAGCAAAAGTTTGAGTAAATAATCCTCCTCATCAACAAATTCAATTTGTCCCCTATTACCATAGAATATACAAAATTCTTTGTTTGGCATTTAAAGCACTTTACAACTTCGCCTATCCTCCCCTTTCAATCTTCTTACTCTTTATTCCCTTCTATTATATTCTATTTTCCAAAAATACTGGCCTTATTGCTATTCCTTTTGCAAAACACTCAATATCTTTGCCTTTTTACTAGCTGTCCCAATATTTGTAATGCTTTCTCTCCCACCCTCTCCTTTCTTTTTCAGATCAACAAGAATTTATTAAGTGCCCACTATGTGCCAGGCACTGTGATAGTGCTGGGAATACAAAAGAAAGGCAAAACAAATAAACAAATAAACAAACAAACAACCCCCAAACCAAATCAAACAACAAAAACAGGGCCTGCTCTCCAGGTACTCACAGTCTATTGAGAGAGACAATATGCAAATAACTATGTACCAATAAGATACATACAGGATAAATTACAGATAATTCACAGAGGGCAAACTCTATCATCAAGAGAAATTGGTAAAAGCTTCTTGTAGAAGAACCCCATCTCCTTCTCCTGGCTTCCCCAGCTGCATTCAAGACTCAGCTTAAATTCAAACTCATCTAGGTAGCCTCCTCTGGTTTTTCCCACTTTTACTACATTTGCTCTTGGATTATGTCACATTTACTCTGTACATTTCTTACATGCACATAGTTCTTTGCATGCTGTGTCCTCCATTAGAATGTGAATTCTTTGAAGTCAGGAACTCTTCCTTCCTTCCTACCTTCCTTCCTTCCTTCCTTCCTTCCTTCCTTCCTTCCTTCCTTCCTTCTCCTCCTCCTCCTCCTCCTCCTCCTCCTCCTCCTCCTCCTCTCTCTCTCCCCCTTCTTTCCCTTCTTCCCTTCTATTTCAAGCACTTAGCAAAGGTCCTGGGATATTGTAGTCATATAATAAATACTTTTTAATTTTTTTATGGCTTTCTCAGGTTTCTCCCCAGTTTCATCTATCATCCACTTCACTACTAAAGTTATATCCCCCCCCCCATTTGTGAGAGCTTTAATTTAATTTAATTTAATTTTAATTTTAAGTTTTGCTGGGCAGTGAGGATTAAGTGACTTGCCCAAGGTCACACAGCTAGTAAGTGTCAAGTGTCTGAGGCCACATTTGAACTCAGGTTGTCCTGAATCTAGGGCCAGTGCTTTATCCACTGTGCCACCTAGCTAGGGGTCTTGCCCCCTTGTGAAAACTTTAATGGCACAAAATGTTTATGACTACAGCTTATACATATATTGTAGATTTTATATAATGTTACAAGGTGCTAATAGTTAAATTGATAAAGAATGCAGAATCACTTTGGCTCATTTAATTCCAATCATTACATCAAATTGTTCAATTTGTTGAAAGAATCTGAATGATGGTCTTCAACACTTTTCCCCAACAGTCAGTGCTTTACTGCAGCAAGCTAACTTAATTCTTTTTTCACTGTATGAGTTTATACATTTTTCTCTTGATCCTATTTATAAATATTTTAAACCAGTTTTCATTAAACATAAGAAAATTGAAGCCTGCATTTATTTTCAAAACTGTAAACAGATATAAAGCTTTTAAACAACATTTATCTTTACAAAAGTTCAACTGTTAATAGTTGAAACCCTTTTTAGATTACACATTGAACTGTTTTTGTTCTCTCAAAGTTTGGGAGACCAAGACTTCTACACCAAACTTCTAGCAGGGTTGTCAATAAATACTGCCAGTATCATCTTATGATAATAAGCTCTAGCCATTTTTATTTCAGTAAGATTCCAAGAACAGTTGATTTCACAGCTACCTGATATTTTAATACAAAACAAGATGTAATTAATTAGACCTTATAAGTAGAAACCTGTAAATTCACCAAACAAACTAGAACTCATTTGAGAGCTTCTCTCTAGGGAAAAAGAAAGAAAACAATCCTTTAAGAAAAGAGATGAAAGAAACAAAAACAACTTCATACATAGAAGGAAAAACTCCCAATACACCAAGTCCCAAATGCCATCTTTCATTTCTAGTCTATGCCTGAGACCTTCTCTACCAGAAGTGTAAGGGTTCTGTCTCATAGGAAAGACAACATTCAGCTACCACACTTGTACTTAAGAGCTTACCTTGCTTGGTCTTAAGCACCATCATGTTTTTGTGCAGTCGTCCTCCTGCAAGTTTCCAATGTGCCAGTCAACACCACGAAGCTTGGAGAGAAAATGGCCGCCAACCTGGTTTTAAATACATTTTTTTGCCACAGATTACTTTATTGTGTTTCTTTGTCTCACATTTTTTATAACTGTAAATTGTGAGGTTACAAGAGCTTGTGTGTCTTGAAAAATCACGGTTTGATGCGATACTTGCTAACCTGCTTGCTTCTTCAAAAGAGTGGTCATTGTCCTAAAGCAGTCAATATTTCTATGGGAATGCAGCAGCTCTAAACCAGGTGGGATTGAAAAGGAGGTAACAAACAGGGCTATGGACAAAATCACTTGTTGGTGGCATTAGAGTTGAAAAGAAGACTTTACAAATGTCTAGACAACTGTAAACTTGAGGTCTTACAGGTCAAAAGGGAATGACGTAATGAAAATGCTTCCCAAGAATTTGAATAAAATACTGAATCCCAAGAGGAGTTGGAACTTGGATACGTAAAAAGAGGGTCTTGGGCTGGGGCATGCTTAGAATGGTCTCGAGTTCAAGCACTTTGTGGGGCATGTCCATCCAGGGCTCTCCTCTTCCTCAGTAGGTGCTAGTAGATGGGGAACTCAGTCGTTTTCCAATATAGATGTCTAGTCCCAAAGCCAAAACATGAAATGAACAACGATGGAATGAACACTTTAAGAAATTGTGCAGAGAAAATGCCCTTTTTCTTCATGGCTCTACTTTTCCTCACACATACGAAACAGAACGTCTAGGATGGCAGAAGTGGAATTCCTTGGGGGATAGCGGTGCTCTCAGCTGGACTGGCCCAGCCTTGTACCTAGTCCACACTTTTCTGCAAAGCTTCCATTTCTTTTTCTCCTTCTGGAGAGCTGTGTTCTCCACTGGTGTGCATGTCCACATCAATTATTATCAGACCATCTTCTTGTGGGGAAGGGGTGTCGCAGTAAGAACTGCCTCTGGAGCTACTCTGACCTGATTCATGCCGGGAATTCCAAAGAATCTTCTCCGTGTCTCCATTGTGAATGGAGGATGAGGAGGGAACATGCTCTAGACCCCCATTTTTTCCATTCCCTTTCCCATCTTTGCCATTGAAGTTCTAGGCCAGAAACTATTGAGGCCCACGAATGGGGCCAGTGGCTCCTCGCCCTCATTGTAGTTAATCATTGTTGGGCAGTGGTACCGGCAGTCTAAAATTATGTTTCTAAAGCGTAGGTTTGACCATGTCATTTAATTGTTCAATAAATTTAAATGCCCCCCTGCTGCCTCTTTGATCAAATGTAAACTTTTCTCCTTAGCTTCAAATCCTTGCACAGTCTAGACACAACCTGCATTTATTTCTACCGTATTATATATTACTTCCCTTTCCACATTATAGAGCTCAAGCCGACTGGCTTTCTTGAGGTTCCTCATTTAAAATCTCCCATCTCCCATTTTTATGCCTTTGCACTGGTTGTTGCCCAAATGTTATCCCAAATCTCCCAAATGTACTACTATCTCTACCTCCTGGAATCCTTTATCTCTTAAACAAAAACAAAACAAGAAATCCTAATGCACATCAATTGGGGAATGGATAAACAAGCTGTGGTATGTGATGGGATGGAATATTATTGTGCTATAAGAAATGACAAGCACGATGGTTTCAGAGAGTCTAGGAAAGACTTTTTATGAACTGAGGTATAGTGAAGTAAGCAGGGAATGGTGTACACAGTGATAGCAACATGGTGTGATGAGCTGTGAATGACAATTATTCTCAGCAATACACATGATCCAAGACAATCCCAAAGGACTATTGATGAAACATACTACCAGCTTCCAAAAAAGAACTGATATGGATTTAAACACAGATAAAGCATGCTATTTTTCACTTTCTTTCATTTAAACCTTTTTTTTTTACAGAATTACTAATATGGTAACATTTTACAAAATCAAACATGTATAACCCATATCTGATTGCTTACAATCTCAGGAAGGGCAGCGCAGAAGGAGGGAAGGAGGGATAAAAATGGGAACTCAAAACTATAAATAAAAATGTTTATTGTTTAAAAAAAGAAAATATTTCATTCTTTTTTATGTAAAAAAACCCTAAAACCTGCTGAAGAGACTACAATTTCTGGGTATAGCCTTTGCTGATTCACCCAGAATCATAAAAAATTGATAAATATTTTGCATATACATATTTATATTATCATAATTCCCTCTCATATAGTGTAAGGACCTTGAAAGCAGGGACTATTTCCTTTTTGTCCTTGTATGTCATCATGCCTAAGACAGTGCCTGGAAATTAATGAATGCTCTTCTATTGGGGAAGGAAGGAAACCAGCATTCACTGATATTAAGCACAGCTAGGTTATGGTAGGTGTTAAATAAATGCTTATTCCCCTCCCCTTGCTCACCTACTATGGATCATGTGCTTTGTGTTTTATAAACATTATCTCATTTGATCCTCCCAACAAGCATGAGAGGTTAGCACTATTATAATTCCCATTTTCTAGTTTAGGAAACTGAAGCAGACAGATGTTAAATAACTGGCTCAGTGTCACCCACTTGGCAAGTGTCTGAAAATGAATTTATTTTTTTTCCTGATTCCAATCCTGACACTCCATCCACAGTACCACCTAGCTGCCTCTTGAGGCAAAGATCACACAGATTCTCTTAACAAATACAATACTCCTTCTTCTCCTCCTTTTTTTAAAAAAATGAACGTTTTCTTCTTCTGTCTCTTCCTACCTGACTGATGAATCATTTTTCATTCTATTTTTTTTCACGAATATCAATAGCCCAACCACCACTAGATATGGGAATATTTTCTTATTCTCTGTCTCTCTCTGCATCTATCTCTGCATCTCTCTCTCGTCTGTCTCTGTCTCTGTTTCTCTCTCTCTCTCTCTTTTATAGATATCGTGGTTTTAACTATCATCTCAATGTAGAACACCCTAAAAACATGTATATGTTCTGTAGTTTTTCATGCCCAACAACCTGCTAGATATTATTACCTAGATGTCCTATGAGTATCTCAAAGGCAAGATAGCTAAAACAGTAGCCATGGTTTCCTCTAGATCCATTTCTCCCAAATTATCTATTTATGTAGAAGATATGCATCTTTCTAGTCACTCAGATTTTTGACCTGTCATGTTTTATTCTTCCCTTTAACTAAACCATTTCTATCCAATCACTTCTCAGGTCTTATTAGATCTACTTCCAAAGTATCCTTCATTATTAGATCTGTCTATTCACAGCACCAGTATCCTTTTTCAGGCATTCATCACTCCTTGTGTGGACTATTGTTATAGTCTCCTATCTTGAATCTCTTCCTCAAGTATCACTCATTTCCATTTTACCTTTCACACCTTTGTCAAAATGACACTTTTAGAAAACAGGTTCAACCATATCAGTGTCCTACTTCAAAAGCTTTGCTAGTTCCTATTACCCCTAGGACATAATAAAAATTCCTTTGTCCCTTAAATCACATTTCCCATATGCGACATTTCATCTCTGTGCCTTTGCAAAACCTGATTTAAGGCCTGTAATAATCTTCATCTTTACCTCTTCCTTTTGGAAACCCAAGTTACCTTCAAGATTTGGCATAAGTACAGCCTTCAATAAAATGTCCTGTTTTTCCTACTTCTTGGAAGTCCCCATCTTTCAAATTATGCATTTACTTGTTTTAAAAATAAATCTTATGGGGGCAGCTTGGTGGCACAGTGTATAAAGCACCAGCTCTGGATTCAGGAGGACCTAAGTTCAAATCTGGCCTCAGACACTTGATACCTACTAGCTGTGTGACCCTGGGCAAGTCACTTAACCCTCATTGCCCTGCAAAAAAAAACCCCAAAACCCCAAAAAACAAAAAAACTAAAAGTAAATATTATTAGTGTGTTTGCTTTCTTCTCAGTAGAATCTAAACTCCTAAAGGACAAGGGCTGTTCCATTTTGTCTTTATATCACCAGTTTATAAGATATAATAAACACAGAGTAATCACGTGTTGAATTGAAATGAATTGAATTGCAGTTATAATGAGCTAATCTGAAGCTATATGACCTTGGGCAAGTCACTTACTTTCTTTGACTCTTAATATCCTCATTTATAAAATGGGGTTAATAAAACTTCTACTAATTTACATAGAAGAATAAAGAAAGTATTTTTTAAGTCCCAAAGAGCTCAAAAATGTGTGATTGTGGGTAAATCCATGTTACCCATTTTAAAATTATTTGTTTAGCCTCTGATAATGAGTAATTATTCCAATGAAGAA
Organism: Dromiciops gliroides; assembly: GCF_019393635.1. Lineage (NCBI taxonomy): Eukaryota > Metazoa > Chordata > Mammalia > Microbiotheria > Microbiotheriidae > Dromiciops > Dromiciops gliroides. The sequence goes on along the minus strand of NC_057864.1, from coordinate 321,364,232 downwards.
GCAGGTACCTCAAACCCTGAAGAAGAGGGGCCACCCGTCTTTATATTCCATCAAATATGTTACACAATCCTGTGAACTGGGAATAGTACATGTTTCCTGTATGTAGAAGGCCACCCCCCCATCCCACTCCCTCCCCAGTTCCCAGTTCTGTCATCCATTTCTTTCTTGAACACAGTAGTCACAATAAGAATTGTTCCCCTATGGTATGCACTACAGAGGTCACACATTAATACTGAGGATTAGAAGTTATGTTAAATTAATTTAGATAATTTAATTTTATTCCTTATAGTGTTATTTTTTTTCTGAATTAACCATAACAATCATCCAAATGAGGCATTTTAGTTATGTTTCCTATTCTGAAAATGGGTCATTAATTTTTAAGTCTTTTGCCATTTAGGGGAAAAATACCTCCTTGAGAATGAGTTTTGAAAAGTTTAAAGCTATATTAATTGCTGAAAACTGGCTTCCTGCAGTTATAGGACACAAATTACCTTGGATAATTGAAATTAAACACCTACTGTTATTAGATGGTTTAAAAAAAAACTTTCTAAATTACTGTTAAAATTTTGCAGTGTTTATGACATGTTTTCTTTATTCCTAATATTGCAGAATGCTGTTTTATGAATTATCTGAAGGAATTTGCAATGCTAATTATTTGCATCCATTGGACTCTGAATTGGGAAACATATGCTACCCTGATAACAATTTTATTATTCCCAATAACATATGTAAGAGAGTACCAAAGGCATAGTTTTCCTCCATATATGAGAAAATGTAATTACAGATAAAATACCAAGATCATACATGAAGACTATTGCCTACAGTCATGTGTTAATAAACAGTGCAAAATGCTGCATACTTTAATTATTAGTATCCAATTCATATCTAAAAGGAGAACAATGGACTAAAACATGATGACCATGTAATACCTATTTATTAGTGCTATTGAGGAATAGAGTCATGCATAGATCTAAATCTGGAAGGCACCCCAGGGGCTAATTAGTCCAATTGCCTCATTTTATAAATGAGGAAATAGAAATTCAGGGAAGTTAACTGACTTGCACAAGGTCACTCAGCTAGTATCAGAGATCAGATTTGAATGCAGGTCTCCTTACTCCAGAATCAGTGCTGAAAGATAGGAAGAATTGTTTCACCTATTTCTTTTACATTTGGTGGGCTTTAAATCCTAGAATTCAAGTGCAAATCCCTCATTTTACAAGTGAGAAAACTGAACCCAGGAAAAGATTAAATGTCTTGCCCTATGTCATTCAACTGCACTGTTAGAGTACTAAGACTAGAAACTAGATCTTCTGGTCTTTTTTTTCCCCACTATCCCACAAAATCTGTTTTTAATAATGAATAGTATGTGTTACATTCATAGTAATCAGTAAATTTCAAATGTCAAAGGTCTAAAATCTCTTCCCAATGAGTGGTAAGGAGTTTGGGCCATTTGAGGTTATCCATTTGAAGCCACTGAAGGGTTTGGGGTTTTCTTTTCTTTTCTTTTCTTTTCTTTTCTTTTCTTTTCTTTTCTTTTTTTTTGGTTTTGTATTTGTTCTGTTTGTTTGTTGTTGTTTTTATTAGGAAAATGGCTACATCCGAATCAAGCATTAGCAAACCTAACGGCATTTTGTATGAGAGGAGATATGAAAGAAAAGGATATTGCTTAGTTTTGATATAATTTCCATTGCTTAAAATTGATTATAATAGGCATGGAACTCCATTTGGTACCATAAAGCACACCTATGCTCATTTTATTTAAGGAGCTATTAAAAAGAATAGGTCTTTTGTATGTGTTACTTTTTCACAATCCTCCTTGACAACATTTGATTTTTATTGGATTATGTCTGCATTTTACCTGGTAGTTTGAGGGAGGCCTTTTTAGGTTTTCTAATCCTTTTTCTTCTTGCTAGACCCAGAAAATTGGGTTCTCTTGTTGTTTTTCATGGAATTTTTGTAATAGCACTCATTTTTTTATTGTATTTTAAATGTGCCCAGAGGCTCTGTGATCTATATCTGTAAATTTAAATGTAGGTCTAGCCATTTAGAAACAAATGAGAAAATAAATAAAATATGTAACAGGCAGGCAAGATATATAGCTGAGCAAAACACATTCTGATTGTCCATTGGAAAACATGGGAAATTTTGTCATCTTCAATTTACCCAGCTTCATTCCGACCAAAACTTTTTAGACACAAATAATGATGTGTAGAATGGAGATGTGGTTTATGAAACTGTGGAGATTTTTTTTTTTTTTTTTGCATTTTCCCCCGAAGCAGGATATAAGCACAAATGCCATTCAGCTGGAACACTGACAACAAGTTGAACACAAAGGGTCCTGACCTCGTTGAAACAGTTATTTATGGTGAGGCAGTGTCTGCAAATAGCATCCATTAGGACTAAATGTCTAGTGCATGAGTTGGGAAAAAGGCACCTTCACATATACACATAATATCCTGATTAGGTTCCTGGGCCTGAACTTAGTGAGCTAAGTATAAAAAAAAAAAAAGTTCTATTTACTCCCAGTCCAGAGCATTACAGGATGCATTCTGCTATCTCCATATAATCAGTCCTGGGTAGAAAAGATAACATTTTGGAAGTAGAGAGAGAACAGTAATATTTGAATGGATTTTTTCCCCCAAATTCTTCCTTTAATGGGTGATTTTTCTCCTCTTTTAAATATACTGAACTCTTAGGCATTTCAGTATAATAAAAAGTGTCCTTCAATCTCTATCTCTCTTACATTGCTGTTAAAACAGGGAGCTAATTAATTTTACAGAATCTGAATCTTTAAAGTTAAAAGCCTCTCAGGCTGAAGTAGACATGTAAGGCAGTGGTAGAAACATTTGGTATTTGATGAAATCTGGGAAAACCTCTGGTTTTTCATGTATACTCTTTCTTATTTAGAAAATTCATTTTTACACTAGCCATTTCTTCTCCTTCTGCCTGGTATCCCTTCTTTTATGTTCTTCCCCTTCCCAGGAACTTATGCTTCTTACCTTGTGACACTGGAAGTAAGGGGCCAACCAGGCTAGACTGAGGAGAACCCTACCTATCCCCCAAATTGCAGGAGATTTCCTGATTCTGGGGATACACTGATCCCACAAGTGCCCTGAGATGCCATGAAACATGTACTATTGATGCACCTTGCAATCTAAAGCCCTTTTGGTTTCTTTTTTTCCTCCATAATTTGAAAACCATACTACTTAAGGCTCATTGTTGACAACCCTTACTTGCAAGGGTTCTTAACAGAGATTCCTTAACAGGGCAATAAAATTGTGCATACCCTTTGATCCAGCAATTGCATTACTAAGTTTATATCCCAAAAACATTCCCAAAAAGAGAAAAAAGGCCTATTTGTACAAAAATATTTATATCAGCACTTTTTTGTGGTGGCTAAGAATTGGAAATCAAAGGAATGCTCATCCATAGGGGAATGGCTAAACAAACTGTGGTATATGATGGTGATGGAATATTATTGCACAATAAGAAATGATAAGCAGGATGATTTTAGAAAAGCTTGGAAAGACATGTATGAAATGATGTATTGGGAATGAGCAAAAATCAATTGAACATGGTACAAAGAGACAGCAATATTATTTGTTGAAGAACTGTGAATGATTGGACTATTCTCAATAATACAATGATCCAAAAAATTCTCAAAGGACTATTGATAAAATATACTATCCACATCCAAAGAAAGAACTGATATTTATGGAACAGACTGAAGTATGCTATTTTTAACATTCTTACATTTTTATGATTATGTTTTCTTGTACAAAGTGTCAAGTATGGTGATGTTTTACGTGATCATGCGTGCATGGCCCATATCAGATTGTTTGCAGTCTCCGGGAGGGAGAAGGGGAGGGATTATTCTCTAATACTATTCTATTGTATTATGGAAATGTTTGTTTCATTTAAGTTCAGAATAAAATAAATACTTTAAAAAAACAAGGATTCCATTTCTTTGGAATAGAACTTAGTGGAAGGTAATTCTAAAATCTTGTTTATTATGATAATTCTGATAATTTAATGTGATTCAGGATTCATCTGTACTGGTCAGTAAGATGGCCAAAATGATAGTTATGCTATGGTATGAAGATTTCACATGGATCCCAAGGGTGCTTTTGGAATACTCTATTTTGGTCAGGCATGGTGGTGCATGCCTGTAATTCCATGGTTATAGAAGAGACTGAGATTTGCAAGTGACTTGAGCTCAGAAATTCTAAATTTACTGGGCTATACCAATTGAGTAGGTACACTATGTTAGGGACCAGTATTGTGAACCCCATGAAGTGTCAGCACAGTAGGCTATCCAAACTGGGGCAAATTGACCCAGATCAGAAAAGGAGCATGTCAAACCTCCCATTAGTTGTTTTGGGCATAGTAGCCCTTTGCAATTCCATCTTGGGTGAAATGGGTGAGACCTAGTCTTTTAAAAAACAAATTACTTTTCCTACCCAACACTCCCATTTTTGAAGAATGCAGGATTTTTCTTATTATTATTGGGATGCTGGCTCTCACCTATAACAACTGTACCCTATAATGAATGGGTTCATAACCTGAGATTCATAGACCTCTTATGAACATATTTTAGCTGATCTATGAACTTGTATATGAAAAGATACATCTTCATTTTACTATAATTGTTTCTTTTGTAATCATATGCATTTTGTTTTGTATCTTTAAAAATATTATTCAGAGAAGGGCTCAACAGGTTTCACTAGTTTCAAAGTAGTCTATGACTCACAAACAGCTAAGAACACCTTCCTCATTAAATTCTTTTTTTGTGTCTTCCCAGTTGCACTTTGAAGGTGTCAGTCTTGGACACAGAATCTCAGTTAAATTGGCCTCGTTGTTCCTGCCTTCTTTTTTCTATTCCCTAGGATTTCTCAGTTTAGCCCCCATGCTCTTCCCTCAAGCATACAAAAAAAAATAGTATTTTTGTTTTAAGTATCATTAGCTGGCCTTCCTAAGTTTTCTTTGAATTACCTAAATCGCAATAATGGACCCTGACAATATCATAGAACAACTCTCTTAGGTATTATAAATATATAAATATATGAACCAATAGAAATAGTAACCAAAAGTAAGCAGTTAGGACAAGTAGATTCATAATGGAAGAGCAATGTATTTCTATTGGAGACCTTAAAGGTCAAAATGTCAATCAAGGGGGCCTATTCCTGATATATACCATACCTAGCAGTAAGTCACTGCTGGAATATAACTTAAACAATAAGGATAAGACAATTTCAGAAGAGGGATATCCCTTATAGTTGGATGTTACCAAGGGAAATTTTTGAAAGGATATGGGAAAATATGTGGGTTTTGATGGAGAGTTAAAACATAAAGTCAGTAATAGAGAGAACATTCTAGATGGGGCAAAGAGTAACAACATAGCCACAAGACACATTTTAGGGACAGATCAAATAAGCCAAAGGGGGAATTTCTATAAGCTATTAGTAAGAAATGAAGTTGAAATGAGATTTGGGAAACAGATTATAGGGTTCCTTGGAAAGGTTATTTTGCCCTTCCTTTTTTTGGTTTTTCTCTTTTAATCTCATTAAATGGTACTTACAACTTCGTTGAAAATAATTTCTCTATTCCCTCTTGTCTTAACTATTTAAAAACCATCGTGCCAAAAGATTATCTTTCAAATAAAACTCATCATTTAGCATCTGCTCCAATTTAGAAACTTTTAATGCTGCCTAGTTGCCTCCAAGATAAATACAGTTTCTGGAATTTGCTCTTTTTTAATACATAGATTATTTATTACATAGAGTCAGGTAAATTTTGGGTTAAATTATTTTCATAGGATAATAGATTTAGCAACAGAGAAATTTAAGAGATTATCTAGTCTATTCCTGTCTTTGTATATAGGAGGTAACTGAGTCTCAGAGAAGTGATTTATACAAGGTCACAGAAGTCACAAATAAGTAGCAGAGATGAATACAAATCTACATTGTTCTCTGACTCCAGATCCGGTGCCCTTGTTGCTGTGCTATGCTGCCTATTCATCTAATGTCACAGAGATATCCAAAGTTGAGGTGGGGTTTTAATGAGCAAATGGATTTAAAGAACTTTATAAACCTTAAAGTGCCATATAAATGCCAGTCGTTGTTACCATCATTGTTGTTGTTGTTGTCGTCATCATCACCCTATAGTCACAGACACTCTAGTCTGGTGATGATTCCATTTCCTGAGCCTTCTAGTCTGTTCTTGCTGAGCTCAACCAATGCTTATGGAGCAATACAGAGGTATGCTAGTTAATGTTTCACAACTGGGATGGGCATGAGGGGTGAGGGAAATTATTTCCATATACCATTAAATTTAATCACTATTATCAATATATTTTAAGTCTAAACAAACAAGAAGATAAGACCGTCTCTACTCTCAAGGAACTTACATTTTAATAGAAGAGAAAACATTAAAGGTGGGGATAGTTTAACATGAGGAAAAGTATTAACACAATTGATTATGTCAATAACAAAACTAACAAAAATCATATGACTATATCAATGGGTGCAGAAAAAGCCCTTGATCAAATTTAATACTCATTCCTATTAAAACACTTGAAAGCATAGGCATAAATGGATTATTTTAAAATGATAAGGCATAAGTAATCATTATTTACAAAGGAGAGTAAACAGTAGCTTGCCCAAAAAGATCAGTAGTGAAATAAGTATGCCCATTATCATCAATATTTTTCAATTTTACATTAGAAATTCTAGCAAAAGACATAAGAGAAGAAAAAAGACACCAAAGGAATGAGAATGGGCAATAAAGTAGTAAAACTCTCTTTTTTTGCAATGAAATGATGATATATCTGGAAAATCCTAGAGATCCAACCAAAAAGCTAGTTGAAACAATGAACAACTTTATCAAAGTGGCAAGATATAAAATAAACCCATACAAATCACTATTTCTATATATCATCAACAAAACCCTGTAAGAACATATAGTAAGTGATACCCCACTTAGAATAATCATAGCATAAAATACCTGAGAGTATACCTTCCAGGCCAAACCCAGGAACTACATGAAAATAATTATAACACACTTATTTTTAACCTTTTTTCCATAACAGTATTTTATTATATTCCATTTGCATGTAGAGATAGTTTTCAATATTTGTTTTTATAAGATTTCTAGTTTCAAATTTTTCGCCCTCCCCACCCTCCCTCCATCCTCCCCAAGACAGCAAGCAATCTGATATAGGTTATATATGTACAATCACATTAAATGTATTTCTGCATTAGTCATTCTGTGTAAGAAGAATCAGAGCAAAAAAGAAAAACAAAAACAACATAGAAATAATATGGTTCAATCTGCTTCTGGAGTCCATAGTTCTTTTTTTCTGGATTTGGAGAGCATTTTCCATCATGAGTTCTTTGGAACTATCTGTCACAGTTGATCAACACTCAATGTTGGTGATACTGTGTACAATGTTCTCCTGGTTCTGCTCATCTTTCTCAGCATCAGTTCATGTAAGTCCTTCCAGGTTTCTCTGAAATCTGCCTGCTCTTTGTTTCTTACAGCATAATAGTATTCCATTACATTCATATACCACAACTTGTTCAGCCATTCCCCAATTGATGGGCATCCCCTCAATTTCCAATTCCTTGCCACCACAAAAAGAGCAGCTATAAATATTTTTGTACATGTGTATCCTTTTACCTGTTTTATGATCTCTTTGGGAAAAAGACGTAATATTGGTATTTCTGGATCAAAGGGAATGCACAGCTTTATAGCCCTTTGGGCATAATTCCAAATTGCTCTCCAGTATGGTTGGATCAGTTCATAGATCCACCAACAATACATTAGTGTTCCAATTTCTCCACAGCTTCTCCAACATTTGTTATTTTCCTTTTTTGTCATATTAGCCAATCTGACAGGTGTGAGGTGGTACCTCAGAGTTGTTTTAATTTGAATTTCTCTAATCAATAGTGATTTAGAGCATTTTTTCATATGGCAATAAATAGCTTTGATTTCTTCATCAGAAAACTGCCTGTTCATATCCTTTGACCATTTCTCAATTGGGGAATGACTTGGATTCTTATAAATTTGATTTAGTTCCTGATACATTTTAGAAATGAGGACTTTATCAGAAGTACTATCATTGATTCTGTTTGTATAAAAAATGTAATTAAAATCATTCATTTTGTATTTTATAATATTCTCTGTCTCTTATTTGGTCATCAATTGTTCTCCTTTCCATAAATCTGAGAGGTAAATTATTCTTTGCTCTCCTAATTTACCTATGCTATCACCTTTTGTGTCTAAATCATGTACCCATTTTGACCTTATTTTATTATAAGGTCTATGATGTTGGTCTATGCCTAGCTTCTGCCATACAATCTTCCAGTTTTCCCAGCAGTTTTTGTCAAATACTAAGTTCCTATCCCAGAAGCTGGAGTCTCCGGGTTTATCAAACAGTACATTACTAAAGTAATTTACTACTTTGTCTCCTGTGCCTAACCTATTCTATTGATTGGCCAAACTATTTCTTAGCCAGTACCAAATAGTTTTGATGACTGCTGCTTTATAATAAAGCTTCAGATTTGGTGCAGCTACCCACCTTCTTGTCCATTTTTTTTTTTCAGTAGTTCCCTTGATATTCTTGATCTTGAATAGTTTACCTCTCAGATTTATGGAAAGGAGAATAGTTTATGACCAAACAAGTGATAGAGAATATTATGAAATGCAAAATGGGTAGTTCTGATTACATTAAATTAAAAAGTTTCTGCATAAACAGAAGCAATGTTTCCAAAATTAGAGGGGAGGCAGAAAGCTGGGAAGCATTGTTTTTGTGAGGCAATGGGGGATAAGTGAGTTGCCCAGGGTCACACAAGTAGTAAGTGTCAAAGGTCTGAGCCCGGATTTGAACTCAGGTCCTCCTGATTCCAGGGCTGGTGCTCTATCCACTGTGCCACCTAGGTGCCTTGCGTAGCAATTTTTATAGCCAGTGTTTCTGATGAGGGCCTCACTTCTAAAATATATTGGAACTGAATCAAATTTATGAGAATCCAGATCATTCCCCAATTGAGAAATGGTCAGGGGATATGAAGAGGCAGTTTTCTGATGAAGAAATCAGGGTTATCTATTGTCATATGAAAAATGCTCTGAATAACTATTGATTAGAGAAAGGCAAATCGAGACAACTCTGGGGAGCTACCTGACATCTATCAGATTGGGTGGTGTGGCAGAATGGGAGAATGACAAATGTTGGAGAGGCTGTGGAGAAATTGAAATGCTAATGCATTGTTGGTGGAGCTGTGAACTGGTCAGGCCATTCTGTGGGGCAATTTAGAGCTTTCACAGAATGATTAATGCAGAAATATGTTTAATGTGATTGTACATATATAGCCTATATTGCATGCTTGCTTTCTTGGGGAGGGGTGAGGAAGGAGAGGGAGGGACAAAAATTTGAAACTAGAAATCTTATAAAAACCTATGCTGAGAACTAGCTCTACATGTAACTGGAAAATAATGAAATATTTTTATGGAAAAAGTAAAGCAGAAGCAGTTCCAACCAAAAAAAAGAAACAAAAAATATTCTTCTGTCTGTATTCAGACACCATCAGTTCTTTCTCTGGAGATGGATTATATTTTTCACAAGTCTTTCAGAGTTTCTTAGATCATTGTGTTGCTGAAAATAGCTAAATCATTCACAGCTGATCATCTTACAATATTGCTGTTACTTTGTACAGAGTACATTTCACTTTGCATCCAATCATGTGTCTTTTCACGATTTCCTGAGAGCATTCTACACATCATTTCTTATAGCGCAATAGTGTTCCATCATAATCTTATCCCACAATTTGTTCAGTCATTCCCTAATTGTTTGGCATCTCCTCAATTTCTAATTCTTTGCAACAGAAAAGGGAAGCCATAAATATTTTTGCATATATAGGTCCTTAACTTTTTGTTTTTTATCTCTTTTTGGATACCAACCTAGTAATGGTATTACTAGGTCAAAGAGTATGCATGGTTTTATAGCCCTATGGCCATGATTCCAAATTGCATTATAGAATGTTTGAATCAGTTTACAACTCAAACAACAGTGCATTAATGTCTCATTTTCCCCATATCCCCTATAACATTTGCCCTTTCCCCTTGGGGTCGTATTACCTAATCCAATAAGTATGAGGTGGTACCTCAGAATTGTTTTGACTTGCATCTTTCTAATCAATAGTCAGTCAGAGCATTATTTTTTCATATGGCTAAAGATAGCTTTGATTATTTCATATGAAAACTCCATATCCTTTTATCATTTATCAATTGGGGAATGACTCTCATTTTGTTAAATTTGATTCAGTTTTCTATGTTTGAAAAATGAGGCCTTTGTCAGAAAAAAATATGCTTCAAAATTTTTTTCAAAGTTACTTTTGCTAAATCTATCTCCCTTGAGCTTATTCCCTTCCCATGACATTTAATTTATTCTCTATCTCCTTTCATCCTGTCTCTCCTAAAAAGTGTTTTGCTTCTGATTGCCTACTCCCCCAATCTACCCTCCCTTCAATCATACCCCCCCACCACCCTTATACCCTTCCCTTCCTACTTTCCTGCAGGGTAAGATAGATTGCTATACATAATTTAGTGTGTATGTTATTCCCTCTTTGAGCCAATTCTGATGAGAATAAGGTTCACTCATTTCCTGGCACCTGCCCCATCTTCCCCTCCACTATATAAGCTTTTTCTTGCTTCTTTTATGTGAGATTCTTTACCCCATTCCATCTCACCCCTTCCCTTTCTTCGAGTGCATTTCCCCCCACCCCTTCATTTTATTTTAAAAATTTTTTAAAAGATATCATCACTTTATATTCAACTCACACCTGTGCCCTCTGTCTAAATATAACCCATTCAGTATCCCCAATAATGAGAAAGTTATTTTGAGTTACAAGTATCTTTCCATATAGGAATGTAATCAGTTTAACCTCTTAATATCTCTTTTGATTTCTTTTTCCTGTTTACTTTTTATGCTGAACTGGAGTCTTGTATTTGAAAGTCAAATTTTCTATACAGCTCAGTTGATTCTTGTTGGTAATCCCAGTTCCTTTGTCCTCCAGGATATCATATTTCAAGCCCTCTGATCCTTTAATGTAGAAGCTGCTAAATCTTGTCTAATCTGGCCTGTTGCTCCATAATATTTGAATTGTTTCTTTCTAGCTGCTGCACTTAATCTGGAAGCTCTGGAATTTTGCTATAATATTCCTGGGACTTTTCATTTTGGGATCTCTTTCAGGAGGTGATCAGTATATTCTTTCAATTTCTATTTTACCTTCTACTTCTAGAATATCAGGACAATTTTCCCTGACAATTTCTTGGAAAATGATGTTTAGGCTCCTTTTTATTTAATCGTGGCTCTCAGATAGTCCAAAATTTTTCTTTTTTATCATAAAAGTATTTTGTCATTTTCTAGTTACAGTCCAATAACTTTCAAATCATGTCTCCTAGATCTATTTTCCAAGTCTATTGTTTTTCCAATGAGATATTTAACATTGCCTTCTATTTTTTCATTCTTTTGCCTTTGCTTTATTGTTTCTTGATTTCTCATAAAGTTGTTAGCTTCCATTTGCTCAATCCTAATTTTTAAGGAGTTATTTTCTTCAAAGAGCTTTTGTACCCCCTTTTCCATTTGCTTTTCAAGGCATTCTTTTCTTCATTGACTTTTTGTACCTCTTTAACCATTTGGCCTAGTATGTTTTTTAAGGTGTTCTTTTCTTCAGTAGTGTGTGTGTGTGTGTGTGTGTGTGTGTGTGTGTGCTTCCTTTGCAAAGCTGTTTAATTTTTTTCCTGATTTTTTTGCATCACTCTCATTTCTCTTTCCATTTTTTTCCTCCACCTCTCTTACTTTATTTTCAAAGTTTTTTTTGACCCCTTCTATAGCCTGAGACCAATTCATATTTTTCTTGGAAGCTTTGGATGTAGGAGCTTTGACCTTGTTATCTTCTTCTGAGGGTATATTTGGATCATCCTTGTCAGCATAGAAACTTTCTAGCTTCAGCATTTTTTTTTTCTTTTTGCTCATTTTCTCAGTCTATTCTTGACTTTTAACTCTTTGTTAAAGTGTGGCACTACTTCCAGACTGGAGGGCTTACTGTCCCAAGTTTTAAGGGGTTAGTGCAGTTGTTTTCAGAGATACTTCTTGGAATTTGTAAGTTTTTAGTTCTTCCAAGGTGGTATGATTTAAGGAGAGGTATGTTTACTACTCTCCTGGCCTATGCTGTGGTCTGCAAGTAAGGTAGGCCTGTTTTTCTGCCCTGGAACTATGAACAGAATCCCACTCCACTGTGGCCACATGCTCTGGGATGTTTGTGCTCCTCTCCTGCCTGGGACTGCCACCCAAGACTAGGACCTTGATATGAGTATGAGCAAAACAATAGGGTCCTGCCTCAGTGCTGGTGAAGAGATCCCTGGAATCTTGTTCTGGTCAATTGTTCACCCCCCTTACTGTCTCTGAGCTGAGTTCCAGAAGAAATTTCTGCTACTGCTGATTCTGAGACTCCCAATGCCTGCTCCTGGTTTGCTGAGGCTGAGTCTGGGTCTGTGCTAGGGCTGGGTCTGTGCTAGTGGGGCCTGTGGAGGGCAGTGATCCACTCTCACCCAGGTACAACAGACCTTTTCTGCCAAACTTCTTTCTTTCTTTTTTTTTTTTTGCGGGGCAATTGGGGTTAAGTGACTTGCCCAGGGTCACACAGCTAGCAAGTGTTAAGTGTCTGAGGCCGGATTTGAACTCAGGTACTCCTGACTCCAGGGCCGGTGCTCTATCCACTGCGCCATCTAGCTGCCCCATCTGCCAAACTTCTAAGTAGTCTTTGGCTAGAAAATGATTTCACCCTGGCTTTTTATGGGTTCTGCTGCTCCAGGAATTTTTTGTGACATTATTTGAAGGTATTTGGAGGCATCTTGGGGAGAGCTCAGGCAAGTCACAGCCTTTCCTCAGCTATCTTCCTTCTCATCCTCCTTTGCTGGCTTTTCATTCAGTTTGTGCTGCTCTCTGAGGGGGTCCCTAAAGACTTTTTTCCTGGGCCCACTTCTTTTCTATATTATTTTATTTATTCATCTTACCAACTCTCATAGATTTATTTATCATCTCTGTGCTAATAAATCTCAAATCTACGTATCTACCCCTAACCTTTCTCCTGAGCTACAGTTTCCAATCTGCAATTGCCTATAGGGATATTTCAAATTGAATACCCTAAGACATTTTAAACTCAAAATGTCCAAAACTGAACTCATCATACTTTACCCCAGATCTTCACTTCTTTACCTCCCTATTGCTAGTGAGTGTACAGTCAACCTCCAAATCACTCTGTTTCTCACCCTAGATTCATCCTTGACTGCTCATTCTTTCTCAGCTCCCATAATTAAAATTTTGCCAAGGCTTCTCAATTTTATTTTCTTGTATATTCCCTTTCCTTTCTTCTAACACTGTTACCACCCAGTCCTGGTGGAGACTTTTATCACTTCATGAAATAGCTTTCTCTGTAGTGATGTGGTGGGTCTCTTGGCTTAAGACCTTTCCCCCACTCCAGTCCAACCTCCACTCAGATACCAAAGTGATTTTTCTAAAGTACAAGTCTGACCATGTTATACCCATGCTCCCATTCAATCAATTCCAATGGCTCCCTATCACCTCCAGATTTAAATACAAAGTCATCTATTTGGCCTTCAGAATCCTTTATAATCTGCTTATCTACCCCCTCCACATGCACTTTTCTTGTCTTCTTCCACCTTACACTTCACTATATTCTTTGCTATGCAGTGACACTGGCCTCCTTGCCTTTCCTAAAACATATCATTCCATCTCCCAAATGCAGGCATTTTCCCTGGCTCTGCCAGATGCCTGGAATGTTCTCTCTCTTCATCTCTGTTTCCTGGATTTCCTCACTTTCTTCAAGACCCAGGTAAAATTCTATCTTCTACAAGTGGGAGAATGAAAACTTTCCTACCCCTTTAATTCAAATGTCTTTTTTCTTTTAAATATTTCCAATTTATCTTGAATAGAACTTGTTAGTACATAATTGTTTGCATGTTTTCTCCCCCATTAGACTGTGAGTTCCTTGAGGGCATGGACTTTTAAAAAAATCTAATTTAATTAATATCTCTCTCTCTCTTTCTCTCTCTGACTTTGTTGTATTCTCTGTGTTTAGCATATTTGCTGGAAAATAGTGGAAACATAAAGGATGTTTCTTGACTGATTTTGTTAATGATTTTCCATTTATGTTATTGTAATCCATGGTCAGGTGAGCTAGGTGGTACAGTAGTAAATAGAGTGCTTGCCCTGGAGTCAGGAGGACCTGAGTTCTAATCTAACCTCCGACACTTACAAGCTGTGTGACTCTGGGCAGGTCATTTAACCTTGTTTGCCTCAGTTCCTTCTAAACTCAGTTCCTTCCTAAACTTAGCTGGAAAAGGATATGGCAAGCCATTCCAGTCTCTTTGCCAAGAAAACTCCAAATGGGGTCACAGAGAATCAGACATGACTGAATGACTCAACAACATTAAATCCATATGCATGTTTCTTTTTTTCCTCCAGGTTTGCTTCTTTTTCTTCATTACTTTATATATCTTCTCATATTTTCCTATATTCATTATATTTATCATTTCTTATAGCACAGTACTATTGCATTGTATTAATGTCCACAACTTGTTTTACTATTCCCCAGTTGATATGCATATACATTGTTTTTAGTTTTTTGCTGCCATGCACACAAAAACGTGCTCCTATAAATATTGTCTTTCACATGAACCTTTCTTTTTTTTTTTATTCACCTCCTTGGTGTATGCCTATTATTGCAATCTCTGGGTTCAGAAGTATGAACATTTTAGCCATACTTCTTGCACACTACCAAAATGTTTAAAGAAGGGTTGGATAATATTATAGCTCCACTAATAATGAATTAATGTCCTTATTTTTCTATATTCCTTCCAGCCTTGATTCTTCCTATATTTTTGTATTTTTGGTGCAAATTTTGTAAGTATGAGATAAATAATATCTCAGGATTGTTTTAATTTGCCATTTCTTCATTATTAGTGATTTGGATAATTCATTCATAGTTAATAGTTTGCAATTTTTCCTTTGAAAACTTGTTCATATCTTTTTATCATTTATCCACTGGGGTATTGTTTTAATAAAATATTTCTCTTAATTGTGTGTATATATATATATGTGTATATATATGTATGTATGTATATATGTGTGTGTGTGTGTATATATATGTATACATATACATATATATACATACACACATATAGTCAGAACCTTTTCAAATACATTAAGTAAAGAGATTTATCCCCACATACCCACTTTCCTTCTTATCCTCACCATTAATTTTGTTCAATGTTCTTCAATTCCATGGAATTTAAATTATCTAATTTAATTTTTTTATTAGTAGTAGTTCAGTCCCTTGTTTGGTTAAGAATTCCATCATTATACAAAAGCTGTCAAAAGTAGATAACTTTCTCTTCTATATTAATGGTATGATAATTTATAATCAGATTTCATATGCATTTTGAATTTATTATGGCATTGATCATATGATATGGATATAAGCCTAACTTCCTCCAAATAATATTCATATTTTCCTGGAAATCATTAGCAAATAGGGAATTCTTTTTCAGGCAATGTATGTTTTTAGATTTATCAAATAATGAATTACTGAGTTCATTTTTTCCTGATTCTTTTTGTAATACCTGTTATATCGACTTACTCCACCCCCTCCTCCCATTCATTTTGTAGAGGCAACTAAAAGGCTCAGTGGATAGAGTTTTGGACCTGGAGTCAGGAAGATTTAGTCAAAATCCAGCCCTAGACACATACTAGCTGTGTGACTTTGGGAAAGTCACAACTTTAGTTTTCTTAATCTACTCCATTATCTTTGCCAAGAATATCCTATGGACAGTATAGTCCATGGGGTCTTGAAGAGTTAGAAATGGCTGAATTACTGAACTACAACAACCAAATGACTTTGAATATCATTACATAAAATATAATGTGAAGTCTCATTTTGATATTTCATATGTTAATTAACATATTTTTATCACTTCTTTTGATATTTTAGATATTTTGATCATTCAAATTAATTGTTTATAGTTTATGTCTAACCTATATGAAGTGTCCCCATGGTTGCTTGGGTTATCAATAAATCTATAAATTAATTATAGTATTATTGTAAATTTTGACACAGTTCATGAGCACTGAATATACTTCCAACTATTTAAATTCTTTATTCGTTTAAGGAAAATTTTATAATTGTTTCTATATAGATATTGAGCATGTTTGATTGATTGCATCCCAGATATTTCATTCATTTGCCTAGATACCATCTCCTTTTTGAAAAACAATAATTATTAGACCAAATGATCACTTTCTCCTAAGGTCCTATTATTTACCACTTCAAAAAAAGGTACAGATACATTTATATATCCTTAAGGTTGTTGTTGTTGTTGTTGTTGTTATGGTCATTGTTGTGGTTTTAGACTCATTCTTAATCTACCTTTCCTTTAATTATCCTCTCTCTTCTCCCCTTACCCTTTGATTTCCCTGTTGAAATTTATTTCTATATTCTATGTGTTCTTCCTTCTTTTGACTACTTCATATGTGAGTGAGACTCAAGGAGCCATTCCCCACATTCTCTCGTCCTTGTTTGTATAGATGTCTATTTGTGCAACCTGATTATTTTAGATAATTTTCCTTAAGCTTCCTTCTCTCTTCCCCAGCCCCTGCCATTTTCCTCTTCCCCTTTTTTGTCATTCTTCAATGAAGTTGAATAAGCCATAACAGAATTTTTTCCAAGTGTTGGATTTGATCTACCCTTTATATACTCTGATGATGGTAGGATTCAGAGGGGATACATATATCATCTCCCCATATTTGAATATAAATAGTTTATTCTTGTTTAGCACTTATCATTATTAATTCAGATTTAGCTTTTTCATACTAGTCTTCACACCTGTGTTTGAAATTGAAAGTTTTTCTGTAGTTCTCTTCTGTTTCTGATTTCTGTTTCTTTTTCTGATGAAAACAACAGTAATGCTTGGAAGTTCTGTTTCCTAAATGATCCATTTCCCCCTCCTTACCATTATAATCAGTTTTTCAAGGTAAGTTGTTCTTGACTATAAGTTCATATCCTTTGCCTTCTGGAATATTGGATTCTGAGTTTTCTGCTCCTTTATAAGGGTGGCTGCTAAGTCACATTTGACTAACTGTTGCTCCTTAGTATTTATTTTCTTTCTGACCCCATGGAACGTTTTTTCATTTACTGTGTCAGGATCCCCATGCCAAGATTACCCTTCTCGTTTTACTTATTAGGAGACACCCTGTTTTTCAAAGGTAAGACTGAGCAAGAAAGCTGTGCCCTGAGCTTAGCATAACAGCGATCCTTTGATCTCATATTCTGGATAAACTCTGCTGAAGAAAAGTCCCTGAATTGTTTCTTATCAGCCCCAGGTGGTCCCTGAGGTTGGACAAGCACCTGTAGGAACCATGTTCTGGCCATGAAGCCCTAATATGAATCAAACTTTTCTCATTGTTACTATTATCTCTCATTGTCATGGCTACAGTTCATTGTGTAGCATCTGCTATATGTATCTAGGCTTGACCTCATTAAATCAGGTGTCTCCCTAGAGGAGGCCATGGCACACATGTCTGGTTTCCTTCCTCCAAAGGAATAAAGAAAGCTTTTTGACTATAACCACTGTTAGCTCTTTGGTTATATTTCATTTTGTTTTGTTTTCTTTTGTTTTTCAGAATTAATGGTTGGGGTATTACCTCTTTGAGCTCATTACTATTTTTCAGAGATAACAATAGTTGCATAATCACTGTGACTCTGGTAATTGATTTTCAGGGTTTGACTACTGAGAATCTTTGGATTTTGAATATGATGTTTCTAGGAGGGGATGATGATTTTTTTCCCTAGGAGTTAGCAAGTAGATTCTTTTGATTTTTAATTTGCCTTCTGATTCTAAATAATCTAGATAATTTCCTTTTTTTTTGTTTAGTTTAGTTTTTTTATTTTGATGAGGCAATTGGGGTTAATTGATTTGCCCAGGGTCACACAGCTATTAAGTGTTAAGTGTCTGAGGCCGGATTTGAACTCAGGTACTCCTGAATCCAGGGCCAGTGCTTTATCCACTGCTCCACCTAGTTGCCCCTGAGTCATTCTCTTTTATATTTGTATCTCTTTTCCCCTGCTACCATAATAGCTCATTATGGGAGTGTTCTTTGTTGTTTTTGTTGATCATTCTTCTATCCTACTCCCTGCTTTTTATGCTTCTTTCTTGGCATGTTAAGTGTTGTTTTATTCCAGGGTATTAGGGACAGGCTGGGGATCTGAAAACTTATTGTGTACCCCACATTGTCCAATCTGTGACACAGTCTGATTATTGTCTCTGTAGTCTGAACTCTGCAAGTTTTTGACCTGGGTTTGGACCTGCAAAAGAGTAGATTCCACTATGTCTACCAGCTGGAAAGTGTTGTTGATTCACAGAGGCAGAATGCTAGTCTTCTCTTTGGTTTGGGTTTCATACCTAGATTGTTCTTCTGAAGTATGGTCCAGATGCTGGAAGAGATACCTTGTTCTGTGCTTTGGATCTGAGTCTCACTACTGCTGCTGCTGCTACTGCTGCTGCTGTTATTGCTGCTGGAGGCTTCTAAAGTTCCTCCTTTCTTCATACACTCCCTGTGTCTTTATTCCTCCAGAATATCATTCCACTGCACAAATCCCTTCTCAGTTCATCCTATATCTGTGTCCTGGAATTGGACAGTGGGAGATAAAGCTACCAGTTTGTATCTATTTCTGTCTGTGTTCTCAGTATGGGTCTAAAACCTTCTCTTTCCCTTGTCCATACCTTTACTCTAGGTTCTGGGGTACCTCCCACCCAGTTTATTCCAAGCCCAATTCAGTCTCTAAGATCTGAAGACATTTTGAGTCATCTCACTTTTCTGAGATTGCCTGGAGAAAGGACACCTTGCATTTTTTTTAAATTTCCCATCAGTATTTGGGCTGGTACATTTTTAAGATAGATTTAGAGGAGTATGTGAAAAGGAGCTCCATATTGTTTCCTAACACTTCAACATCTTGGTTCTCACCTTCACTCTTTTTGTTTAAGGCTGACTTTAAATCCTACCTCTGCTATGAATGACATCACTGTCACTAAAGCACATAAAGTAGTTAACTTCAACTTCGTATGAACTACCATTGCACGTAAACCCCTATGCCATTCACTTGGCACTTAAATACTTCCTTGTATAATTCCATTTCTCCTTCATTCATCTAATCTCTCTTGTTTCCTCAAGTCATGTTAAGCAGGACAAGGGAAGGGGCCACATTTGATACTTCATTAGTCTTCCAATGACTAACTATGAACAGAGTCAACAATAAAGAAATATTTGCTGATTGAATATTTGACTGATATTTTTGCTTCCTTAATTCTTTAAAACAAAAGAAATAAAATAAAATGTGGAATTTAGGCAGAAATCTGACTAATGGAGATTGGGGAGAAGCATAAATAATATCAACCTTTGGCATATATTTTATATTTCTATGCTTTATTTTCATCTCTAAGGAAAGCTTTTCTTTAGAGTTGTTTGTTTTTTTTCTATAGAGTTTTAAACACTAACTATGCATCAAGCTTTGAGTTCTTACCAGTGTGGGTATTCCTTTTGACAAATAAAGTGTAACATATTCACAGATTTTCAACCTGTGCAAGTATTGTTCATAACTTGCTATAAGTTATATACCCACATGTGGTAACTGTTCCCTTCCACAACTGGCACAATTGGGTATAGGTGCTGTCTAATATTCTTTAATTTACCATATATCCAGCCTAGCTTATTACTTGTTCTTGTTCTCTACTCTCCTTCTATCATTTCTCCTTCTTCTTAGTTCTTTATGTTGTAATATATGTATTATGTATCTTATATATTATATGTATACATACATACACACAAACACACACACACATATATATGTATAGTGTATTATGACCAGCTCTTACGTAGCATAAGCCTCCCTTTTGCCCTTCGATTAATTTTCAAATTTAATTCTTCAGAGACTATAGTGCTTCATGATCACCAATACAGAATATGTCAAAACAAAAACAAAAGAAACAATAAACCCCAAACAAAACAAAAAACAGAAACAAAAAATATGTAGCTGGATAAATTTTGTATGGTCTGTACAGTTTGTCAGGGTGAAATATACAGAGAAACCCCACATGAGTAGACACATAATGGAAGAGCTGGGAATTTCATGATTTCAGGAAGCAAATGAATTAGCTTACAGAGGTTGGCTTAGTCTAGTCAGGGTAATTAACTTAATTACAGTAATCACCATCATTGACAAATATTTATTGAGTGTCTATTATATGCAAGGAACTAAACAGGGCTCTGGGGATACAAATCTGGACCAGGTCCTTAAGGGTTTTGTGATCTAATTCAGTTTGGTTCCTTCTCATCTCTTTGACTGAAAAGCAGGTGATTCTATGGTTTGAGAATTGGCATAGCTTTTGTCCATAAGTTAAACCTGTAAAAGTAGACGCACAAGCAACCTATTACTTGATAATCTAGGGAAGAATGGGGAAATATTTTTTTAATTTCTCTGTCTCCATAGGATTTTAGAATTTATAGTTAGAAGTTACTCTAAGAGGTCTTATAGTAGTTATATATATATGTATATATATATATATATCAGTAGTTATACTACTGATCCTGTTGCACAACAAAATATATTCAGAGAAAGAGTCACCAAATCACTCCCAAATCAAGATTTTGAGCAAATACATTGGTGTAACAGAGACCTCTGGGGAAACTTCAGAACTCAGGACAGAGGACTCTATGTGGGCCAGGCATTGGTATGCTGCAGAGCTGTGAAACCACTGCTGGACAGACAATCACAAAGGGAAAAGGAAAAATAAGTTCTGGTAGGTAGGAACTCACATGAAATCTAGAACCATCTGTTAGATTCCTATTAAGGCTAACTTGCTGTTTGCATCTGCTATTAAGACTAATCAAGTGTTTCTGTCAGTTTAATGAGTAAAAGTAATACAAAAATACTCCAAATTTCTGCATCATATGGGAAAGTGCTAGTCACCTTTCCCCAGATATAGCTCCAGAATTTAGGGTTTCATGTCTGCCTGTCACATCTGAACATGAATTCATTCATTTAAAGCTGGAAGAGACCTCAGTGAAAATTTTGTCAAATCCTCTCATTTCACGAAGGAGAAAAATGAGGCCCATTGAAAATACAATTGAAATTTACTTCCTTTCTAGGTTATGTAATGTTGGGAATACTGCTTTGATTTTCGAGTGTTTCCTGACCTGTCATTTGATAATTTATAAATCACTATGGAATGTGAGGACAATGTTTGAATCAATGCATCATCTACAAATATATAATTTGTGAATAAAATTAAAAGAATCATGTAGATGCCATATTCATGTAATGCAATCCATGTATTTGGTTTAATCAATTGCCTGAAATTAATGTGTTAGAAAATGTAGGGGGAAGGTATTGTCTTTTGACTCAGCGAACATGATTGTTTCAGCCCCTATCTTCTTTGTTATACCCTTTTGGCTGATATGACTCTCTAGAGAACCAACCTTTTTAGATTTCTCATCTTGATGCAGAAGATTACTGTTGAACCTCTTGTCACTTTAACAGATTGTCTACTGTATTTGACTTTTGATCAGAAAAAAATACCTTTAACTTTTGTGACATCTGGGAAATACCTGTAACTCTGGAGTGATTTTAAAACATTCCAAAATTATTTTCCCCCTTGACTTCATTTTACACTTTTGTACCAAAATAGTCAAAATCTGTCCATTAAGAAAACACTCCCTGTGTTAGAAGTTTTTTTTTTCATTTTTTAAGCTTTTTAGGGATTTGGAGAAAATGAAACATTTACCTATGAAAAGCTATGTGCTTATGCTGGTGATAGTGAACATTTATCGTATATAAAATCTGGCTTCTTAAAGACCCCCAGTCACACCTCACACTCATTTATTGAAGTGGAATAGGCAGCAACTGCTGAAGTGGGGGTTTTTATTTTTCAATATTTACTTTGACTTTTAGCCACTCCTAATAGATTTACAAAGGTCATCCAACCCTTGGACTTAACTATTATCTTTATTAACTTGAAGGGTTTTCTAGGTATTTATCTGTTTTGGGTGAGAGGAAAATTGCTTGATATGGGATTCCCTCTGGTTTTCTAAATTTATCATTAATTTCTATCACATCAGTTTGGAGTGAGAAGAGTATTATTATAAATAATAAAACACTAAAAAATGTGTTCCATGTTAAAAAAAATCATGAATACCACCAGGGCATCCCTATTATTTGGCTTTTTTTTTAATGACCCTAGTTTTATGGTGTCTCAATAGTAGACTTCAAAAAGAAACATTCTATAAAAGACATATTTTTTGAAAACCAAGGGAAAGAAATAAATTTAAAAACCATAATTTGTAAAATAAATATATATATATGTGTGTATACATATATACATACATACACATACACACACACACACACACATATATATATATATATATATATATATATATATATATATATATATATTTATCAGTAGAGATCTAAAGTGTGCACCTTAGTATAGACCAGCTATAGCAACCTGGGAGGAGACAAAATTGTTTCTAGAAAACCTTCTAGTTCCCAACTCAAACAAAAGAAGGGTATACAATTGATAAGGAAATAGAACTAGGCTGATTATATCAATTCTATTAAAAGCTATGAACGACAAGACATGATTCAATAGAAGTAATCACAAGCTCAGGTTTACTCAGTAATCCACTGGAGGTCTTTGTCAAAATCTTTTGACAATCTAATTAAATGCAGACAGTTATGCAGGCCTCGATATTTACCTTTGTGAAATGAATCAACCCATCTTCCAGTTTCTGCATTCATATTTCCCCCTCTGCCATATCATAGTGACCTTAGTACTAACATTTACAAATGAGTATTCATCGCCACCTCTTTAGAACCACAGTGCAAATAAAATACCTCTTTTTGAAGTGTTTTAAGAGAGGTTATACATCCTGTAAAGATATTCTCTGAAGTCATCATTATCATAAGGCTCATTTAAAGCTTTGTATCAGGAGTACTGCTTCATGGAGATAATAGATTTATGTTTATAATACAACAGACTATTTATCTTGTTGACAAACAGGACCCGAAGAGAGAAAATAGAAACTTTACTGTGGTCTTGATTTTTAGCACCTCTTTTGGTCAATAAAAACACTCATTACGGCACTATAGGTTAAGGTAAGATATAAAGCTAAGGATGTACTCATTATATATTGATTCTGGTTTTTAAAAAATGCAAACTGGCCCAAATCATTCTTCCAAGCTTCTGCCTTCACTGCTTCTTCCCACCTCTCCCCATGCCCAACCCACTATAATCACCATAATAACATTCTCTTGTTGCATGGAACCAAAATAGGCCTACTGTTCCCAAGTAGGAAAAACAGCCCAAGTAAGCCAGCCTTTCATTTCTTACTAAGGATTTTAAGGAATCAGGTGGCTGAATTTTTAGTCTTTTCAAGGAAATCCCAGAGTGTGCAACATTTGAATGAAGCAGGCAATCAGAATAGGGCTAGAGCACTGGTATGCAGTTCCTCAAAATGATATTGAAGCATTTACAGCAACCTATTTTGAAGACATATCTTTGGAAATTCAAAATCCTGTTGAGAATGGGTGAGTAGAGTTGGGAATGCTAATAATATTGCTGTTTTAGGGAGGTGGATGTGTCAGCATCCTCTCTGCATTGATTCCTCAGTGTAGCCATGGCAATAAGGCAAAGGTAGCATCCTGTAGACATTGATGTCCATGAAGTAAAACAGTCAATCAAAAAAAAATTTAGGGGCAGCTAGGTGGCACAATGGATAGAGCAACAGCCCTGGAGTCAGGAGTACCTGAGTTCAAATCCGGCCTCAGACACTTAACACTTACTAGCTGTGTGACCCTGGGCAAGTCACTTAACCCCAATTGCCTCACTTAAAAAAATGTGTAAGTTCTGATACTGAAAGGATAGTTTGTTTCTCATATTTGAATCACTGGTTTTGTACTTTTTTTTAAGGATCCCAGAAAGAATAAAAAATTAGCAAGCGTTGATACATTGTGATTTGAAAAATTGGTAAAGAGTTCCATGGAATATATGTATTTGTCAAGGCTGTTAGAATATTTGGACGCTCCACCTTTCAAGGAAGAATAAGGGAACTAGTAGTCATCTCTGGCTACATTAGTGTGACCATTATAAGGTAACCCACAAGCTTAGAACCATGTCCCCTCTGAGGTCACTGCTATGCTGTTCTAAAGATGTTAATCTGAAATAAGACTAAGAGCCTGTTCTATTATGTCCACTCTACACCAGAAGTGTGAAGCATCACTAGAAATTTGGATCAATTTTGGGATCTTAGTCATTAAAAGAATCACAGAATTTCAGACTTGTAAGGGAACTCAGTGGCCATATACTAAAAAATACAATGCCCTAATATATATAAAATACACTTATTAAAATTCATCTGACAAAAAACTATTCAACCTCTTCTTAAAGATCTCAAGTAAAAAAGAATCTTTTACTGCCTGGGGCTTCCTATTTTTTTTTTTTTTATGTGAGGCAATTGTGGTTAAGTGACTTGCCCAGGGCCACACAGCCAATAAGTTTCATGTGTCTGAGGCTGGATTTGAATTCAGGTCCTCCTGACTCCAAGCCAGTGCTTTATCCACTGTACCACCTAGCTGCCCCTGGGGCTTCCTATTT
Organism: Dromiciops gliroides; assembly: GCF_019393635.1. Classification (NCBI taxonomy): domain Eukaryota; kingdom Metazoa; phylum Chordata; class Mammalia; order Microbiotheria; family Microbiotheriidae; genus Dromiciops; species Dromiciops gliroides. The sequence goes on along the minus strand of NC_057864.1, from coordinate 321,339,449 downwards.
CTTTGTGATATATCCATTGTTGCTTAGATATTCCCGCTGATACCAACTCCAAATTTGCAACATCAAAGTGTGTCTTTCCTGTATCAGTCCTCCTCCTGGTAATGTCTTTGGTTAAGCTTGCCTTACTGGAACCATTCCAGTCAGCTCCAAGAACTCCATATAGCTACTCCACCATCCTTTCTCTCTCTCTCCCCACATAGAGCCAACCATAGTCTCTTGATGCTGTCCCAGCAGTTTCCTGGTACAACTCGATTCACGGACAGTGCAATGTGGACAATGGTAATATTCCTGAATTCATTCTTCAATGATTAACATACTTACAACCCATCATACCCACCCCATTCCATTGATTCTGAGCCTTCTAGAAGGAAATGGTTTCCTCAATTTCATTCTTGTGGGGAGAAGAGCACAAAGATGATTGCCCTGTAGTTGGAGATTGGATGACATATTTTGAGGGTGTAAGAATGAACCTTGCAGGTCTTTAATGATTTTCTGTGATTTGTTTGGAAATTGCATATGAAATGAAAGGAAAAGATTTGTTCCTTGGTCATAGGAAGTGTCTTTACTTTCCTGATGGAGCCATTTTGTATGATGGACTATTTGAATGTTCCTGGACCCCTGTGTGACCTTTATGCCATATGAATTTCCTGTGGCAATATTATACACTGAGTGACTATGTAAAGGCTAGGGGGCCTATTATCTAGCCATTAACCATACCTGAGCTGTATTTTGAAGATTTTCTTAGAAAAATTAAGATAGAGCCATAAAGAGGCAAAGAGAGAAAATGACACTTTGGGTCAGGCCCACGAGATTGAAAGCCTTTCATGTAAGTCCAGAGACATTGGAATGTCTTGAAACATGGGGTACGTAAACATAATGAAGTATATTAGATGCCCAAAGTGATAAACAAGGAACTGATGATGCAAATAGAAGACAGAGTTTAAGTTTTAGGAGATACAGACAGAAATAATAAATTCAAATAGGGATCTATGATAACTATAAAGGAGGTTAGAGACAGGAGGTTGTCATGGATCAAGGGCTGACCCAAAATGCAGGAATACCTTGATTCTAGTCTCTCTTTTGATAAGTATTAGCTTTATGACTCCAAGCAACTGCTATTTAACCTCTCAGGGCTGTGTATGACTCTCCAAGCCTATAATTTATAGTGAAGATGATGACTTGTGTTGGTAGAGGAAGTTTACTCATCTTGCAGTTCCATGTACAAGTATAATCATTGATGTATTCCCTCACCATATCTTGGAAAACAGGCACAATCACTCATTTGGTAATAAAGACCAGGGCTGGCTTAATTTAAAATATGACAATTACATTTTGTTTTGAAAGAAGTCATGTGTTTTGGCAGATGACCTTGGGACAAAAGGTGTTTCACATGAAAGGACTAATTAGAACCCAAGGCATAAAGGAAGGAGAGCATGGGATATATTAGGTGAGCATATAGAAGTCAAATTTGACTTGTGAAGTTGCTAAGATTCTAGCTATACTGCCTAAAAATTTAATGAGTGGTCCCTAATAAATTAGAAGCTTTAGCAAGAGTTTAGACTTTTAAGCATTTATTAAGGAGCATAAGAATTTGGTGAAGAGAGAGAAAAAGAGGCCCAGATTCAGGTATCTATCTCAGGGAGCCAGTGTCTCCTGCTGCACTCCCCCCTGAGGTCCTGGCAAAAGAAAGAAAGAGAGAGAGTGTGCATTGCCCCTTTTTCATCCCACAAGCCTCCTGTGAAACCAGGAACATTCCAACCACACACACACACACACACACACACACACACACACAGCTCCAAGCTAATTGGCTGGTTGCTTTGATCAACAGTAACCACAAGCAAATGTCACTTCCTGATGCCAAGGAACTGACCTTCCAAGCCACATGGCTTGCCCTCAGATGCCTTCTCCTCACGGCAGAGCTTTCCTACAGTAACTCTCCAGCAAGTGGCATCATTCCAATTGTCACTTACTGAAGCATAAGGAGTAATAGGAGATAAGCATAAAAAAAAACAAAACAAAACAAACAAAAAAAAAAAACCCTGTGCTGAAGCCTGGGCAAAGAGGATCTTAAATGTCCAGGCAGATGAGTGGAAGATTGATTAGAGAACTGAAAGAGATTTGAGTTGAGGCAGGATAAAAGCTACTGCAGGAAAAAGAACCTATCCTAAGGTGCGACCTATGTAAGAGAAGATAAGGGGACAGTTAAGAGAGAAAGAAAAAGAGAACAGAAGAGAGATCAACATAGAGAAAAAGAGGCAGAAAGCCATTTTTTAAGGCTAGAAACAACAGAATTTGGCAACTGATTGGGTGTGTGTTCTGAATGTGAGTGAGGTGTCCATGATAACACCAAGGTTGTAAACTTGATGATTAGGAAAATGGTTATATTCCTATTAATAATAGGAAATATGGGATGGGAGGATGTTTGTTTCATTCAAACACATGGGAATCCATCATGCTTTTTTTCCTACTCCATTTCTCTCTATCTGGTCCACAAAGCCAGAATAAGATGGCATTTTTAAAAAATCTAGGTATATTAGATCTACAGTATTCCATTGATTTGTATTTAGCAGTCTTATTAAAAAAGAAAGAAAAACAGCCTTGGGAAAATTGTTGTCTGAAAGACTTGCTTGTATTTGTCATCACTGGTTTCCTTTCTGTTTTCACAAACCATTCTTTTTAATTGTTAGCCCCTCCCCCACCATTATTCAAAGTAAAGCTCACTAAAAAACAATTTATTATTGTGCCATGTTCCTTTTTTATTTAGAAAAATCCTCTTCCAATCCTCTTCCACTGGCTGATATTTCAAAGATGGATGACGATGTCTCTTAACAATCACATCAACCAATTCCAAGCCCCCTTATAAGTTTTTCCACTTTCCAGTAACCTAGGATATCTCTATCTACCTACCTACCTATTTATCTATCTATCTATCATCTAATGTTCCATTCACATAGTTGGCACTTAATAAATCTTTATTGAATTTAATGTAGTTTACTCAAGCTAGATGAGTTGAATTACAAAAGGTGGCAAGATCTCTCCGTTTGAGATTGAACTACATTGTAACTATTTTTGTTCTGTCCTTACAAGTTTGAAAATAATTTTCTATGGTGGGTGAAAGAATAAAAACTGAACTACAAGCTTAAAGCAGCCAAATATTAGACTTTTGAAAATTAATAACAGCATTTCCAAGCAAATAGACTTTTTTTTTAAATTTTACAGGTATCACCCAACAAAAAATGTTCTACAAACCAGACCTCTCTCTAAACCTTTCCCCTGCCCCCAGGCATATAGGTAAATCAAACATGTGAAATCATCATTCTTTATTACTTGCCCTGGGTGAGTGAGAAAGTGATTATTTGGAAAGCTGAAATAACACATCATAAGCTTGGTTTTGTGAGAAATGTTCCATGGCACCCAGGGAGAAAATGAATTTCAAATTGTAATTAAGTCAACAAACTGAGTAATATATTTCTACTCCTAATGTTGGAAGCACACTTGTATCTGCCTAAATCAGACTTTTATTATATGCATAAGAATATATCGAGTAACAGATCTGCATAGTATGTAGAATACTATACCTGGAGTTAGGAAGAACTGGTTTCAAATCCGATCTCATATGAGGAGTAGTAAAACCATAACCTTCAAGAAATTATGTGGAAATATAAACTATAGCTATCTTCTGATCTTTGTAGGTGGAAAAAAAATCACTTCCCCAGTGACATCACAGATCCTTGATGGATATGTTGCACAAATTCTTTAAATGCTTTTTTAAAAATTTCATCAATGTGGACATGTCTTCCACTGATGAAGGTTTTAGCATCCCAGTATTGTCTTAGAAGATAATCTTCATGAGTTATAGCTGTCTCCAAATTAATGACCTAGTGTACAGCTATTTGGTAGTGAATTCTTTGCTTAGCTAGATTGATCGTCAGGCAACAGACACATAGTCAAATACAAGCCCTATGCTTGAAATCCTTTCAATTTTATTGGACAGGCAAAGGCTGTGTTTCATAGGCAGAAGCATTGACAATACAAGCTTGCCTTGATTCTGTAGTGATGCAAGGGCTGAGACCTTAGAGGATGGTATATCCTCCACATTCCTTTTATGTGAATGTCTCTGACTAGGAAGAACAGTGAATTTTATGCAGAAATCATAGAATTAAAGATCTAAAGCTGGGAGAGACTCCACAGGCCTTCTAGTCTACTCCTTTTATTTTATGTACAGAATTGAGGCCTAACAGGCCTAACCCGTAACTCATTGGTAATGTAAGTATCATCTTAGTATAATCATAAGTGAGTTTTGAACACAGGTCCTGTGATATTAAAGGCAGCACTTTTTTTTTTCATTTGTCGGGATGATCACTGACTCCCTCATACATTATTCATGTATTGGTTTATAATTCTTTTCACCAATAGAGAATGTCTTATTGTTCTGGAATCCAGAAAGCAGATTTACCTAGCCCCTCACTTCACACACACACACACACACACACACACACACACACACACACACACACACACAGAAGCCAACCTTATATTTTACAAATACATTGGAGTAGAACATATTATATTAAATAGAGAAAAAATAAAGGCCTTTTCAACAATGGCAAAAAAAAAAAACAGAAAAAATCGGTGGAATTGATTACTTGCATAACATATAGAAGCAAAAAAAACCCAACAACATACAGAAGCAAACACACTGATATAGTGTTCAATAAACCTAAAGACATGAGGTATTAGGAAAATACGTAACTATTTGAGTGCTGGGAAAACTAGACAACACTCAAGTTTTAGGCCATCAACTCATACCATATACCAAGATAAGCTCCAAATGAATATATGGTCTGGATCTCAATGGTCACAAAATAAACAAATTAGAGTAATAACAATAAATTGTCCTTCAGATTTATAGATAAAGGAAAATGTCATGCCTGGACAATTGAAAGAAAAGATCATACTTGATAAAATGGGGTATCAATATAGATATAGATATATATTATATATATTATATTGTAAATTATATTATAAATTATATATATATATATATATATATATATATATATATATAATATTGTAAAATCTGAGGGTAGGTTAGGGATGTTCTTTTGACTTTTTTTTATCTCCAGTACTTAGCAATGTACCTAAAGCAAACTTTCTTAAACTGTAGGTTACAACCACACATGAGGTTGTGTAACTGAATGTGTGGTGGCAAATAATTTGGCAGGAGTAAAAGGTTATATATACCTATTTTATATACGAAGAGTAGCATAAAAATTTTTCTGGTGAAAAGGGGTCATGAGTGTAAAAGTTTAAGGCTTGGCCTTGAGCATAGTTGACACTTAAATGTTTTTTGACTGACTTAATATATATGTATATGTGTATACACATACATTTTCATGTGTTTGGTTTCAAAAAGGCCACTGGTAACTTGGGAAAAATCTATGCAACAAATTTTCTCATAAAGTCTTATATAAAGAACTGATATGTATTTGTAAAACTGAGCCATTCCACAATTGATAAATGGTCATAAGATAAGAACAACCACATTATCTTCAAAGGAGATATAAGATATAAAAACCCACATAAAAAGGTTAGAAATTACTAATAACTAGAGGAAGGAATATTCAAGTAATTTTGAGGCTCCACCTCACATCCAATAGATTGTCAAAGATAACAAAAGAGGAAAATGTTGAATGTTTGAAGGGGCTGGGGGAAAAATAGGTACAATAGAATATTATTGTGGAAACTATGAATTGGTTCATACATTCTGGGAAATTTGGAACTTTGCCCCCAAATTTACTAAACTGTCCAAATCCTTTGACTGAGGTATTCTACTACTAGGTCTATACCTGAAAAAAATTTTGTAAAAAGAACAAAAAAGACCTATATATGCAAAAATATTTGTTGTTACTCTTTTGCAGTAGTCAAACTTTGCAAACTAGAGAGGTGTTCAACTGAGGAACAGCTAAACATATTATGGTATATGATGTAATGGAATATTATTGTGTCATAAATAATAAAATATATGATTTCAGAGGAAGCTGAAAAGATATCCATGAACTGATGCAGAGAGAAGAGAAGAGAAGTAGGAAAAGAGATTATATAATAACATTAGAGAGAAAAAACAACTCTGAAAGGCTTTAGGATCTTTATTTACATAATGATAAACCAAAAATTTAAAGAATGAATATATAAAATGTCATTTAACTTCTGTGAGAGCGGTGATTAATTTAAAATCCATCAAGAGACACACATTTTTGGAGGAAAGACATTAAACACACAGAGTTCCTGACACATTTATCGCAAAATAGCAATAAAACAAACCCTGGGGCAGCAAATCCCATAAAAAAGATGGGCTGAGATTATTTTTCAGTCACAGACAGCTTGGGGGGCTGTGCTGGGCTGCAAGAAGAATTCAAAACCATGATCATGCCGAAACAGTCCCCAGGCAGGCTATATCAGAGAAAATTACCCCCAAGACTCCCAATCAGCTGCAGCACCAGGGTCTTCTGGAACTAAGCTTATGGTCCTGTGAGAGGGTTGAATGTCTGGCCAGGTGGGAAAATAGAAGGGTGTCTGCAGGAACCAGGAAGAAATCTTGGGCAGGGGGTGGCCCAGGTTGGGGAAGGGAACAGGCTCCTCAGAAGTAAGAAACAAAGCACACAAAGTTTTGCTGGCTAGATAATTAGCAAGTTGGCTTGAGGTTAACTTCAGACAAGAGAACAGGTCTTGCAAGAGAAAAACCTGTCATTTCTAAAATTGAAAACACCTGGGACCCTCTGAAGCTTGGGACAGTGTAGCTTGGAAGTAGGGCCCCACTGTAAGTGGGAGTTAAAAGTCAAGTAAAAGACTGCAAGATGAGCAAGCAAAGAATATTGGGAACTATAGAAAGTTTCTTTAGTGACAGGGAAGATAGAGGTATACTCTCTGAAGAGGATAACAACCTCAGGGCCCCTACATCCAAAGCTACCAAGAAAAATATGAATTAGTCTCAGGCCTTGGAAGTGCTCAAAAGAGACTTTGAAGAGAAAGTTGGAGAGAAAGAAGGAAGATTTAGAGAGGTGGAGGAAATAATTGGAAGAGAAATGAGAGTAATGCAGGAGATTCATGAGAAAAAATCAACAGTTTGAAAAGCCAAAGGGACAAGGAGATACAAAAGCTCTCAGAATAAAATAATTGCCTAAGAATTAGGATTGCACAAATGGAAGCTAGTGACTCTATGAGAAACCAAGACACAATAAAGCAAATCCAAATGAATTTAAAAAAATAGAGGGCAGAATGAAATATCTCCTTGGAAAAACCGCTGACTTAGAAAATAGAATCAGGGGAGATAATTTGAAAATAATTGGTCTACCTGAAACTATGACCAAAATAAGAGCTTAGACATCATATTCCAAGAAATGGTCAGGGAAAATTGCCCTGATATTCTACAAAGAGAAGGTAAAATAGAAATTGAAAGAATCCACTGATCACCTCCTGAAAGAGATCCCAAAAGGAAAACCTCCAGGAATATTATAGCCAAATTCAAGAGCTCCCAGGTCAAGGAGAAAATATTGCAAGCAGCTAGAAAAAAGGAATTCAAATACTGTAGAGCTACAAGGATAAAAACAAGTTCTAGCAGCATCTACATTAAAGGACCAGAGGGCCTGGAATGATATTCCAGAGGGGAAAGGGACTGGGACTACAGCTAAGAGTCACCTCCCCAGCAAAACTGAGTATAATCTTTCAGAGGAAAAATTGGAACTTCAATGATGAAAAATAGAGGGTTTTCAGGTATTTGTGATGAAAAGACCTGAACTGAATAGAAAATTTGACTTTCAAATACAAAACCCTAGAGAAGCATAAAAAAGTAAAAAAGGGAAAAGAAATCATGAGAGTTATTAAAAAATTAAATTGTATACATTCCTACGTGGGAAGATAGTATTTCTAACTCATAAGAACTTTCTTAGTATTTGGGCAGCTGAAAGGAATATACCTAAACAGAGGACACACATCTGAACTGAATATGAAGGGATGATATCTGTAAGGCATTTACTTTTTGTTTATCCTTGTTTTTATGTGGGGCAGGTGGGGTGGGGTATCACATGTACGGGTTCATATTTGGGCTCAGGGCCTCCTGGGTCCAGGGCTGGTGCTTTTCCCACTGTGCCACCTAGCTAACTGATGATGACATCTTTAAAATAAAGTTAAGGGGTAAGAGGAATGCACTGGAAGAAAGGGAAAGGGAGAGGTAGACTGGGGGAAAGTAGCTCACATAAAAAAACAAAACAAAAAATCAAGAAAAAGGGGCAGCGAGATGGTGCAGTGGATAGAGCACCGGCCCTGGAGTCAGGAGTATCTGAGTTCAAATCCAGCCTCAGACACTTAACACTTACTAGCTGTGTGACCCTGGGCAAGTCACTTAACCCCAATTGCCTCACTAAAAAAACAACAAAAAGAAAAAACCCAAAATCAAGAAAAACTTATGGAGGGGAGAGGAAGGGAGATAAGAGTGGGATAGTGAGTGAACCTTACTATCATTTGAATAACATTCATATCAAATGGGTATAGTAATCTATTTTGCCCTGAGGGAAAGTGGGAGGGGAAGGAGATAGGTGTGGGGGGAGAAGAAGGGAAGGAAGGAAGGGCAGATTGGGGGAGGGAGCAGTAAAAAGCAAAACACTTTTGAGGCAGGTGAAGATGTTCTGCATAACTGCACATGTAATGACATATTGAATTGCTTGATTCCATAGGGATGGTTGAGGAGGGAGGGAGGAAGAAAATTTAGAATACAGAATTAGCTCATAGACCTTAATCTCATCAGAGTGGGAATAACATACACACCTGATTTGGAGGAGTAATCTATCTAACCCTAAAGGAAAGTTGGATGGAAGATGATAAGGAGGGAAGAATGAAAGAAAGAAGGGCAGAACAGGGGAAAGGGTAGTCAGAAGGAAAACATATTTGAGGAGGAATAAGATAAAAGAAGATAGAAAATAGAGTAAATATCATGGGAAATGAATAGGATGGAGGGAAACAGTTTTGATGATTGATTATAATGGCAAAATATATGGTACCTACTTTGCTGTGCTCTTCTGAAAAAAACTCTTTTTTAAGTTTAAGGTACTATATAAAAGTTATTATGAACAGGATGCTATCATAAAAACCTGGAAAGACCTACATAAAGTGAAGCAGAGTGAAATGTACTGTATACAAAATAAAAGCAATAGTGTAAGATGATCTGCTGGGAAGCACATGGTTATTTTTAGCATGGCAATGATCCAATATAAGTCTGAAGGACTTATGAAATTTGCAATCCATCTACAGAGAAATAACTGATGATATCTGAAAAGAGATTGAAGCATAATTTTTTTTGATAGTTCCTTAATCTGAAGTTTTGTTTTTATTTGTTTTCTCTCACAACCTAGGTAATGTGGAGATTGTTTCTGTGACTACTCATGTATAACTTATATTGAATTGCTTGAGTTCTTGGGGTGGAAGGTGGGAAGGGAGGGAGGAAGAGAAGTTGGAACATAAAGTTTTAAAACTTGTTGTCAAAATTTGTTTTTACATGTAATTTGGAAAATAAAATTCTAAACAGAAAAAAATGATCCAAATTTTCAGACAAGGTTAGTCTAGAGATTTATTTTGCCAGACTGCATATTTCTGTATAAGGACCCTAAGCATTTATTTATTGATCTATCTATATACCTACCTTCCTACCTACCTGTTTATCTTCATTGGGAGTGGGGAATGTACAGGACATATTACTAAATATATATATATATATATATTTGACTTAACTCAAGGAGGTGTAAGAAGAGTCATCCTGGTATAAATTTAGGTGATGCAAATAAAGGTAATTAGGAAATAGACTGTATTTTCCAATTTAAAAAAATTGTATATATAAATCCCTACTTCCATAATAACCCAAATGACTCATAATAATAATTACATTATTCCCAGTTATGTTAATAATTCCTTATTGATGGAGCTATGATCTAATAGATGTTGGTGCCCTCTCCAGTTATAGAGATCATAATTTTCTCCTGCTATGAGTCTCTTGTTCAAATTCTTCCATAAATCTCCCATAGTGACATACCTAAGTGTTGAAGGGTGACGTCTAGATTACTTGACATTGAATGGGAATAAATGGAGCCCATGGTCTTTACATGCAATTATTTGTTGCTAATATACTCCAGCCTACTAATGCTCAGTGGGAATATCTTGATTGCCCACTGAATGGTTGTCAACTCTCTGTTTTCAGACACTGGGACATTCCGCGGTTCAATGCTATGTAGCTTGTTGATAATAATAATGATATTGTAATAATTTACAATTTGCTATTAAATATTTGTTACATATGGTTTGATTCTCATATAAAAACAAAAACAAAAACCCCAAATACCTGGGAAGAAGGTAGGTCATATATTATAATCCCCAGGGACCCTTCTAGCTTTAAATTCCAAGATACAATTGGATTCCTAGAAGAGAAAACTAAGGATGAGAGATTAAGTGACTGGCTCATAGTCACACAGTTAGTAAATATCAAAACCACACCTTCATTAATAACACTATTTCAGTGGTGAAATGAATCATAGGTTCCAGCTCAGGATACCAGAATATTACCTTCCAATATATTACTCCTCTAAAAAACGAGTTTTTCAATTTCTTTTTTTGTTGTTGTTGGTTTTGTTTTGTTTTTTGTTTTGTTTTGTTTTTTGCAGGGCAATTGGGGTTAAGTGACTTGCCCAGGGTCACACAGCTAGTAAGTGTTAAGTGTCTGAGGCCGGATTTGAAATCAGGTCCTCCTGAATCCAGGGCTGGTGCTCTATCCACTGCTCCACCTAGCTTCCCCAGAGTTTTTCAATTTCTTACCAAAATAAGTACAAACTTTTCCACCGAGTATTCAGACCCCTCCATGCTTAGGCCACAGACCTGCCTTTCTCATGTTATCTCCCATGTTTCTCTAAGTATACTCTATACTTCAATCCAACGTCAGGTGCTATGGCATAAGTATACCATGCTTTTTACTCTCTCCATTCATTTGCTCCCCACATTTCTGCTTCCTTTCTTACTTATCTACACTATCCCCCAAGACTGAATTGCCACTACCTCTATGAAACCTTATTTGATTCTGCGAGCTAGTTATGAGTACTTTCTCCTCTGATTACCATAGAACTTTGCAACAATATGCAGTTCTAACAAGAGGTACAGTTCTTGGAAACCCCACTGTCTCTCAAGATGTATACCTTTTTTTTTTCAAGATGTATATCTTAATTTTATTGAAGCTGATTAATAGCAGTTTAAGTAGACAAATAATTTCCTTCTTGCTTTAGGAGAAAGTGTTGCTGGTTCTCTACTGAATAATACAGGGAACATTCTACTTGTGTCTGTGTGTGGGCATGCAAACACATGTACATGTGTATATGTTCTTGTTTTGGGGACTTGTTTCTATATTGATTTATGTTTAAAGAATTGGTCCCATACAACTAAATAAATCCTTTGTACACCAGATTGAGTGGTTTCTGAGGTTTTTTTCCAAATCTGGATCTCATATCCTATGTTTGGTCCTATGAAATGGCTTGGGATAGGGCTGGGGGCTTGAGAGTGGGGTTAATAAGTGATTTGTATTCCAATTGAGGAAATCTAATTATCCTAGTTTTCAAATGGCATTATAGATTACAGAGTTTGTGACTATGAAAAAATACTAAACTGAACTAAACTAAATTTCTCTATTTGATCCTGAAATTTTATTCAGTAGAAAGTAAGCCTCTCAAAGGCTTTATCTTAGTATCTCTTGTGCCTATCACATAGTAGGTGCTTAATAAATGTTTGTTCTACTTAATTGAATTGGAAACTGCTGCCTTCATATTCTTTGAACCAGAAAACTTCCCTGGCAGGGAACAATCCTTGTGCTAGCTAAAAGACAATTGAAGGGCACACATTTATCATAAAGTAGCAATCAGGGCTGCACCTTAAATCTTTCGATACAGCAGAGCACTGGGTGTAATTATGAAAATTGCACCCCTGTTGTGTTTTATTGATTAATATTTTTTGGCTTAGCCCCATATAGCCATGCATTTTGTAATTTGCATATCAAAAGAATGTCTGTGCTTAGAAACATAATCTCATGCCCTAAATTTTTCAGGACAAGCATGGGTTTATTCATATTGGCTAACACAAGTGAGATCAGGTGTGCAGTTACATATTTTGTAAAACTTGAATATGCTGTCTTGGTGGCTCAGAAAGTTTGTGTGTTCCTTTTGTTTTGTTTCACATGGAATTGACATTTCAAGCCTATCTGGCTTTTTAGAAAGCCTAAGTTCTGCCAAGAGCTCAAGTAAGCAACTATCGAGTAGCCATACTGATTCACGGGAGTATAAGAGAAGAACAGATAAAATGGTTCATAATAAATCTCTGCTCACTTCTATTAGACCTTGGAGTATATTTTTAATTTTCATATTTCATTATGGGTATCTTCCCTGAGATGTTATATCTTTCCCCTGCCCTCAAGGAGATTATACTCTAATAGAAGAAGACAGTTTATGAAAGGGAGTGAAAAGGTCAATACAAGAGTATGGTACCCAGGTGGAGGTAAGGTGGAAAACTAGTGCAGAGTCATGGAAATACATTTGAAGTAAGTCTGGTTAGTGTGGTCACTTCCTCTAAAAGAGGTTTTAGGGAGGAAGGCAGCAATCCAGTCAGAGGGCCTTAGGAGTGGAGGTGCTGCCAACAGGTGAAGAGATACTCTGGGGACTCTTGGACTGAGTTGGATTGGGGGGTGGGCCTGGAGGAATCTCTTTATTTACATTAAAGAAAATTAATATTATGTTTTCATTTAATAATCGGTATTCCTCTGCAATCCATCCTATCTCCCATTTTTTTTCAAACTCCATCTCTGTCTAGTTCAAAATGCCATATCTCCCAGTCTGGCTAAAGATGTCATTGAATCATGTGATTATTTCTAGCCCCCATGGCTCCATTTGGGGTTTTCTTGATAAAGATACTTGAGTGGTTTGCCATTTCCTTCTTCAGGTCATTTTACAGATGAGGAAACTGAGGCAAGCAGGGTTAAGTGACTTGCCCAGAGTCACACTGCTAGTGTAGGTGTCTTTGACCTCAGATAGATGAATCATCCTAAATCCAGGGCTGGCACTCTATGCACTGCACCACCTAGCTGCCAGATCTTGCCAATCAGTCTAACCTTTAACCTTTGCTTTGTTTACCTATAAACAAAGAAAGATCTTGGCTTGGGTGCCTCCTCAGGGTACAGGCTCTCCTTACTTTGACCCTTCTTGCTAATGTTAAAGATGATTTGTTCTTAAAGGGGAAGGCTTGAGGAGGATCTTGATTGGGGAGGTTATGATTTTCTCACCAAGGTTACTAGAGGCAGCTTAGGCAGCTGAAGCAATTGGCATTCCCAAATTGGCATGATTAGCTGCACTTGAAGGCCATCCCACTTTCCCAAGCTACAGCTAATTGCAAGGCTTTTCAACTACCCTACCCCACCTCCTTTCATATTTTGACAGGATCTCAATAAATATGGTCTTTTCATTCCCAACCGAGGGGGAATAGTCTGACCCACTATATGTGTCACTGTTAATAAATTATTATCTTATGCTAGAGAAAATGTTGCCTCAATTTGCCTCTCTGTCATTTTATTAGACACAAAATATTGACTATATTTATTAGTATAAAGTAAATGATACTGAGTGTGGTGAAGCCATACCAGTTTAAATTAGCTCATGCAATTGTCAAAGCCAAGGATTACTTTTTATCTATTTTGTCTTTAGGCACATACATGAAAGTTATCTCCTACTAGAAAATAAGCACCCTGAGGGCAGGGACTATTTTCCTTATGTATTTGCATCCTTAGTGCCTTGCACAGTACCAGACCACAAATAACCACTTCAAAATTGATTGTTGACTGATCTATTAATGTTCTAGACTCATACTCTCTAAACTACACAATGGAGTTTCCAACAAAAGGTCTGACAGAACCAACAGGGAAACAAATTTCCTCTCTAATTCCTCTTTTGTAACTTCTCCCTGAATCTCACTCAGTGTTGGGAATAGTTGGCCAGGCTCCTGTACCAACACATCACCATCCTGAGCACAATTATCTCCCACATCATCTTTAAGGAGCCAAGAGAGCTAAATGTTTGTACCTCCTCAGTTTTGGCAACTAAACTTTAAGTTCCATGCAGGGTAGGATTTTGTAGCCAGAATGTACATGACATAAACAAAACAGGTGTTGTCAATAAATTTTAAAGCAATATTTGATTCAGATCAAACACACTATTGATAGTTCACCATGGACAATAAAGAATTGTCTGTAATTGTGTAATTGTGTTTCATTCTCAATAAAGCTTATTCACAGTTAATTTATTTTTATTTCCATTTTCTTTATCTGTCATATTATTTGTTTTTAAATCATAGGCATAAATTCCCATTATAGTACAACTTCCCTGACATATGCACAAAGAAGTAAACTTCCATCATAATCTATCATTCTAAAATCCAAAAATAGGGGGCAATTAGGTGGTGCAGTGGATAAAGCACCAGCCCTGGATTTAGGAGGACCTTACTTACTAGCTGTGTGACCCTGGACAAGTCACTTAACCTTCATTGCCCAGCAAAAAAACAAACAAAACAAAAACAAAACCCGAAACATAAAATTTGATTGAACACGAGTATGTATTTTGTTATTGTTGTTGTTGTTAACTTGTTTTATTCAGGTGAGTGCTTTAATTATCTTCTTTACCTTTCACTAATAAATATAGTCAATATGTAAGTACAGAGATTCCTTCTTTCCCAATCCAGCTCAGTCCAAGGCTCCCTAAGTTATCCTACTCAGATTGTTGAATTCCTCCCCAGAACTTCCATCTGAGGGAATGACCACACTAGCCAGAATCACTTCAAAACTCTTTTTTTGACTAGTTCTCCACCTTCCCTCAACATGAGTGCCACCCTTATGTGTCCAGCTTTTTATCCCCCTTTTTTAGGCTATGATGTGTGCAAGAGTCTCCTTTTCCAAAGGGGTGATGTAATCCATTATCAGTGTTCTACTAAGACCAACTCAAATTAGCTCTTGAGAACCAATTGTTAAATTTTTAGTGTGAGCGTTTTCACCTCAGAAATCAGCAAATTCTACAAATCAGGATTTCATTTATGGTTTTGTTGATTAGTCTCTAGAGTTAAGAAAGTAATGAAGAATGTTAATGGTGGAAGTAAAGTGTGTCAGTGTTCCTGGAGAGCTGATTATTAAACATTTATTGCATGTCCCTGACTCAAATAACTTCTTACTGTTACATTCTCCTAGTAAGGTATAATAACAGTAATAAGTATTTGTTGAAAGTCTACTATGAGAAAAGCCTGAACCCAGAAAGTGAGCAAACTCCTGGAGTTTGGGAGGCACCTCCCTCCATCCCTCTTTCTCCATCAGGACCCTATGCCTGGACAGCTTTGTGGTCTCCACTTTGAGGAACCAAGACAGGCCAAATTCAAAAGGTAACTCCCAGGTCCCTTGGCTGGGGGTGAAGTGGCTGGGAAGGTGTCAGAGCCCTGAGAAGCCCCTTTCTTCTCACAGGTTCTCCTGTCCTCCCTCCTGCTTCCTCCTCGGCAGCTGGCCAGCCGAGCTGTGAGGATGGGCTTGGCCAAGAGCATCCCGGCCACCCTGGCCCATCCTGCACAATGCAACCAGTATCTGGCACACTTAACAGACCCTTGTTCTCCCAGCACAAACATTCTGTGTACCCCCATCCAGGTGGAGAGCTCACCACAACTAAGTTCCTCTGTCTCTTAACAGCAGCAGGAAGTGGAGACCAAGGATCTAGAGCAACTTCAGGACTCAGATCCCCATTCTCCCACATTTGGCATCATCAGAACACCCATGAAAACCAAATCAGAAGACTCTCCAAAACAGCTAGTAAAGTAGTTTAGCATTCCACTGAGTTGGCCCTACCATCACAACCCAAGCAGGACTTGTCTCTGAATACTCCGCTGTCCTTTGAATGCTAGGTACTACCAGGCTCCCTGAATGAAACTGAGGTTTCCCACAAACAGACAAACACCATAGAAGTTACAGAACAGCTCCCAGCACTTTGAACAATCAGCCAAGACCCTGACAAGTTCTTAAGAGGCTCTGAAACTCCTTGTTCCTCAGGTTCTAGATCCCTTAGAAGGAAACTTGCTGCTAAGATCCTAGGGAGATCTCCCTTCACCACCCTGCAGGATAATTCCCCTGGTCCCCTAATGTAAATGGTTCACAGTGCTGAGTGAGAATGTGGGATACCAGGAAGGAAGGAGCTATTCTGGGAACTGGACACCCTCTGAAGATGATTGGATGGGCCTGGGATCAGGGACATAACAAAAAGTATCAGCATTGTCCTTTGGTGGAGAACTAGAACCTAATTCTTATGATTCCTGGACTTGGCTGCTTCATATTATTTCCTCCCTTAAAAGCCCAGAGATGGTTCCATTCATTCATCTTGCCTCCCCACAAAACTGAAATAATCAGCTATGGAGAATAAAGCATGTCTTGTCAACCATTATCTCCATGTTCCCCTTGTCTCTGCATTCCAGATAATTCCCTAATCCTCACTTGTACAGTATGTATTTGATGTATGTATGATTCCTTTTATATTAAAGAAAATTTTGAAAAAGTTAAAAAAAAGTCTACTATGTGGAGGCATCTAGGTGAAGCAGAGGATAAAGCACTGACCCTGGATTTGGGAGGACCTGAGTTCAAACCTGGCCTCAGACACTTGACACTTACTAGTAGTGTGACCCTGGGCAAGTCACTTAACTCTCATTGCCCCGCCACCCCCCCAAAAAAGACTACTAAGTGCAGAGTAATATGCTAGAAGCTTGTTGAAATAAAATCTTATTAATAAGCTATACTTGTCTTTGTGTAGTTGATGATATAGGCAGCTAGCTGGTATAGTGGATAGAAATCCACTTTCCAGACCTAACCTCAAATCTTAACTCAGGTACTTATGAGCTAGGTGATACTGGACAAGTCACATAATTACTATCTGCCTCAGTTTCCTCATCTATAGAAAAAGGGTATTAATAGCACCTATCTTCCAAGAGTTATGAGGATCATATGAGACAGCATTTGTAAAGCACTTTGCAATCCTTAAAGAGCTTAGTGTTATCTGTTAAGGTATAATACAACTAAGGTTTTACAGATCCTTTTCTGAAGGACAGAGAATCTAGAAGGATAGTGAATGGGAAACATCCTATTTTGGGACTGAGTTTCCACATCAGAAAAATGGGGGTGTTGAACTAAAATTACTTCTGTGTTCTCTTCCAGACCCAAATCCATAATCAAATATCATTTGCATCTCAAAAAGCATTTATTGAATACTTATATGTCAGGTACTGTGCTAAGCATTAGGTATACTTAAGTATATCTCTCCCCCCAAAAAAAAAATAACAGAAAAATATGATCCTTACTTTTATGGAAAACACTTTCTAAGGTGGTAGACAACATGCAAACAACTATGTACACATGCAATGTACACAGTGTAAATGGGGAGTAAAATTACATGGATGGAATTAACAATGGTGGTGGTGATGGGAACTGGAAAAAGGCCTCTTGCAGAAGGCTGAATTTGAGGGGACTGTTGAAGAAAACCAGGGAAGCCAGACCTGTGAAGAAGGACATTACCAGAATGGGGAATAGCTGGTGAAAAGGCACAAAGGCAAGTAGATGGAGTAACATGTACTAGCAGCACCAAGAAGGTAATACTAAGATAAAAAAATTCAATGCTGGTGGGGTGGTTGAGAA
This sequence comes from Dromiciops gliroides, assembly GCF_019393635.1. Classification (NCBI taxonomy): domain Eukaryota; kingdom Metazoa; phylum Chordata; class Mammalia; order Microbiotheria; family Microbiotheriidae; genus Dromiciops; species Dromiciops gliroides. The sequence goes on along the minus strand of NC_057864.1, from coordinate 321,321,670 downwards.
GCAGATAAACTCATGAATTGTTAGCAGAATTATAAACAGGTAGAATCATTTTAGAATATAATCTGGAAGTTCTTCCATGCCATTCCCCCCAAAAAATGTTAGAAAAAATATCCCATTTAACCCAATATTTCAATATTTAAGGATTTACCTGAAAATTTTATTTAAAAAATTAAAAAGAGCTATCTATTCAGCTATTTATGATAAACAAATAATATATTAAGTGATTACTATTTGCAAAGCACTGGAGATGAAAATATAAGAAAATAAAACTGTCCCTGCTTTCAAGGAATTTACATTCCAATAGGGGAAAATAAAACATAAGAGGTTGTCTAAAGGGGTGGTTATCAGCTGTAGGATCAATGCTGTGGATGAAGAAATGGAGCATAATGAGGAGTGAGGTAGGAGCTATATTTCATATGAGAATATTTGTATGTCGTAACAAACAAAAACAAAAATTACCTCTCCAAACCTAACAAATAGTAATGACCTCAAGGCTTAACAAGAAAGGATTGTTTAAATATATTATAGCACATAAATATATTAAGAATACTATAATGCAATTAGGCAAAAGAAATATAAAGAATTATGGAAAATATATTTATGAAAGATGAAAAAGCAAAAGTAGAAAAACAATGGACAATGAATTATAACGACAAGGGAATAGTGAATGGAAGTGATTTACAAACAAATCTGAAGGAAAAAGAGTGACTGATAAGTACCAATATTTTATTCATTGACAATCATTGACTTAAATTCAAGTAATAGCTAAGCAATACTAATCAGTTGTGTCGATTTTAATATTGGCCTTAAAAAATAAAATGAAACCACATCTCTCTGAGTCTTACTTTTCTTATCCTCAAAAAGGAATAACAATCCTTATGCTGTTATTGTGAGGAGAGTGCTTTATGTACCTTAATAGGCTATATAAATAAGTCAATGTTATTGTTCAATAAAGACTAGGATATTTGTCTCCATCTAGATCATAGCTAACCATACTATCATCTTGCTTACTCTTGCCCTCTGTAATAATGTCCTTGTTTCACATTCATGTACTTTCTAGGTTGACAACCTTCCAGGCCCTAGATTAATATCCTTTCACATCTGGGCTCCTGGCCTTTGCTCAATCCTATGAAGCTGCCTAGGCTCATAGTCCTATCCTAACATGAGTCTAGACCAATCTACAATTCCCCAAGTTATGGTTATAATATCATAAATCTAGAAGACATGGTGAAGTTAAATGTGTTTGGACCACAGAAGGTAGATATTTTAAGTAAACAAATTCCCAATGTTAACTTTCTTTTAAGAGAGTAGAAACATGGGAAGATATATAGTTATAATAAAGACTTCATTTGATTCTGATTAATAAAGGTGTTACTGTAGTAGTCTAAAGAACTGAACAACATGAGAAAAAACTGACAAAAATATTAAAAATATATATTCCTCATGGACTACACTCTCAGCAACAAAGGTGCGAGAATATTTATGATTAAAGAGGGGGACAATTTTTAAGTATAAGAATAATATTTGTTTGCAGGTGATTAAGTATTCTATAAAACTAAATTTTAAATAATTAAAAACACCTGTGTGGTATGGAACGGAAACTTCCAGATTAATTATGTTGTGGGCAGGGATGTAATTCAATAGAAAGGAACATCTAGCATAGACTATGTCATAATGAAAGTGTAGGAGTATATAAAGGCATAGTCCAACATAAGAGAGTTGCTCATAGTGCTAGTTCCATTCTAAGAAATATTTCCATTGGAGTGAAGGACCAAGTTATTCTACAACTCACATATACCTACCATTTGCTGAAGAGAGAAGCCAAACAGAAATTTTATACTTGTCCTGGGATTAATAATTCCACACAATATGTAGGGACTAAATGATTCTGTGAATTCTCAGGACCTTTTACATGAATCTCTGGGGAGGGAAATGGAGCTTAATGGAAGAAACTTTCTGTTGCTTTATTTCCAACAACTCAGATGCAAGTAATTCCTATGTTCATTATTGTCTCCAAGAAACCTATTTTATGTTTAATGCCCTTGTTAGACTGAGTGTTTGTAGTGGGGCTCAGGACCATGTGAGGAGAAAAAAGAATAGATTCTTACAGTCTTAAAAAAACAACCTTGAGTTGGGACACAAAATATATGAAGTATTATTAAGTTCAAGACCCAAAGACTGAATATGGTTAACTGTGTCAAATATTAGGTTATGACAAAAAGTATGGTGAAAATACTTTTTAGAAGGAGTTGTCTTTCTTTAAAAAATGAAAGTAATAATGGGAGAATGAGAATTTGCATTGGCACTGTTGCCAAACCCATTTTTTAATTTAAAATTTTTATTTTGGTGAGACAATTGGAGTTAAGTGACTTGCCCAGGGTCACACAGCTGGTAAGTGTCAAGCGTCTGAGACAGATTTGAACTCAGGTCCTCTTGAATCCAGGCTCAGTGCTCTATCCACTGCGCCACCTCGATGCCCCTCCAAACCCATTTTTTTAAAAAAAGAATATAACATTGTCTCTGATTAAAAACAAAGGCAACTTGTTTCAGTGATACCAGTGGAGATCACCTCAAAAACTGAAAATCATAGATAATAAATACTTGTGCCTTAATTACAGAAGGGATTAAAGGACAGAAACTGAACTTTTCATTAACATTTCTACTATGGACAATGACAAATTCTAATGTTCCTTCTTTGGTACTGTCAACAAATAGCACCCTATAATTTAGTTCAGGGTTACTTCAAGCACACCAAAATCCTCCTTGTGTGCTAAAAGATCATTTCATCTCCCTATCTATGATTTGGTAGTCATATAGTAACCAATGTTAATAAAATTAATAAATTATTTTACAAAACCTCCAAAAATGCAGCCATAATGAATCATAACAATCATTTTTTCTCTGTAAATAACCCTGACAAATTATATGTGTGTTACTCTCTGGGAATATCCTTACAAACTCTATATATACACAAATATATAATAAAAATTTGTAAAAACATACACGTACATATTTATTATCTTATTATCTATGCTTTTATTTGTTAAGGGCTATTAAGGGGTTCCCTGATTTTTTTTTCTTTTTAGTTTCCATATATTACAAAAACACTGGACTCAGAGCATGCAGGAGTCCCTGAATGTGTCAAAGATGAAGCAACCTGTGAGCTGACAATTTGTTATTACCCTAAGCTAGACATCATGTGTCCTTAGGAGGCAAGAAAGGTACCAGACAGACTGTGCCAGGTTGGGATAATACTAGGACAGCTCAGGTCCTTTAAAGATAAGCAGATCCTCCTATTTTCATAGTCTAGCAGTTCCCAAGGTAAAAGAATGAGGCTTTTTGCCACCACCTTGCTCCTCCCCATAGGGAGTGATCTTGTCCTTTTTCCAACCTTTGCTATTCTGTACCCCCTCCCATGTCATGTCCCTTCCTGGTATCCCTTCCTCCCTTTGTTCTGTTATTATGAAAATGTGAATTGTAAACACTGGGAACCCATTGGATCCCCATGCACGTTTATTTCTCTTGTAATAAACTTGATTTTCACATAAGTCTCATGACATTGTGATTGCCTTTTGACACATTTAGCTAAATAACTTCTTGGCAATAAGGTATTCATCATATTTCTTCACCTCCTTAAATTAAATTGCCTCAGTTAAATTTTCCTCAGTGCTTCTTTCTTTCCAACCAAACAAGTGTGCTCATCTCTATTTCTTCAAGTCATGCCAGGAAACATGTAGCTAAAACAGATTGAGAACTGCAGTAGAATCACAAAATCAAAACTAAGACAGAGTGATTACAAAGAAAAAAATAGGAATTTGTAATATGACACATGCTAATCTTTTTTTTTCCTCCCTAAAAGGATGCACTAAGAAGCAACCCACAGAGGCCATGCAATTACTATCAACTCCACAGATTGTCCAAAGTTGCAAACAACATATCACTCATTATGTTCTCTGGATGTTTTTAATCACTGAGATTTATTTCTTGCTCATAGACAGCCCAAACTGAGCATGCAGATCCTTGCATACTGCGGCTTTATATAGTTCTAAAATGACACTTGAGATAAAAATAGAGCACTAGTGTTTTCTTATTATTCAGTGATTCTATTTCCTTAGTTCTCAAGACTTCAGTTTCCTTGTCAAGCACAAAAAACATTGTTTCCTATGAAAAATTTTAAGTATCTCTCCATCGATAGACTTGTGATATAGGGAACGATCACTATCAAACCCACATTATGAGTTCAATCTCCATCCACACTGCTTACTTTCCTATTAATAGGATTTTCCTCAAAAAATATTTCTGAGTGTGTCAGAAGTTCAAGATCAAACCCCATGGGACTTTTTTCTTCTATTTTCTTTTAACACAAATGTTAATATTTGTCACTTTTAAGTATGTTTTTACCTCAAAATGACATTTAAAACACAGCACTCTTTTCATGGTTCTCAAGTCGGATGAGGCAACCATCTGCCTATAATGAAAGAGTGATTCAACAGCAATCCAAATGGAATTTCTTAATCATCTCCAACTCTATCACAAAGGTGAGAGCAGAATATTATTCCCCTAGATAGCTTTCGTGTACTGAATCATACATAATTCTTGACTTATTTTGGATGTGTTGCTTCCCACTACTAAAAGTTGAAGTGGATTGCAAATTTGATATACCTTTTGTTCAAGTTTTACTCATGTTTTCTCCCTTTCCTGGAATGTACTCCCTTAACACCCCACTCTAATTTCTGTCTGTTGAGGCCTTATCCTTCAAGGTGTTGATTCCTGAAACCACAGATACCTTTTCCCCAATCTAGCTGAAAGTGTTTTCTTCCCTCTAAATTCCCTGGACCAGCACACTGTAGGTTCATCATATAGTAGGAACTTGGTAAATGCCTGTTTGTTTGATTAAGAATCTACAATGTGCTGGTTATATAGAAACAAAGATAGCAAAAAGCCTGTTCTCAAGGAGATTTAAACACAATGGGGCCAGTGAAGGAGAGACTACTTAGAATGAAAAGGAAGAATGTGATAAGTGTAAGAAAGAGGTACCAAAAACTCACTGATATCCTGAACAGCTACCAATAGCCTCAGACCACCCCATTGTATTATGTTTATTCTCTCTCTATTTCGACTTTTCAATCTATATATGTGTTGTTTCTGTCCAGTGAAATGTAAATTTATTGAAGTCAGAGACTTTTCATTTTAGGTACTTGGGCTCTAGTTTTGTCTTGACTTGAATGATTAAATAGTAGATAATTTTGGAGACTAATTTTAACACCAATGCCAAGAGTCTAAATAGTCATTCTCATATATCACAAGTTGGATTAAAGACAAAATCAATAATCAATCTATGGAGACTGTGGAGAAGGTAACTTTTTCATATATAGGTTCAGAAAATATTTAGTAAAAATTAAATATCTAGCATTTTATCTTCTTTGTCTGCAATAATTAAATTCTTATTTTAAGGGTCTATTTTAGGGTTTAGATCATGGTTTTGAATAACAGAGAACCTTGAAAATACTGAGGTGTCTGACCTGCATGGAAAGTTATCTATGAAATGTTCATCATATTGGATGTCTCTGATTTTCCAACACAAAGCAGGTTTTTTCACTCCTTAAAGTAAGTCCCAGAATCAAGGTATCAGACACCTCAAAAAAAACCTCAAGGTATTCTTGGATTGTTCTTAGGTAAAACTTAGGCATCTGCAATGCCTCATGCCAAACTAATCTCATATTATATAAAAACAAACAAAAACCAAAACCCCTCAAACATTATTAATAGTTCGTTATTATTATCTTTTGGTGCAGAATATCTGAACACTCAATGGAATGTATTGCAAGTGTGTCTTTTCTATTTGCTACACATTTAATCTATCCTCTTACAAAAATATTTAGCAAGTTTCCAGTTACGATATCCTATTTTTCTCTTAAACAACCCTGTCTTCCTTTTGATGCTGTGATTATATCACAGTGCTGTATCTGCTTTAACCAACACAGTGCCTTGGTAAAAAATTGGAAAACAGACAAAAGGTACAATTATTTATTTTGGAAGTACTAAAAAAGATATTTATTTAAGGTATTAGAATTAAGAATATGGAGAAATGTAGCATATTTTATTCCAATTCCCCCTCCCTGCAACATAAACCTAGGGAGTTAAATAAGTATCTATGGGGGGAAAATCACTTTTAGTGGAATATAAGGTAAACCAATGAAATTCCTAGAGAAAGAAATTGAGGAAAATAAATGTTGTCAATAATTTGGTGTTACTACCTTCAGTCACTCTCCTTGGTTCCTCAGGTATTCAAATTTTCTTTGCTTTCAATTGCCTCTTCTAGGTTCTTCTTCCAATACTCAGTAATCACTCTTCCTTTAAGGTTTATGCTATTCATATATTCACCCAATCAAAATCCTGGTAGCCAATCCTCTGGGCCACTCCCCTTCTTTCTTCAATGAGCCAGTTAAAGCTGTCTTAAATGTTTCTCTTATTCCCAATTCCTGTACTCACATTAGCAGATTTCAATATATTTATTGATTCTCCCTCAAATACTCTAACCACTCAGTTCTTTTTTTTTTTTTTTTTGGCAGGCAATAGGGGTTAAGTGACTTTCCCAGGGACACACAGCTAGTAAGTGTCAAGTATCTGAGGCTGGATTTGAACTTAGGTACTCCTGAATCCAGGGCCGGCGCTTTAACCACTGCACCATCTAGCTGCCCTCACCACTCAGTTCTTAAACCAACCATCTCCCGTAAGCTACTCCTCTATCTCACTGCACTCATATACAAAGATACTCAAATCCTTGACCTTATGGTCACTCACAAATATAATTTGCCAGCCATAATCTATTGACTTTTCACCATTCTCTCTGCCTTCCCTTATGTAACTACTTTTCATCCATACCATGTCCTCTTATCTCTTGAGGCTTCATTTCTCTTCCAGGTTACCTCCCCTGAACTAGCCACTATCTCCTTTTCTCCCCATATTAATCCTATGATGAATGAATTCATCTCTACACTGCTTTACTCTCTTGAATCTCATATACCCTTTTTCATAACATTGATTATGCCAGGCTGAGCCTTACCCTTGGATCTCACACACTATTCATCACCTTCACTCCTACACAAACTCAACTGGACAGTCTCTGCTTCTATGCCATCCTACTATACTTTCCTTATCCACTCATTATCACACTTTCCTCAGCAGCTCTTTTCATCCTGTTGATTCTCAAAGAATCTCTAAGTATACCATCATAACATCTGCAAAGTGTGATAGTTTTTCCCTCTTTGCCTTTTCTAATCCCTTTAATTCCATTTTCTTCTTTTTTTTGATAAACTTAACATTTCTACTGCAATATTAAATAATAAAAGTGATGACGGACATCCATGTTTCACCCCTGATCTTATTGGGAATGCCTCTAACTTATCCTCATTAAATTTAATGTTTGCTGTTGGTTTATGTGTATATTGCTTATTATTTTAAGGAAAGCTCCATTTATTCCTTTGCTCTCGAGGGTTTTTAATAGGAATGAGTGCTGTATTTTGTCAAAAGCTTTTCCTGCATCTTTTGAGATAATCATATGATTTTGATTAGTTTTGTTATTGGTGTGGCCAATTATGTTGATAGTTTTCCTAATGTTCAACAAACCCTGAATTCCTAGAATAAATACCACCTGGTCATAATATATTATCCTGGTGATAAATTGCTGTAATCTCATTGCTAATGTTTTATTTAAAATTTTTGTATCTATAGTCATTAGGGAAATTGGTCTATAATTTTCTTTCTCTGTTTTGGCTCTGCCAGATTAGTTATCAACACCATATTTGGTAGAAATTTGGTAGAACTGCTTCACCTATTTTTACAAATAATTTATACATATCGAAATTAATTTTTTTTAAGTTTGGCAGAATTTGTTTGTAAATCCATCTGGCCCTAGAGATTTTTTTTAGGGAGTTCACTGATGACTTCAATTATTTTTTCTAATATGGAGTTAGACAAGCCTTTTATTTTCTTTTCTGTTAACCTAGGAAACTTATTTTTGAAAATATTCATCCATTTCATTTAGACTGTGAAATTTATTGGGCAAAATATCTCCTAATTATTGCTTTAATTACTACTTCTTTGGTGGTGAATTCACCCCTTTCATTTTTGATACTGGTAATTTGTTTTTTTTTCTTAAAATCAAATTAACCAAAGTTTTATCTACTTTATGGATTTTTTTATAAAACCATTTCTTAGTTTTATTGATTAATTCTATAGTTTTCTTACTTTTAATTTTATTAATCTCTACTTTGATTTTCAGAATTTCTAATTTAGTATTTAATTGGGAATTTTTAATTTGTTCTTCTTCTAGCTTTTTAAAATGCATTCTCAATTCATCGATCTCCTCTTTCTCTATTTTATTCATGCAAGCATTTAGAGTTATAAGATTTCTCCTAAGAGCTACTTTGGCTTCATCTCATAACTTTTTGTATTTTGTCTTATTGTTGTCATTCTCTTTGATGAGGTTATTGATTCTTCCCATGATTTTTTGTTTGACCCATTCAATTCTTTAGGATGAGATTATTTAATTTCCATTTAACTTTCAGTCTACATTTCCATGGCTTTTTATTACATGTAATTTTTATTGCATCATGACCTGAAAAAGATGTATCTATCATTTCTGCTTTTGTACATTTGACTGAGGTTTTTTGCCCTAATACATGGTCAATTTTTGTGTATAAGCCATGTAGCACTGAGAAAAAGTTATATTCTTTTCTATTCCCATTCAATTTTCTCCAAAGGTCTATCATATCTTACTTTTCTAACATTCTATTCACCTCTTTAACTTCTTTGTTATTTATTTGGTGGCTATATTTATCTAATTCTGAGAGAGGGAGGTTAAAATCCCCTTCTACTATAGTTCCAAGAAGGCTTTTTGTTCTTGAGACCAATTAATCTTCCACCTTCAGGCTTCTCATGTTGGCATTTTTACAGTATTGTCCTCATCTGACATTATGTTTTGTTCTTCCCTGTTGGCATAGAAGCTCTCAATGGTAAGCGTCCTTTTCTGTATCTTACTCATATTGTAACTGATTTTTTGGCTTTTAAAGTTGAGGTTGCTCCTGAGGCAAAGGGGCCACTGTTACAAGCTTCTTATGCTGGGGGGATGTGGGCCTCGTCACTGGCTTTCTGTTCTGAGGCCTCTGTGGCTTGTAGATTCCTCAAGCATGGGCTTGCTCCCTTTGATGAAATGACTTGGCCTAGTTACACCTGTGCTGTGGGTGGTTCTCTAGCTGGCAGTTTGCCCTCTAAGCCAGGGCTGGCAGGTGTCACAACTGGCCCGCTGCACCACCAGCCTCCTGAGCCAGTACCAAAGGGCCTCAGCTGCTGATCTGTGCTGTGGCCAAGAGCCTCCTGCTGACTTGGGCAGACCCCTCCATGCTGTGCTGAGCTGTGCTGAGCTCCCATTTTGCCCAAGTGAGACAGACCTTTCCTGAAGTCTTCTAAATTATCTCAAGTTGGAAGATTGTGTCTCTATTTTTTGTAGGTTCTGCAACTCCAGAATCTGTTTAGAGGCTTGGTATGTTGTTGTTTCTGAGGGAAACTTGGGAGAGCTCAGCAACTTCCTGGCTTCTATCTGTCATCTTGATAATAATTTCTTAGTTACCAAATCCAGTAGTTATTTCTCGGTCCTAATTGTTCTTGACCTTTCTGCAGCCTTTGATGCTGTTAGTCACTCTGTCCCCTTTGATACTTTCTTTGTTCTCTTTTTTCAGGAGACCATTCTCTTGCTTCTTTTCCTATATATCTGACTGCTTCTCCTCAGTCTCCTTTGTTGAAACCTCTTGTTTTTGACATTAAGCATTTATTATAAAGGGAACACATGGAGTACAGAAAAGAAAGCAAGAAAATCCTATCTCCTTTCCTCTCTCTCTTCCATTAACCTGAAATCCCAGAACAAAAAGGGCAGACCCATGCAGCCAGTTTCACCTCCTACTTCCTGTCCCCCTCCCCCAGAAGGGGAGGTCCTTCAAGCTGATTGGTTGAGGGTGGTCTCATGTTGATTTCGTAGACCACAGCCTCTGAGAACAACACACCACTCAGGGCTGCCCAGGTGTGGTCTAGATTTAATAAACCTTAAGTAGGTTCTCAGTCAGTCTATCGTCAGTCTCACCCATTCAATCAATTCCAAAACAATCGTCAAGTGGGGCCCCTGGGTGTCTGCCAAATCACATTATTTTCTCACAATCCTATCCCTCTTCAAAAGAGATTTGCTTCTGTCTTTCCCCACCCCCAATCTGCCCTCCCTTCTTTTGTCCCTCTCTCTTTAACCCCTGCCCCATCTATTTTCCTGCAGTGTTAGATAGATTATGGCACCCAATTGAGTGAGTATGTTATTCCCTCCTTGATCCAATTCTGATGATATTAAGGTCATTGAACCACTTCGTATGAGTGTTAGGCTCATTTACTGCCCAGATTAAATAGATTACTCTACTCAATTGTGCGTGTGTTAATTTCTCCTTGAGCCAACTTTGATGACATTAAGGTCTTTGAGCCAATTCTGAGGAGTGTAAAGTTCATTTACTGCCCTGCTCCTCCCCCATCTCTTCCACCACTCCATAAACCCTTTCCTGTTTCTTTCCTGTGGAATTTTGCCCCATGCTACCTCTGCCCTTCCCCCTCCCCCAGGATATTCCTCTCACCCCTCAATTTTACCCTAAAGATGTCATCATGGGCCAGTTAGGTGACACAGTGGACAAAGCATCCACCCTGGACCCAGGGAGACCCCATCCAAAACCCGGCCTCACATGCAAGACAGTCACTCACTGCATGACCCCCCAGGTATGTCCCCCAGCTCCAATTTTTTATGGTTCTCTAGGTTCTTTGTATTTCCATTCAGTTCAGGTCTTTTCATCACAAATACCTGAAAATCCTCTTCTTTATTGAAGTCCCATTTTTTTTCCTCTGAAAGGCTATGTAAGTTTTTCTGGATACTTGATTCTTGATTGTAATCCCAATTCCTTTGCCCTCTCAAATATTATATTCAGTGCACTCCAATCCTTTAATTTAGAAGCTGCTATATCTTTTGCTATCCTGACTGGGGCTCCACAGTACTTAAATTCTTCCTTTTGGGCAGCTTGCAATATTTTCTCCTTGACCTGAGAGCTCCGGAATTTTGTTATAATACTCCTGGGAGTTTTCACTTAGGGATCACTTTCAGAAAGTGCTTAGTGGATTCTTTCAATTTCTATTTTACTTTCTGCTTCTAGAATATCAGGGAAATTTCCCCTAACAATTTCTTGGAAGATGATGTCTAAGCTCTGTCCTTGAACATGGTGTTCAGTTAGACCAATAATTTTCAAATTATCTCTCCTAGACCTATTTTCCAGGTTAGCAGCTTTCCCCAGAAGATATTTTACATTGCCCTCTATTTTTTATTTATTTGGATTTGCTTTATTGTGTTTTGGTTTCTCATAAAGTCACTAGCTACCATTTGTTCAATCCTAATTCTTAGGAAATTATTTTCGTCAGAGAGCTTTTCCATTTGGCTTTGCAAGCTGTTGACTTTTTTCTCATGTCTTTCTTGCATCACCCTCATTTCTCTTTCCATTTTTTCTGCTACCTCTCTAACTTTATCTTCAAAATCCTTTCTGAGCACCTCTATGGCATGAGACCAATTCATATTTTTCTTGGAAGCTTCAGATATAGGGGCCCTGATGTTGACATCTTCCTCTGAGGTTACACCTCCATCTTTCTTGTCACTAAAGAAACTTTCTATGGTCCTTTTTCTGTCTGCTTAGTTTGCCTTTCTTTTACTTGACTTTTAGCTCCTTAAAGTGGGGCTCTGTTTCCAGGTTGCACTAACCCAAGCTTCAGGAGATCCAAGGTGGTATGATTTAGGGAGTATCAGGTTCTTCACTCACTGGGCCTGTTCCCTAGTCTGTAGATGACCCCAGATCAACTTGCTAATCAACCAGCTTTGTGTGCTGTGGTTGTCAGCTCTGATAAGCCTGTGTTCCTCCCCCACCTGGGTCACTGCTACTCAAGCCTCTCTCCTGGTTTTCAGCAGGGGTGAAAAACCCAAGTTCTGCCTCAGCACCAGCATAGATCCCTGTAATCTCCCCCCTGCCAAAGGCTCAGCCCTCTCACCAGACTGTGAGCTTAGTTCCAGGTGGCACCGTAGCTGATTTAGAGGCTCTATGGGTCTCTTTCTCTGGTGAGGGCTTCCTGGGACTGGATATGTATCAGGGTGACTGTGGAGTTGGGCTCCACTCCTGTCTCAGAACAGCAGCTCCCTTCTTCTGACCTTCCAAGCTGTCCTTGAATGGAAAAATGAACTCAGCACATTTTTTATGGATTTTGCTGCTCCAGGAATTGTCCTATGGCATTATTTGGATGTTTTTTGGAGTGACTGTGTCATGAGTTTGAGAGCTCACTCTACTGAGTCCTCTTTCAGGTCATATCCTCTAGCCCTAGGTGTATCTCATGATTCTGTCCTGCATCTTCTTCTCTTCTTCCCCTGTACCATGTCACTTGGTGATTTTATCAACTCCTGTGGATATAATCACCATCTCTCTCCTCAGGATTCTCAAGTCTACCTATTTCTTTCCAACCTCTCTGTTGACCTTTAATAACACAACCTGAACTACCTTTCAGACATAGGAGCTAAGTGTCCAGTAGACAACTTAAACTCAAAATGTCTAAAACAGATCTTTCCCCCTTAACCCTCCCTACTTTCTTTCTTCCTTATTTTTGTAGAAGAGAATATCCCCAGTGTCATAACTTACGAGTCATCCTGAATTCTCATTGTCTCTCACTCTCAATAACAAATATGTTGTCAAGGCTTATCAATGTCACCTTTGCAACAACTTCTCCCCTCTAACATTGCCACAACTCTAGTTGAGGCCCTCATCATCTCATGTTTGGATTTTTTTCATGTTTGAATTATTGCAATAGTATTCTGGTGGATTTAATTGCCTCACTTCTCTCCCCACTACAATCCATCCTCAATTCATCCACTAAAATTACTTTCCTAAAGTATAGATACAATCATATTACCCCTCTACTCAATAAACTCCAGTGACTTCCTATTGTCTCCAGGATAAAGTTAAAAACACTCTATTTAGCATTCAAAGTGCTTTATAACTTAGCCCCCTCCTACTTTCCAGTCTTCTTATACCTTACTCCTTGACAGGTATTCTTTTATCCAGTGAGAGTGGCCTCATGTCCATGCCGCAAAGAAACCTCTTTATCTTTCAGATGTGGGCATTTTTATGGCTGTCTTTGGATGCTCTCTTCCCTGCTTTGACTATTGACTTCCCTAGCATCTTTTAAGCTCCAACTAAAATCTGATCTTCAGGAAGCCTTCCCAAACCCTTCTTAATTCTTGTGTTTTCACTGTTAGTTTAATTTTCTTTTCAACCAATATGTAGCTTGCTTTGTGTTGCCTTTCCTATGAGATTGTAACCTCCTTGAGGACAGGTCTGTCTTTTGACTATTTTTCTATGCCTAAAACTTAGCACAGTTTCTGAGACACAGTAGGCACTTAATAAAGATTTATTGATTGATGTAAATATTTTGTTGTATTTATTTTTTAGTTGATTCAGTTGTGTCTGATTCTTTGTGATCCTTTCTGGGGTTTTCATAGCAAAGGTACTGGAATGGTTTGTCTTTTCCTTCTCTAGCTCATTTTACAGATGAGTAACTGAGGCAAACAGTGTTAAGCAACTTGCCCAGGGTCACAAAGCTAGTAGGTATCTTAAACAATCTTTGAAATGAGGAAAATAAGTCTTCTTGACTTCAGGTCTGGCACTCTATCCACTGAATCATCTAGCTTCACTTGAAATATTTACATTTTCTATTTATAGTAGCTCTCTTTTTGGTAGCATAGAATTGAAAATCAAGGGGATACCCATCAATTGGGGAATGGCTGAATAAGTTTCGGTATATGAATGTAATGGAATACTATTGTGCTATAAGGAATAATGAGCAGACAGATTTTAGAAAAACATGGAATGAACTGTGGAATCTGAATACACACTATTTTCACTTTTTTTTTCTTGGGGTTTTATGCTTTTGTTCTTATTCTTCTCCCACAACATGACTAATATGGAGATATATTTAACATGATTGTACAAAGATAAACTATATCAGATTGGTTGCTGTGATGGGAAGAGGGAAGAGAAGAGAAGGAGAGAGGAAAAATTTGGAACGCAAACTCATAAAAATGAATGTTAAAAATTATATTTACATGTAAGTGGAAAAATAAAATACCATTAAGAATGAAAATATATTTTTTAATTTTCTAAATAACAAATTGAAATGAAAAATATGTATAACCTAGATACTCTCAAGATATCATGAATTTTAGTCTATAGAATTTAACCAATGTTTAATATGAAATAATTAAGAGAGTGATAAAGGTGCATATTAATAACATCTGACACATGATTATCAGTGGCACAGGATCAAAGAGCATAATATCTTAGAGATATGGAGCATATCTCTACAGAAATACAATGTTTTTATATATTACTCCAAAGTAAAAGTAAAGAATATTCTCACTGATGTGTCAGTTATGTTGAAGTGCTCATAGCAATTAAAATTCTAAAATAAACAAATGAACGTAATTTAAAGTGTAATTGATAAGTTTTGAAAAATAGAAAGAGTTCAATAGCACTAGTACATGAAAGAAAATTGGATTACTGAGCAAAATGATACAAGAGACCTGAAAGTCAAAGTTAGCGACAAGCTAAATGTGTGTGTGTGTGTGTGTGTGTGTGTGTGTGTGTATGTGCTAATAGTATGGTGCTATTGGGAAAGAAAACCAGTTTGATTCTGGAAGTCATCATTATCATCATGCATAAAAAATTAAGATGACATTTTAAAACGATGTCACCATGCCAAATGTTTAGTATTTAAACTATGTGCAATAAAAGGCTTCTATGTAGATACCGAGCAGAACAAATCACAATTATGTAGAATTAGATGAGGAATATATCATCCCTTTCATTCTCTTTTTTACTGGAACATGTATGTTCTCCCATTAGAATGTAAACACCTTGTGGTCAAGAGTTATTTCATATTTCGTATTAGTATCCTGAATGTTTAGTTGAATGTTTGTTAAAAAGCAGGAACTTATCAAATAATTCTTGATTAACTGATTATCCTGAAAGTGTTTCAATGGACCTACAGAATTCTGATAAGCTTATATGCCAAATACTTAATTATTCATTTAAAAAAAAAAACATTTATTTCACACATTGATGGAATAATATGGAGTAAAGAACCAAAAAGTAACAATAACAACACAGTGGCTTATCCACAGATGGTTTTTATCTGAACTCAATGAAAACATAAAATATTGACTTAATCATAAGAATAAGTGAATTATATGAACATAATTGCAAAACATTTTTCACGCAAATAAAGTCTCAGCAAAACAATTAGAAAAATGTTAATTGCTTATGGGTAGGCCAAAGCAATATAATAAAAATGACAATTCTCCATAAATTAGTTTACTTATTCAGTGCCATACCAATCAACCTACAAAAAATATATTATAGAACTAGAAATTTTAATAAAATTCATCTGGAAGAACAAAATGTCAAGAATATAAAGGGAATTAATGAAAAAATGTGAAGGAAGATGGTCTAGCTATACCAGATCTTAAATTGTATTGTAAAGTGGTAATTATGAAAACAATATGGTACTGGCTAAGAAACAGAGTGATGGATCAATAGAATGGATTAGGTATAAAATGCATTATAGTAAATGACAAATGTAGTCTAGTGTTTGATAAACCTAAATATCCAAACTTTGGGGACAAAACTTATTATTTGACAACCTTGTGGGATGAGAAGAAAAAAATATGGCATAATCTAGATAGAAACCAACATCTCATACTATATGTCAAGATATGGTCAAAATGGGTACATGATTTACACATAAAAGTAAAACCATAAACAAATTAGGAGAGCATGGAATAGTTTGCCTGTCAGATCTATGGATATGGGAAGAATTTAGGACAAAACAAGATATAGAGAGCATTAGAAAATGTAAAATGGGTCATTTTGATTATTTGAATTTTATTTAAAACTGCAGAAAACAAAATCAATGCAACCAAAATTCAAAAGGAAAGCAGAAAACTGGGGGCAGGGGAAGACATTTTACAGTGACTTTCTCTGATAAAAGTCTTATTTCTCAAATATATAGAGAACTGAGTCAAATTTACAAGAATACATGCCATTCCCCAATTGGTAAATGATTAAAGGATAAATAGGCAATTTTCAGACAAAGAAATAAAAACTATGTTAATATAATAATGTTCTAAATCTCTATTGATTATAAAAATACAATTTAAAACAATACTGAGGTACCATTTCACACTTATAAGATTGGCTAATATGACAGAAAAGGAAAATGATAAAGTGGAGGAAATATGGCAAAACTGGGAAACTAATGTACTTTTAGTTGATTTGTGAACTGATCCAACCATTCTAGAGAGCAATTTGGAACTATATTTAAAGAGCAATCAAAATGTATGTATCCTGGGGCAGCTAGATCATGCAGTGGATAGAGCACTGGCCCTGGAGTCAGGAGGACCTGAGTTCAAATTAGGCCTCAGACACTTAACACTTGCTAGCTGTGTGACCCCGGGCAAGTGACTTCACTTAACCCCAATAGCCTCAACAAAAATATGTGTATGTATCCTTTGATCCAGGAATACCACTACTAAGGTCTTTATTCTAAAGAGACTCTACCCCCAAAAAAAATTTTAAAAGGAAGGAAGTAAGGAAGGAAAGAAGAGAAGAGAGAAGAAAACAGAAGAAAAAAGAAAAGGAAATGAAAGGACCTACTTGTACAAAAATATCTGTAGCACCTTTTTTTGTGGTGGCCCAGAATTGGAAATAGGGGGGATGACCATCAATTGGCCAATGGCTGAGTAAGTTGTGATAAATGATTTTAATGGAATATTATTGTTCTATAAGAAATAAGAAGTATGATGATTTCAGAAAACCTGGAAAATTTACATGAATTGATGCAAAGTAAAATGAGCAAAAACAGGAAAACATTGTATATAGTGACAGCAATATTTTATAATGAAAAATGGTGAATGACTTGGATATTCTCAGCAATACAATGATCCAAGATAATCTCAAAGGACTCATGATAAAAAATGTTATCCATCTCCAGAGAAAGAACTGATAGAACTGATGTTATCTGAATACAGATTGAAGTATACTATTTATATTTCTATTTCTCCCTCTCCCCCCTCTTTCTCTCTCCCCCTCCCTCCTTCTTTTTCTCTCTCTCCCTCTCCCATTTCCTCTCCCTCTCTCTCTCTCCCTCCCTCTATCACTCTTTGTGTGTGTGTCTGTTTGTCTGTCTTCCTAATTTTCTTGTGCAAAATGACTGAATAACCTGTATCAGATTGCTGGTCATTTCATAAATGAATAAGGGAAAGAAATTGGAACACGAAACAAAAAATGTTAAAAAATTGCTTTTACATCCAATTGCTGGGGGTCGGCTAGGTGGCACAGTGGATAAAGCACTGGCCCTGTATTCAAGAGGACCTGAGTTCAAATCTGGCCCCAGACACTTCACAATTACTACCTGTGTGACCCTAGGCAAGTCACTTAACCCCAATTGCCTCACCCCCAAAAAACGTTATTCCATGCAACTGGGGAGAAAAATGAAATATAATTAAAGTAATAATAATAATACTTGATATTTGTATAGTATGTTAATACTGGGAATGCTCTTTACATACATGATAACATTTGCCTATCATAAAATCCTGTGCAATGTTTGCTTTTAAAAAATAATAAATATTTTTGTTTGAAGTTTTGAGTTCCAAATTTTATCCCTCCCTCTCATCCTCCCTCCCTGAGATGGTAAGCAATAAGATATAGATTATATACGTGCAATTATGTAAAACGTTATCATATTTGTCATTTGGATAAGAAAACTTGTATAAAAGGAAAAAGTGAAAGAAAATGAAAAATAGTATGCTTTAGTCTGTGTTCAATCAATACAAGTTCTTTTTTTGGATGTGGATAGCATGCTTCATCATTAGTCCTTTGCCATTGTCTTGAATCATTGTATTGCTGAGAATAGTTGCCATTCACAGTTCTTCATCAAACAATATTTCTGTCACTGTATACAAAGTTTTCCTGGTTCTCCTCAATTTATTACCCGTCAGTTCATATAAGTCTTTCCAGGCCTTTCTGAAATGATCCTGCTTGCCATTTCTTATATTACAACGATTTTGCATCACAATTATATACAGCAACTTGTTTAGCCATTCTCCAATTGATGGACATTCCTTTTGATTTCTAATTCTTAGCCACCACAAAGAGAGATGCAATAAAATATGTGCCATTATTACCCCTGTTTTAAATGTCCAGTGCTGGGACATAAATTTTCCTTTATTGATTGGAACAGATCAATGCTAATTAGCATATTGTGTCATTTTTGGTTACTGCTTGATTTATCTACATTTTTTGATACTGTTGACTGTCTTCTCTTAGAAACTCATTCCTAGCTGGATTTTCATTATACTTATGCTTCCTAACTCATGATGTATGGATACTGCTTAAGGTTCTGTCTTAGGCCCTCTCCTGTTCTCTATGTGTTACTTCTATCTTGGTGATCATATTTATCAGATCAAATGTGTTCAATTATCATTGTATCATTGGTAATTAACATTAGTCTGTTGGTAAAAAATTACTGGATTAGGGAAGGAATGAGTATACAATGGAGGTGTTACTCTGGTATCTTTAAAATGTTAAGAAATTAAGACAGCCTCCAACATGTTGGGTAGAACTGTGATGAAGAATGCATAGTAGTTGCATGAAATGTGTAGACATGGATAGGGTATGATCTTTATTACTGACTACGTGATGCAACCTTTAAAGTATTTGTGTATATAGATAAAAGCCAGATATCTATATCAAGCCATTTTCTCTTTCGTGATAACCAATATTGTACTACTGTCTATTATAAATTACCATCAGTATGTTTTATAGATATCTAAACTTCGCTATGTTAAAAACAGAACATAATATTTTGCCTATTAAGCCTACACTTCCACCAAACTTTGCTATTTCTGTTGTAAGATCTTGTGTCCTTTCACTTAGCTTCACCATCTCATTCATGTTTGATTCTCATCACCCACACACACTATATGCAAAGTGCTACCATGACTTGACAATTCTATTTCCAGAACATCTCTCACCTCTTTGCAAATACATGGCCACAAATAGTGTAAAAGGTTCCATAGCCTCTTGCTTAGATTATTGGAACAGAAATTTTTTGTTTGTTTGTTTGTTTTTTTGGTGAGGCAATTGGGGTTAAGTGACTTGCCAAGGATCACACAGCTAGTAAGTGTCAAGTGTCTGAGGCCAAGTTTGAACTCAGATCCTCCTGAATCCAGGGCCAGTATTTTATCCACTGCACCACCTCGCTGCCCCAGAAATTTTTTTTTTAAGTCTAGACTTGGACTTCATGATTTAGACTCTCCCCTTTTCAATCCATCAGAAGCACAACAGAGAGAAAACATAATTTTACTCTTCAAGCCTGACCATGTCACTTCTCTTCTAAAAACAAACTACAAAAAAATTTCATTTTAACATCCTGCTTCTAGGTTAAAATACATCCTCACCTTGAATTTAGATCCCTTCATAATCTGTTCAAATATGTGATAGATTTTTATGATAAGGTCACTATGTCTCTTTGTTTGAAGAAGATCGAAGAAATGGAAATGGACTCAAAATTAAAGTGAAAGAGATTTTAATGGGAAACAAAAATATCAAAGAAAAGAAGAAATTATTTCATGTGGTTAAGAAATTTGCCTGTTCTCGATAAGATATTGCACTAAAAATTCTCTCAGATCCCTCCAGATCTATTATTCCAACCAACTAGGAACCCCCAAACATCTTGTTGAATAGTGGAAAATGCAACTGATCATCCAGATTTTTTTTTTCTGTACAACACCAGACATTCAGCTGTTTGGAAATACCACAAACATTGAGTATTTAGGTTTTAAAATAATCTGCCAAAAAGTGGATCAACTTCTTTCCTAAGTGTTAACACAGCAATTACATGTCCCTAAACAAAAAGTCAAGCTTAAGTCTACTTCCCACCAGCAGTAGCTTACAAAAAGCAGGTGAGGGAAACATAAGCATTCAACAGTGAGAGAGGAAGCAGATGCATTACATGAAGAACACTGATATCAGCATGCTATTATGTTCTGAATTATTTTTGTGCAAAATTTTAAAATGAAGTATTTTATAGAAACTTGTTTGTGAATTTGTGGCACTCTCTCTGTGGGATTTTGTTTTCTTATTTATTAGTTTTTACAAAGATAATATTGTGCCAATGGAACAAGGAAGCTTTCAGGGATTTAACATTGGTTTTACAAATCTCTGTAACAGAAAAATCAGAAAATTCATTGTTGTTATAAGGAAAGGGATTAAATTCTGAATACAATAATCCAAAAGAAAGGTGGTTATAGTATTGTTGAAAATGAAAATCTGAATTAAAAATGAAAATATAGATTATATAAAGATAGCTGGTAGGTTGCAGGTCAAAGAAGAAGGATGAGGGAATATTGAGAAATAAGAAGTTCGTAAAACTATCCAAATATGATCCACAACTAACATGGATCAAGCAGGGCTTTTCTCCAATGTGATAATATCATCTTTTTTTTTTTTTTTGCTCTTATACAAATTTTTAATATACTTTTTGGGAGATAGACTAATTCCTTTCCTGCTGCAATCACACCTATAGTTGAGCCATTCTAGGCACTGCTGCTTCCTACCTCCTTCCCATATTCCAACTTGACCAAATGAATTTGATAGAGAAGTAAGAATTTTGCCTTATTCTTAAATAAAATATAAGTTAAATGTAAAAGAAGTGTGCACATACACACATAGATGTAAGAAAAAGGGAAAATTAGAAAATCAAACTCTTTTATTGTTTCTATGGGCTTCACAGATTTAGTTAATCATTCTTCAGGGACTAGCCAGGAATCTATTTCATCTTTAGATACAGATGTTTAGATATCATTGACAGTCTTGGTAATTATGTTCATCAGCTCATTCAGAACAATAAAGTTTATCTTTAATGAAATTTAAATTTATCTGAGTAGGCTGATAAAGTCATTTAGAAAAAATAGGTATTCTCTTATCATCCTCTCAATTTTCTTGGGTTTCATTTCCCTGTCACACTTTTTTTTCTAGCTTCCTGATTCAAAGATTTTTTGGCTTTCTAGCAAACAAACATAGAATAACAATTAAGTTGGTTTTCTTTCTTTTGTAAAAAAATCACTCTATTTAGAATGGTTTAACATTATTTTCTTTGCTTTGAGCAATAATACTATTCCTTCTATTCTTTCTTATATTCTTATTGTAACCAAGTTAGCTCAAAAATTATTTTTATCATTCCTTATCATTCATAGCAGTCTCTTTAACACTACAGCAGTGAAGATGTAACTCTTTTGTATTCATATTGTCACCTGAACTTGCTTTCATTTTCTGTATGTCTTTAAAAATATCTAAGTTGGCTAATGAGTACTCTGAGAATATTCATTTCTAATCCAAGATGATACTTATTTTCTTTCATCATCAAAATTATTTTGAATTAACATAATTTTGTTTTGGGAATACATGTAGGAGAGCTGGACTACTCTGTGCTCTGCAACCATCCCAACCAGGGTCCAGTGGAGATTTCTAAGCTATTATTTCTTCTTAATCCTTACATTTCCAAGCTGATGATAACCAAAAGTACTCCAGGTTAAATAATAGCACAGAATGTATGATCAATTGGGTGTAGGAATCTAGGATTCCAGTGACAGAATTGTTGACATAAATAACCATGACATACAAGGTAAGTCTTAAGGGAAATGAATTCAAAAGGATCTTGAACAAAAGGGAAAATAATGATGTATTAAGTGACTGGCTATTATGATAAAAATGAAGGGCATCTCCCCTACCTTTTCAAGGGCATGGAAATTGATACCACATCATATTAGGATTCATTATCTCATAGAAGACAGGATGGAAATAATCATTGCTTCAAAAATTTGAAGGAGTGTCATGAAGAAGGATAATTTCTTTTGTTTAACCCCAGTGGGAAGAACTTGGAGAAATGGTTGGAACACACATGGAGACAGATTTTGACTTTTTATAAAGAGAAGCTTTCTAAATATTAAAATCATTCTAAAATGAATTGATTGCCTTAAGATTGGTAGGGGGATGGGTTGTGGGGGTGAGGAAGGAGAGCTCAGTGAGTTCCCTGTCATTGGGGTGCATTAAATGTTGGTTGTATATGTATGTAAGAGTAATAACACAGATTAGACTTGTGAATTATAAATCAAATTTATAAGTTCTATGTCAAATGTTCCTCATAATCATATATCTAGTTTATACTTAATAATGTAGGAATTAGACTAGATGATTACTAAATGCCTTTCTAACTCTAAGTTTTAATAGAAAAGGAAAAGGCTTGAACTCTGCAAAATGATTCTTCAAAGGCAACATAGGAAGAAACTGTGCCATAGTTATAAAAATCACAAAAGCAAAGAATTTTTTAAAAAGTTCATAGTAAGTTAACTGCAGGGTAATTAAGTGGTACAGTGAATAGAGTCTTGGGTCTGAAGTCAGGCATATTCATAATCATGAGTTAAAATATGGTCTCAGAAACTTACTAGCTGTATGATCCTGGGCAAATATTTAACCCTGTTGGCCTCAGTTTCCTCATGTATAAAATTAGCTAGAGAAGGAAATGACAAACCACTGAAGAATCTTTGCCAAGAAAACCCTAAGTGGGGTCTTGAAGAGTTGGACACAACTGAAAAATGACTGAACTACAACAAAATTTGTTTCCTTTGGGAAGGGAAGGAATTAAAAAATCAAATAAAATTAGGAAATAAACGTGTTCTTGTTTGACTTTAATAAGATTTGTTTCATGGTGTCACATTTGGGCAAGGTTCCTTTAAGTTGCTTCAAAACATGTTAGACAAGGGAAGAGAGCCAAACTTTCTGACTCCAAAGAGAAGAAGTAGCAGACCTCTTGACTAAGAACAACCCCAGCATGAAGAGATAGAGTATTAGCAGGAGGAGGTTAGAGCAAGTCACTTAATTAATAGTTCTATTCTACCAGGACCTGGGATAAAGCCAGGAAATAAGTTTATGCAGGTACCAGATAACAAATGTAGACCTTGTTACAAGAGGAAATTATTGCTGCTCCCTTCCTTGAAACAACAACAACAAAAAAAAATAAGGACGATGCATCTTAGATTTTACCTTCACATTTTTTGTGAACTTGCCTAGAATGAGGCTGCTTTCAAAGCCTGGATGCTATATAGATTGCTAGGGAAAGTTTAAATATATTAGGTTAGTTTAATAAGAAACTAAAGACAGCATGTTAGCATAAGGAAGGCACCTAACTGGGCTTAACTTTTTATTTATTCACATTTTGCAGAAGGAAGTAAAAATAGCTCACAGTGATGTAGGGTGCTGTGGTTTAAAAACTAGTTTCCAAACATCATCTTAATTGATCATAACTTTATGAAGGAAGTTTAATACAAATACTACTTTAGTATTTCAAAGAACTGTGATTTTCTTAATGTAGGTAATCTGGAAACTGAAATAAATAACAATCCTTATTGGATACTTGTTGTTGAAAAATTCATTCTTTAACTTACCAAGTGATATCTTTCTACACTCAGCTGGTCCCCAGCTTGGTATGGGTCACCAGAAATTATCATTCTCTGGAATAGTTTTTGAAAGATTACTTATCTTTGCAGAAATAATTTATTCAAGTACAAATTATTATTATTATTATTTTACAGAATAGGAAACAGAAAAGTATAAGAATTAAGTGAATCAAAAAAAAAAAGAATTGAGTCACCAAATATTCATTTACTATGTGATAGATATGGTATATGAATCTCAGTTTCTTGGACCACATCATAATGCTATATCTTATAATATATGCTCTTAAATGTAGTTTGTAGAGCTCACCAATAAAGCTGAAGCATAAAACCAAATGAATAAAAAAGTAGAATCCTGTTGTTTATAAAACATATTGTTTACAAAACAAACACTTGGAGCAGAGGCAACATACAGAGTTAAAATAAAGGGCGGAGGCAGAACTTACTATGATTCAGCTGAAGAAAAAAAAAGGAAGAATGCAAATCCTGATCTTAGCCAAAACAAAAATAGACCTAATTAAAATAGGTATACAGGGAAATATTTTGCCAAAATGAACCAAAGGAAATAACATACTTTAAAAAAATTACATCGTTTCACTGATAAAAGTATTGTTTCTCAAATAAATAGCGAACTCAGTCAAATTTAGAAAAATAAGATCCCTTTCCCACTTCATAACTGGTCAAAGGATGGATATAAACACTTTTCAGAAAAAGAAATCAAACCTATTCAAAGTTGGACAAAATGCTCTAAATCACTATTGATATGAGAAACGTAAATTAAAACAATTCTGAGGTACCACCTCACATCTATCAGAAATGAGAAATGCTAGAGGAGACCAGGGAAAATAGGTAAATTCATAAACTGCTGATAGTGTTGTGAACTAGTCCAACCATTCTGGAGAACAAATTGTAACTATGCCTGAGGGCTCGAAAATTGTATATACCCTTTGACCCCAAAATACCACTATTATGTATATATTACCAAAGTAAAGGTAATATGAATTATGTGTACAAGAATATTTATACTTGCCCCCTTTTTTGTGGTGTCAAAGAATTGGAAATTGAAGGAATGCTTATCAAATCAGGAATGTCTGAACAAGTAGTGGCTTATACTTGTGATGGAGTAATGCTGTTCTTTGAGAAATGGTGAAGGGTGTGGTTTCAGAAAAAAAAAAAGGAAGACCTATATGAACTGATACAAAATCAAGTGAGAAGAACTGGGAGATCATTGTGCACAGTAATACTAATATTGTAATGACGATCAATTTTGAAAGACTTAGCTGCTTTGATCAATATAATGATCCAAGAAAATTCCAAGGGATTCATGATAAAAAAAATGCTATACATCTCTGGAGAGAGAATTGATGAATTCTGAAGTATAGTATTCTTGCTTTTTTGTGGTATGATTAATATGAAAATATATTTTGCATGATTTTGTATGTATAATTGATATCATTTTGCCTACCTTCTTAGTCGGTCGAAGAGGGATGGGAGAGAGGAAGACAATTTGGAACCCCAAATTTTAAAAGACTATTAAAATAAGTGAATAAAAAATTGAACACAAAATTATAAAGTGAATTGAAAAAAATAAAGGTTATAGATGTAGTTAATTAGAATTTAAACATTATTCATGTAGTTGTTATTTTAATGAAGATATATAACACATTACGTGAATGTAGGCACACCCCTTCTTAAAATCCCTCTTTTCTAATGTTACCCTCCTTAGAATTAAGACAAGGAAGTACAAAAAGGAAAAAAAAGTCATTGTTTCTATCATTTCAAAATAATTATATTTTAAAAACAAACAAATAAAAAAGAGGCAGCTAGGTGGTGCAGTGGATAAAGTACTGGCCCTGTATTCAGGTGGACCTGAGTTCAAATCTGACTTCAGTCACTTGACACTTACTAGCTGTGTGACCCTGGGCAAGTCACTTAAGCCACATAAAGAAACAAAACAAAAATCACAATTTAATTCAGCATATTTTTTTCCCAAAGCTTAAGAATAATAATACCTTTTATTTCAAGGTCTGAGGACAAATTTCACAGTTTACCCTTTCGTTCTACCCATTTAATAGTGTATGACTCTGGGCAAGTCACTTAACTCTTTTTGCCTCAGTTTCCTCATATGTAAAGTGAGCTAGAGAAGGAAATTGCAAAGCATTACATGAACCTTTGCATAGAAAACCCCAAAATGGGGTCTTGCAGTGTTGGATACAAACAAAAAATGACTGGACTACAACAACAATGGTCTATATAAGGATTGATATATGAACTTTAAAACCTCCATACAAATGTGCAACATTGGAAAATGGAAATGACACTTTAGAAGACTAACTTAGTAAGAGTGGAGAGGTCAGATCAAGTACAAGCAGAAAATAGCCTTCCTAGAAGCGTCACAATTTTGAAAGTGTTGAGAGATCAATAGTTATAAGATTATATATAGAGAGAAATTAGAAACTATCAAACAACATCACAGATGATTTTATAACCAAAACCAGTAATCCATTTATGATCAGAAACTCAGACCATATATCTAATTCATAATTTCTATAAATCATTAACTAGTTAACACATTTATGTCCAAACCTCATATGTCATGGATTATGGAATTCCTGGTATAGAAACTCCCTGAATTGGTATCAGTCTTCAACTTATATGTAACATATTATATTAGAGAATTATCTGGCAATCTCAAGAGGTTAAATGCCTTTAGTGCTATAGTTATAGAAAAGAGGCTAGAAGGGAACCCAGGTTCTCTTGACTTATTGGTCATCTATCCACTGTGTCATGGTGATTGAAAAACATGTCAATAGTATTTTTGTGAAACTATGAGATCAAGCAGGCTTTTACAGATATTTTTCTACAAAAAGACTATATCCTTCTAGTAAGACAAGAGACGGAAAAGTGCAGAGAATACATGATCCCACTTTATTGACTGTTTTGAAATGCTTTTTTTTTTTAGTACTAAGAGTAACACATTGCCCTACATCTCTTCTCTGACAAAGTATCTCATGTATATGCTGATTATACATGCTTCCTTGAAAAATACTACCAAAGACAGAATTTTGTTTAATGATGCACTGAATGTCAATATTAAGGGAAATATAAAACAACATATTTATGTTCACCAATGATATTTACCACTCTTATTAAGGCTATACTATTCAGAATTCCCTAGAGATCGTAAGTAAATAGCTGCTCTTCTCTACCAGTGACATTGTTCTAATTGCATCAAACATCAAGATATTTCAGTATCTTCAAATTGAGACACATACTCAATGGAAAAATTGGCCTGACAATCAATGAAAGTAAAAAATAAATACCTATTGATGAAATAAGCTCTATTGCAATGTGATGGAATAGTGTTGAGTTAGTTCACACATGAATTTACTGTAAAAAGGCAAGGGAAATGAACTGTAGGCAGGACCCCAAAATGAAGAGGAAAACAGTAGTATGGATGATATTAATTAAATTATATGTTTTGTTTAATGACACCAAGCTGTTGCCTCTTATGTAACATCATCTTGCTAACAGTATTCTCCAAAAAATTCTATATACTTGTGAACTATGATACACTAAAATCTCCAAAAAGCCAAAATGGCAGGTCACCCAAATAGAATTGAGAGATATATTGCAAGTGTATGGAGGCTATAATGTACGATCCAGGATGACATCGATGCAGTCGTGTGAAATATCCAGTAAATACTTGAGACTAAAAGGGGATGGTTCAATCAGAGGAGAAATAGTCAAGAACATGATAGCAGATTGACTGCCTGACTTTTGCACTGCTAGATCTAAAGCAGAGGTTCTTAACATTGGAAGCATGAAATGATTTCAATAATGTTATGGAAACTATTTCAATATAATTAATTTTCTATTAAATTCTATGCATGTGGGGGGCAGCTAGATGGCTCAGTGGATAAAGCACTGGCCCTGGATTCAGGAGGATCTGAGTTCAAATCTGGCCTCAGACACTTGACACATACTAGCCATGTGACCCTGGGCAAGTCACTTAACCCTCATTGCCCTGCAAAAAAAATTCTATGGATTTTGCTTTTTACATTTAAAACATTATTTAGAAAATCGGACCATATTCTTAAGCACACTGTCAAAGGATTCCAGCATAAAAAAAACAAAAACAAACAAACAAAAAATTTAAGAACCCGCCCCCCTCAATGCAAGAAAGCCTCTGTAGTATTGGATAGACTTTCTTTTCCCCCAATTCATTCATTCATACATTTAGTGATTTATTCATCCATTCATCTATTCATTCATTTATTCATTAATTCATTTATCTATCTATTATCTATTTATTTATCTATCCATTTATTTATTTATTTATTCATTTATCTATTTATTTGGTCATTTATTCATTCATTCGTTTATTTATTAGGAATTTCCCCCCAACTTACATGTAAAAAATTGTAACATCAATTTTTATAACTTTATGTTCCAAATTATTTTCCTCCCTCCCTACCCCCCTTACGAACTCAAGCAATTTAACCTAAGCTATACATGTGCTGTCCTGCAAAACATATCAGACAAAAACAAACAACAAACAAAAAAAAACCTTTAGAAATAGGATCTAACAACAATAACAAAATATCCTTCCATCTGTATTCAGATACCATCAGTTCTTTCTCTGTAGATGAATTGCATTTTTTTTCATAAGTCCTTCAGATTTGCCTTGGATCATGGTACCGCTGAAAATAACTAAGTCATTTGCAGCAGATCATCTTATAATATTGCAGTTATTTTGTATACAGTACGTTTCACTTTGCTTCAGCTCATGTAAGTCCAGGTTTTTTCTGATAGTATCCTGTTCATCTTTTTTGGGTTTTTTTGGTGGGGCAATGAGGGTTAAATGACTTACCCAGGGTCACACAGCTAGTAAGTGTCAAGTGTCTGAGGCTGGATTTGAACTCAGGTCCTCCTGAATCCATGGTCAATGCTTTATCCCTCATGCCACCTAGCTGCCCCTCATCTTTTTTTTTTAATAGAAGAATACATTTATATAGTACTTTATTTTTTAAAAAATTATTTTCCAGGGCAACAAGAGTTAAGTGATTTGCCCAGGGTCACACAGCTAATAAGTGTCAAGTGTCTGAGGCCAGATTTGAAGTCAGGTCCTCCTGAATCCAGGGCTGGTGTTTTATCCACTGACCCACCTAGCTGCTCCCTTATATAGTACTTTGAAGGAGATTTCCTTACAAAATACCCATGAGGTTGATTATTGCAACAACAATAATAGCCAACATCTATATTGTACCTTGTACCTGACAAAGAATTTTCTTCACAATAGCCCAGGAAAGTAAGTACCATCATCATTATCCTCATCCTCATCTTTTATTTTTCTAGCCTCTGCTTCAAATTTTTTTCACCAGTACCTATTGTTAACTGTGTTTCCTTCCATCCTATTCCCTCCCCATGATATGCATTATATTTTCTATCTTCTTTTACCCTATCCCTCATCAAAAGTGTTTTGCTTCCAATTGCCCTTCCCCCAATCTGTCCTCCCTTCCTTCACCTCTCCCCCTTCATTCCCATCCCCTCCTACTTTCCTGCAGGGCAAGATGCATTGCTACACCCAATTGAGTGTTTATGTTATTTCCTCTTTGAGCTAATTCTGATCAGTGTAAGGATCATTTACTTCCCCACTCATCCCCCAAATTTCTCTCCACTACATAAGTTTTTTCTTCCTTATTTTATGTGAGGTATTTTACCCCATTTCACCTCTCTGTTTCCCTTTCTCCCAATGTAATATTTTAAGCCCTTAATTTTATTTTAAAGATGTCATCATGGGACAGCTACGTGACAGTCTTCAAAGCATCCACCCTGGACCCAGGAGAACCTGAACAGAAATCTGGTCTCAGACACAAGACACTCACCAGCATCACGACCCTGGGCATGCCACCCAACTCTGACTGCCCTACAAAAACAAAACAAAACAAAACAAAAACCCAAAATACAAAAAAAAACCAAAACCCAAACAAATAAAAAACAATATGATAAAAAAAGATAAATGCTTTATAGATATCATCCCTTCATAATAAATTCCCACCTCTAAACTCTGTCTAAATTTATTCCTCTCATCTGTCTTAATACTGAGAAAGTTCTTATGAGTTAGATAGGTATATAAACAGTTTAACCTTTTAACATTTCTCATTATTTCCTTGTCCTGTTGAAAAGAATTAATTGTTATTTGAGGTTTTTATGACCCCTTCTTTTGGCTAGAATTAAAAAAAAACAAAACAAAAAGAAAAACCTCAGTGTGTTAACTGGACTCTGGGGCTCCACAAATGGTGTGGTGCTCCACCCACTGGTTATGGCTGTTGCCATGGCGCTGGCACCTCACATCATCATCACTTGCTAACGCCTACGTGGGCCTGGCAAAATTATAATGATTGGAAGCCAAGCGAATGATTGGAAGCCAAGCGAGGGCAGTCATGTGACTGTCAGCAGCCAGCCAATTGGCTGGGGGCTGTGTGTGGTCAGCTTGGGATCTGCTGGGAAGAAAGGAGGGTTTTCCTACCCAGAGTATACATAGTCACAATGACATACAAATGATATATTAATATAAATGGCTGATATTATTAAACATTAATACAGAATCTTCATTAAGCAAGTAAACCACATCGTCTTGTCCATGAATTCTCTATCTAGTACAATGACAATAGCAGATACTTGAAATGATAAACAGTTTATCAAAAAGAAATAAAACGGGGCAGCTAGGTGGTGTAATGGATAAAACACTGGCCTTGGATTCAGGAGGACCTGAGTTCAAATCCGGCTTCAGACACTTGACACTTACTAGCTGTGTAACCCTGTACAAGTCATTTAACCCCAATTGCCTCTCAAAAAAAAAAAAAAAAAGAAATAAAACATCAGCAAGACTCAACATGTTCAACTTGAAGCTGGAAGGCAGAAAAACCTCCCTTCTTCCCAGCAGACCCCAGGCAGACCACACACAGCCCCCAGCCAATTGGCTGGATGCTCTGACAGTCACATGACTCCCCTCAATAGGCTTCCAATCATTATAATTTTGCCAGATCCAAGTAGGCGTTGGTGAATGGTGATGACATGAGGTGCCAGCACCATGGCAATGGCTACAACCAGTGGGTGGAGCATCATGCCATTTGCAGAGCCCCAGAGGCCAGTGGGTGCCAAGGGCTTTTTTTAAAATTCTAGCCAAGGGGCAGCTAGGTGGCACAGTGCATAAAGCATTGGACCTGGATTCAGGAGGACCCGAGTTTAAATCCAGCCTCAGACACTTGACACTTACTGGCTGTGTGACCCTGGGCAAGTCACTTAACGCTCATTGCTCTGCAAAAAAAAAAAAAAATTCTATCCAAAAGATGAGGGTCATAAAAACCTCAAATAACAATTAATTCTTTACACTGTTTACCTTTTTATCCATCTCTAGGGCCTTGTGTTTGAAAGTCAAATTTTCTATTCATTTCAGGTCTTTTCATAATGAAAATCTCTTTTTCATTGAAGTCTTGTTTTTTCCCCTAAAAGGTTATACTCAATTTTGCTGGGTAGTCGATTCTTGGTTGTAATCCCAATTCCTTTGCCCTCCAGATTATCATATTCCATGCCCTCCAATTCTTTAATGTAGAAGCAGCTAGATCTCATGCTATCGTGATTGTGGCTCCACAGTACTTGAATTGTTTCTTTCTGGCTGCTTGCAATATTTTTTCCTTGACCTGGGAACTCTGGAATTTGGCTATAATATTCCTGGAAGATTTACTTTTGGGATCTCTTTCATCAGAAGACAGGTGGATTCGTTCAATTTCTATTTTACCTTCTGCTGCTAGAATATCAGGCCAATTCTCCCTGACAATCTCATGGAAGATGCTGTCTAAGCTCTTTTTTTGATCATGGTTTTCAGGTAGTCCAATAAGTTTCAAATTATCTCTCCTGGATCTATTTTCCAGGTTGGCTGTTTTTCCAAGATGATATTTCATGTTGCCCTCTTTTTAAAATTTTTATTCATTTGGATTTGCTTTTTGTGTCTTGATTTCTTATAAAGTGATTAGTTTCCATTTTTTTCAAACATTATGCAATTATTTTCTTCAGAGAGCTTTTGTATCTCCTTTTCAATTTGGCTTTTCAAAGTGATGACTTTTTTTTCATGACTTTTCTGCATCACTTTTTTTTTTTTTAGTGAGGCAATTGGGGTTAAGTGACTTGCCCAGGGTCACACAGCTAGTAAGTTTTGTTTTAATTAATAAAGTATTTTATTTTTTTCCATTACATGTAAAGATAGTTCTCAAATTTTGTTTATACAAGCTTTACAATTTCAGATTTTTCTCCCTCCCTCCCCTCCCTCTCCCCTCCCCTAGACAGCAGGCAATCTGATATAGGTTTTATATATATATTTATATATATATATATATATATATATATATATATATAAACAAAATAACATTAATCCTATTTCTGCATTAGTCATGTTATAAGAGAAAAAAATCAGAGCACTGATGAAAAACCTCAAAATAGAAAAAAACAACAGCGCCAAAAACAAAAGAAATATTATGGTTCATTCAGCATCTATACTCCGCAGTTCTTTTTTTTTTTTTCCTTGGATTTGGAGATCCTCTTCTATCAAGAGTTCCCTGGAACTCTTCTGTACCATTGCATTGGTGAGAAGAATATAGTCCATCACAGTAGATCGACACTCAATGTTGATGATACTGTGTACAATGTTCTTCTGGTTCTGCTCATCTCACTCATCATCATCTCACGCAAGACCCTGCAGGTTTCTCTGAAGTCCTCCTGCTCATCATTTCTTACAGCACAATCGTATTCCATTGTATTCATATACCACAACTTGTCCAGCCATTCCCCAATTGATGGGCACCCCCTCAACTTCCAATTCCTTGCTACCACGTAAAGAACAGCTATAAATATTTTTGTACATGTGGGTCCCTTTCACCTTTCCATGATTTCTTTGGGAAAAAGACCCAAAAGTAGTATTGCTCGGTCAAAGGGTATGCACAGCTTTATCGCCCTTTGGGCATAATTCCAAATTGCTCTCTAGAATGGTTGGATCAGTTCACAACAGCTAGTACATCTTAAGTGTCTGAGGCCAGATTTGAACTCAGGTACTCCTGACTCCAGGGCCAGTGCTCTATCCACTGTGCCACCTAGCTGCCCCTCCTGCATCACTTTCAATTCTCTTTCCATTTTTTCCTCTACCTCTATTACTTTATCTTCAAAATCTTTTATGAGCAATTCTAAAGCCAAAGACCAATTCATATTTTTCCTAGAAAATTTGGATAGGAGCAGCTAGGTATCACAGTGTATTGTGCACCAGCCCTGGGTTCAGGAGGACTTGAGTTAAAATCCAGCCTCAGACACTTAACACTTACTAGCTGTGTGACCCTGGCCAAGTCACTTAATCCAACTGCCTCACCCCCCTCAAAAAAAAAAAAAAGAAAATTGGGAGGTAAGAGCCCTGATATAGATATCCTGTCCTGAGGTTGTACCTTTGATCTTCCTTGTCACCAAGGAAACTTTCTATGGTCTACATTTTTTTTTTTTTGCTGCCCATGTTACCAGTATGTTTCTTGACTTCTAATTCCTTTTTAAAGTGGGTCAGTGTCCCAAGCTTCAGGAGGTCCAAGGTGTTACGATTTAAGGAGAGGCAGCTTCTTTACTTGCCTGGCCTGTTTTCTGTTCTGTAAATAACCCCAGGCATGCTTAGTCTTTAAACAGGAAACAGAATTTGGGTTAGCTAAGGTTGAGCACTCCAATGAACCTGTGTCCTTCCCCCACCTGGACCACTACCCCCACTCAAGACTGCTTCCTGTTTCCCTCCCCAAGGCAGCACCAGCAGAGCCACCTGCAGTTTCCCCCCAAGCCAACTGCTCATCCCTCTTACCAGATTGTTATCTTAGTTCCAGAACACACCTGTGCTGCAACTGATTCAGAGACCCTAGGGATCTCTTTCTCTGGTGTAGCCTGCCTGGGGGTGGATCTGTGTTGGTGTGGTCTGGGTCTAGATCTCTGTCAGTGTGGCCAGCTCAGGGTGGCCAGTCTGGGTCTGGATTTGCAGAGTGCAGCCTGTGTCTGGATGTGTGTTGGCATGGCAGTGTGGTTGGGCTCCACTTCCACCCCAGCATAGCAGGCCCTTCTGGTGACCTTCTAAGACATCTTTGGCTGGAAATAATCTCACCCCATCCTTCTGTGGGTCCTTCTGCTCCATGAATTGTCCTATGGCATTATTTGGATGTTTTTGTCTTTATCAAGTTTGGGAGGTTAGAGAGGTTACTGCCTTTCCCCTGTCATCTAGGATTAGATAGACTTGTAGTAGATAATGTGTGGGGAAAAAAACAGACAACAATCACATATGACAAAAACAGTGGATGGGTTAAAATCTGCATTATTGGAGGAATTCTTAATATTGATATGAGATAGATTCTTTGAAATATATTTGAAATACTAATTTTTAAAATAGGGGGCAGCTAGATGGCACAGTTGGTAGAGCATGGGCCCTGGATTCAGGAGGACCTGAGTTCAAATCCGGCCTCAGACACTTAACACTTACTAGCTGTGTGACCCTGGGCAAGTCACTTAACCCAATTGCCTCCCTAATAAAAAAAATAAAAGGCAAATTAATTGATCAATTGAAAAATTTTATTTCTATAATTCAGATGGCCATGCTTGATGTCTACATGTTATTGGTACTCAATATATGTGTGTTAGCTATGAGGAAGATCATAGTTTTTACTCCAAGTAAACTACCACTCATTTGACATCAGTTATACAAAACTTACACACAAACCCTTAAACTTAAAATACAGTTTCAACTAAGATATGTAGTCAATTCAATCCTAATTAATAATTTTGGGGGGGTAAATCTACAGTGACTCCAGGGCAGCTAGGTGGCACAGTGGATAAAGCACGGGCTCTGGATTCAGGAGGACCTAAGTTCAAATTTGTCCTCAGACACTTGACATTTACTAGCTGTGTTACCTTGGGCAAGTCACTTAACCCTCACTGCCCCACAAAAAAAATTCTACAGTGACTATAAGTAACATCCATATCTATATATCTATATCATATATCTATATCTAGGTAGCTAGGTGGAGCAGTGAATAGACTGCCATATCTGAGATCAGGAGGATTCCTCTTCCTGAATTGAAAACTGGCCTCAGACACTTCCTAGCTTTGTGACTCTGGGAAAGTCATGCAACATTGTTTGTTTGTTTCCTCATCTGTAAAATGAGCTGGAGAAGGAAATGGCAAACCCCTCCAGGATCTTCACCAAGAAAACTCAAAATGGGGTCACAAAGAGTTTCATATGACTGAGTATTACTTAACAAGAAATACATACACTTGAAAACACATGTACAATGTTTGCATGCATGTTTGTGTGTTTGTGAGTGTATATAATCAACTAATATGATGGAGGGAAATACACAGTAATCATTGCTGTGAAAATAATTACAGCAAATTTCTCTAATAAAGGTCTAATTCCTCACATATGTAGAGAACTGAGTGAAATTTATCAGAACACAAATGATTCTTTAATTGATAAAAGGTCAAAAGGATATAAACAAACCAGCCATAGTCATATGAAAAACATATTATAAATCACTACTGATTAGAAGAGAAATGCAAATTAAATCAATTCTGAGAACTATGAGGCAAAAAAATTCAAAAGACATATATACAGGTGCAGCTAGGTGCCAGAGTGGATAAAGCACTGGCCCTGGATTCAGGAGGACCTGAGTTCCAATACAACTTCAGATACTTGACACTTACTAGCTGTGTGACCCTGGGCAAGTCACGACACTCATTGCCCTGATAAAAAATGACATAATTTTTTTGTTGTGGCAAAGCACTGAAAATTGAGGGGATCCTCATTATTGGATAATGGCTAAACATGTTTTAGTATATGATTGCCATGGAATACTATAGTGCTCTAAGAAGAAATGAGCAGGACGCTTTCAGAAAAACTTGAAAGAATTATGTGAACCGATTTCAAAGGAAGTGACCAGAACATTGACATATATTTTTCATGACTGCACATATATAACATGTCAAGTTTCTTGCCTTCTCAAAGAAGAGACAGGGGTAGGTCAGAAGGAGAAAATTTCGGACTCATTTTTTTAAAATCAAATGTTAAAATTGTTTTTACATAAATTGGAATTGTAATTAGAAAAAATAAAAAATAGATATTTTTAAAGATTAGCAAGAAGATCAGAATAGAACTTTAAATGTCAAACACATGATTTCATAATTGATCACTGAAGTAACAGAGAACCACTGGAGTTTAAGTGAGGTAGGAGGGTACTTTGACCTGGGAAGACCTATAATTTAGGAAAATCATTTTTGAAAGTAGCTTGGTGGAAGATTAAATGAAATAGGGATATGATGTTTGTGGTTTTTATGAATGCATATATCTATTGGAATTCCCTTGACTGTATTAATTGCAGGTCAATTACCTCTTTCTCCTCTAATATGGTCCAATGAAAAGTAATGTTAGTACATTTTCCCCAAGAGTTGGCAAAATAATTGTCACTGATTGTTGTCTATTAACACGGATGACCAAAGAAACTTAGCATGGTGGACTAGATATACACCTACCCACAAAGTTAGTTAGAGTTGGGTTCACATTCTGCCTCTGACACAGTCTAGCTGTGTGGACCCTTGGTAAAGTCATTTAAACTCTCTATGTTTTAGGCAATATTCTGCCTGCATATTAGTATTCACTTGTATTAGTAGAGTGAGTTTTCTCACCCAAGAACTCCATTTCTCAATGAAATTACAGCTCCATTAGCTATGGCAGACTAAAAAGAATATAGAAGGAAAAGTAAAACATCTGTCCCCAGAAAGAGTTTCTTCTGAGTGAGCAAACTATTTCCCTAAAAATAAATACCATTACATAATAATAATGGGTTATAGGAGAAGGTAGGGAAATCCCGTTCTCGAGCAGCCTTTAAAAATGGCACAGGCTGTCATCTCCCTTGGTTGGTATTTATTTTTTATGATATCATTCTAGCTGAGAGTTTCCATGGATGTACAGAATCACAAAGGGAGAGGATTGTATCTTCACAGTAAGTGAATATGTTTATTGACTAACAGGCATGCATGGTAATTTTCTGCTTTTTGGAGGTATCAGAACTTCCCAGTTCTGACCTTTGCCCTTTTTCAACTAAGCTATAAAATGGAAAGAGAAAAACAAAACAAAACACATGGGAACTTACTTAGACACTTAGGTTAAAATACTAAAGCTGGTATAAAATTAGCAACATCATCAACAATATCCTTTTTCAGAAAAAAAGTATCTCTACTTTTTGAGGTTGGTGTAATGTGTTTCACTAAATCTAAAAAGATTGCTCATGTCTGTGAAGGTGAATAGTAGAATGCTATGTTGGCTATTGATCTTGGAAAGTAAATGTGCTGAGCCTGAAAATTCCACTGTAAAAAGACAAATATAAATATTTGGCAGACTAAAACAAATAATATTCAAAAGACTGAGGTTAATCCATTACTAGGAAGAAATATGTGACTGTCTATCCTTTTGCATTAATTATCTAATTATATTTTGGGCTGGATTCATTGCTTCTGTGGGACATTTGCTCTGATCACATCAGTGATGGACTTATCAATTCTTTCTCCTCTAAGCAAACGTAGACATGTATGTGCATAAGTATACATAGACATATACACATATTTGCATATATATGTACGTGGGTTTGTGTGTATATAATTATATACACACATAGATATTTGTATATGTGTCTCTTACATGTGCTGACAGCAAATTTTGACGCATATATTTTGATTTAGGCCCATTGTTTCCCTTTGACCTGTGGAAAACAAGTCATAGATTCATTAGAAAAATGTACTTTAGGAAAAATTTCAGCAACATGTTGTTTTCAATAAGTGACATTTTCCCATTACAAAACAAAACAAAACTGATTACATGAAGTTTAAAGACCCCTTAAGTTGTATTCTGCAAAGGAGGGACTGATAGCCAAATTAGCAATTTAAGTCAATAACAAAGAAAGGCAAACAAAAAACACAACCAAAAGCCAAAACTTGCCCTAGCATCAGGAAACTTACATGCTAATGAGGACAAAAATGAAATAACTATGTATATGCAAAATACAGAAAGATTGGTTGGAAGATAATATAATATAAGAAAATACTAGCAATTGGAGGGACTAGAAAAGACTCTAGAAGGTTATATTTGAACTGTCTTGAAAAAAGTCAGGAAAGCTAAGAAATAGAGCTGAGGGACAGAACAGTCTAAGTATAGGGGAGAGCTACAACTGGCTTTGTTGCTAAAACTAGATTTTTCAATTACAACTGGGTGGGGGGGGCTTTAGACTAAAAATAGGACCATCATGTTTTAACAACTGTAGGTTTGCTAGTATTGGTGGAACAGAGAGTGCTTGGTGTAGTAAAAGGTTTAAGAAGACAAGAAACCTAGGAAGGGTTTGGGTTATAAACAGTTACAAATATGTAGAAGAGAAGTTTACATTTGATCCTGAAGGCAATAGGAAACAAAGTCACTGGAACTCACTGAGCAGGAGTGTGACATGGTCAGAAGTATACTTTAGAACAATTACCTCAACCTTTAAATGACAGATGGATTAGATTAGAGAGAAACTTGAAGCAAGGTAGATCAATTAGAAAGTTATTTCAATAGTCTAGGCCTGGCATGATGAAAATCTGAATTAAGGCTGTGGGCACGTGAGTCACTAATGGGAATCTGATGGGAGATAGTTTGGAAGTCAGAAAAAGAGAAGTTTTGGCAAAAGACAGGACATATGGGATGAGTGAGATTGAAGAGTAGAGAATAACACTAAGGTAGACTGGGAGTATAGTGATGCCCTGGATAGCAGTAAAGAAGTTAGGAATAGGAAAAAGTTTGGGGAACGGATGTTTTATTTTAGATATATTTACCTTGAGATATCTATAGGACATCCAATTTGAAACTTTCCCAAAGCAGTTTGGTGATGCAGAATGAGAGCTCAAGGGAGAGTCTATGGGTACCTACCTACATGCAAGCTATACATACAAATTTATACATATATGTTTGCATAGAGATGGTAATTAAGTCAATGGGAATTGATGAGATCCTTTATTATGCTCTGACTGTGTGTTAGGCATTTTGCTTAGTTCGTGGGTATACACACAAAAAATGCAAAAGCAAAATTCAAGGGTCATACATTCCAAAGGGGGAAAATACAAATATTCATAGATTTCATATATATGTATATGTATGGATGTCTATAAATATATACATCATATATACATACACACATACATGTGTATATGTGAAGATAAACAGTGTAAGTGAAAAATAATCTCTGAATGAAGGAACAAAGAAGGAGTGGGAGTTGGGGAAGCCAGGGAAGTTAGGATGTGAAGAGGGAGGGTGGGTATATAAGACATAGGGAATAATTAGTCTCAAGGCAGAGCTTCTAGAGATGGAATGCCATGAGTGAGGAACAATAAGTAAGCTACTGTTGCTGGATCAGAGAGCAGAAGAAGTGAAATAAAAAAGGAAATGTGGGAAGGGTAGAGGTTGTAAAGGACTCTGCATGAAAAAAGGATTGTATATTTGATAACAGAGGTAATAGAGAGCCATAGTAGTTTATTGAGTAGTGTGATGACATTTTCAGGGCTGTGCTTTTCGGCATTCACTCTGGCAGCTAAGTGCTTGATGGGTTGGCATGGAAAGATATTTTTGTTACTTATTGCAATAGTTCAGGTAAAATTGATAAAGGACTATACTGGACACTGGGGATAGGGTGGGGTGGCTAGCTGTGTAAATTAAAAAATGAAAAAACTATATGATATATATATATACACATACACACATATATACACACATACATACACATACATACACACATACATGCATGCATACATACATACATACATACATATAGTGAAGGTAGAAAGCACAGGATTTTTCAAAAGATAGGATATATCAGGAGAGTGTGACTAAGGCATTAAGGATGATTCTAAGATTGTAAGCCTAGATAACTTAAAGGAATTTAGTATCCTCAAGAGTAACAAGAAAGTTAGAGAAGCAGGGAAGGGAGGTACTAATGAAGTCTATTTTGGATCGAACGAATTTGAGATGCCTACAGGATGTCCCATTCGAGATGTCTAAAAGGCAGTGACACAGAGTTGACACCTAATAAATGGTTGTTAGTTCATTTACCAACATAGTGCATTAGTTTAAATGTAAAAGAAATCAAACAATTATCATAGGTATATCATGGCAAATAAATTTTTTAAATATTATGCACTGAGTTAACACTCTTTTTTTTTCAATGAATGGTTAGGGTAATTTACTAATTCAGATCAACTTAGTGCTAAAACCATTATGGTATATTTGGGGTCACTGTCCATTTGGGGAACATTCAAGCCCCTAATAAACAAAACAAAAACAACAACTCCTGCTTTTTATTTATTTTTGAATTTGTGAGGAAAATATTATGCAACAAGTCTAGGTTGTGTCCATATGCATCATATATACATATATGTATATACATACATTTTATATGTACACATACACATACACACATATGCTAAGGCATATATGTATATAGGTATATTTGCATACATATACACATGCATATATGTACTTATAAATATGTATGTGTATGCATACACCTTCATCTATGTGCATGTATATAAACATATGTGTATATAGGTGTTGGTATGTATATGTGTATGTATATATGCATATGCATAAATACATACACAATACACTTTTAGCATATATGTGTATGTGGATATACGTATGTACATAGAAATGCTTTAGCATTTCCTTAGCACCACTGAACACAGAATCCTCAAACTGCTACCTGGTAACTTGTTCTAGAAGCAACATGGTACAGTGTTTATAACAGTGCTACTGCTGAGACTACTACTGCTGCTGTTATACTTGGTGATGATAATTGACAGTTATATATGTTTTAATATCTGGAAAGCACTGTATGTGTATTATCTCATTCAAATTATTGCTGTTACATTTTATAGTACTATTTATGGACCTCGGATATAGAAAGTGGATATATTGGACTATAATTTGGGTGCATTTGATGTTGAGTCCTGGTTAAAAAAATCTAGAAGTATTTATTAAACTGATGTTCTTGGGTCAACAGGTCTCACAAAGAATAAGTTCAGCAAAAAAAGGTAAATCATTGGAACAAAGTAGATATATAGTATACAGAAACAAAACAGTAGTTCAATAAAGAAAAAAAGGTCCTAGCTATTTGGTAAATGATGCCACAAGATAGAAAACAGCTGGGAAACCTAGCCAGAATTTTGATAGAAGTTATATTGAGATCTTCACTTCACATCACATACCAAGACAATCTTCAGATGGGTTCCAGAACTGAAATATATATAAAATTTCACATAAAATAAACTAGAGACTCAAAGACGAAGTTCCATGTTAGATATATGGATAGGAAAGGTTTTATAACTAAATAGATGATGTAGAAGATCACAGAATTTAAAATGTACAATTTTGATTTATAACATTTACAAAGTTTTTCCCCCAAAATAAAATCCAATGTAGCTATTCTTGAAGGTCAGGAAATTACTTGAGGAAAGATATTTGCAGCAAATTTCTCTGATATCTTAATATTTTTTGATATTTTTATGATTTCCAAGATATATAAGAAAGTCTTTCAGATTTGTAAGAATGAATCATTCTCTGGAAAGTATATCATCCATGGATATAAATAAGTAATTCTCAAAGAATAAAATCTAAGCTTTCTATCTTTATATTAAAGTAATCAAAATCAGTGATAATTAGAGAAATATAAATTATAGAAACCACATTGTTCTATTTTATACTCAGTAGAATCATACATCTGTCAAAAAAAGGGAAATATACAGATATTGGAAAGGTTTCAAAGAAACAGGCACATTTGTGTACTATTTATAGAGCTGTGAAATTGCCTAATCATTCTGGAAAGCAATTTGGTAGTATGCCCCATGAATTATTATTTTGTGTGTACCCTTTAACCCATTTCTAGGCCTCTATCCCAGGAAAATAAAAGAAAAAGGAAAAAGTCCTATATATACCAAAATATTTAAAGTACCTCTTTTTATTTTGGCAAAGAGTTATGGAAATTAGTCGTGGAAAGTAATTGAGTGCCTATTAATTAGAGAATGACTGAACAAATTATGGTATATGAATGCAATAGAATTCTATTGTACCATCAGAAATGATGAAGGGAATATTTCAGAGAAACCTGGGAAGACTTATATAAACTGATGCAGAGTGAAATGAACAGAACGAAGAGAACAATTTACACCATAAAAACCACATTGTAAAAACAAAACAAAACAGTGACAACTAATGTTTTATAAAACTTATGAAATCTGATCAATCCTTATTAAAGAGGACCAATGATACAGAATGTTAGCCACTTCCTCACAAAGAAGTGATGGATTAAATAAGCAGAATGAGATACACATTTTTGTGCTTGACCAGTGAGGAGCTTGTTTTACTTATCTATGTATCCATGATATAAGGATATGTATATTTATAAATTTGTTTATGTATTTATTTATCATTTATTTGTTTAAACTATTGGTTGGCAGACATGGGAAGAAGACAAAATAAATGTGAATTGAAAAGTAACAACAACAACAAACATGCTTTTTTCAGGCCAAAATCTTTTCAAGTTTTAAAAATTCTAATGAAACATGTTATCCTTCTCTAGAGAGAAATGCTGGACTAAGGGTACAAGCTGAGACATAATGTTTGTATATGACAAACATGGGAATTCATTTTATTTTTGCTATGCATATATCCTGCAAGGGTTTTCTTTTTCTTTTTTCTCTTTAAGTAGGAGAGAGGTGAGTGGGAAATAAAAATATTTTTCTTAATTAAAATAAATTTAATCTAATTTAAAATACTCAAGAGCTTCTAGATTACCTCTGTAAAACAAACAGAAAGTAATAATCATACTGGAGACTAATCTCATTTTCTTTTTTGATTGGATCACTAGACTAGATCAGTGAACTTGGGCATAGCATTTCTAGATTTCAGTAGCATTATATAAGATCTCAGGATAGTTTTCTAAGAGATATGGATTACATTATAATGGAGCAGTGGATTTTGAATTCAAGAGGCTGGAGTTGTAAGCTGGTGCTAGTAAGGTAAAATTTAATAGACCAAGAATAAGAAGTCCCACACTCGGCTTCAAACAATTAACTGCAGAAATGCAGAATGGGTAATACATGTTTAGAAAGCATTTCATGTGACATACATCTAGGCTTTTAGTGAATTATAACCACAATATTAGCCCCCAGGTAACAAGAAAAATAAATAAATGAGATATTTTTAAGCATTGATTTCCAAAATGAGGGATACAATATTTCAGCAAAATTTCATCCTGGTTAGACTATATCTACAGTAGTACTTCCAGTTCTGAGACTGATATTTGAAAAGGGCATTGATAAGCGAGGGGGAAAAAGACAATGAGAATGGCAAGGGGACTTGAATCAGAATACCCTGATTTAAATCTCTACTCATTCACCTAAAATATATGTGTCCTTGAACAAGTCATCTAAAAGCTGTGCCTTATTTTCCTTATATATGAAAAAGATTGTTTTAAGCATGATGACCTCTGAGGTCCCTTCCAGATAAAAATCAATGATTTTATAAAACTTTAAGTTAATTTTCACAAACTACAAAATTTTAGTCTAGAAAGCTTACATATAAAGAAATTTGTTGTTAGTCATTTCAGTTATATTCAACTCTTCATTATACCATTTGAGGTTTTCTTTGCAAAGATACTAGAGCAGTTTGTCATTCTGTTCTCCAGCTGATTTTATAGATGAGAAAACTGAGGCAAGGAGAGTTAAGTGACTTGTTAGGATCACACAGCTACTAAATGCCTGAGGCTATATCTGAACTAACAAAGATGAGTCTTCCTAATGTCGGGCACTCTATTCACTGTGCCATCCATATACATAAATACAAATATAAAACATGTAAATATAGAAATATGAATATAGAATACATGTTAAGTAATTTAAAATAATTTCAAAAGGTTTAAATCACTAAGTGTATATATATATAATGTATGTGTGTATGTGTGTGTGTGTATATATATATATATATATGTGTGTGTGTGTGTGTGTGTGTGCATTTACATGAAAATGTGGGATTGGATGGGGAGGAGATCAGATGTGGGAATTAGCATATGAGTTGTGCTTAGAAAGAAGCTAGGGGGTCCGAGGCAGTACAGATCAAGAGTCATGATATTAGCTATCTTCAAATATTTTAAGGTTTGTCATGTGGAAAAGGAATTATGCTGTCTGAGAATTTTATCTTTTAGAATTGTATATTTTTGTAATTGGCATTCAGAACTAAGATTAACAGGTAAAAATTACAGAATAGTAAATTAGGCCTGAATTTAGTTACCTCGAAAGGCAGAGTTCCCTATGCTAATGGTACCTGCATTTAAGTGAAGAATAAATAACTGTTGAGGATGTTATAGAGAGATTCGCTTATGTGGGGGTTGGACAAGATGAGTCTTCTTAGTTTCCCACTCTAAAATTCTCAGTTTCTTTATGATGAGAATTGTATTATACCCTTAGGTTTTGTGCCCAGGTTTCTTCATGGCATCTTTGCTCCTATTAAGGATGTAAAGTA
Organism: Dromiciops gliroides; assembly: GCF_019393635.1. Taxonomy (NCBI): domain Eukaryota; kingdom Metazoa; phylum Chordata; class Mammalia; order Microbiotheria; family Microbiotheriidae; genus Dromiciops; species Dromiciops gliroides. The sequence continues at coordinate 321,277,328 of NC_057864.1, read as the reverse complement.
GATGAAAATTAAGGAGAGAAAGACAAGGGAAGGACTCAAAAGTGCAGCCTGAGAACAACTGCTATAAATGCAGCTTAACCATCATTTTTTTAAAGAAATCAAGATTTATTTTCCTTCAAGAATCTTTTCCTTCTCTATTAGAGCACCTGGGGTAAATTTTAGGACCAATCTGTGGTAGTCCCTACCCACTCAGTGGCCTGAGCATTTGGAGCCTCAGACCAGTCCTCAGCAGCAGGATGAGCACACCTCTTCAGTAGGGAACTGCTGAATGGGCATAGATGGCACCTGCACTCCCTCAGACCAATCAGCCACCTCTGGTTGAACAGCAATGAATTCTGGGACAGAGGCAGTCCATTCACCCAAAATTTTTTCCTTTGTCACTGCCTTCTCAGCTGCAGCCAGCTCTTCCTTCTTAATCTTCTCTGGATCCCTGTAGAAGTAAAGATCAGGCATCACTTCCCATGACTGTTCAGGGGAGATTGTACCACACATAAGTAGGACTTCATGGAGTGAGCTCCCTTGTTGTTGTATGGAATGGCAACATACACATAGCGAATCGGGGAATCTGTGCTGCATAATGCAATGGTTGGGAGGTTAACATACGATGCTTCAGTCAGAGGCTGGTGATCTGCCCGAGGTTCCCTGAAAGCTGCCTGCATATGGTTAGTGAAGGTGCCCAGTGTGAAGCATCCAGCAATAGGTGTAGTGCCAGTGGCAGCAGCAAATTTCAGAACAGCTCACTGGCCAGTGTTCCTGGATGAGATGACACTAACATCAGCAACATTTTCTGTGGCGACAATGGTGCGAGCGGCGAGAAGATGCTTTCCCAAGTTCTCTTCAGATTAATGATGTAGAAACCATCACTCTTCCTTTTGTAGATATACAGTTCCATCTGGAAGTCCAAGTTAGGGCCACCCAGATGGTTTCCTGAATTTTGAGGACATCATCCTTCTTCATCTGCAAGACATCTAGGACTCCAGACATTGTGAAAGTTTTCCTTTAAAATTACGACAGAAACCTAGGACAATGCCATATGGATCCCTCTCCTGGGTAGCCCGGAAAGGGAAATGCAACTTACCATCTTTAGAACTCATGACACTATATCCATTTTGAGATGAACAGAGCTCCCTGCTCTCATGAAGCTAGAACAATTGTCAATATTTTAGAAATTATATAATTCTCAATTCAAAAAATTAAATTTAAAAGCATTTGTCACATGCCTGCTGTATGTAAAACATTGGGCTAGTCATTAAGCAATTACAAAAAGAAGACAAAAGGCCCTACTGTTAAGAAGATTGCTTAGTTTTTCATTCTAATAAGGGAATATAACCTCATGTATAGAAGTAAAAAATAAAAAATACATACAAAATAAATCAAAATCCTTTTGGGGCCCATAGTTGCTAATAAGTATTTGTATACACATATTCACATGCATGTGAATGACATGGGGAGGAGGTCAGAAAAACAATTCTTGTAGGAGGTGGCACCTGAACTAGGACTGTACCATTCAGAAGGAAAGAGAGAACATATCACCAGCATGGTAGAGGTGGGGCACTTGTACAGAGGGACAATGGCAAATGATGGAACTATATTTAAACAACAGCTATTAGACTAGTTTGACTTGGAGAAAAAAAATGAAAAAGTGTAATAAAAGTTGAATAGGATTGTAGAAAGGAGCTAGATTATGAGGATTTTAAATGCCAGGATGAAAAATTTATATTCTGTCCCAGAGGCTATATACTCTCCCCTTTAACTTGGCATAAACCTTAGGGGGAAAACAAACCTAATACTGAAGGGAATGGAGAAGGTTTTGGGAACTTAGTGGCATTTTGAACTTAAATCGTAGAATGAAACCCAAATGAGCAATGAGTGAAAATGCAGACAACTACCTGAGGGCATTGGGACTTATTTTTGTTTTAAAATAATATCAATTAATATTGAAAGTTAAGTAACATATTAGTTCATTTGTGATACAGAATAGGTTTTCATCTAAATACTCTGCATCAAAATTCTTAATATAACCTTAAACTTGTAAGCGACCTTAAAAGTCAGTTATAACTCTGTTTTGCCGATGGAGTAACTAAATAGTGTAAGTGGCTTGCTCAAGGTTAACAGAACAAGCTAAAAACAGTACTGATGAGAAACTAGGTTTCCTGACTCCTTGTCTAGGAGTCTTTCCACTTCAGCACATAGTTATCAGGAACTACCAGGGATCATCAAACAAATGTCTAATGAGGTTACAGTGTTGTATGAAATGAACAAGTAATTTAAAATATAGCTGTTCTTATCCTTACTGAGAGCAAAGGGAATGACAAATATTAGCTCAGAGGGATGGTAACATCTAGCCATAATAGCAGTTATAAGCAAAGATAGATGAGACAGAAAATGAAAAATAAGCATATCAGCTATAAGATGATTCTGATGTATTATAGAATATGTGGAAACATTTGTTTGATTATGTTAAGTTATATTAAGTTTGATTATCCTGTCAACCAAATGACCTTGAATAAATCAAAAGGAGGCAATCGAAGTGATAAGAAAATCAATAGTAGAAAATTCTTAATATTTAATATTTATTTCATGCTGTGCATGTTGTAGTTTACTACATAGATAAAAACATAAAACTAAGAAATAGTCATAAATATGTAACCAGATGATCAAGGTACATGTGTAAAATGAACTTCATTTTAACTGTTACTTCTTCTGAAAAGTGCTGACCCCCAGACTCCATGAGATGTGACTGTAATATAATTTTTCCCTACTTACCATACTGACATTGATGCAGATACAAAGAAATGTCTCCACACCTTTTAAAGTGTCATTTAATGAAAAAGCATAGAATATTTGAGTTAAGAGGGTTTGTAGAGCTAATCTAGTCACAGAATCTCAGAGTTAGAAGGGAACAGATCAGGCATGTGGTTATCCAGCATTTCCTCAAAAGACTTCCAGTTAGGGGGAACTTGCCTATTTGGGGGTAACTGCAATATCATTGTAACTTCTACCCCTTTCTCCTACTTCTGCCCTCTGGATTCAAAAAGAATGAGACAGACTTTTCACTTAGCAAACACTACTTACTATCTTGTCCCCCAATTTTTCCTTTTCAGGACTATGCATCAATCATTTCTTCCTTTGTTCCATATAGAGTATGAATCTGACACCAGTTACCTTTCAGGTTGCTCTCCTTAGTATAATCTCAATTTTAGTAGAGTGGAATAACAAGAAATTAACAATACTCTAGATGGTATCTTGCAGAGCAAAGTATAGTGTGTTGTTGTCCTATAATTTCTGTCTCCTCAGTCCATTATATAAATGGACTAATATAAATATATTTTTTCTTTTTGTTTTCTTTTTTGTGGGACAATGGGGGTTAAGTGACTTGCCCAGGGTCACATAGCTAGTAAGTGTCAAATGTCTGAGCCTGAATTTGAACTCAGATCCTCCTGAAATGAGAGCCTTATCCACTGCACCACCTAGCTGCCCCTATAAATATAATATAAAGGGACTTATATAAATAAGAAACTGAGGTACAGAAGATATATGTGATAGCACAGTATGATTGTTCAAGATTTGGGAAGGCTTTAATTTATTGCTTTGTTTATTATCTAGTGTGGAGGAAGTGATATGAAAAATATTAATAACATGGATTAAAACTTAAAGTGTATATAGTTCACCTATCCTCTCCCCCCGCCAATGATTGTTAAATATTTACCCTACCATGTAACTTTACAAATGAAAAGCTGTGAAGTATAGATTTGAATCCAAGATTGGAGAAATTGGGTGAAAACTAAAACAGTAGTTGAAATGACTCTTTTCTTCAATTTTAACGAAATATATTTTCTTCTTTTGTCACCCTCCAGAATAGTTTCACGTCACCGTATGCTGCTTCTAATATTTCTCAGCTTTCAGTGAATTCCTTTAATGTCATAGAGTACTTTTGTTTACAAAATGAATATTGAAGTAAAGTAAGATTTGTGATTTTTCCCAATTAGTGGTCCAGGGAAAAGGCCCAGTAGGGTGTTTTAATTTAAATAGTATATTGGTATTGTAATATTAAAGGGGAAGTCAAACCATCCTTGAGCATTCATTGAATTCCGTATTTCTGTCAAAAGAGAATGTCGGCAGAGCCAGGTGTTCTTCAAGGGTCAAATCTACCATTCAATCTTGTAAATTTTCTTTTTTGGTCACTTCTAAATAATTGTAGAACAGAGATTATAGAATATTAGTGTTGTAATGGACCACTATACTCTAAACAATGACGTATTCACTTTTTTTCTCTTCTGTTTCTCATCAAAACTCATGCTTGTACCTCTGCAACCCTCAGCTCTGATAGGTGAAGTTTTACCTTCTCTTGCCCAGAATCAGGCCACCATGACACTTTTCTGAACACCTTCAAGCCATGGTGCTCCATGGATACCTTGGAACACTATCCCCTTTCCACTTCTACGTCAGGTTCATGTATTGCATTCCCTCATTAAGATAGAAGATACCTGAAGGAAGAGATTGCCTTGCTTGCTAGCATTTGTATTTCTGTCACTTAGCATAATTCCTGACCCATTGTAAGTACTTAATAAATACTTGTTCATTCATTCATTCATTCATTCATTCATTCATTCATTTATGCATACATGCATTCACCATTTAGCCCAATCCTATAAATTGCAGGTGTGAAGTATGTCATGGAATTCCTAGCAAGGAATGAAACTGTTCTTTTGGAAGCTACCTTTTTCAAAATACTTTGGGGCCCAGAGATACTTATGCATTGGAGTAGCAGCATACTAGAATAAATATCAGCACACATGCACATAACTGGTACACAAGGTATTACAGAGAGTAATGGAGAAAACAAAAAAGAGCAGAAGAAAAGGAATAGTGGCTGTGTCCTAAACCCATGATCCTAACTCAACCTTAGAGATGATGGCATGACAAAATCCCCATGCCAAGAGGCCCCGCTTCACCCAATATTTCTTCTCCATAGATTTATTTAATATCTTACTCCCCCCTCCCAAGTAGGAAGAGTGGAAAGAAGTGTCAATTAAATGTTCTATGTGCCAGGATCTTTGCTAAACACATTCTAAATATTATTTCATTTGATCCTCACAACAGCCCTTAAAGGTAGGTGTTATTTTTATCCCCATTTTCCAGCTGAGAAACTGAGGTAGACAGAGCTTAAGTTCCTTGCGCAGGGTCACATAGTTGGTTAGTTTTGGTGCTGGATTTAAACTCAGGTCTTCCTGACTCTAACCCAGTGTTCTATCTATTGCACTACCTTCATAATTTACATATTGGATGTACTTTCTTCATTAAAAACATATTTCTATTTTTAATTTTTTTGTTTTTTTAAAGACATATTTCTATTAATTCAACCTGATTGAATTATTTATTATGGCTGTGATATCATATTGCTGATTCCTGTGGAGCTTGGCTCCACAGTATGCATCATTTCTGGTATGTTTGAATTATCTCCTGAGACATTGGATGTAGACATACTAACTAAATATATTACAAAATTTGTGGGTTTTTTCCATAATATTCTATTTACATTTATACTGACTTCAAATTCAAATAAGCCAATCTGAAAGAGTGCAGCCCAAATCCTGAATTATTAAAATTCAAGTATAGGAACATCCTCTGTTTAGGGAATGAATTAGCATCAGTTGTAAGAGACAGGGGAGATATCTCTCCATTTGGAACTTGTATGATAATAGCAGGGACCCTGCTGTGTTGATACATGTATGAAAGGAAGCTCATGTGCTTAACATAACAAAAGTGAATTCTCTAAGTTCTGCTGTTTGAATTATGTCACATCCAAACCAGCAGAACAAAAGACATTTTTGATGTTTTTAAAATGCTATCTCATTAAAATGCAGAAATTTTAATTACCAGCCTTAAAATGGAAAAAAAAAAAGCTTTAAGTTTCAGGGCTCCATTTCAGAATATCTATTTAACGATAGATTTGAAAGCCATAGTAATATTCTAGTTGGTCTAAATATCTATTTAATGTATTATTTAGTATTTGTTTGCTTAGATGGATGAGGTCCTCCTGCAGATTCTACCAGGCACTGTGTTTCCCAAGGTGTTACATGTCATCTGGTACTGGTTGGCTGTTTGGCTTTATTCTCTAATACTGCCAGAGGCATTTTCAAAAGAAGGTAAATAAATGATAGAGATAACTTTATTATCGAATGACAGCTCTATCTCCTCTAGTGACTTAAATGTAGGTGCTTTAAAAATAAATGCTGTAGATGAATAGGCAGTTGTAGGTCAAGGAGCTGCTTCTTTCCATTGCCCTTCATGCACCTCTGTGATAGTTCACAGGCTTATCAGATCTATTTGTGGAGAGTCGGAGGGTAATGGAAAAATAGTCAAAGTCACTTTTTTTAAGGCACCAATTAGATTTAAATCATTCTAACCATTCTTCGGGACTGATTAATGATTCCTTTTCATAGTGCAATGCAGCAATCCCTTTAAGCTGAATTAGTTTGGGGAATTTTAATAAAACTAGGAGCAGAAGAGCCCAGGATTGCTTCATATCATTATTATTCATCCATTAGCAGATTGCCACCACCTCAGAATCGGCCCTTGTAAAGGACTTAGAAAGCATCTTGAAAGGTGGCATTGTAGACTGTTTTACAAAGGCAATTTGGAGTCAGGAATTCCTAGGTTCAATTCACACCTTTAATATAGTCTAATTGAATGACTGCATAAGGCATTTAAGTTCTCCCAGACTCAGTTACCTCTGTGTTAAAATGCTTACAACAGTTCCTTAAAACCTACCCCACAGGGTTGTTGTGAGGCTCAGATATGCAAATCATGAAGTGCTATATGTGTCAGATGTTGCTATAATAATTATGTTGGTAGGCCTGGCTTCAAACATTTTCCATTTTTGTTTCTCCCTGACTTTATAATAGCCCTACAGTGTTTTGTGTTTGTTTTGTTTTGTTTTGCTTTGTTTTTGTTCTGTTCTTCCTAAAAGTGAGAAAGAAAAATGAGAACACAGCAATGATCTGAAAATTTCTTCTGTATGGGCAGGATATAATAGAGAGAAACCAAGAAAACTGAATTATACTTAGTACATTAAGTAATGGACTACCCTACCCTACCCCTGCCGCAAACTTTAAAAGTGACTGAAGTATGGGTAGACTGAATCCATTCCTGTATGATTTGTTGTTGCACTTACCTGTTATTTCCTCATATTATGTATTGTTAACTCTATAAATTATTGGACAGTAGTCTCTTTTTTCCTCCTTTATTTTCCTTTTCACCATTCCAATGGAAGTAATCTGTGATGCTAACTTTTCTATTCTTGACTAGCTATTTATTTTATTTCCCTGACAACTTAATCACCAGATATTTCGTACTTAAAATTTTGTCAGCAAACATAAATGCAGATGATAATATATTGTATCTAAATAATACAATCGTTTATTATAACATAATATTGCATAATATATGTAATATCATGAAACATATATTCAATTATATAACATAAAATTAACTAATATATAATAAAACAACATAATATAACAATTACATATATATATATACACACATAAATACATAAAATATGGAATTTTTATACTTTGTTTTTGTATGAACCATCAGGGCTAATGGTGCCTTGGTAGTCACAAGGATTGAGTACTATTTCTCATTCGTCCAAAACTATTTATATGAACCAGATTACACTCTTCTGGGGTTCGGTTTCTTAAGAAGTTAAGAGTTAGACTCTCAGCCTTAAACAAATATTCTTGGTCTTATGACTATAATAATCTATCTTATTTGCATTTCTGGTAACCTTAAGAATTGCAATGATAGAATAAGATATAGGCCTTGCCCTCCTAGAATCTAACAACCTAACAGGTTTAGACATGTAGATGTGTATAGAAAAAAATTTAATATAAGTAGTCTCTACTGTTCCTAAGCATAACACAAAAAAGTAGGAGCAGTATAAACATTGCATGAGAGACTCTAGGGAAAATCAGGGAAATTTTCCTAGAGGAGGTGGTTTGTGATTTGGGCTCCTTAGGAAGGGGAAAGATTTCAGAAGGCAGAGCTATAGGGGAAAGGCAGAGGAGAGGTCTTTTCAGGCGTGGAGAACAGCCTGCAAAAACGAATGAAGAAAAAATAGGACAAGTTTGGGGAAATGATAAATAGTCCAGATGGCCAAGGCTGTAGAGAGTGTGCAGGGAAGAATGCCCAAATAAAGCTAAAAAGTTAAATTGGAGACAGATAATGGAGAAGGTCCTTGAATACCAGAGTAAGGCATTTGGATAATACTTAGTGGACAGTGAGGAAGTGCTTCTAGATGATCCAATCATAATGAAGTAAAAATAGAGCCACTGGCTTAAGTTTGATGCCATGATGAGGCCAAATTCCTTATTTTGTGAAAATGTGGGAAGAATGTCAGCTTTAGATTCAGAGCATATGGATTTGCATCCCACCTTTGCCACTTGATTCATGTATGTAATGCGGAACCCTTGGCAAGTTAACTCTACGTGCCTTAGTTATCTGATCTGTAAAATGGTTTAACTTGATGATCTCTAAGGTTTCATGGAGCTATAATGCTATGATCCTCTGATGCTATTTATTAACATTATGAGACAAATGTAACATACGGTAAATTGGATAAGTCAATCTTATAGTTCAGAAGACCAGGATTCAAGGCCTGACACTAATATGTACTAGCTAAGTGATCATGGATAAATCATTTCATGTAACAAGGCTCTAGGCGATTGTCTAAGACTATAAATTATAGATGAATTACTGATCTGTTTCATGATTTCTTACACTGGTGAAAAGATAGTTCTGGACTGGCATAAAACACATACATACACACATGCGTGCAGGCACACTCACATACACCCTTAAGTATGAACCATATCAGGGAGGCAGCTAGGTGGTGCAGTGCATAAAGTACGGGCCCTGGATTCAGGAGTATCTGAATTCAAATCTGGCCTCAGACACTTGACACTTACTAGCTGTGTGACCCTGGGCAGGTCATTTAACCCCCATTGGCCAGCAAAAAAAAGAATAAGCCATATCTCTCCATTAACAAACATGTTCCTAATTATGGGTTGACATAATATTGTTAAAGCCATATCTGATTTGGAGACAGTTTCTAATTTTAGAAATTCAAGATGAGATTGTCAATCTAGATATTAATTCTTAATGTAGATGATTCAAACCAATTTTGTTAACATATATTTTTTAAATATCCCAAGGGGAACATAGAATTTCTTAATGTACTACATGTACATAGTACATGTAATGTACTATGACATAATTGATCCAAATGGCCATATTCTACACTGGAGAGTTTCCATCAGACATATGTATTATATATTGTTTTGTCTTCTATCTCTATTCAAGGTTTTCTTATCCCTGTGATGAAGTGCATTTATTGTCTCTGTTTTAAGTGAAACATCTGTGCATTACCACCCGCCTACTTCCACCCCTACAAAAATGTGGATGCTGGCAAGCTAACAAGTATAAACTGACACACCAGATATACATAACTGTAGGTGGGCCAAGGCCCTTCCATCTGTAGAATGCACCACTTACCCATCACACGACAAAGGTTAGGTGGGTTTAGAGAAATACGTCCTAGGCAAAAATTAAATAAAATTGGGTACCTTGTTTTCCAATTTTTATCATATAAATAGGTAGTCAATTATTTTTGTTCTTTATACCATAGTCATGTTGCTGAATACAGTTGAACTTAGTACAGATCCAGATAATCATTTTTTTAATGACCTCTTCAAATAAACTATATACATACATGTATACATATGTATATATGCAGGTAAATAATAGGGGCAGCTAGGTGATACAGTGGATAGAGTTCTGGGCCTGGAGTCAGGAAGACTGATCTTCATGAATTCAAATCTAGCTTTAGACATTTACTAGCTCTGTGACCTGAGGCAAGTCACTTAACCCCTGTTTGCCTCTGTTTTGTCATCTGCAAAATGAAAGAGAGAAGGAAATGGCAAACCACACCAGTATCTTTGCTAAGAAGACCCCAAATGGCAATCGACTGGAAAACTATATATACATACACACATACATATGTATATGTATGTGTATACGTATATGTAAATGTATATGTATATTTATGTATATATATATATATATCTTACAGAGCAGTTGTTAATATGCCTTGTTTGGAAAAGTGCCTTACCTGGATCTCCCTAAAACCACTACACCAATGAAATCAGGTGGCCTGTACCCTTCCTGAAAATGATAGAAAATTGAGAAGATTGTTTTATTCTTTCCTCAATGATAAAATATTTTTGTAGGGAATTTTCCCTAATTCCTCAGAGACTTCCAATACTATACATGTCTTATAGAAAAACATGATTTCTACCTATCTACCACTGCAGTTTTAAAACAACATAAAAACATAAAAATCAATATGTTAAAATAGGTATGGGGGCAGCTAGGTGGCGCAGTGGAGAGAACACCAGCCCTGGAGTCAGGAGTACCTGAGTTCAAATCTAGCCTCAGACAATTAACACTTAACTAGCTGTGCGACCCTGGGCAAATCACTTAACCCCAATTGCCTCCCTAAAAAAAAAAAAATAGGTATGGACTTCATCTTCTCCTTAAGAGCACTAACACACCTGGGTGGAGGAACACTGAAAGCAGAATCTTAGAAGAATTTCTTCACTTGAAAAATGTGAATAATAAAAGCAACAGTACATACCATACAAGATTATTCTGAGAGTCAGATGAATTAAGATGTATATAAGGAGTTTTATAAACTTAAAATGATTTAAAATAATATATAAAATTATTAATATTCTTGTTAATAAGCATTTAGCTTTGTCTAAAAACATTCCTACACTTAACCGTATTATTTTTCCTCAAACATTTTCCCTCTGGATTGGTCTTGTACTTGGATTATTCAAAGATGTTTAATTGAATGATGTTGAATAACTAATTTTTTCCCCAAAGATAGGGTCTTAACTTCTTTGACAGAACCTTCTGAACAACACACATGGTTCCATGGTTAAACAATTAATCTTCATACTTAGATTAATCATTTAAGTCGTTCTCTAAACACTTATTTACCATATTGTAGATAAGTTCATGTTTTATATAATTATACATGTTTTACCAATATTTGATTGCTTACTATTTCAGCCGCTGTCTTGCGACTATACCCATATATGGGAAATGCTTTGGGAGTTAACCCTGAGGAAAAATCAGGAGTCTGAGTCCCTTAGGCAGTTGGATGTTAGACATCACATCCCTCTGGCAACTCCTGCGGCAGCACTCGTACCAAACTTTATTGGCTCTTTTGCTCCTTTGGATCCACCAATGTTGTAGAGAGGGAAAACCTGCTACATGGGCAACAACTTGTTTTCCATATTGATCAGCCCAGGCCAGCACTCTGGAGAGGACACTCCAGCACAGCCACACTGTGGCCTGTGGCTCTTCAAGGCGCTGATCCATTGGTGTCCGCGACTGATGGAGGCCTACTACTACTACTACTACTACTACTACTACTACTACTACTACTACTACTACTACTACTACTATTTCAGGGAGGACCAAGGTAAGGAGGGATTTCATTTAAAATTCAAAACTTTATATAAAAACATTAAAGAAAATTGAAAACAAATAAAGATAAGGCCTGTGGTTTGTCACTATCAGGATTATGGTTGGCCCAACAACAATCTACAAATGTGGAGCACTTTTTTTTTTCCCTTTTCTTTTCCCTATTCTAGAGACTTGTGTATTGAGAGGCCAATTTGAGTTTAAAAAGAGCTATTTGGTTACTCAATCTGTGAAATTCCACATAAACTAGGAGAAGCACAACCCAGTAACTGTATTTGGCAAGCAGGAGCAGTTCTCTTCAATCAAAAATTCTCAATTGACGCACCTCAACATGAATTAGCTGAAGAAGTTTTATAGTAAATTTTGGACAAGTCTTTGTTGCTCAAGGGAGATACAGAACTAAGAAACTGCTAGATAATGAGTAAGTTAGTATTTCTTTAAAACAAAAATTTAAGACTGCGTTTCTTTCCCAACAAAAAGATTAGCAAAATTGTATCTACTCACAAAGAAAGTCTAATATTTATCAGCACTCATCCCAGAATCTTAAATCTGCTGCATTTTTCTGGATTTAGAACAGTTTCCCCATCTTTGAATTGCCTCCTGGCCCTCTGCTGGGCCATTGCTAGTCATCTTGAACTTTGTCTTACTACTGTACTCTGATGACTCTGAAGGAGAGCGTGAGGCTGATGACTTTGTGTAGCTCTCCCTCAAATCCAACTCATGTACCAATTAAGACCTTATGCTCATGATGTCATTGGTCCTCTTTGAAAATGAAGGAAGAACAACCACCTGGCCCTCTCTTGCCAGGTACTCAACAAATTGAGCCTAGACTTATTCTGGACCCCCATAGTATTTAACATATTGTAACTCAGAACTCTTGAATTTGAGTGATCCACCAACTTCAAATCTTCCCAGTAACAGGTTGGACCACCAAGCTTGACTGGTTAGGAAATCAATTAAAACAAACAAAAACTTGACAGAAATCAGAAATGCATCCTCAGATACCCCCTAGAGATTACTGTGATACTTAAACTAGTCAGTATCTTTTAAATCATTCAGTTAATTAGTTGATAAATTGTGAATGCCTGTATTATTCAAGGCACTGCTGTACAATCAAGAGTAGAAAAAGGAAAACAAAAATAAAACATGAGAACACAACATTGGTTTCTGTTGTAAAGTAGCTTAATATTTAGTTCATAAAGTTTTTCCATTCATGACTCCTTTTCACCTGAGTCATTTTTCCATGACCCTGGTATATAGGTATCTAAAATAGGCATATATATATATATAACCTTTTACAGTTGCCCAATTTGTCACAAGCCCTGCATTCAGTTACATGAGCCAATATGGGGTGACAACTTACTTTGGTTTAGCTGATGAGAGGACACATGTATGTCAAGAGATAATTGACAATATATGACAGTAAATGACAAGTGTCCAATGGCTAGAGACAGGAATTTCTGTGACTTATGCAGAGGAAGTAGAGCCCACTTTGACTTGCATGGTTGTGGATGGAGTCACAAAAGAAAGAGTTGAGTAGGACTTTAAGAAAGGAAAGGGTTTTGAGAGAGAGAGAGAGAGAGAGAGAGAGAGAGAGAGAGAGAGAGAGAGAAAATCTATCTGTGTTGTGCATAATGTGTTGTTCTTTGTTTCTTGAGTTGATGGGAAGGAAGGAGGGGAGGGGAAGAAAGTGGGTATAGGGAGATCAATTAAGTTGACTAATCAAATAATTTAAGTCATAGAATCAAAACATTTAGAGATAGAAGGTCATTGAGTCCAATATCGTCATTTTATAGCTGAGGAAACTGAAGAACAAGGAAGTTAAATGATTGTCCAAGGTCACATAGGTAATAAATCCCTAATTCCAATGTAGGACCTTATCTCCTACACCTTATTACTGAATTAATATGAACTTCAAACATTGAAATGATGACTAGGGGGCAGCTAGGTAGCACAGTGGATAAAGCACTGGCCCTGGATTCAGGAGAACCTGAGTTCAAATCTGGTCTCAGACAATTGACACTTACTAGTTGTGTGACCCTGGGCAAGTCACTTAACCCTCACTGCCCTGCAAAAAACAAAAACTAAACTAAATTAAAATAAACTAAACACAAAACAAAAAAACAAAACAAAAAACAAATGATGACTTAAGTCAAGGCACAATCAAAAATAAAACTGGTATTTGATACTAGATTCTAAGTGAATCTATGCCAAAAAAGAATTGGTCTGCAGATGTGGTATTGTCAACTGTAGCTGTCTTAGGGAAAAGTAGCTGGTGTTGGTGATAGAGAACTGGGCATAGAATCAGAAAGACTTATGTTCATGAGCTGAAATCATGCCTCACACACTTACTAGACCATGAACATGTCACTGAACCCTGTTTGCCTCAGTTTCCTCATCCGTAAAATGAGCTGGAAAAGAAAATGGCAAACTCCTCCAATGCCTTTGCAAGAAAACCCTAAATGGGTCACAAAAAATTGGACATGGCTGAAACAATTGAATAACAGTTGTGCTTATGTCATGAAATGCTGAGACTTCATTTTCATTCAAAGTTCCATGAAACTTTCCATTCCTTCAAGTGCAAGCCATAATTCTGACTGAAAAATAAAACTCAAACTAATTTTGAGGGGAAAAATGTTATGATCTGAAGAATAGTAACAAACTTGCATAATGTTGAGTTTTTTTTGAACATTGTTTTCACTATAAGAGTGCTTTAAATCTAAGTACACCTGGTTTGACGTTCTCAGTAAAGAGGGAGATGATTTTTTTAAAAAGCAAAAAAAAATTCCCAAACAACAGCAAAAGCATTTAGGAAAAAATAATTAAACAGCAGCAGCTGGAGGAAAACAATGAAGTGGAAGAAGACTTTATAAATACAAAACCAGCGCAAGCAATTAAAAGCTTCATAACTGAAACAGGTATAATTCTCACTTATTGAACAAATTGTAATTTTTTTCAAGAATATTTTGGTTTTGCCAAAAAATATTCTTTTCTCTCAGTTTTTTCCCTTTTTCTCCTTATATTTCTATTATTGACTTCAGTATCAATCTTAATTTTTTCTTTTATTTTTCATGTTGAAGTTAGTTGATGAAAAAAAGAAGAGAAACATGATGTTTAGAAAAAGAGGGAAGTTTCTACCCATGATTCTATTTTTACTTGTTTATTCCCTCCTATTTTCTACTCTCATTGTCACCTTTTCCTACCTGTTTGGTTCCCTTTGCTCTAGACCCCTAAACCAGGAGACCCAAATTAAATCTCTAATAACAACATCAAGGGAGAAGTGACATAGAACTACTTCTATTAGTGTGGATAATGAATAAAGTCTGTGAAGTGCATGCGCTATATGAATTTGTACTGTATTTTTCCACTGGGCTAGAACCACTGACTATATTTTATATAAGCATAACGTCAAATACTGTGAATTTTAAAGTATGTGACCATTTCATGAGAGCCACTATTTGCACAAATTGGAATCTAGTTGGCACCTGCACCATTGTGTAGCAATTTTGTTTATATTGCCTCAAATCTCAAGTAGATTTACTAAATTGGAATACCCTGGCTCCTTATTGAAGGAAATAAGCCTTGCTGAAGTATATATGCAATGGTGGGATTAAAAGCAAATTCTTTATCTATCCCTACATTAGTATGTTTGTATGTGGGTGCATCAAAGAAAATTGATGACTGAAAGTCAGGATACGCTATCAATTCCATAATCTAAAAGAACCACAGAAATGGTTCACCACATTTTCTTCGGGGTCTTTCTCTTTGGTAATTCACCTAGCCCAATGCTTTTGCTCATTTCTGTATTTAGAAAGAAGGAGAATATTTCTCCACTTTGCCCAACTGATTCACTAAAGAAAGAATAGTGGCTTGCTGAAGAAATATAGAACGATAGCAATTTGTGTGTACTTTCCTAGGCAATACTGAGACAGGACCTTAAGACTATGGTGGATGTCAGTGGCCTACCTTATTTTTCCAATAGCTTATAGGTAATTGATTAATTTTGTGGGTGAAGAGCTATAGAATTCCAAAGTTTGCGATTGATGTATCAGCTTCCCAGTAGAAATAGGAGATGGCCATTCCTGGATCATTGTACAACTAAAGGACCAAAGAAATCCAAAGCCATGCCCAAACCGTCCAAGACCCCTTGACAGTCCTAGGCAATGGAGATCTGAGGTTAAAATGAATACTTATTCAATAGTCCAACAAAGGGCCATAACTATTGTTGATTGTGGGGTGTGAGGGATGTCTAATATTTCTATTTTTGTGTTTGTGTATCTAAGAGTCTTTTGGATTTGGAACATATTGTTGTAGCAAAATAAATAGCTACTTAATGCCTATATTCTACATTGAGTATCTTGTTTTATAAGATTTTTACCTGTATTTTGGTAAACTCTAGCCAGGAGCATTGCTAAACTTTGTTTTAAGGATTTCCCCAAGATTTCTCTAGGGTTGGAGGGAATTGGCCATGGAGAAAGTCGGACCTCTTTCTTTGGGGTCAGGTCACCTTCTAGGATGAATCTGGTTTCTTGTGAACATAGAACTGAAGCACCCCAAAGCGTTGGCAGAGGAGTAGCTGGGATTTAGAGGCACATTAATTATAGATTTGTATTGTATTTTCTGTTTTGACATCATTTTTATTTCCAAAAACATAACCATTTTCCCCCTTGCCATAGAACCATACTTGGCAAGAAAAACTAAAAAAATTGAAAGAGAAAAGACACTTAACAAAACTTACCACCAGATCTGCTGAATCTGAAAGTATATTTTAATGTTCTACTCCATTAGTTCCTTAGCTATATTAAAAAGTGGGAAGATCATTTTCTTATCTCTTCTTTGGGATGAAGATTAATCATTATAAGTACCCTTTTCAGTTTGTTCTTTCCATCAGCATTATAGCTTCTTCATATATGGTTTCCCTGGTTCAACTGCTTCTCTTTGCATTGGTTCATGTAAGTCTCCACATAAGGACAGGGATAGAGATTAAACTTCAATTGCATTGATATAAAGAATTCATGGATAAGGAAAATCCCACTACAGATGCAAGTTTACAACTCTTCTACAACTAATAATCTTAAAAGGGAAGCTAGGTTGCATAGTGGATAAAGCAACAGCACTCGATGCAGGAGGACCTGAGTTTAAATCTGGCCTCAAACACTTGACACTTACTAGCTGTGTGATCCTGGGCAAGTCATGTAACCCTCATTGCCCCACAAAAAACAAATGAAAACAAAAAGAAGACAAATAATCTTAACAACTTCCATTGCATACAGAGAAGATAAATACTTTGTCACACGGTCACATAGCTAATATTAGAGATAGGATTTGAATCCAGTTCTTCCTATCTCTGAGACCAATTTTCTATCTCCTGTGCCATAGTTCTTCATAGACATCATTTGTTACATAGCCACAATATTTCATTGTATTAATAAATCAACCAATCTATCAAAAAGCATTTATAAAGCATGTATCATTATCCAGGCACTGTGTAGACAAGTATAAAGAATGAAATAATCTTCATTTTCAAGGAGCTTATATTTTCAATTTATTTAGAGATAGTTATGTGGAGATTTGTTTTTCTCTTTCTATTAATGACCCCCAAATTAAAACAATCCAAAGAGTGCAGTCTACTCATACTTAAGTATTTCAAGGATCCATAGGTATTGCAATTACTATATCAATTAATCAAGCAATCAAAATCATTTAATAAGAGAGTATTATAAGCCAGAGACTGTGATAATCACTGATAATGAAAAGAATAGGAAAGGAAAAACAAAACAAAAGAAAAAGCCATTCCAATGTATATTTGTTTGTTTGCTGTTTTTTACAAATATATAAATCAAAAACTACAAGATAAATGGACAGAAGGTAACCTAAAATGGAATGGCACTAACAGTATAAAGAAAGGCCTCCTTGAGAATGTAGAGCTTGATAAAATTAGAAGCTCTCTTTGAGAGGTATTTTTTTCTTTCTTTCTTTCTTTTTGGTGAGGCAATTGGTGTTAAGTGACTTGCCCAGGGTCACACAGCTAGAAAGTGTTAAGTGTCTGAGGCTGGATTTGAACTCAGGTCATTCTGAATCTAGGGCAAGTGTTCTATCCACTGTGCCACCTAGCTTCCCCTCTTTGAGAGTTTTGACAGCTGGAACTTTCATACCAGTGTGAAGGATGAGCCTCTCTCACCTTAGTTAAATTGGTCCTAAGACATATAGCTTATCATTGAACCCAACACTCAAAGCCTTTTCAACTTGGTGGACCTGCCAGAATTTTGTTCTATTTGCATATCCGTCAAGAACCTAGAGTTACATCTCTGTGAGGAAGAGGTGTCAGAGAAATATTTTGACTCCCAAATGCATTATCTCTGGTCTAAGTTAAGGTTTTTACCTTGGTTGTGAAGGTCTACCATGCTTTTCATCAGATGAAAATGGAAGGAAACAGAAAACAAACAAAAATACTTATGAATATTAAAAGTTGGCTATATGATCAGCTAGGTGGTGCAGTGGATAGAGCACCAGTCCTGGAATCAGGAGGACCTGGGTTCAAATCCAGCTTCAGATACTTGACACTAGCTGTGTGACCCTGGGAAAGTCACTTAACCCCAATTTCCTCACCAAAACCAAAAACAAAAAAGTTGCATATATGCTTTACATATGGGATCTTCTCCTTCCCATTCTTTTCTTTTTACATTATACTAGTATATTTAACATTATGTTAGACTTGTTGAGAACCTACCCAAATTTCAACATATGAAATATAGCATTTAACTGGACTTTAGATCTCCTTTACTACTCCCCTGCCACCTTACATACACATTTCTCATTTTCTTTTAGACCATCATATTCTATCAGCAACAAGAGAATTGAAGTAGGTAGGGATCATTCCAGTTAACTCAACAAGCAGTTACTTATTTACTCCATCTGAATTCAATCTCTTATGGTCATGAGGGATTGTATGCACATGGAGCAGATAAGTATGGACTAGAGATGGATACCAAATCCATCTTCTTTTCTTGAATTTAGTGCCAGTTTCTAGATTATATAATAACTTTGAAAGAGAAACAATAAAGGGAAAGGAAGTTATAATTATAATGAAGAACATTTCTTTAGAACTACTTCTTTTTCCAATTTCCTTTGGAAGGTACTTAGAAACATTATTATTTAAAATGAAAACTAAAAGACAATGCACAAGAGACTAATGCATCTGGAGAGGGAAAAACAGAGGAGATAAGGGGGGGGTAGCTTCCTTATTGAAACAAACAGAAGCATGATTTTTCTCACCAAAAATATCAATGCTGAAATATTATACACACATACACATACATACACATGTGTATATGTCTACCTAACTATATCCCCTTATACACATATGCCTATATCTACATCCCTAAAGTTATATATACAAAATATACTTTAGGGGGGGCAGAATTTTACCTCCTTTTTCTAATACCTATAGTATTCTTTTCATTTTCTCCCTTTTCTTAATAGTTGGTCCCCTCAGGCAGCTGCCTTCCCTGGCTGCTCTGGACCAACCATTGCTAATCACTGCTTATGTTAAATATAATGTTTTCACAGCTGCAAATAGGATTTTTAAATAGCAAAGGTGCACTGAAAACCATCCCCAGTAATTAATAAATGCAATCATAATAATTTGCACTTACATAAAATCTTTATTCTAAGCATACCAAAGCACTCTACAAATAAATATATGTCACTACCATAATTCTTTACAGATGGGAAAATTTCCAGACCTAGGTTAAAGATCAAGTAAGGGACTTGATCCAAGAGCATTCAGCCAGCCAGTAGGGTAACATGGATGAAAACTCAGGACACCAACCAGACCCTTTTTGTTTTTCCTTTATTATACTATACTGTCTAGTAGGGGCTTGACTGCCAATGAGCTCCATTTCATTAAGTTTACACACTTTGTAGCAGTGTGCTCCATGAAAACATGCACATTAGTTATAATTTCCATGTATTTTATTTTCCATAGAAATGCAAACATCTCAGTTTTGAGAGTAATTTTATGGGGATAAAAAGACCTAAATGGAGCCCCTCAGACTATGAGTAATACACTATTGCAGCAATACTGTCAGTGAAATTTACATGAGTAAAAGAAGATAGAGTAATGATTAAAAGGGAAAATGATAATCAAGGGATTCAGTTGCTTTCAGAGGGTGTAAGGCATGAAGATACTAACTGAACTGGACTACTCCAACTTATTGGATGAAGGGACTTGTTCCTAGTCATCTAATCCAGTCTCTGTTTCAATTCCATTCTAGGGATCTTGGATAAATGTAAATTTTTTATAGCAGGTTCACAAACATTATTCGAAGGCTAATTTGCCTCCTGGCTAATAAATAGTGCATTGCCAAGAATGAATCCAGTAACTTTGTGAAAATGTTATTTTTGTCCTGCATAATTACATTCACAGTTTCTTTATTGTTTACAAGGCAGGAAAACTAATTTCTCATGCAGTGTCTTAATCTATATCAGCAACAGTGCCCCTCGGGTTAGACATTTTGACAAAGCCTCTGGCCCTTCACCCAGATGGCTATTACCTGCTGAGAAATTCTTCACCCACAGGTCATTATTGCCAATGTTAAATGAAAGTATAGAAAGGAGTCAGGAAAATCTAAAGTTAATGATATTTTTCAGTTTCAAAAGCAGAAACCAGAACTCCCCCTAACAGGGCTATTCTTTTTGCAGGCCTGCTATTTTTTTTAGCAGTTAAAGATCAGAGGAGCCAGTAGGAAAATATGCTTTTAGACCAAGAAATCCTCTAGGAATAATGTAGAGTATAATGCAAGTTTTTAGTGTCTAAATATTTTCAGGGGTAGGTCTAAGTAACAACTGTAGCAATGATCAATGAATGGAGCTGCATTCTTAAGTGTTCTTGGAAATTATGATTTGCCTTTTTCTGCATGGTGGTAGAACTCAGCATAAAAGCCAAGAAAAAAAATGAATCTTCCTTTCCCCACAAATATAACAAAATGTGATTGAATATCTAGCACTTGTCCATGATATCATGTCTAAAAGTTGCTTCAGAAGGAACATTGGTATTTGATATTTTCTGATAATGGGATCTTAAGCTTTTCTTTCAAAGTAAAATTTTACTTTTCTTTATATTTTTCTTTTCCTCCAGCATAACTAGGTTCTCTTATTCTTGTCTCACTACTATGATCCATTCTATACCACCATGCTAGTGATGTATTTAGCTATTTTTATTGTTATATGCCTCCTCCAAAGCTTCAATATATTTGCCTATTTCCTTCCCCCGTTGTCTGAAAGCTAAATCCCAGAGTTGTCAGTATGATATTCATTGTGTTCTGAAATACAACTCCAAATTACATTTCTGTGATATCTTCCTTCTCTTCCTAGCCAAACCAGTCCATTCAGAATATACCATCATATTTCTGAAGCTCATATAAACTGGTACTATTGCTCCAGTTTTGAAAGCTCTCTTCTGTCCTCTCTATTGCACATCTTTCAAGGTGCAGATCAAATGTCACCTCTGTGAAGACTTTCAATAAATCCCTTAACGTATAATTGTTTTTCCTTTCTATGAACTCCCACAACACAATCATTTAGCATTTCCCAGTTGCCACCCTGTTTTGTTAGTTTTCTTTTTGTAAGCAGTCTTATCTCTTCAATACTAGTGTATCCTCTTTGAAGACAAAGATCATATTTTATACTTTTTTAAATCCTTTTGTATCAACACCTTTTTTCCCTCTTTTCTCTCTATCTTTGAATGGGAATTCCTCAGTGGCAAAGAAGAATTGTCTAATTCCCATGGATGCAACTAAGAAGAATGACATTTAATATGGAGGGTTGCTGGCTTTCGCCAAGAGAAAATCCAAGGAGAACCTTTAATTTAATTTAGGGGGAAGAAAAATAAAAACAAACAACAAGCTGCAGAAAACAGCCTGATTCTCTCCCTCTGCAGGTGTCTAGGAAGTCATAAGCCTTTAGAAAGATGTTAAACACATGCCTGCACCAGTGTTCAGACAATCAGGGAACCCTGAAAAGAACTTTGGGCGAGTTAAGGTACTTGTCGCATGTCAACAATGATTCTATTATTTGTATAGTAGTTCCCTCTGTGAATCCTCTCAGGAGAATGCCTTTGCTAATACTAAAGTAGTGATTCTTCTAATAGTGGCAGAGAAGAAAGCATTTTTATTGAGAACTATGTTGGTTAATGTTAAAAGGGAATCAATCTCTCTACTTCTGCAAGGGTGATGCTAAGATGAAAATAAGAAAAAAACTATACGGGCATTTCCAGAGATGTAGATATGAAGAGAAGCAAGAACTGCACTGGTTACAAAGGCAAATTTCTTTTCAAAACTAATGGATTGCTTTCAGGGGAAATAAATGAATATATATGTCACTGTTCTCCAGAAACTCTTAGGCTGTGGTTACTCTAGGGCATGTATGCATACATACATACATATGCACACACAGATGCATGTCACATGCATATACACATGTATATATATACATGTATTTACATATATTCATATATGTATATTCTAATTTCCAAAGGCAAAGTGATAACAGATGAAAATCAGGCACTTCGAGAGACTGGTGAGGCCTCATGATCAAGAGGGGTCTGGGGCATACTTATCGGAGTCTCTTCTAGGGCCAGCTATGTGCTCAGGGCATAGGGTTCTGGGCCTGAAGTCAGGAAGACTTATCTTCCTAAGTTCAAATGTAGCCTCAGACACTTATTAGCTGTATGACCCTGAGCAAGTCATTTAGCCCTCTTTGCCCCAGTTCTTCATATGTAAAATGAGCTGGAGAAGGAAATGACAAACCACTCCACTATCTTAACCAAAAGAACACCAAATCAGGTCATGAAGAATCAGAATGACTAAAATAGCCAAACACAACTATGACTTCTAGGTCCAGCATACTCATGTTCATTATTGACATGTGAAATGTTGCTTTGCTATTTTGGCATAGTAGGAACCTATTTCCTGATTTGGAACTTTGTAACCAAATACCTCAAGGGCAATGCTGGTCTCCCAAAGAAATTAATAAATATTTGTCCAATACAAGAAGAAGAAGAAGAAGAAGAAGAAGAAGAAGAAGAAGAAGAAGAAGAAGAAGAAGAAGAAGAAGAAGAAGAAGAAGAAGAGGAAGAAGAGGAAGAAGAGGAAGAAGAAGAGGAAGAAGAAATTGGACTTCTTTAATTCAGGCTGTAGGGATTCCAGGAAAGTTGTGTGATATTTCTCTTTAAATAAATAGATTATGTAAGACTCCAGAGCCTTAAAAATTGTCTGCTTCTTCCATTCACATGTTGAAAGTTAGCACTTAAAGGTTATCTTAAACACTATCCAGTTAAGTTAGTTTTCCTAATATGGCATATTTATTCTAATATTTTGATAATAATTACAATATAATTTATTTCCTTTGTAAACCTATGCCTTTTGTTTTATGCATAATAAAATATTATTCTGAAAAAAGGTCTATGGGTTTTACCAGACTGCCTAAAAGATCTATAACATAAGAAAACAAAAACTTCTGATTCTAGCCCCAAACCCTTAATATAAAGATAAAAAGACTGAGGCCCAGAGAGAGAAACCGACTTACCCAATGTAATATAACTAGTGAGTGTCAGAGGTAGGATTCAAATTTTGGTCTGATTTCTAGCCCAACGATAAGTCTACCAGACTAGTAACAATTTCTAAAATCAGATGATTATGAAAGATTTTTTATGTTCCCTCTCCTCAGAATAAATATACAGCTGATAAAATTGATAGAATAGCCTACAAGGTAGAACAGTATTCCCATGAGCTACTCTGCCAGTGAGCTTCTCTGTTCCTTCTGTGCTTAGCAAAGCTCTATTTGGAGACCAAAGTGGGAGCTAATGACCAGATGCTCAAAAGCATCTGTGATCACATTGATTTTGGTACTCTCTCCAATGGTGTGGATTAAATTTCATTCATGGCTTTTAATCTTGTATGCCTCTTGTCTATTTCTCCCTATAAATCCATGACAGGGGAACTACTAAGCATAGTATAGATCTTTCCCCGGGTCAAGGTTTCTTAACCTAGTGTCTGTAAATTTGTCTACATTTTTGGGTATAAATATATTTCAATAAATTAGTTTCGCTTAAAATACTATGTATTTTCCTTTATGCATAAAAACTATTCTAACTACAGATTTCACTAAAAAAAGAAGAAAAAGAAAAAGGTAAGAACCCTTTCCTAGATCTTTTGTGTAACATTGCAGTATTCAAACTGTCCATCTGTTATTACTCACTCCCTGTTAAGCATTTTATTTACACATAGTTCTAATTGTAGTTATAGATGCAGTTGTGATAGTAGAAGTAGTGGTGGTGGTAGTAGTAGAGGTAAAGAGTATTTATATAGTCCTTTAAGGTTGGAAAATACTTTGCCAATATTATCCTATTCTTCACAACAAATATTTGTGGTAGGTCCTATTGTATATCCATTATATCAGTGATTAAATTGAGGCACAGAGATATTAAGTGACTTTTCCAAAGTCACACAGCTAAATTGTCTGAGTCAGGATTCAAACTATATTACTAATCAATCTTCTTTTATGAACAAGAATTTACCACTTCTTGCTTTCAAGTCATGATGGGTACCATATGACATAGGCTGCATATGCCCACCATACATAAATCCATAGCTCTTTGTGTCATCTACATTTTTTAATCTTTGGAGACTATAGTGTCTTATGAGTCATAATCACAGAATCAGTTGGATCATTTTGCTTGTAAAAAGATGGTGTGTGGGGGCAGCTAGGTCGAGCAGTGGATAAAGCACAGGCCCTAGATTCAGGAGTACCTGAGTTCAAATCTGGCCTCAGACACTTGACACTTACTAGCTGTGTGACCCTGGGCAAGTCACTTAAACCTCATTTCCCTCCAAAAAAAAAAAAAAGATGGTGTGTGTTTGTGTGAGATCCAATTCAACATTACCAGCTCCCTATTGAACATCAAACTATATGTACTGAGAGCATCTCAACATCCCCATATCCAATTAGACACCATTATCTTTCTCATAAAGCCTTCCCGTCTTGCAAGTTTCCTCATTTTTATTTAGGGCACCACCATATGTTCTGTCAGTGATGTTCAGAGACTCAGTGTCTCCCTTGATTCCTTATTTCACTTGATATATACAACAAGTTGCCCAAGTCTTATTGTTTTTACCTCCACAACATCTCTGACACAAATCACAGTCTCTATACTCCCACAAGTCACCACCTTAATTTAGGCCCTAATCACTTCTTGTCTGACTATTGCAGTACCTTTCTAATTGCTTTCCATACGTTTAATCTTTCCCTACTCCAATCTATCATTCACATAACAAAAAATGATTTCCCTGAAGTACAAATCTATGTATTTCACTCCCTGCCTCAGTAGACTCCAGTGAATCCCTATTACATTTAAGCTCAAATAAGACTCTTCTCTTTGCTAATTAAACACTTCACAATCTGGTCCCATTCTACCTTTCTAGTTTTATTCTATAATATGCCCCTTGATGCCAAACTCATCTAGTTAAACACCCTTTCTTTCTCTTCCCAACAGAGGACACTCCATCACCCATCTTTGTACCTTTGCAATGACTCTGATAAGCCAAGGATCTCTGAGTGCCTTACCCAAGGTCGGCCAGGTTATTAAACAGACTACATTTAAATGATACAGCATATTTAGCCACTTCTAATCAAGAGATACCTACTTTATTTTCCTGGGATTCCATTAAAGGACCCTTAGAGCCACATGGTACAGTTGCATGGAAGGCAGTGTCTGCTCACCACTCATACTTCTCTATAATTCTCTATCATTTCAATACAAAAACATTTAAATTATTTTTGTAATAGAAGCAATTCATAAGACTATATGTAAAATATAGCCCTACAGAAATGATCTCCTTTCTGATGTTAAGTTCACTGAGAAGTCATATAGTAGGTTATATTATATGCCTGTTATGTCATCTATATCCATACCTAAAATTGTTAATTTCTCTATTTTAGTTATTTCCTCTCCCCCTAAGAATTCCCCAATTCTTTGAGAAAGTTGTGACTTTCGTGTTTTAAAGAGGCTTCAAAGGACCTTCCATTTCATTTTGCTGACATTGTAGCTCATTCTTATTTCATCCTCCTTCTTTCCACACTCTGTTTTCCCTGGACAATCATCCAGAGAGTAATAATGCCACGCTTAGTTTTTATAGCATTTGTCTTGATAATGTGCCCTATAGATATAATTTCATCTAATTTTTCAGAGTACTACTATGAGTATAACTGAAATATATATATATATACATATATATATATATACATATATATATATATATATATAAAATGCAGTAATAAATTAGGTGCTTTTCCAAAGGTCATATATGTCAAACTACAATTGTACTATGGTACATTATGCCCAGTTAATTATACTTCTCATATTAGATATTGCATCAATGCATCTTTATTGAGTTCATCTAAAAATATATAATTACAATTTTATCATAGTCTATCAGCATTATGTTGGCTGAGGTGGAATAATTCCTAAGTCACTTGTGAATGTCCTTTTCTTTGTAAGAATAGAAGATGGAAACATCAGAAGAGGAATTATCACTTAAATTAGGAAATCTATAACTTTTAAATTGATCATGATAATAATTTTCAATAACATTTACATACACTTTTATACAGATAACATTTCAAATAACATTTAATCTTCACAACAATGCATTAAAATAAACAAAATAATGGTTATAATGATTACTCACATTTATATAACACTTTATATTTTACAAAATAAATAAATAGCCAACTTCTTTACATTTACCCTGGGAGATAAGCACTACATTATTATCATTTCCATTTTATAAATTAGGAAACTAAGACCAGGAAGGGTTAAAATTTACCCAATGTACCACGGTACAATGGGAACATAGGGAAGTACAATAGGCATGGAGTTGGGAACTCAATTCAGTTCCCAGCTCAGACATTTTCTTGCTATGTGACCCTACTCAAATTCAGATTCCTCATCTAAAAATGGAGATATTAGTAGTTACCATCTATACTTTCCAAGGTCATTGTATGTGATTCACAAATAATATGTCCTTAATTTCATCACTGTAGAAACTTATTTTGTGGCAACTTCCTACAACCTAGGAAAGTATTATTTATTTTTGTTTTAGTAGGGGACTACCTGAAGCACATGGAGATTAAGTGACTTGCCCTGGGACACATAGCTAATAAGTGTCTTTGTTGGGTTTTGAACTTCTTTCTTTCTTACTGCAAGTCCAACACTCTATGCTATATGCTATCATTACCTCTATCACACTGCCACTGTCTACATGGTGAGGAAAATGCTATATAAAAATGACTTATTATTTTTGTTGTTCAGTCATTTTAGTTGTGTCTGACTCTCTGTGACCCCATTTGGGGTATTCTTAGCAAAGTTACTGGAGTGGTTTGCCATTTTCTTCTTCAGCTCATTTTATGTATGAGGAACTGAAGCAAAGAGGGTTAGGTGACTTGCCCAGAGTCACACAGTTGGTTAAATATCTAATGCCAGATTTTAACTGAGGTCTTTCTGACTCCAGAACTGACACTCTGTCCACTGCGCTACCTAGCTTTATGAGTTATTGTCATAATACAAGTATTATTATGATGTATGAAGAATCCAAGACTCATGGGGTTAATTTATTTTCCTAAGGTCCAACATCAGGATATAGGCATAACTAGGTTGCAAATTCAGTACTTGTCCCATGATAATCTAGCTGCCTCTTAAAGAGTTTACAGATTTATATGCATTTTAATAAGACAACAATCTTTTAAAGCTAAATTTTAATTTTTCCCCTCAAACAAGACATTTGTCAAATTTTCTCTTTAAGCATCTCCATGGGGGTAAATCAGCAGACAAGCAGGTCAACACTCAAAGAAATATATCCTTTTATGTGCCCTAAGCAGTGAGGTAGCAGATAGAAGAGTCATGGGCTTGGCATCAGAAAGATCTGAGGTCAAATCCTGCCTCACACATTTATTTACTTGGTGCGTGACTCTGGGTAAGTACTCAACCACTATCAGCTTCAGTTTTCCCATCTTTAAAATGGGAATAATAACAGCATGTATTCCACAGGGTTTTTCTGATGATTAAATGAGATGCATTATTTAATGCTAGGGAGTGGGGTCTTTAATCACATTCCTTCATCTATAAATAATCATATTGAAAATTCTAGGAAATGGAAAAGTCCTGGTACACTTGTTTTTTATAAACCTGAAGAAACCTGTTGACCTGGCCAAAAGTAATATATGGTAGGAGCTTATTAAATGTTTTTTAGTTGATTGGTTGAACGCTATTTGAAACAGGTTTATTACCATTATCTGTAAATGTATAGAGGAAAAAAAAAAGTACTACACTTAGAATTCAGCAGATCAGAATTCAAATCCTATTTCAAACACAATCTCTATGATGCTGGGCAAGTGCTTTCCTCATCTGTTAAATATAGATTATTATAGCATCTGCCTCAAAGGGTTTTTGTTTTTGTGTTTTTGAGGAACAAATTAGATAATGTATGTAAAGCAAATCACAAACCTCAAATTACTATAGGAATGTAATATTATTATTATTGCTACTAATTCTCTTCCTCCCCTCCTCATCTTTCTCCTCCTCTTAATACTACCACTACTACCACCCTCACCACTAGCAGCAGCGCCATTATTGCTGCTGCTGCTGCTAGTAGTAGTAGTACTACTGCTGCAGCTGTTGCTCCTGCTACAGCTACTACTACTACTACTACTGCTGCTGCTGCTGCTGCTGCTGCTGCTGCTGCTCCTGCTGCTGCTGCTGCTGCTGCTGCTTTGTTAGACTTGTTTGGAAGAAAAAACATTAACAATTTTAACAAACAAAAAGAGAAATCTGTTCTATATTCAAACCCCATACACTCGACTTTGAATACTTTTGATCACTTTAGAAACAATGCTGTCAAGAAGAAAGGTAAAGGCAAGCATTCAGTGGGCCCCATTCTAAGTTTGCAGCTGTTACCCAAAGAAAGAGTTGTTACTCCTCATTTCTGGAGAAGAAAAATGAAATCAGCATCACTCAGTAGCAAAACAGGATATTTTGGAGTTAATAAATCTTCATTACCCCTACAGATTTAATCTGGATACAGAGCAACTGCTTCATTAGAAATTAATTTTGGCTAGTGTATTTCAGGACAGAGGGAATACCACCATGAACCTATGTGTGATAGAAAAAGCATTTTTCTTCCCTAGCTCATGAATAATCCCTCCAGATTTTGGTAGCAAAACAGAGAGCAGGCAGGCTTTGTTTTCATGCCGAGCTCATCTGTTGTACTGTGATGCACCAGACTGCCTAGACTCAGTTGTTATCGAGTATTAAGATACAGTAGATTTTCATCTCCATACATTGGGATTCATGTGCTCAGCTCCCTATTGTTAAAGGATGCTACCACTGAAAAGTCCCCTGTGATGGAGAAGCTGCTTTGTGTATTCTTCAAGTGGAGAGATTCAAACCAATGCAGGTCCAGATGAAATGACACATCAGCCTGAAGTCTGTCACTAAATAAAAAAGTAGATTGTCTTATGAAAAGTCTACCACAAGAAAGGAGGGGGGGGTAGAAGACTTAAGAAAAGGTATACCTGTTTAGTCTGACTTTGCTTTGGGAAACTTCAGAAAGTAAATGAACATGTCACTGTGAATAAACTGTGAAATGAGTTTTCTTTCAGGTTCTTTTTAATTATCACTGGTACTGGTGAGATTAATACTTGAGGCAGCTGAAAAGTGATATAATTCATGGCCTCAGCAATGTGGGAATCAAATGTAAGTGACCGGTTATGGTTTAATAATCCTAAAAAGAACTCATATATAAACCAAATGTTTAATTTTCAATACTGAACATCAAAGGCATTTTTTTCTTCTTTTTCTGACAGTTAAACCATTTTTAACACAGTCTGGACATTGGTTTACAGAATTGTTGTATGGCCAAAGACATGAGAACAGAACTTTCTGGCAGCTTGGAGACCTTCAGCTCTTGCCTTTGGCATGGCAACCATGATTTTAAATGTTTCTCCATGGAGAGGAATGTTTTTGGTCTCACCTTCTTAGTGTAGTTGCTTTGGACTTGTTTGAATGAGGAGAGGCTAAAACTCTTGGAAACCTAGACTACAGTGCCTTCTGGTTAGATCTAGCTTTCCAAAGCTTTTGCTGACCTTCTCTCCTCCCAATACCTCCAAAATAGAAGTAAATTGTCAGATATTCATTCTTTCAGACTTTAAAAAATATTTAATTATTGATAACTAGAAGCAAACCGAGCCAAGAAAGACAAGCTCAGACCGAGGCCTCGAGGCTGTTTTGATACATTTGGAGTGAGTTATAAATGTGGCTATTTTAATTCAGCACAGATCCTCTTATTCAGATTCCTCGGGAACCAAGTGGACCTAGCAATCTCTAAAAAAGAAAAGACTGTGCACTTTTTTTTTTTTGAGGGGCAATGAGGGTTGTGACTTTTGCTCAGGGTCAAACCGCGAGTAAGTGTCAAATGTCTGAGCCTAGATTTGAATTCAGGTCCTCCTGAATCCAGGGCCGGTTCTTTATCCACTGCACCACCTAGCTGCCCCTTAGACTGTGAACTTCTAATGCCATTTGTAAATAGCTCCATGCTTTCAAAACAGAGACTTTGCTAAAAGGATAGTCTAATGAAACTATAGCAAGTCTTCTCCTTAATTCTTCTCCATACCCCAAATAAACTCATATTCACACAGATATTTTTGAAATACATTTTGAAATATTAAAATAATTATGTACTCGACAAAAAAAGCAAATTATATATGCAAATCTCACAAAGTGGCTTCCTTGAATGATAATTTTCTTTTTAATACCCAATCCTAAAGATATATAAAACATTTCTATCTTTTAATATATCAAGGGATTCATTATCTCACAGGGTCACAAATGAGCAGATTTAGAACTAAAGTGGATCTTTTGTGATATTAAGTCTAGCCCTTTCATCTTATACATGAAGAACTTGAGGTTAAAGTTAAGTGACTTGTCTAGGGCCACTCAAGTATGTCTCTGAGACACAATTTAAATGAAGGTCTTTCTGCTGCTTGTCCCACATTCTCATTCTCTCTCTCTCTCTCTAAGCTAAAAATTCTCCCCATAAATGCAGAACATAACCTCATTACCTGCCCAAATAGACATAGGCTATTCAATTCTTTTCCATGTACTTCCAGAGATAGATACATACATAAGTAGATGAATGGATGTATAGGTATAGGCATATGCATAAATATACATACATGTATATGTATGCATACAAGCATATATATCCATATACCACATATATGCATAAATATGTAGATATATAATACATACATATATACATTCCACCTATATGTGTGTATATATATAGATATATGTATATGTGAGTATGTACATGTGAATATACATATACACACATACACATGTTTGTAAATGCATATATTTATATACACATACATGTATGTGTGTGTGTGTATATATATATACACACACATATACACACATCTATCTATCTATATCAATCTTTCTATCTATTCTATAAAGGATTCACACAATATGTTGGAGACTTTCCTTTAAGCTTGGCACTTAAGCCTAAGACCCAAGTTGTCTCAAATGGTCCCCTATACCTAACTGGCTTGAATCAATTTACACTTTAGCCACCTTCTTGCTTGATAATTTTTTTATCTGTTCCCTTCCACAGTCCACCACCTCCCTGCCACTTCTAATCCCACTTCCATTTTGAGAACTACAATTAAATTAATACTGGATTTCATCAACTTCTGAATGACACTCATCTTCCCTGTGACTCTAAAACCAAAGCTCCTCTTCCTGGACATGACCTTTGACTCCCTTAATCAAATATCAACTCCTTGATGGCAGAGGCATAATTTTACCTCTGTGTTTCACACAGAGATTGACCATAGTTAGACCTTAGTAAATACTTTTTCATTCACTTATTCATGCATTTTTGCATTTTGTGGGTACCAGTAGAGTACTCCTGCTATCTTTCTATTAACTCCATATTTTCTCATGGCTGGCATATTCCCTGTGCTGACCATACATTTCTCAGGTGATATCCCTTATGCTGAATCTTGAACATAGTTATTGGTAATATATTTCTACCTTTTCATCCTCACCCTGTGTCTTATTATTGACCATGGACAACACAACTTTCATTGCCTGGAGGAATATTTGCTACCATGGTGTAGGTGAAATGTCTGTGTTAAAAAAATAAAGAAAAATAACTATTTTCACAATGAAGCAGCTTATGATAATTAAAAGCCTGCCATAATTTTCTGAAATGGAATTCAGAAAATTCTCTTCCTCTAATTTAATCCTGGGCTTAACTCCTTATCAATTTGTAGTGCCTGTATAAAATACATATAGTGATGTAATAACTCCTTTGATCAGCCATTCATTTACAATTCATAGTTTGCATAATGATTATTATTCATTAATTTAGTTTTGCACTGACAGTTATGCCAATCCCTTGGAAAAATTATGAAAATAATTTTGAATAATTGTGGAAACCTTATAACATTGGTGTGATTTGCTTTAATCTGAATAATATAATCCCAAATGGAAGCATCTGGAGGATCTTATTGGTCTTAATAAACGCCTTTTGCATTCAGGGTATTATATCCCCTATAACACTGGCAATCACCTCTGGCACGAATATCACTCTTTGTTTTATGCCTTTCTTCATGGTAGTAGCCAGAGAGTCAGTCATTAAACAAATTTATATATTTGGTTGAATTCATTAAGGAATCCTCTATTTTTTTAAACATGTATAAGAGAAACTTCTGTGAAGGAGAATATCAAGGACTACAGTTTGCTCCATTAAGTCCATTTTTTTTAAACAATAAACAATCAAGTTATTGACTCTTCCGCACCAGTTGTAGACAACCATATGTGAAAGGAAATTATTGCTTTCTCATATCTCCATCAAGAATATCCTTGAAACACATGTAGATCATTCTCATTAAGATTTTATAAAGGTGAAAAATAGACATATGGGCTGGTAGTTATTGATATTCTCTTATTTGCCTTTGGGTTACTAATATTATACATGATTTCTTCTATTTTTGTGTGCATTTTCCTTACCTGAGAGATATAATAAAGCAATTCCACTTTTTTTAATTGTGCTGCCCCAAGCATTATTACACATTCAGAAACTATTGGGTTGGAATATATTTCACTGTAACCTATATACATAGGCACCAAGTCTAGAAAGTCTATTCGCATAAATATGATATGAATACCTCACTAAAGCTTATACATATATAAAAATAGATTTTTTGTTGTCCATTTATGTTACTTTCTTCACTTTACCCCCATTTAATTAATTAATGTCAGTTAGAAGTGTTTGAATGGTTCTTTCCCTTAAAGAGCTTACCATCATACTGAATCATATATAAAAATGAAAATAATACAAAATAGTCAAAAAGTACAAAACAAATAAATAAACATATTGTTATGTTATTACTGAATGGGGAAAAAAAAACCTTCCTGAACGGAGTATTTGAGTTGCACTTTAAAAAACAAGTAAGAATTCCAGGAAGTTGGGGTGAGCATAGCAAAATTAGTTGACAGTTTCAGATCCGGGGGGCTGCTAGAACAGGTTCAGTGCTGCTATAGGTAAGATGTTATGGAAAAAAGACACAGAGACATAGGATGGGATTGGAAGGGCCCCATGCACTCAGTTGGAGCCAAAAGGCAAAGTTTATTCGGACAGTCTGACATTTTTATACTTGAGGTGAGCAAAAGGAATGTCTTTGTGTGAAGTTCTCACCAAAAGAATAGGATGAGGGGATTGGTTTGTAGACCTTGGGCCATGTCAGCCTTATCTATGATGAGGAGCATGTTTCTGTCCTTTGAAGTTTCCTTGGCACCTATACAAATGCATCATCCTTGGTGCCTAGCAAATGCATCTGCATCCAGAAAGGATCATTGTGGTTTACAGCCCTCTTATCAAGGGCTAACTAAGAATCAGCGCGTATTTTCTGGAAGGGGGGACCCTGTCTGTGAGCTTTGCTCAAACAGTGAAAGGGGAACTTCCTTAGCCCCTAACAATTAGTGGCAGCATTCCCAACAGAAAACAGGACACTTTGATATAAATGATCATTTTTACATCTGAAAGGGAGAAATTGCTGGACTTAAAATCAGCTAAGATAGGATGCAGATCCCAGCTCTGACACTTTTTTTAACTGTGTGTGGTCCTGAGAAAATGACTTTACCTTACTGAGCTTCATTTCCCTCATTTAAGCTATGTTGCTGAAACAGTTTGATTTCCTTTTATATTAAATAGAATATCAACTATTGAATAAGTAAGTAAAATAGCATATGCAAGTTTGGGAATTTAAACTCATGATTCACTGAAAATATCTTTGAGATATTTCAGTAACATGCAAGATGATGGGGATTACATGTCTCTCACCTTGCTCCCATATGATCTTTATTTCTTCCACATAGTCTATATTTTAAAATATTTTATTTTTTATATAGTACATTGAGATAATTTATTATGATAATCTTGATGAATATTTCTCTTCCTAAATTTTTATAGATCAATGTTATGTCTGGATAACCATGGGGGAAAAACGTTATATGTCATAATGATGCAATTCACATACGGTTTATTTTCTGTTGAATTTTTAAGGATGTTTTAATTTCTGGTTTTTTAGCCAGATTGACCTAGGCCATTAAGTAGCATGATGAATAATAGCCCTAGACCCAAAATTAGGAAGACCTGTGGTAAAATATGCTCTCAAGACACTCCTTATCTGTTAGACCCTGGTAAGGTCAATAAATCTGTCTGCCTCAGTTTCCTTATATGTGAAATGGGGATAATAATAGCACCTACATCCCAAAATTGTTGTGAACATCAAAAGTGATATTATTTGTAAAGTATTTGGAAATAAAAGAATTTCTAATGGATTATTCTAGAAACTAGTTGATTTATTGAGTGGTTATAAGGAAGGTGCCAAACTTTTGAAGCTTTTAGTGATGTGATGCACAGTTTCTACCATTTTCTTTTACAATCTGTATTGATTAATGAATCTGGAATGTTTTGAGATAACATGTATAATTTCTGTGGCAATCATCTCATCTTGAAAGAGATCCCCAAATGAAAATACCCAGGAATATCATAGCCAAATTCCAGAGCTCTGAGATCAAGGAGAAAATATTGCAAGCAGCCATAAAGAAACAATTCAAGTACTGTGGAGACACAGTAAGGATAGCACAAGATCTAGCAGCTTCTACATTAAAGGATCATAGGGCATTGAATATGATATTCCAGAGGGCAAAGGGATTCAGATTACAAGCAAAAATCACCTACCCAGCAAAACTGGGTATAATCTTTCAGGGCGAGGGGAATGGGACTTCAATGAAAAATAGGACTTTCAAGTATCCATGATGAAAAGACCTGAACTGAATGGAAAATTTGACTTTCAAAAGCAAGACCCTAGAGAAGCATAAAAAGGTAAATGGGAAAAAGAAATTAAGAGAGATGTTAAAAGGTTAAACTGCTTACTTACCTATATGGGAAGATAATACATCCAACTTATAAGAAATTTCTCAGTATTTAGGGCAGATGATAGAAATAAATTTGACAGAGGGCAAAGGAGGGAAATGATTATGAAGGGATGATATCTATAATTTCTATCTTTTTTTCTTTTGGGGGGAGGAGTGGTCGGAGTTGGCTGATATGACTGGGGATGGGCACTGGGTGAGTGTCTTAAGACTGGGGCTAGATTGGATCTTGGGTCGTCCTGGGTCCAGGGTGGATGCTCTGTCTACTTTGTCACCTAGCTGCCCCATGATGAAATCATTAGGGTAAAATTGAGGGGTGAGAGGACTGCACTGGGGGAGGTGAAGGGGAGAGGTAGAATGGGGCAAAATCCCACATGAAAGAACAGGAAAGGGCTTATTCAGTGGAGGGAAGAGATGGGGTAATATCTACGCAGTGATTGAGCCTTACACTCATCAGAACTGGCTCAAAGACCTTAATCTCATCAGAGTTGGTTTAAGCAGTGATTAACATACATACTCTATTGGGTGGTATAATCTATCTAACCCTGCAGGAAAGTAGGAGGGGAAGGGGATAAGGAGGGAGGGGTGAAAGAAGGGAGGGCAGAGTGGGGGAAGGGGCAGTCAGAAGCAAATCCTTTTTGAAGAGGGATAGGTGAAAGAAGATAGATAATAGAGTAAATACAATGGGGAAGGGAAGAGGATGGAGGGAAACAATTAATAGTAGTAACTGTGAAAAAGAGAAAAGGAAAAAAAATGGACAAAAATTTTTATGGCAACTCTTTGTGGTGGCTAAGAACTGGAGATTGAGGGAATGCCCATCAGTTGAGGAATGACTGAACAAGTTGTGGTGTGTGATTGTGGTGGAATATTTTTGTGCTGTGGGAAATGATGAGCAGGATGATTTCAGAAAAAATGTGGAGAAACTTACATGAACTGATGTATAGTGAAGTGAGCAGAACCAGGAAAACATTGTGGACAGTGACAAAATTATTGTTCTTTTAGCAATTGTGAATGACTTAACTACTCTCAGCAATGCAGTGAGCCAAGAAAATCCCAAAGGAATATTGATGAAGCATACTATCTACCTCCAGAGAAAGAACTGATGTTGAATAACCACAGACTGAAGCATTCTACTTTGCATTTTCTTTATCTTTTTTTGTTTTGTTTTGTTTTACTTGAATCTTATTTTTTAAAAGTAAGATGACTAATAAGGTAATCTTTTACATAATTGCACATGTATTACCTAATTCTTAGTGCTCATCAATTCAGGGAGGGGAGAAAGGAGGGAGGGAGGTTATGAGAGATGGATAGAATTTGGAACTCAAAACTTAGAAAGAAAGAAAGAATGAAAGAAAGAAAGAAAGAATCAAAGAAAGAAGGAAGTAAGGAAGGAAAGAACTGAAGCACTGTAAAAATCAATAACATTATATATATATGTATATATATATATTATATGCTGGCCACTGTGCTAATGTGAGATTTAAAATTGGATATTAGATCATAAATCTCCCCTACTTAACTTTTCCCTTAATTTATCTCCCAGACTAGTAAATGGAAGAAGCTTCTGGTTTTCTAGATAGAGCCTTTATTGTATATAAGGTGTTGTTGATTAGAAGGATAGGAAAATAGAAATACCGTACAAATCGTCTTAAATCTAGGCTTAGTCTATATTCCTTATAAAAACTCACCAAACCAAAAAGGCCACCTTTGGAGTGAGGGAGACCTTCTGTGCCGCCCGCCAGGAGTCCCGCCAAGCAGGCAAAAAAGGCCTACTCTTGTTCTCTCCACCCCGGAAGTCAAAAAACCCGGCAGGCAGTCTGACATGCGCAGCAGGCGGACTGTACCCGGCAGGCAGTCTGACATGCGCAGCAGGCGGACTGTTCATCTCCTCCCCAAAAGGGTGGTCCTTGAAAAACTGGCGTCTTTCAATTATCCTAACCGACTGTTAAAAACTTTCATATTTTACCACATTTCCCCCCTTTGCTTCCTCAAGAAATGGAATGTTTCCTTGATGGAACAGTAAAAAGAATATAATAACTTTTGCTGACTAATAATATGCGAACAACAATACAGAAAAGGAAGAGAGGAAAGTTTTGTCCAGAGGGGCGATTTTTTTTCTTTCCTCATGAACCGACGCTTTGACATTAGTCTTGCAAAGGGAGAGCCTCTGCAGAGAGTACATGTTACAGATAGTATATAACAGAAAGAAGATAGTAAAAGCTAATAAAGCAAAACAGTTCATATAAAGTCTCTGAGTTCTCTTGTCTTCTTGAAGTGGTAAGATGTCATCAGGAGGAAACTGGATTCTGGTCTGGAAAACTGGATTCTGGACTCTGGTCTGGATTCTGGACTCTGGACTCTGGTCTGGAAAGCTGGATTTCTTCTTTAACTGTTTGAATTGCTGTATTTTTTTTTTTACTAAACCTTAGCATAGCATTTTGCAATCAGTAACACTTTTTACCACCATGTGTCTGGATCAAAGTCAAATTTAGTATGTGTTCATGACACCTGAAAATGTTATGGAAAGGTTATCATACCATATCTCATGGTTCCGAGACAGCCAGTGATTGTGCTAGGCCACAGGTGAGTTCAACTGAGTGAGATAAAAAGATAAATAAGTTCAGTTAAATTAGGTTAAATTAGGAGGGAGAGAGGATGAATACTGGACTGTGCCTAGTAATTGTGCTCTACATAGTCACCATCATAAGCAAACCATGGACTTATGTATACCTGTCTCTCCTTTTGTTGCACATATATTCTCTCCAGGGCCTGCATCAGAGTTCACAGCAAGTTAGTCTCTGAAATGATAAGTTTCCATATTTCTGAAATCTCATTAATTTCACCAAAGACAATATGATGGTAAAAATGTGTGCTATGCTGCATAACTGAGAATATATTAGTGATATATACAATAATTCCAAACCATACCCAGAGTATAATGACATATAAATAATAAACGAATGTAAATAGCTGATTATATTAGACATTGTTACATAATCTTCTTTTAGCAAGTAGACCACATCATCTTATACATGAATTCTCTAGTATAACAGTAGCAGATACTTAAAGTGGTGATTAATTCATCAAAAAGAAATAAGACTTCAATTAGCAAGATTCAATATTCAATAGCATATACTTAAAATGCCTTTGAAAAGTCACTTAGTTTACAAAATCGGGTTTTTAAAGAAAAGCAAAAGAAACAAAAGTAAAAAAAAACAAAGCAAAACCAAAAACCAAAAATAAAAGGCAAAAGATTCACTAAGCACCATTTTGTGCTCTTAAAGAACTTAAAGGTGTGGTGAATTCCAGGTCTTTTCAGTGCCTTTCAAAAGTCAAAACAAAACAAAAAACAAAAAGGACTGGCACAAGTGCATTCAAAAAATCCGGATCTGGGAATATATGACTTTCATTATCTATGTTCCATTCCTCCCCAAGACACCGTCATTCCTGTGTCCTCTTCTGAGGGGGACCTTGGTTACCATTATTCTGGTACTGCCTTTCTGTATTCCTCCAAAAAGATCTATTTCTATTTTGATTTCGCCTGTAATTAGAATTAGAATTTCTTCTCCAAGTCCTACATTCTCTCAATTCATGCCCCTCCTTACGACAGTAACAACACACCTTAGTGTCCTTGCTCCGGTGTTCACATGGCTGACTAGGAATTGCTGGTGCCAGAATGCTCTGTTTAGGGTGATCTGGATCTTCCTCACGTGAGTCAAAGACATAATTTGCAAGTTCCTTAATTCTATCTACTGTGAGATTTCTCCAGTCTGGACATTGTTTCAGAAAGTATCTGCGTATTTCTGGCAGTGAATTATAAACAAATGTGTTGAGAACGATATAGGAATCTCTTAAATCTACTGGATCCAATCTGGTGTACTGTCTAGCGGCCTCACAAAGTCTATCATAAAATCTGTTTGGTCTTTCATTAGCCTCCTGAGGTAGGCTTAAAAATTTCTGCCAGTTTTCCGGTTTTCTAGAGCAAGATTCCATTCCCTTCAGAAGTGTTTCTCTAGCATCTTTTAATCTTTGGAAATCCCTATCATCATTATAATTCCACTCTGGATCCTTTAGAGGCCATTCCACATTGCATTTCGCAACAAGGGCATTTCCTGCTGAGATAATATCTGTAATCTCAGTTGGGGACAGTAAAGTTTCCAAAAGGCAAGTAACATCAGCCCAACTGGGTTGATATGCATTAAATATAGTCCTTAACTGTGAAATTACAGTGTTTGGATTTTTCTCAAAACTAGGGATGAAAGATTTCCATGCGCTCAAGTCACTTGGTCTAAAGGGGCTATATTTTCTGACTTGAATTGGCACTCCCTTTTTACTATGTTCTATAGCTTCCTGCAGAGGGAGTAGTTTCTGCTGATCTGATTCTAAACTTGGATCATCTCTAGTAGAAACAGCCATTTTGAGGTCCCTCTCCATATGTGAGTATTTCATTTTGAGGACTCTCTCCATATGTGAGAATTTCCCCCATATCATAACAATGATAATAACAAAAACAAAAAAAAAACCAAAAAAAAATAAAATCCTTAGTCGTATGAACTATGGATGTGGTATTAAAAGGTATTTCAATTGTAGGCATAAAATTTCTACTTATATTAAACGTATTTTCCCAAAGATTCTCACTTATACTATTATACAAAAAACTTTTTGCTGCCTGAATGAGGAAAAAACCAATAATGTTTTGAAGGACCATTGAGTAAACTATTCCTCTAAGTCGGGACGTTATGCTGTCCCAATACATTCAGATGAGAAAAATCAAAGGGATAGTAGAATATTCGAGCATCTTGCCCTTTAAACTGGGCTGGCTTTTCTGTTTAAAGCAAGACTTTTAGAGGCTTAAAGTCTTTAAGGGAGATTAGACAAAGGGAAAGTCCGTGGGGGGGGGGGGTATTTGGAAAATCCACCGAATTAGCCGGTTTATGGCCAAACTAGGGAGGGTGGGAGGGTCCTTAAGGTCCCTTCGGGGTCGCCAAACTGTGAGATTTAAAATTGGATATTAGATCATAAATCTCCCCTACTTAACTTTTCCCTTAATTTATCTCCCAGACTAGTAAATGGAAGAAGCTTCTGGTTTTCTAGATAGAGCCTTTATTGTATATAAGGTGTTGTTGATTAGAAGGATAGGAAAATAGAAATACCGTACAAATCGTCTTAAATCTAGGCTTAGTCTATATTCCTTATAAAAACTCACCAAACCAAAAAGGCCACCTTTGGAGTGAGGGAGACCTTCTGTGCTGCCCGCCAGGAGTCCCGCCAAGCAGGCAAAAAAGGCCTACTCTCGTTCTCTCCACCCCGGAAGTCAAAAAACCCGGCAGGCAGTCTGACATGCGCAGCAGGCGGACTGTTCATCTCCTCCCCAAAAGGGTGGTCCTTGAAAAACTGGTGTCTTTCAGTTATCCTAACCAACTGTTAAAAACTTTCATATTTTACCACACTAAGCAATGAAAATTATTCTGCTTATCTGGGATTAACAATAGAAACAACCACATGAAGAACATATAATCCTTGAGGTGGTAGAGGAGAATTAACATTAGTAACCGAGTTTGAGGAAAACATCTCTCCATATAAAATCACCTCCAAGGCCAAAAAAACAGAGCTTGCTTTGTGGTTGTATAAATGGAGACCCTTTTGTTTCCTCTTTATCAGCAACAGTAGGTTGATTACAACTAACAGTTTTAAAGAAGCATCTAACATCTTAGAGATTTCTTGACAACAAATGAACTTCTGGTAAGACTAACCACAGCAGAAAAACAAATTTGGCCTTTAGTTTACATTTGGCAACTCTCTTAACCCAAAGGCTTACACAAATCTCCCCACTATTTCCTTTCTATGGCACCATGTCCCTGATTGATTGTGTACTTTAAACAAATAAGGGAACTAACTTTTAAAAGGCCCAAAGAAGTTGAAGTTGCTACCATCAAACGGTTTTCCTTAGTGAACTAATAAACTTCTTTTAAGTTTGAACAACAACAAAAAAAAGAATAGATTCTATGCTATAATTCTATTCAATTAATTTTTATTCTATGTTATTGCTGGATGCCAAATTGTCTTTTGTGATATATTGCACAATTCTTCACATCATTTTAAAAATGTATATAGGTCAATAATTCTAGAATCCTTATAGATAAACTTTTTATAAATTCCTTTGTGTATTCAGAGAAGTTAGACTCTACATATGGAGTTCAAATGGAATTTTTATATAAATAGAGTAATAATCCAGTAGATGAATGAGAAATGTCATGTTTTCCTTTGGTGAAATCATATAACTTATTGTACCATGTATGCATGCATGTACATTCATAGGATGTTTTAGTTGTACTAGATCTTTAAATTATGAGAGAAACATACTGCTATTTAGGAGAGATCATAATACTCAGCAAAAATACAATAGGCTCAAATGTTCTCCCAGAAAAAATGCCACTTTTTATCTTCATTGTTTTGATATTATGTTTTGATCAACTGTGATAGACTTGATTCTTCTCAGCAATCTAAGATAGTTCCAAAGGACTCATGCTGGAAAATGCTCTCCAAATCCAGAATAAAAAAGAACTGTAGAATATGGATGCAGATTGAACCATACTATTTCTTTTGTTTTTGGTGCTGTTGTTTTTCTTTTTTGAGGTTTGTTTCTTTTCACTCTGGTTCTTCTCATAACAGGACTAATGCAGAATTATGTTTAATGTTATTGT
Organism: Dromiciops gliroides; assembly: GCF_019393635.1. Lineage (NCBI taxonomy): Eukaryota > Metazoa > Chordata > Mammalia > Microbiotheria > Microbiotheriidae > Dromiciops > Dromiciops gliroides. The sequence goes on along the minus strand of NC_057864.1, from coordinate 321,235,505 downwards.
ACATATATAACCTATATCAGATTACTTGCTGTCTTGGGGAGGGGGGGAAGGAGGAAAGGGAGGGGAAAAATTGAAACTAGAAATCTTATAGAAACAAATATTGAAAACTATCTCTACATGTAACTGGAAAATAATAAAATACTTTTATAATAAAAAAAGAAGTTTCACTATAAAATATGACTGCCTCTTATTTGCTTATTTTGCAGTACCCTGCCTTTCCCTCAATGACACAAAGGAAGTGTTAGACTTTTATAAGGTCGCTATTGTTGTTGTTACTCTTCATGCATGTGTCCTATAGAAAAGAACATTTTTTCATGAAGTTTGTGTGGCTCTTTTCTAGTATCTTATTGGCGACAATTCTATCTCTTAATTTAATATTCTATATGGATGTCATGTTCAATTCATAAAACTGCTAGAGGATCCCCTATTAAGCCATTATAAGAGACCAAGTTTCACCTTTCAAAAAACAAAGCTCTATGGCAGTGCTCTGGAAAGTTTCATAGTAATCCTCATTAAAAATCCATCCTGTATGGCCCTGGATTCAGGAGGACCTGAGTTCAAATCTGACCTCAGACACTTGACACTTACTAGCTGTGTGACTCTGGGCAAGTCACTTAACCCCAATTGCCTCACCAAAAAAAAATACATCCTGTATACAGACAGACAGTCTCCTTTGATTACAAATATAGGTATATCTTGGCAAGCACAGTTAATTGGTTCTGCAAAAACACATTAGGAAAAATAACATTACAGGGGTTTTTAGTTCCAGAGGAATGAAGTTATAAACAGGAGATAAGTTTTTAGGATGGCAAAATTCAAATTATAACAGCTTAAAACATCTCTATAGAAACTTAGAATCATATAATTTTTATAACTGTTAATCAATTCATTCCCTCTTGCCACAATTTCCTCTTTCTCCCACCAGTGAGCCACAATGTCAGTCATCTAATCTGCAATGCAAAGCCAAAGGAGAACCAAGGCCACATACGACCCCTTCATATCCATGATGAACATTAGGATAGGCATCCCATCTTTCCAGTGCTCAGTTTTCTCTACACTATCCTAAACTTTGCCCATCTTAACCTGCTATTTACCATAGTCCAAGAGGCAGGGCCTATGTAGAGGGGTATAATGAGAGCACAGGTTGGTATTCCTTCGAATTTTCTACTACCATTCTAAACCTGCCTAACAAGCATCTTTTTTATTGTATTAAGTACACCTTATTTTATACAAGTATTACCACATAAGGGGGAAACTTTATTTCAAGGGGTTTTTTCTGTTCAGCCACAGCAGAGATTTTTAAATTTAGTTGGGATTTAGGCATAGTGTATTTGTCATATTATTATGAAAAAAACAAGCTTGAATGGAGTTCTACATTTTGTTTTTCTTCTCTAACACAAATATGGTTAGAGTATATGAATATCTTGGAGTAAACCCAAATGTTACACTTAGGATTCTTTTCATATGGCAGAAGTTTTTTTTTCCCTATTCTGTGTGTTATACATTTGACAGATGTTATTAATGCTTGCTTCTTTAGCCAAAATAAATGTGGATATTACATGACAAATTTTCCTCAGTTTCCTTCCAAATCCCCAATTAAACTCTGAGTCAACACAGTTTTGGTTTCGTACTTCTGAACAACTTGCAGATATTATTAAGTACAAAAACAACATAATTGATCTTAGAGAATACCTTGGGAATCAACTTATTTAGAATAGGAACTGCTTACATGAAATGCAGAAGAAAAAATTTTAAGGGCATTTTAGTGCAATTTTAATGGGTATATCTGAAAATTCTGAAGACAAATTGAACTGATTCAGAACTAGGATATAATTTAATACTTATTTTGATATCATAATACCTAGGAAATTATAGGAACGTTTCCCTAATCATAGACAAACATTGACATAGTTAGCACAAATATTTTTGTAAATTCATCCTTACTTTCTTTGGTTTTTGATATACTTAATGAGATATATCAGAAAAGTTCAAGAAACAAGTGGATACCTCCCTTCAGGAATTTAAACACTAATGAAAAGGCATGGCATGTTTGTCATTTATATTTTATCAATTTAATTGAAAAATAATAAAATACTTTTATTTTAAAAAATATCAATTTACAAACAGGAGAAGAGGAAGGTTGTTTGTGTTAGTTTTGATTTTGTGAAATTTTAAAAAGGCCTGATGGCTCACTTGAGCTATACTACAGAAAGATCCCTCAGTAGATGACAGCCAGACTTCAATCAGCACCATGCAAAATTTAGTATTTTTGGTTTACATTGCTCCCTCAAACAAACAAACAAACAAACGAATGAATGAATACATAAATAGTTATTATCTAAATGAATAAATGAAAAAATTACTTGAATACATAAAATAAAAAAAAAACTCTCATATATGTCTTAATGTGTTTGGTTTGCTTTGTCCCCCCTAACATTTCCTTTAGAATTAGATTTCATGGGAAATGCATCATTTATTTTTAAACATGTGGCTTCACTTTGGGAATTTGCTTAATGCTCTATTACAATCACTTGAAGAAAATGGGGGGCTGAGGCAAGAGGGTAGCTGAAAGGCAGTGACTTGCCTGAGCTCTCTCTAAAACCCCTCCAAATACCTTCAAATAATGCCATAAAACAATTCATAGAGAAGCAGAACCCACAAAAGGACAGAGTGAAATCATTTTCCAGCTAAAAACTTCTTAGAAATTAGGGAGGAAAGGTTTATTGTACAAGGTTGAGAGTAGAGTACAGGCCAGTGCAGGCCATATCCAGACAGATCCAACCCCAATGAACTAAGAATAGGCTTCAGTAAGCTCTTATTCAGCATCAGAACTCAGTCCACAGATGGTAAGATGGTCAAATAACTGGCCAGAATGAGATAGCAGGGGTCTCTTTGCTAGCACTGAGGCTGGACTCTCTTATTTTGCCCATACTCAGATCCAGGTCACAGTTTGGGTGGCAGAACACAAGCACAGAAGAGCTTGCAGCCACAGTGGAATAGGATTCTCTTCATAGTTCCATGGTAGAAAAGAAGGCCTGTAGTTGCTTGCAGACCAGAGCACAGGCCAGGAGAGTAGGAAACATACCTCTCTTTAAATTATACCACATTATAAGAACTAAGGACTTACAAATTCCTAGAAGTATCTCAGAGAACATCTGCTCAAACCTACTGATGCTTGGGACAGTGCACCCTCCAGCCTGGAAGCAGGGCCCCACTTTAACAAAGTGTTAAAGCTCAAGAAATAGACTGGGAAAATGAGCTAAAAGGAAAAAAAATGCTGACCCTAGAAAGATTGTATGGTGCAAAGGAAGATCAAAATACACCCTCACAAGAAGATAAAAAGTGAAAACCCAACATCAAATGCTTCCAATAAAAATATGAATTGGTCCCAGGCCATAAAAGTGCTCAAAAAGGACTTTGAAAATAAAGTAATTTAGCTAGAGGGAAAAAATGAAAGAGAAATGAGAGTGATGCAAGAAAATCATGGACAAAAGACAATAGCTTGGTAAAAGAGACATAAAACATACTGAGGAAAATAACACCTTAAAAATCCAACTGGGCCAAATGGTAAAAGAGATACAAAAAGCCAATAAGCAAAAGAATACCTTGAAAAGCCTTAATGGCCAAATGGAAAAAGAGATACAAAAGCTCTCTGAAGAAAATACTTGCTTAAAAATTAGGATTGAGCAAATGGAAGCTAATGACTTTAGGAGAAATCAAGTCACAATAAAGAAAAACCAAAAGCATGAAAAATAGAAGGAAATGGAAAATATCTTCTTGGAAAAACAACTAACCTGGAAAATAGATACAGGAGAAATAATTTCAAAATTATTGGATTAGCTGATAGCCATCATCAAAAAAGAGTCTGCACATCATCTTCAATTGCTTGAGTTCTTGAGAGGTTTTGTGGAGGGAGGAAGAGTATTTGGAACATAAATTTTAAAAATCAATGTTACAATTTATTTTTATATTTAATTTGGGAAAATAAAATTCTAAATAAATAAAATAAGAATCACTTACCCAGAAAAACTGAGTATAATCCTTCAAGGGACAAAATGGGATTTCAATGAAAGAGAGGACATTCAGGCCTTCTTGATGAAAAAACTTGAGCTGATTAGAGAATACAAAGACCCTAGAGAAGCATAAAAATGTAAACAGGAAAAAAATTCTAAGGGATATTAAAAGATTAAGCTGCTTACATTCCTGCATGGGAAGATGATAATTATAACTCATAAGAAATTTCTCATTATTAGGGCAGCTGTATGGAGTATATTTAGACAGAGCGCACAGGTGTGAGTTGAATATGTAGGTACAATATCTTTAAAACAATAAAATTAAGGGACAAGAGTTATTTTTAAAAATTCTATTATTTTCTAGTTACATGTATAGTTTTTAACATTTGTTTTCATAGGACTTTTAGTTCCATTTTTCCCACCCTCCCTTCCCTCACCCCTCACTGAAAGTAATCTCCTATAGGTTATATATGTACAATCACATTAAACATATTTCTGCATTTGTCATATTTTGAAAGAGGAATCAGAGAACAAGGCAAAGAACTCAAAAAAGAATAAAAAAAGCACAAAATTAGAAACAGTATGGTTCAATCTGCATTCATAATACACAGTTCTTTTTTTGCTGGATGTGGAGAACATTTTCTATCATGAGTTCTTTGAAATTGTATTGGATCGTTACACTGCTGGGAAGAGCCAAGTCTATCACAGGTAATCATCGTAAAATGTTACTTCTACTGTGTACAATGTACTCCTGGCTTTGGTCATCTCATTCAGCATCAGTTCATGTAATTACTTCCAGGTTTCTCTGAACTCCTCTTGCTCATCATTTCTTACAGCACAATAGAATTCCATTACATTCATAAACCAGAGCTTGTTGACCTATTCCCCAATTTATGGGAATTCCCTCAATTTTCAATTCTTTGCCACCACAAAGATAGCTGCTAGAAATATGTTTTGTACATATGGGTCCTTTTCCCTCTTCTATGAGTTATTTGGGATAAAGAACTAGTGGGTCAAAGGTTATGTACAGTCCCATAGCCCTTTGGGCATAGTTCCAAATTGCTCTCCAGAATGGTTGGATCAGTTCACAGCTCCACCAACAATGCATTAGTGTTCCAATTTTTCCACAGCTTTTCCAACATTTATTATTTTCCTTTTTTTGTCATATTATCTAATCTGATAGGTGTGGTACCTCAGAGTTGTTTTAATTTGCATTTCTCTAATCAATAGTGATTAGAAGGGTGTGAGAAGGGGGTGCACTGGAAGAAGGGGAAAAGGAGAGATAAAATGGGGTAAAGTAACTCACATAAAAGAAACAAGTAAAAGCTTATATAGTAGAGGGGAAGATGGGGGAGGTGCTGGGAAGTGAGTGAATCTTACTCTCATCAGAACTGACTAAAGAGGGAAAAACATACACATTCAATTAGGTATAGTAATCTATCTTTCGTTGCAGGAAAGTAATGGGAAAAGGGTAAGAAGAGGGAGTGATAGAAGGGAGAGCAGATTGGGGAAGGGGGCAGTCAGAAGCAAAACATTTTTGAGGAGAGACAGGGTGAAAAAAGATAGAAAATTGAATAAATATCATAGGGAGGGGGGCGGCTAGGTGGCACAGTGGATAAAGCACCGGCCCTGGATTCAGGAGTACCTGAGTTCAAATCCGGCCTCAGATACTTGACACTTACTAGCTGTGTGACCCTGGGCAAGTCACTTAACCTCCATTGCCCCTCAAAACAAACTAACAAACAAACAAACAAAAATCATAGGGAGGGAATAGGATGAAGGGAAATACAGTTAGCAATAGTAACTGAAAATAAATTTGAAGGAAAGTTGTTCTGACAGCCCTCATTTCTCAAACACATAGAAAACTGAGTCATGCTTGTTAAAATAAGATCCATTTCCCAATTGATAGATGATCAAAAGATATGAAGTTTTCAAATGAAATAATCAAAGCTACCTATAGCTATATGAAAAGTAAATGCTCTAACTCACTATTGTTTGGAAGGGGTGAAGGTTTAAACAATTCTGGGCTACTACTCATACCCGTTGTATTGGATAATAGGACAACAGAGGAAACTGGCAAATGTTGTAGGGGATATGGGGAAAATGAGACATTAATAGACTCTAGGTAAAGTTGTAAAGGATTCAAATATTCTTTAGAGCAATTTGGAATGATGGCCAAATGGCTATAAAATCATATATATTCTTTCACCTAGTAATACCACTACTAGGTTGGTATCCAAAAAGAGAAGAAAAACAAAAAGTTGAATTCAACGTTGAGGAGATACCCATCAAGTGGGGAATGGTTGAACAAACTGTGGGATGAGATTATGATGCAACATGATTATGCTATAAGAAATGATGAGCAGGATGCTATCAGAAAAACCTGAAGAGACTTATATGAGTTGATGCAAAGTGAAATGTACAGTATACAAAGTATCAGCAATATTGTAATATGATCAGTTGTGAATGACTTAACTATTTTCAGGAATATAATGATCCAAGACAACTCTGAAGGACTTATGAAAAATGTAATCCATTTCCAGAGAAAGAACTGTTGGTGTCTGAATTCAGATTGAAGCATATTTTTTTTTAGTTACTTTTTCTTAATTTTTTTGTCTGTTTTCTTTCACAACCAGATTAATGTGGAAATGTTTTGCATGACTACTCATGTATAACCTATATTGAATCACTTGGGTTCTTAAGGGGGGGCAGGGCGAGGAGGTAGGGAGGAAGAGATTTTGGAACACTAAGTTTTAAAAATTATCGTTAAAATTGTTTTTACATGTATTTTGGGAAAAAATATAAATAAATGGGGGAAAAAGAGAATGGTATGGATAACAATATTCACTTAAACATCGACCAAACTAATACTTCCAAATGAAATGCAATAGGAAACAATGACCCCAAATTCTATTAGTGCACTGGGTGTCCATTAGCATTATACCTGATTCAATTATCCAGCCTGATCTCAAGGGAAAATCAACAGAAATAGTTAACTCTCTAACATAGCCCAGATGTTCCTGTGGAACTTATGCCCTTGGTTTAAAATTGATTCTCTCTCTCACTCTCCATATATACATATATGTTTAGAGAAATATATACATACATGTGTATATATTTCTATGTGGTGCACATTACAAAAATAAATGGATATATATGATATATAGAATATACATGTATATATTATATGTGCACAAATACAATCTGAGGCTGGCTTTCTTTCTACTACATCATGCTACCTCTCATATCAAAAGAATGATATTCTTAACAAATATTTAGTGAATTAGAGAGATTTCTTTCTGTGTATGCAAGAGTGGAGCATAGTGAAGATAGCTTCCACAAAGGCCACTCCACTGGTGCTGCCATATAGATATGTAATCCATAAAATCTCACAAATCTTTTGAGAGGTTGGAGGGAAATTTTAACCTGTGGTTCAGGCATCTCCAAATGGAGAATAAACATAATGATCCAATGTGGCTACAACTCTGCTTCTGTTATTTATAACTCTAAACATTATAATCAATGAACTCCTATGCTAAGTAGTTAAATATCACAGTCTTTAAGATTTTTGATAATAATGGAAGAAAAATGAAAATAAATTGTGTTTAATAATAGTAACCAGGTGCGTTACTATTGTCTATCACTCTGGTCCCCTTAACCACCTCACCACTCCATTTCAGTATACTAATTAAGTTTATAAGTAGCCACTATAAAGTGTCAATAGTAGGAAATAGGAATATAAAGGGGAACCTAGAAGTCATTTACAAACTGTCACAATGATCAAAGGGGCATAATTTAGATTAGCATGTGCTGAATCAGAGGAAGCCATCTAGGTTTTGCTAACAGAACCTTTTGGTCCTAGGTTATATAAATCTCAGACAACTTCCAAACTTTAAAAGTAACACCAGCAGGACACCAAATGGAGCTGCTAACTTTGAGATGATATTGACATGTTAACTTTAAAATTTTACTGACAATTCTAAGATGATTTGGCTATGTTAATCAACCTCAAGTTGGGACTAATCATAGTTACCCTGTTCCCCTCAAAATCCTATAAAATTGAAATCTCAAATGCCTGCATTCCCTCTACCCCCACTCCCACCCCTAGTGCTCCTTTTTCTCCATTGGACCCATGCTGCAGATGCTTCCAACTCTAATGCATGGTTACTTGAGTGTTGTTCTCTGCTTCTCCCCATACTGTTTTCCTTCACTACCCCGTCCACTGTCACCATGCCATCTGCTTCTGTACATCTCATCACTGCTTATCTCTGTACTGTCTATGCCATTTGCCCTTACTAACTTTATGGCTATCAAAGTGTGATTGCTTCCCTGTTTCCTGCTGCCACTGTTGTCTTTGTTTGGCAAGTACCCAAAGAATTGGGTTTTCTTGAGCCCATTTCATAATTTCTTTAATTAATTATCAATTCACCAAGTTTGGACAAAGAAAAAAAAAACCTTGAGATAATATACTATGTCTCTTCATTGCAGAGGTGGGGGATATAGGTAAGAAATGTGGAGGATACATTAAGATTTAGCTGATGTGTTTCTTGGTTTAATTCAACTGCCATTATTTCCTTTTTTTTAAGATTCTCTCTTATGAAGGAATCTTCACAGGGTATTGAAGTAGAGAGAGAGAGATTCAGCAATATGTATGAGATGAAAACAAAAGACATGAATAAAATGATTTTTAACAAATAAGAATTATTAAAATAATCTATCTACAGCTATTAATCTGAATAGATATACACAAGCCACAAACATGAAGGCACAGGAATAGAAAGATAATTTGATGATAAAATTAAGACACAGAAATATTTTCACATGACATCACATGGAACCAAATTCAATAAGATGACATTCAAAAGGGATAACTATAAATTACTACATATGGGTTAAAAAAGTCAGCTACCTGAGGAAAATATGAAGCTCTTTATGGAAAGTATTCTATAGGAAAACTATCTAGCAGTTTGACTCTATAATAAAGCTCAATATTAATCAGTAGTGTGTTGTTACAGCTAAAAAATAGCTAATGAGATTATAAAATGTATGCTATATGGAATAGAGTACTGTGTATTCACTCTACACTTGGAACTCTGCCATGTGAGCCCTGAAATATCTAGTGGCTCAAATGTATAAGTAATAATGGAATCAGAAGTACATGTCATTTCTAGAGCCAGGGTACTGGATCTTTCAGTAGGATTTACATACACTGCTACCGTACAGCTGACATGTATTTTGTCTATTCTTTATTATCTTAGTAGTTTCATTCTATGTATGTACCATAAACAACCTATTGCCTATGAGAAACATGTAAGATAATGTATTTACAGCCATTGTTATAAGTTTATAATGTATTTTTCTATCTTGTTTTATATGTATGTTATGTAACATTCAAAAAAAGAATTTTTTTCCTGATTGAGAAAAGGATACAAAATGCAAAACCCACAATTTTGATAACTGAAAATTGCCAATTGTTTTGCAGTACTTTATTATATTAAGAGTGTTGTCTTTCTTGGGCTTTTAGTTAGCTACTGAATGTATTAGACACATTCGGGTTTTAGTTGGGATTTTACATAGATTGCATTTTAATTATTTGGTTCTTTGCTGTTTCTATTAACCCATAGCATTATTTTAATAAATGTTATAACACCAACCTAAAAACAAAAGGATTTACATACACATGGATTGAAACTGATGAAACAGTTCCTTTCTTGACAAAAAGTAAATTTTCTAACTCTTAGTGGATGCCACTATTTAAAATGCACTGTTTTGGTCTATGATTTCAGGAGTAGCATTAAAAAGGCCTGGATTTATTTAACTAGTTGTTTAGTTTTCGCTACATAATTCTGACTAGTGGCTATGGGGAGCAGGCTTGTATTGTACAACAGAGCATAATTCCTTCCCACCTCCAGAACTGTAGGACTTCTTGTTTTTGTTTTATTTTTTTGTTTTTTTTGGCAGGGCAATGAGGGTTAAGTGACTTGCCCAGGGTCACACAGCTAGTTAAGTGTCAAGTGTCTGAGGCTGGATTTGAACTCAGGTTCTCCTGAATCCAAGGCCAGTGCTTTATCCACTGCACCACCTAGCCGCCCCCAACTGTAGGACTTCTTATGTGTCAAGGTACAATCTTTTCTTCTCCCATTTCCATGACATAACAGCCTTCTTTTAATCATTCCCAAGTGTGTCCTGAATAAGGGCTCCTAATAGTTTATAATTCCTGTAAATTTCTTGGGGAATAAATGGAGATGCCCATTAAGTCCTGTTTGACTCAGTTATAAGGTAACTTGATCAACACATATTTCTTGAAATAAAATGCTTACAAAATACAATGAACCAATCCAATAATTAGCAAACAAGCACTTGCTCTGTTTTAGGCATTGTCCTAAATGCTAGGGCATTGTGATACTTACAAAGATTTCCTAAAATTAAGACACAGCTACCCAGATTGGATTATATAACTACAGAGGGCCATGGGCTGATACTAAATTCTCTATCCTCCCTTCTCCCACCCAATAACCTTTAGCCTTTTTATACCTAGTCCTAGTTCCTGCTATATCACCAGTGAGGCAATCCCTTAACTACTATAACAATAACTTCCAGTTATTTTTATAAAATTTAATTAGGTCATGCTTTCATTTGATAATTTGAAAGGAACATGATTTTATTAGCATGTATACTCCTGAAGAGGCAGATTACAACCTTCCATGTTTCCTGAGTTGCCATACTGGAAAATTTCATCACCTAGTGATCAATCTTCTTGTGATGAATCTCTATGAACTTAACCTAATTATTGGTCAGTAGACACACAGCCCATGGATGTGTCTGTGTTTAATCTTTGTCACATGACAGGCCCTCTAGGAGATTTCTTTCTATTGGGACTACATTCTCAGAATTAACTCCATGTGTCCCTGGAACAGGAGAATTGGACTTCAGTGAAAGACTAAAGCTTATTAAGAAACTTTAAATTAAATCATATCATTTTCAATTAGCAAGTTACCAAACTTTCCCCCTCTCATTCTCCCTTTACCCTTAGTGGAAAAAAATAGCCAAACAACAAATAAAGACCATTGTATCAATCCAGTCAAACAAATTTCCATAGTGAAACCATCCAAAAATATGTGAATGAACCATTCTGTCAAGAGATGAGTAGCATTCTTCATCATTGGTATTCTATAAACATAGTTAATCATTGTGTTATCATCGAAGTTATTGGCTTTAATAATGTTATAGTATTGTTCTCTTGGTTCTGCTCATTTTATTCTAGTTTATACAAAATTTCCCAGGTTTTTCTAATACAATTTCTTTCATAATTTATTATAGCATAATCCTATTCTATTATATTAATATACAATAATTTGTTTAACTGTTATTAAAGTCATGATTTGTAATGATGTGCTACTTCAAGAAGAGTTACTATAAATATTTTATACATATAGGACTTTTTCCACTTTGATTTCTTTGGGGGTACAGATCTAGTAAAAAAAAAACATTTTAAGAATTAAACTATTACTCTGAAATTGAATCTTGTAAAAAACTATGACCCATGTCTGAAGTTAAACTATAATACTCCCCACTAGCAGAGTAGTGTACTGTAAGAGGAAAGTTGCAAGAGGTATTTATCCATTCATTTTTCATAAGCGACACACTACAAGCTCTTTCAAACAACTGCAAATGTTCCAGTAAGTCCCTGTTGATTTTCAGTGAATGGAACTGTGTGTGCAATAGATTTGATCAAATGCTCTATAGAAGATGACAAATGTGGCGAGTTAAATCTGCCTTTCAGGAGCACAGTTTATTGCTTACTGCTGCCTGCAATGCAAGCACAGTCAATAATTCATGATTTTCTTTTGTTTAATTTTTTAAATATTTTACTTATTCATTATCTAACAAAGTTTGTATCAACAGCCTATGGGATGGTTTTCAATGAGCTTTATTAGGCACTACTGAAGGAGATGAACCACAGAAGTATCTTCTCCCTTCAAGACCCTAAACATCAATTCCAAGCTCATGAGAAGAGATTTTTGTTTAGCAACTTTAAAATTCAAATGGAAATATAACCATTGAAAATTAGAGATAGTATAGCTTAACTAGTAACCTGGAGGTGGTAATTTTTTTTAGAAATTTGGTACTTCACTTCCTTCATTACTATTAAAAAAATAAAAAAAATGATTCTAATTCTTGACTTGTTTGAAAATAGTACTTGTTTTTAAATTAAAATTGTATTGATTTTTTAAGAAAATACACAGTTATTTATGGATATATCTATCTCAAACTTAAGAGAGCCTTTCCTTGTTAATAAAATAAATAAACAAATAAATGAAACAGGTAAGCAAAATCAATTGACACAGTAATCACATCTGAGAGTTTATACAAAATTCTGCACCCATAGTCTTTCACCTTTCTAAGGAAAGAGCAGGGGTGTATTCTCAATTATTCTCTGGGACCAAGACTGCTAATTTAAAGTGCATATATCCCAGGTTTGTCTTACTGTAAAAGAATAAATTTCCATCCATGCATCTCAATCTAATTTATTAAATAATTTCTAAAAGTTCATAAAATAGACCACTTTTACTTTTCAAATTTATTCTTTAAAAATGGGGTATCATTTGATAGACAGTGAAAGATAAGTATACTTTACAGTTTACACGTGAATTTCTCTGACACCACTTGTTTTATTTTATTTGATTTTGCTATATAAATTCTCCCTCATTTTTTTCACTTAAACATATTTTCTCCCCAATAATATGTAAAGATATTTCTCAATTTTTTGTTAGATTTTGAGTTCCAGAATTTTCTCTATCCCTTCCTTCACTTACCCCCTCCCTGAGGCAGCAAGCAATTTGATAAAGGTTATATATGTACAATCATATTAAACCTATTTTCACATTAGTTAGGTTGTGAAAGAAGAATAAGAACAAAAGGGAAAAACGACAAGAAAGAGAAAAAAAAGTGAAAACAGTATTCTTCAATTTGCATTCAGACTCCATAGTTCTTTTTCTGGATTTTGAGAGCATTTTACATTACCAGTCTTCCGGAATTGTTTTGGAACATTATATTGCTAAGAAAAGCTGTGTCTATCACAGTTGATCATCACACAATGTTACTGTTGCTGTGTACAATGTTCTTCTGTTTTTGTTCACTTTACTTAGCATCACTTCGTGTAACTCTTTCCAGGTTTTTCTGAAGTTTGCCTACAAAGCACTTATTTTAGACCTAGCTTATGGTGCAGACAAGAAAACTTACCTCTTATTATTTCCTTACTTTTTTGGAAATCATTTCTACCTGTCATCCTACAGCCCCAGAAATGCTAATTTATATTACATATGCAAAATTGCATGTGACTAAAGGATCTAGTGAGTGTAAATACCCAGTTACAAATGAAATCTTCATTAATTAGTTCACTTATTTTTTATCCTCCATTTTCCTCATTCTTCTCCTCCTCAACATCACCATCATTAAATGATGCATTGACACCACCAACAAATAAATAGCCATTAAAATCTGTATAGTATTTTGTTGTTTGCAAATTGTTTCATAAATATTACCTCATTTGTTCCCCACAACAACTTTGGGAGGTAGGTGATATTATTATTGCCATCTCACAGAAGAGGAAACTAAGGCAGTTGGGGGATAATTGAATTTCCTGTGGTCGCACAACTAAAATGATGTCTGAAGTCAAATTTGAACTCAGGTCTTCCTGACACTTAGTCCACAGTTATATCTACTGTGCCCCTTAACTAATTATAGATAACATTTATAAGACATTTACTTTGTGCCAGACAGTATACTAGGCATATTGCAATTATTACCTCATTTGATCTTCACAACATCCCTAGGAGATAGGTACTATTATTACCCCCATTATACAGATAAGGAAACTGAGGTTTCCTCAGGTCACAGAGCTGGTAGGTGTCTGGGATCAGATTTAAATTCAGTTCTTCCTGACTCTTATTCCTGAGCTTATCCATTGTACCACCTAGCTGTCTATAATTTAAATAGTTTAATAATTGATTCTCTTGATGTATAACAATACAAAGCATGCAATTCTGCAGAGGAAATTACAGACTTAAAACATTTCGCGAACTTTGTGTGGTTTGGGAGCTAATTTTCAGAAATTGTTGTTTAATATACATATTTAACCTTTAGGCCTTTAAACTTCACTACTCTGATAAGCAGTAGGGGTATTTTAGCAATCCATTTGCATAGCTTATTGAGTGAAATTTACATCTAGTGAATATTTCTAGTTATTTTATGTATTTACACTGACACCTCCTAGTGCTCTTTTGACATATAAACATTTACTTTTGCCCCTTCCCATATGAAAATAAGTTGATGTTGAACTGAGAGGCATTACATAATTAATGAATAACAATTTTGGTTTTGTTCTTTCTTTTGTTTTGTCTGTTCCAAGTCTTTCTAAAGGCAAATGAAGGTCCAATTTACTACCTTAGACATTCTAAGTAGTGGGAACTGAGAGAATGGGGCCTATTGTTATCATTTACATTTTTAGTCTCCAAAGCATCTGAACTTGTGTGTAGAAGAAACAATGAACATTCCTTTGTGAGGCTTGTGTATTATGTATCACATTGCCTATGGTTAAGCATCAGACTTTGCTCTATCATCTTACATTCATATTATTTTAATTAGTGAGTTCAATCCCATTCCTCAGAAATATGACGGATCTCCAGGGTGGACAGAAGGAGGGAAGGAAAAAAAAAAGGAAAAATTTACATGATAACTTTATTATATATTTAAAAGGAATAGCAAGTTGTACATAATAGATTTTCAGTTTCATGTACAATTATCATTTATATTATGTTATGGAAAAGCTTGCTTTATTACATAGATTAAAAAGAAAAGAGGGGCAGTTAGGTTGCACAATGTATAGAGCGCCTGCCCTTGAGTCAGGAGGACCTGAGTTCAAATCTGGCCTCAGACACTTAACACTTACTAGCTGTGTGACCCTGGGCAAGTCACTTAACCCCAACTGCCTCACAAAAAAGAATCTATATGGTGAGTAATAGTTATCACTTATATAGCATATTGAGATTGACAAAAGCACTTTACAAATATTAGTATGACAATCCCAGGAAGCAAAATTTGGCTTTGTTTTTTTTTTTTTTGTTTTGGGGTTTTTGTTTTGTTTTTTTAGGTAAGGTAAAAAAAATCTGTGGTAGTTAAAGATCACTGGGCTTGAGAACTACTGTATCTGATGCAGATGTGTTTAGGACAAGCATTACATCCATCTATACCTATAGCTATATCTATACACATATATTCATATGTGCATGTGTGTATATGTGACATGTGTTATATATGTATTCACATATGTGTACCTGTTTATATTTTCTTTTCCCAAATAACATTTTAAAACATTTAAAAAATTTTTTTAGTGTTTTAAGCTTCAAATTTTATCCCTCCTTTCCCCTCCCTGAGACACTAAACAATCAGATATAGGTTATACCTGTGCAATCATGTAGAATATTTCCATATTAGTCATTTTCTGCAAAAATAATTGATTAAAGAAAAGAATGAAAGAAAATAAGTGAAAAATATCATGCTTCAGTCTGTATTCAGAAAATATCAGTTCTTTTTCTGAAGGCAAACAGCATGTTTTATCACTAGCTCTTTGTAATTGACTTAGATCGCTGTATTGCTGAGAATGTCATTTCTAATTAATTATCATACAGTGGTGTTGCTGTGTACTTTCTCCTGGTTCTGCTCACTTTGCTTTGTATCAGTTCATGTAAGTCTTCCCAGGTTCTTCTGAAATCATCCTGTTTGTCATTTCTTATAGCACAATGTTGCTCTATCACAATCATAGACCAAAGCTTCTTTAGCCAAACAGCTTTTCATGTCTCCACATTGGCACATGCTGATTTTTCTGGCACTATAATTTTGCTGAAGTTTAGAAATGGTGGCTGATATCACTGACGCAACAGAAGCTCAGTGCCAGGTTGTTATGCCCCTGTTTCAGAAACTAGGGAGAAAAGGTGACTTAGCTTTCTAGTCATGATTGTGGAATATAGACCCTTTTTCAAAGCAATAGCAGTAGGAGCTACAGTACTATGGCTCTATCCAAGAGAGCATTATCAGAACCTCATTTTTCTTCAAAGTATTACATTTTCCTAACATTTCTTTGACAGAATTTCCATTTTCCCCAGTTTGTGAAACTACTTTCCTTTACCCTTTTTATTATTATATGAATGAATGAATGAATTGAATTGATGAATGAGGTGGGGGGAAGCATGTATTAAGTACTCATGATCTGCAAAGGGTTATTTTCAATGCAAGGAAAAAAAAAGGAAAATGACTGTTCCTGCTTTCTAGGAACTAATCTTCTAAGAGGAGAAGGAGGAGGAGACACAACATAATGGAGATTTCAGTAGCAAGATGAAAAAGTCCTTTGATTTGTATACTCTTATTAAAAGACAAAGGGGCAGCTAGGTGGCACAAGGCATAAACCACTGGCTCTGGATTCAGGAGTACCTAAGTTCAGATCTGGCCTCAGACACTTGAAACTTGCTAACTGTGTGACCCTGGGCAAGTCACCTAACCCTCATTGACCAGCAAAAAAAAAGACATATAGTACTACATCTTCTTCAGTGTCATTTCCTTTGTGTGTGTATATGTATGCATACACATACACATATAAACATATACACATATATGTGTTTACATACACATACATCCACACTAGTTATAGTTCAAGTGTATATGTAAAGTAGCATTGTTCAAATGTGTGTATCTATAGTTATATAGTTCAAGAATGTGTCTGGATGTATGAATACATACACATGCTACACATATATGTAGATATAAAAGTTCTTGGGATAGTCATATATTCCAAGTATATGTATGTATATGTGTATATATACACATACACACACACTTGAAGTATAAAATTATCCCAAGAACTTTGCTGTGAGAAATAATAGCTGGTAATTAGCAATAAGTATGTAACAAGTAGAAACATCATGTAATGTGCTATCTTCTATATTGAATACCCCAACCACAATCACTGATTTATAGCTTCCATTTGTGTCTTATCTTCCCCCATTAGATTTTTAGTTTCTTGAGGGCAGGGACTATCTAAGTTTGTATTTATACCACTAACAATTAGAACATTTTACTGGCACATAATAAGTGCTTAATAAATAATTATTCAAAAACTGCTGTTGAATAACGACTTAACTCTATCTTTTGTATACTCCACATTCTCTATCTTTGGTTAGCAACTGATTTCTCTTTAAATGTCCATTTGTATTTGCCCATATCACAAATATTATCTTTTATTCTTTACATGACATTCTCTCAATCTCTTCCATGTTCAACAAGGTTGGTTTCTGTGTTACAGTGAACCAGATTTCATTGGATAATAGTTTCCTAGCTTTAGAATTAAAAGGGATCTTTAAGGGCCCTCTAATTCATGAGGAAAAGACAGGGTAAATGACTTGCCCAACATCATAGTATCAATAAATACTAGTGCTAGAACTTGAACCCAGAACCCCTGAGTAAAAAACATCATTTAAATCCAGTCGCCCTGGTTTATCTAAAGGTCTTTTTAATCTATGAAGCAGTCAGAGCAATATCATGAACATGCTCTACTTTGTATACTTTCAGAGGGGTTATATATTCTGTTTTGGGGAGTATTGATTATACCTATTTATATTTCCCTCTTTTCTCTTGGTAAGAAAGAAGAAAAGTGAGATTGTTACTGATTAGGTAAAAATGCTACCTGATAAGTAGAGTCACAAAACATATATGGGACTGTTGAATGGGCATATATTCTTTTTTTTTTTTTTAGTGAGGTAATTGGGGTTAAGTGACTTGACCAGGGTCACACAACTAGTAAGTGTTAAGTGTCTGAGGCTGGATTTGAACTCAGGTACTCCTGAATCCAGGGCTGGTGCTCTATCCACTGCGCCACCTAGCTGCCCTGGGCATATATTCTTTAGTCAGACTATTTTGGTAACTAAATTACATATTGAAATTGAGGGAATTTTGAGACAGAAAGATACACTAAAGGGATGGAGGTGCCATGAGGGTGATTCCTGGTCTAGGAAAATTAATGGACACCAAGCTAGATTTGAGGAATTTCAGTTAAAGTTTAGGATATAAAGTTTGAGTCTCTGGGGGAAGCTAGGTGGCACAGTGGACAAAGAACCAGCCCTGGATTCAGGAAGACCTGAGTTCAAATCTGGCCTCAGAAACTTGATACTTACTAGCTATGTGACCCTGGGCAAGTCACTTAACCCTCATTGCCCTGCAAAAAAAAAAAGTCAATCCTCTTTTTGAATTTGTATATTTTGTTTCCTCTTGTATATAAGCCCAAGAAAAACCTTTTTGTATTTTGGAGCTTGTGTTAGATGGGTATGATAAAGGAAAAAAGATTGGATGCCACCCTCTGGTATTCAGTTATGGTGGCATTCAAAAGAAAAAAAAATGTTTAAGTGTAATTAAGGACTCTGTTAAGCAGGCTTCTGAACCCATGCTACCTTGTGACTTCAAAATGTAAAGAGGCTCATAAATTGCCTTGGAAGATGAAGGGAAGTCATAAAGATCTGAAATTCAGCACATATTTCCACTGTGTAGTATATTTAGTCTGATAAAGTGCTCTCATTTTTTTTTTTTAGTTTTCTTCAGTCACATTTCTACATTGGGGATTGCCATGATAGAATCCAAATATGGTGATTTTGCAATACTTGATGTTGAAAAAATTTGTTATTGATTTTCAAAAAAATTTTCTTCAATCACATTTCTATATTGGAAATTACTATGTTAGAATCCAAATGTGGTGACTTTGCAATACTTGATGTTGTAAAAACGTTTGTTATTGATTTTTTTTTCCTGCAGGGCAATGAGGGTTAAGTGACTTGCCAATGGTCACACAGCTAGTGTCAAGTGTCTGAGGCTGGATTTGAACTCAGGTCCTCCTGAATCCAGGGCTGGTCCTTTATCCACTGCACCACCTAGCTGCCCCTGAATTCTTTATATGTAATCTTATCTTTTTACTGTTTCATCATAAAATTCCCTGGAAATGACATTGCTTAGTTAGAATCCTCAGAAAACTTTCTGTTAACTTTCTTTCCCTTATGATTTTTCTCATTGTTTTATCAGCTGATGCTTCTCACCATCTTCCACTATGCACCTATTTAAAATTTATAAATGCATTTATTTTCTAAGCTATCATGCCTTCTGTATGTTATCTTTCTCTGACAAAGAGATCAAGTGTTTGTTCTTTCTAACAAGTAATTTCTTTTTTGTCAAAATAAAATCAATTTCTTTTGATGTGATAACACTAAATGTTCAACATGTCCATTGCCAATTCTTATCTCTAAAAAAAGAATTCATAGAAAGTATAGAAATGAAAGTACTGTAGCATCTATAAGTCTTTGTCCTCTTGTGGTTTTTATTCTTAAACTAAAATTTCCAATACATTTTTCATCATTCTCTCCTTACTCATTTTTCTGATGGTCAGTCACAATTTAATATTTATTTAATTAATTTATTTTAATTTATTTTTTGAATTCCTTATTAGTTTTTTCATAAAATTCCTCTATTAATTCAACCTCTTAGAACAAAATTGCTGTCACATATGCTAAAATTATTTTCATGCTTGTACATTTGCAAGTTATTATCATGAGCACAATACACAACTATGAAATGTACCATGAAATAGCATTTCTTGTTACTTTTAGACATAGGAGAAATCCAACTACACCAATTGCTTAATTTGTCTTCCTGAGGAAAACCTATAAGCTGGTAGTCCATTTAGTTACATCTTCTTTTTTCTTCTGGCTTAATTTACAATGAAAATTTCAAGATTAATATCATTTAGTTCCTGTAGTTGATAGTGCCTGTTCAAGAATCTCACATTTAACAACCAAAAGCTGTTACTCTCTTTCCCACTACTTTTCCACTTTCATGGCAGAAGTATAAGGGTACTACAGAAGAGTGGACAGTATTTTACAGTTTTAATTTTTCATGGGTAGCCAAAGGCAAAGAATTATTTGCCTAGTAACCAACTTATTGGTCATGAGTTTCTTTGGCCATTCCTGTGACTACTGCAACTATAGCTGAATCTCTTTCCACTTTCTAGAAACTGTTAGAGACTACCCAACATAGTCTACATGTACACAGGGTCACCTCCACATCAGAATGAACAAATGAATGAATGAATGAATGAATGAATGAATGAATGAATGAATGGATATATGAATGAAACATTAATTAAGAGTTCACTATATGCAAAGCATTGTATTGAGAACTGGGGATACAAATACAACTAAAGATAGCTCCTGATCTCAAGGAGCTCACATTCTAATGGGGGCCAGAAGAGAGGGGATGTACCAGACATTGTGCTAAGCACTGCTTTACAAATATTATCTCATTTGTTCTTTACAACAAGCCTGTGAGGTGAGTGCTCTTATTACCATTTTCCACTTGAGGAACCAGATGCAAACAGAAACCAAATGACTTGCTCAAGTTCACACAGCTAGTAAATGTCTAATCTTAGATTTGATTTGAGCTGCACTGTCTCCAGGCCCATATTTCTATCCACTGAGCAACCTAATTGATTGAAGGTTTCATCGGCAAATCAGATGAAAAAGCTTCAAGTTATTTAAGATTCAACAGCAGACTCTAATGATTCTTTTATGAGAATTATTTGATGTCATTAATCCCATGATTTCTAGAGTTCAGGATCCTAGGCCAATCACATCAGAATCTGAGGGCATATGGTTGTCTAGATGATTGTGGCAGTTCAGCTTGCCTGGCACAAGCTCCTGGGCTGGTCTGGCTTTTCTGTTCTGTGTGTGTCAATTGATCTTCAATTGGTAGGGATGGATGGCCCTTTCTCCACAATTCTTGCTTTAGTGAATAATAACTGTGAGGGTTGGGCTGGAAAGAAGTCTAGTAGTCTGGAGTATACTCTCATGTCCAGAGGTCCTGTGTCTCTCTGCACGTTGGTAGCAGTAGTTATGAGGAAGGTGGCCCCCCTCTCAATGTGATTTTTCTCCTCAATTATGGTTATGGGGACTGAGGTAGAAGCAAGTCTTATGATCTGAGGAACACTATTATTCCCAAGTATCAGGTTCTTGGTCTTGTGCTGACCCCATCAGGGTCTGAGGGTAGATGCTGGTCAAAGTGGTGGTAAGCGTTTGACTTGCCAGCCACATACTGTCTCCTATCTCTCTTTCAGGTTGTCTTGCACTCCAGCTAGCCTTCATTCTGTTTTGTTTTTTTTGGAAATTTGTTGGCAATTGATAGGATGACTAGCCCTTTCTCCTCAAAAGTTGTTTTACTAAATGATGTCTTGGAACACCAGGCTGGAAGCAGTAATGGTAGTATGTGGGGTACAGTGAGTCAACAGAGTAGAATTTAATGTGTGAAATAAGGAATTAGAAGTAATATTCTTCATGGTTAGATATCTGTAATAGAATCATGAATTTAGAGAATTATGGTTTGAAAATGTTTCTACTAAAAAAAGTTTATGAAGTCCCTAATGGCACTGTCCCATATGAATGGAATAATGAGGTGTCAGCATGTGTAGCATCAAGAACAGGACAAAATATATACTGGGGTCATATTAAGCCCACTTAACCATATTTCATTCAAGCATATGTGATTTCCCCTCGGGGTGTGGTTGTAAAGCTAGTCCCTGCTGAGTTAAGGTCTACGCATCACTTGTTATATCTAGAGAAAGAGACAGATAATGATTTTACATACCCCATGCTGTGCTCAGATTCATGTCTCTTCAATCAAATGATACAGATAATTAGTAATTCTAATAAAGACTCTAGCATGGCAAAAATTTACTGAATTGGTTTGCATTCATTCCCTGTATGCTTAAACTGTTTAAAGTTTGAAGGCAAAGTTTATCTGTGATATGACTCCATGAGATAAATACTAGAAGGAGCCTTACTCTTGAATCCTGACCTTGTCAACATTTTGGGCTATCCACAAGTACTTACCTCTGCTCTTCAACGTGATTAGGTTTGAGGTGTATTTCTGGGCATCACCTTTCTGTGCCTAAGGTTTCCTAACTATGAAATTAAAGTAGAAATTTTCACAAGGTCATTGCCTCCTACATAAATATGCATGCTTCATGAAAACTTTATATTTATATGGACATATGCACATATAACTATATATATTATATATAGTATGTACAGTGCAATATAATTGAATTTAATATAATGTTATTATAAAAATTATGTGCACATCTTATATTTGGGGGTTGTATTCTCATGCCTGAGACATGACATACCATCATAAAGTTTCTTGTTGGCGGAAGAAATAACAACCACAGAAAAATTAAAAATGAAATAATAAAGTTGATTCATTATTCAGTAATACTTTCATTTAGCAGTAGTCAATTTGCTGTAATACTTGACATGCTCTGAAAAGATAAGGACAAGTGTATAAAGGTTGAACTGAAATTAACCATTCATCAATTGGAATATAGAGACAATTGTCAAGATTTTGGGGGCAGAGGATTTGGGATGACCACTGATTAAGTGCATTTCATATTGATATATATCATTACTAGGTTTCTCTTAAGTACAATAAAGGGATAGAGGCTAGACATATGATTTCATTGGCATAAGGAATTCCTAGGTATGGAACTTCCCTCTAAGGATGCATGTTCGTACATTCTCTGGATCTTGTGTTCTTGTTCAGTTGCCCAGGGTACTAAGAAAACTTGCCCGGGGTCACAAAACTAGTACATGTGAGAAGAGGAAATAGAACTCAGATCTTCCTCACTCAGCTCAGTTTTTCTTAACTCATTCTGGATGAAGAAGTTGATCATTTTAGAAAGATTCTACTATGGTATATAAATGCTTGTTTTATTTTATAAACTAAAAATAAAATAAAAAAAAGTTGAAGGTAACTTCAACATCATTGAATCTAACTTCTGCTTACAGTTGAGAAAATCTGAGGCCAAGAAAGGTAAAGTGAATTTTCCAGCCACACAGCTTTAAGTAGAACAGCTGAGATTCAAAATAGCTCCCATGACTCTAATTCAATGTTCTTCCCATAGTACCTCACTTGCTCTGTTGCTTGTGTGTGTGTAAAGAAGTTTCCTCTTCTGATCTGTATCATGTATCTATATCAAATATCTCTATATTAATAGAGGGAACTTCCTTAAGTACAGAAACTTAGTTTTAGAGAGTCTTCTGGGGTACTAAGAAGCTCAGTAAGTTTCCCAGTGACACAGAGAGAGTATATGTCAAAGGTAGAATTTGAATTCCAAATCTCCCATACTGGCTGACCTTTTATCTACACCGTCTTGATTTTAGAACTTTTTCATATCACAGGGGTGGGGGAAGTGAGGTTGTTTTATATCTTCCATGATTTTGAAGGTTATTTTAAACAATTTCTTATTTCAGTGGAATTATTTCATACCTAATTGGGATTTGCAAGACAAATATGATGAAAATAGAAGACACTATGCAAAAGCAATATTCTCTGTCTCTGTCTCTGTCTCTCTCTTTCTGTGTTTTTTTTTTCAGTCTTTCTCTCTCTGTATACTCCCCTATCTCTTTTTTTTCCAAAGTCTTTTTATTAATAATGGGAGGTCATTCTAAAAATGGCTTACTGCCTTCCAATCAAGACTCATTATGTCTATGCCTTTCTTCATGATACCAGAGTTTGAAAAAAACAAGTCCAAGATACTCAGCCATGTTGAATTCTATTAGAGCTTATGAACAATATTCCATTCAAGCCTAGGGAATTCTAAATTGTCTCAATGCTTCTCTTATGCTAAGACCATACTGCCTTTTCCTAATGACCATATTTTCACATCCTAAAACATGATTCCAGTCCATTGACTAGATTCCCATTGTGGATTAACCAAGTACTGGGCTTTGTTTCTTTTTCATGATGCCTTTTTCAGCATAACTTCAGTTTTAAAATATTTATTCTGACCTTTTCTAGATGTCAAGTTCAAAAGTGTAGATAGTGTTTTTCTCCTCTAATGCAGAAACCAGCAGCCCAAATGCATCTCTTTCAGACTCTTGACCTCTTAAATTACTCAGGGAGGAAAGGGAAATCCAAAATAAACCAGAGTTAGCTGAACTGCCCAACTATTTGGGTGCTGTGCAGAATATCAAAGAACCCACAGTGGTAACACTGAGGAAAAGGGAGATGTGCACACCATCTCCATGTGCTATCTCTAATCAAAATGTCAAAGTTAATGAAATGAGGTCTGAGGTGCTTTCCCAAATCTCCTGACTCAGAAAATTAAGTAATGAGTCACCACGAGAGGGAATGGAGAATAAATTAAAAATAAAGGCAAAATCAATTTTTTTGAAGAGAATTGAATGCCAGAGAAAAAGGTTTGAGGAAAATTTAAACCAAAGACGTGAAATAAGTTACAAACAAGAACTAGCAGCAAACCCTGACAAATAGGATATAGTATTGAGCAAGAAACACAAAACATTACAGCACAATAGAGGAAAATAAATGGAAGAAAAACTGACAGAAAATACAAAGAAATGAACATGCTGTAATGAACTAAAAAGGGGGATAATGGCATGCATAGAAAAAAACAGAAATTCATTAAAATGAAGAAAAGAAATCATTTTTGCAAGCTAAACATTTTGATTATTTTAAAAAATGTTCATCCAGTGATATTGTTTCAAGATTTTTCTCTTTCCTTCACCAAATCTTTTGTCCTCAAGGTTTTCTTTTAATATTGGGATGGGGGGGGGACTGGCAGTGGTAGAAGATGATACAGTTTATTTGACTTAAGTGAATGAAATAGAACTTTAGAAATTTGTTTACCACTAATTTAATGCAGGGTGAACCTGAGATCCAGAGAGGTTTTGTGACTTGGCTAAAGTCATACGGACTTTAGTTTGCAGTATAACCAAAATAAACAACATGTCTCCTGACTCAGAAACACTGCTTTACTATTTGACAGTCTGCAATTACTGAGATTAAGTTGTACAACTTCCTCAGAGTGGCTACTTACATTACCAAAATGGAGTACTCTGTTTATATGACAGATTCTGAAAATGTCTTGGCTGCAAAATTCATCAATCTGCGGTCAGCCTGGTTATTAGCCTCTCTGAACTTAGTTAGGCTATACCTTGGGCAACAAAGTGTGCCCAACAAAATGAGTCAAAATGAAAATTCTACATATAATCTCATCCTGCTTGACTTAATTCATGTGTTAAGTTTTCTAACTCATTTCCCTCCATTCTGTTTTCGTTTTTTGTTTTTGTTTGTTTGTTTGTTTTAGAGATGGCTCATTGGGTAGGCAAAGTAAGTGATCCATTTAGAAATTTAGGTGATATAAAAATAAAAGATATAAATAATTGAAAAAATATTAAAATCATATACAACAAATTTTACATGAATTGATATAGATGTTGAAGGGTATATTGTAGAAGAAATTAATGATTAGAGAATAGAACAGGAAATCTTTATCTTTACAGAGGCAGTACATAGAAAATTTAGTCCTGAAAGCAATATAAGACTTAGATTAGAGTTAAGAAGAAGGAATAAAAATCCACTAGAAATAGATGACTGTCACATCTATCTAAATTAAATAAAACTTGAAGATGTTACGTGTCCTTTTCCCTAACAAACTTGTATATGTATATACATATATATGTATATATACACACACACATATATACACACATATATATGCATATACAGACATGTATTATGTATGTATATATATGCACATATATGAATATACATATAAATGTCTATGTATATATGTGGATATGTGTGTATACATACACATACTTTTAAAAAGTCTGGCAGAAGGCTTCTGAAACATAAAGAAATGTATAGTTACCCCTCACCCCCCACCCCAGAGCTAAGAACTCCAAGCTTCAAGCCCTACTACTATCATATAGTGGTTGTGTAACCCATGACAAGTTATTGCATTTCTCAGTGCTCCAAGTAATTCTCTAAAGATTATAAACTGCTAACCTGTATTAATAATATAATTTTTGGACAAGAGTTTCCAATAGGAAAATAGGCACTGGTGCTGTGAGAAAATAATTATTAATGGTGGGTTTTTGAGAGGACTCAGGGACCCCACTTTAGAAATCATAGTTTTAAGAAACTTTAGCTAATCCCTTTTAGGACCAGTCCAGGAGCCCATGGGTGGATCAATAGAAATGGATAATGACTAGATGAGATTAGCCATACCTGGACATCATTTGCCTGGCCTCTTAGAGATGGTGTTTTTGCACATTTTCCCCATTAAGTCATTACATCATTAGGTGATATGTAAAGATCATTTTAATAGGGACCACCCTCAGGTCACATTATCAATGAAATTGAATGATGCTAGCCAATTAGATTTGATTAGTGTGTAAGAGCCACCTCTATTAGAAGAGGAAAATGACAGATCATGAGATGAATGCCATTCTGGCACCCACACTCGCTGAGGAAGGCTGTCTGGTAGCTAAGCTCTCTCTTTAGGTAATGTAGAGTTTCAGAACTCTGCTGGGTGTCATATGCTCTTTCTCAGACAATGTGATTCTGGGAGATTTTAGCTTGTGTTAAATGTGCTCACTGCTCTCTGTTGCACCAGAGATGCTCTTGAACTAGCTCCATGCTCTGTCTGGCACCTAGGACCTATGTGAAAGGAGCCACATGTTTTCTTCTCTCCTTCCTGGGACTCCATGTTGGGTATGTAACTACTGGGGAGGTTATTCAGGCACACGCTGAATACTTTGGTAATATGTGACCTTAATTAAAAATAAATGCTTGGGGCAGCTAGGTGGCACAGTGGATAGAGCACCAGCCCTGGAGTCAGGAGTACCTGAGTTCAAATCCGGCCTCAGACACTTAACACTTACTAGCTGTGTGACCCTGGGCACTTAACCCCAATTGCCTCACTAAAAATAAATAAATAAATAAATAAATAAATGAAAAATAAATGCTTGCTTCCAAAACTGGTGCAATAGCCATTAATTTATAAGTAACAATATATTAGAAAAACCCCAGCCAAGTTCCCGAATAATTTAGAAAAGAAACAGTGTAGTTCCCAATATTTTAAACTACACAGCACTTATACGTGATTTTATGTATCAAAAGTTTTCTACATATATAATTACCCCAACTTTAGTTCCTTCCTTGTAACTAAGAAAATAATTGAGAAAAAAATTATTGGCTATTTCTAATAGTTTATTTAACATTCCAAATCTGTTATCCTAAACTTCTGATATGATAGTATATTTGTTCTTCTTTGCTCTGGATTAAAAATGGATCACTACAATCAATCTGAGTTGAGGATTTATATTGTTTTATATTTCCCTCTAAAATTAAAATATTTTATAATCTTTCTCCTATTAATCTTAATGCTTACAGTTGTTTTCAAATGCATCTCTAAAAGAGTAATTTTTTTCATAAATCATTATCTGTACTTGTGGTGGAAAATTGGTAAGATTTTAGGCATAGAACTTATACATCCAATAAGATTCATTAAACAGTAATATTTACAGCCAACTGACTACTCAGGAGACACCATCTGGTACAATAGATAAAATTATGGCTTTAAAGGAAAAGAATGCATATTCAAATTCCACCTTGTACACTATATGTATGTACTTGATTAAGTCACTTAGCCTTGCCAGTGTTCCTTATCTGCAAAATTAGAGAGCTGGAATAGGTGACCTCTGAGGTACCTTATGGTTTTTGATCTGTGCTCCTATGAGGGTGATATCAATTTTGAAATCTGCATTCTGGGCTTCTTGAAATCCCTGAAGCTGGGTATGTTCTCCAGCTCCTATGATTCCACAGCAGTTTCCTTGTCCTAGCCATGATTTCCAGCTATACACTCCTGCCTGACAAATTTCAACTGCTTCACTTCCAGGTTGAACCTCTAGAGACAATAATGATATATTTGAATACTTTCCTTAATAATTAACATACTTCTATGTAATCACTACCTCCCCATCTCAGTGATTCTGAACCCCAGCAGCCATTGTTCAAACATCTTTCCCTGATTCCCACATTGATTGTTCCCTTATCACCATCCCCCTTAACCCATCCCTACAAACATCCTAATTGAAAGCTCCCATTCCCTCTATGGTGCGATCTGGGATGACTATACTCAGTAGGTAATAATCAACCTTTCATCTCAAACCTTTTTTTTAAAAATTTCTTGCTCTTACCATCTTCTTGTATTCATTGATGCCCCAATCCCTTCTGATAACACAACTTCCCTAGCTATCTTTTCCAGGACTGGTTGCACTTTCATTTGTGCCCACCAAATCATCAGTCATGGTGGAAGAGTCAGAATACTCTAAACTTCCTATTAATACTTTGAGGATTTCCCTACTACCACTGACACTCAGTTATCTTTGTAGTGCCTGTTTTCTATTGACCTCTAGGACACTTAGCCTTTTCTAATTGATTTCAATTACTGATTCACAGTCTTTGCTCCTTGTCAGCTTTTGTCATCCAAGAATTTCAACATACATAATAATACAGTTGAATTCCCTAACTTTCCAATTACTCAACTAACTCATTTCCCATGGCCTATGTCTTTACATTACCATAGTTACACATAAAGATAGTCATGTATTTGATCTAATATCTTGCTATTACGTACAAATGACCCACTTTCATCTTTATAAACTCTAAAATGTCATTAATTATCACTATTTATTGTCTTTTTTACCTCTTTCTACCTTTAACTCCTAAATGTGCTTTTCAAGTGTGAACTCTAATCCCTCGACCATCTAGGTCATCACCCCTTGCACTGGATGCATTCTCTTCATTTCTTTAAATTGACCCCTTGGTGAACCGGTTCACTTTACGTTGTCCTATTTATTCTCTTGAATCTATTGCTACTTTATCCTATTAAAAATCATACCTTGGAAAGTTTTGGACAACATAAGATAGTTTTTGTATTATTACCATCATCTGTTGCCTTTGTTTCTACTCATGTTTTACTTACTAAAGTTAGAAAAAATCATAAAACCATTCTGACTGAATCCACTAAAATTTATAAAATTTATGGTTAAATTAAAGAGATCTTTTTATTCCTCCCCAAATGACTCACTGTTCTATTTTTCTGAAATTGTTTATTCTTACTCAACCTTTCCCTCCCTAACCACTTCACATAAGAAACTCCTCATATTTAAATGAAAAAAAAAACACAAAATAAAGCCATTAACTTAAGAGCATGCTCTTCTCCTATCCTTATCACACATCACTCAAATGCCCCCAATCAATTTCTCCTCTTACACCTCTGTCTGACATGAAGAGGTGGCTGTTCAACTTGTAAAGCAAACTCTTCTACATATACAAGTGATTGTATTCCATTCAATCTTCTACAAAAGATTAACTCTTCCATCATATCCCCTCTTACCAATCATCAATTTTTCCCTATCAGCTGCTTCTCTACCACCTACCAACACACCCATCTCTGCCATCCTCAAAGAGAAAAAGAAAGGACAGACTTGATCAATTAATATCTACTATCATTCTATATCACTTTTCCCATATATGGATAAACTCCTTGTAAAAGCTGCCTACAATCAGTTCCTCCACTAACTTTCCCCTTACTCTCTTCTTAACTCTCTGAAGTATGACTTAACTCTCATCAGCCAACTTATACAATTCTTTCCAAAGTTAGCAATGATCTATTCATTGAAAAATCAAATGGTCTTTTCTTAAACCTCATCCTTTTTGACTTCTCTGCAGCCTTTGACACTGTTGAT
The DNA here is from genome assembly GCF_019393635.1 of Dromiciops gliroides. Lineage (NCBI taxonomy): Eukaryota > Metazoa > Chordata > Mammalia > Microbiotheria > Microbiotheriidae > Dromiciops > Dromiciops gliroides. Next base: position 321,205,789 of record NC_057864.1, on the reverse strand, counting down.
ACTCTCTGCTCTCTTATTTTTTTTTTCATGACATTTTACTCTCCTGGTTTTCCCTTAACATGTCTGACTGCTTCCTTTTCAATGTCTGTTGCTTTATCTTCATAAAAGATTATGACTGGTAACCCTGGTTGTACCCTCAATGTTCTATCCTGGGCCTTCTATTGATATACTATTTCACTTAGTGATCTCTTGATCCCCAATAGATTCAACTATCATAATTATGCTCTTAATGAATCGAGGATTTGGATATGTTTTTTTCCTTCCTAATTCTTCCTGCATTCTTCCAAACATAAGGGCAGAGGCAAATAGGAGTACTGATAAGATTTTTTTTCCTCTAGTGATAGAGATGAAGGTCACTGCAGTAATTCATTATAAGAAATCACCTTACAATAATGTGAGAAAATGATTATTAATAATCGATTTCTTAGGGGACTCAGAGTTCACTTTCTCAGTTCTTTCTCCCCCCTCCTCCCACTCCAGAAATTTCTACTTGAGAAACTTCATCCAATCTCATCTGGCACAAACCCAAGGGAACAAAAGGAATTGAGATATATTCTTTTGTCTAGATCAGTAAAGGTCTGATATAATTAAACCACAACAATAGTAAACTTTGCCTTAAGCAACTTGAGGGAGGGTCTTTTGCATTCTTGTCCATGATGTCATCTGTAGACCACCTTCAAGTCATGTCAACCCATGGAATTGCATGATGATAACCAATGAGCTTTTGATGGAGGAGGCTAAAAGGGTTAACAGATAACCTATCAATAGTATCTATCAATAGTAACTAAATGGGTTAACAGAGAAACTAAGGTTTCTTACAGTAACCAAGAGGGTTTGTCCCTATCAACCCTCACCAGCAACAGAGACTGTAACCAGGGACCATTATCCATTAATAGCCATCAATATTCCTAGAAACCAGATCTTAAGTTAAAAGATACCATCAACACAGAGACACCTATCTCCATGGTGATCTCTCTCTGCTCACTCACAGTATTGCAATAAAATGTGGAAAACTGAGTCATTGAGTCTTGTAATTCTTTGGGATGCCTCACGATCAATTTGATCACCTTAATTCCATCCCACATCATTTGTTGCCCCGTGTGACTAAAGTCCCAAACTCAAACACTTTTTTTTTTCCCTTTTTTCATGAAAGTGGCAAGGTCAGACCTTGTCAAGCTAAGTTTGGGATTTTCCTTTAACTCCTGAACCTGGATTTTGCTCCTTTGGGAGGCCAGCTCACTAAAAAGAGAAGAGATATTTCTTGTTGATCTAGGATCAAGAGATTTATCCTGAGGGATTTCACCTTTTTTTTGTAAAAGGGAAAAGGGAATTGCCCTGTTGGCAGGACTCCAAAGTCTTCAGGAGGCCCCAGATGGCAGTCTACGCTGTTATTGGACACCCACATGGATGCAGGTGTGGTGTCAGTAATCTCCATGAGATTACAGATGGGTCAGGAAGATAGGGTAGTTTGGGGTACATTTTGACAAACTGGGACTAGTCTGATCTCACTGACCTTAAAAGGAAACAGGTGGTTTTTTATTGCAACACTTTCTGGCCACCACAATCCTCTCATTCAGCTCTTGGGTTCCCCTGGGATGGAGTATGCATTGTGTTTTCTCCTTTGTCACCTCAGAAACCTCAGTCGCTTTGGGTGGGCTGCCAAGGTCTGAGGTAGGAATAGCTAGGCTATTTCCAGATTTTTTTTCCTCAGGTGTGGTCTTAGCCCAACCCACCTTAAAGGGACAAGGAGAGAAAGCATTCTGTATAATCCCTTGCATGTATCCTTATACATTTGGAAAAGTAGAAAATAATTGGACCTTAGATGAAAAGAAATAAATTATTTATTTGCAAGAGAAAGGAGACTTAAGGTAACAGACCTTCTGATTAGCCCCTGCCACACCTCAGAGTGGGCTGGTCGGGAAGAAGGAACATTTCATGGCTGTTTGTTTGCTTGTCTGTAATGTGGCCAGCCATTAGTATGTTTGTGCATTTTTGCATCTGTTGTGTGTCTGACAAATATTGTAATTGTGTGGTATGGTAAATTTTTGGTTGTACCCCCAAAAGCCTTTCAGAGAGGCGGCCAGGCTCTGAATGTGGGGGAAGGGCAATTTCTGACTTCTGGATATTTTTACAGGTGTGTCTCTGCTTAAGTTGAAATGGTTATTCTTTGGTAGGCATCCATAGCCTTAGATGAACATTGTAAAAGCTGTTTTAAAAAATACTGCTACTTTGAAATCTTTTTAAGTGGAATGGTTAAAAATCAGGAACTATTTGTAATGTGTAAAAGTTGTAAAGAAAAATGAACTCTAGTGAAGTGTGACTTGTGGCTACAAAAGCCTTGGCAGAGAAAAAAAGCCACTGCTCTTTTTCTCTACCCTCCTCCCTCTAAGGTTCTGGCTGCACAGAGTTATATGGATGAGTAGGTGAGAATGCTTCGAAAATTTTAAAGGTGTACAGAAAATTTTAAATATTGGTAAAAGTAAGTAGAAAGGAAATTATACCCTTTTTTCAAAGTGCAAAGAGTTTAGAAATTTGAGTTAAAAAAAGAGGGGAGTGTATATAAGGTGCACTGTCACTTTAAGTACTCACCTGCAATTTCAAGGTCTGTGAAAAATACTATTAAATTTTAAAGTTACTTTCAAATTTTCGTATGTGTGTTAAAATTTTAAACAACTGTAAATTATGGGATTCTTACCTGTTTTTGTTAAGACTATTATTTGTTTTGTTTCCTCTAAGACAAAGAGGAAAGCACTGGAAGAAATTTGGAACTAAGAGTATTAAGGTGGTAAATTATTTCACAGAAGAAAAAGACCTTCTAGATTTCTTTTAATTCATAAACTTGCCAGAAAAGAGCTTGTTATGGGTTGTGGTTATATACAAGTAATTTCTTATGATTCATCTTTACACCAGAATAACATTTAATCTCTAGAAAAAGGAAAGAAAAACCAAGCAATACGTGTGTGTCTCCTGGTAAACTATTTTGCTTATAGCCACTTCATGAGAGTAGAGGTTTGCTATTTAAGATAAAATATTTTGGGGATGGTAATTTATATTGTTTTGAGTTTTGAATTCAGATATAGTTGTCTGGATCATCAAGCCAGTAATCAAGTACTAGAGAGAATGTCACAAATCAATGCCGCAAGAGGGAATGTATTGCTTACAGGTAGAGGTATCTGGGGGAAAAAAGCCTAAAAGACAATCGTTCTCACCTGAGGCAGACTCCTGGCTCACTGTGTTCTTGCTGAATGGGAAAATTTTCCCACCTGGCTATTTGGCTATTTAGACCCCAGAGTACTGCTTCACTGGTGGTAACTTGTAACTTTTACCTGAGATCAAACAGAACTAAAGATGTTTTAACCTGGCCTTATAATAATGTCCCTGATTTTTCTTTCATAGCAGATTTCTATAATCAGAGCAAGTAGGCAGTAGAAGAAATGAGCACCATGCAAATATGTAAGATCTTATTGTTTTAAGTCTAAATGTGTGGTCACTTGATATGCCAAACAACTAGGTGTATCATTATTGTGGTTTGCCATCTTCCTGCAAATGTTTATGATAAGGTTAAATTAACTGGGTATCTTTTAGTTTATAAGAAAGTGAAATTCCTCCCCATTGCAAACACATTCTGATGAGAGGGAGGATGGAACTAGGAAACATAGTTAGCATTTCAGGTTTTATCATAAATCTGCCCAGTCAGATCTTTGCTATGCACTGCCAAGGGCACCAAGCTATCAACTCCATAGCACAAGGAAATCACAGGAAAGACCTTTGTGCTAGATCAGTTGCCAGGTCCATTCGCCTGTCCACCCTATCCCTGGTGCCCTTGCACCCTAATGGGTATGACATCAGAAAGATCTGAATTCAAATCAGGCCTCAAACACTTCCTAGCTGTGTGACTTTAGGCAAGTGTCTTAACTTCTGTTTTTCCTCTATTTCCTCAACTGTAACATGAGAATGATAATAGTACCAACCTTCTGAGGTTGTTGTGAGCAACACATGATATAATACTTGTAAAAAGCACTTAGCACAATGGCTAGCACATAGTTGACTCTGTCTAAATACTAATTCCTTTACCCTAAAACCTCCCATCCCCCACTGTCTTCCCCCTGATTTATTTTGCAGAGTGCATTATATTAGGAGGTAGTGCATAGCCTAAGAAATGGTACACTTATTTGAAGACAAAAGTCTATTCTAACAGATATCTCTCTCTTCCCTCTGCCTACAACCCACTAGAAGGGAATGAGTCACTGTTGTAACCAGAGAATGACAAAATGATTTATTAGTAATGTAAGGGCCAACTTCAGTATGGGAAGAGTTAATTGGGTGGCTCACTATAATATTGGGGGTCAGAAAATAATGGGAGACATCTAGGTACAGAGTCTCCTCTCTCAAACTGTCTTTTCTTTAGTTAGTTCTCTCAGACTGATAAGAAAGGAGCTTAACAGCTTCTTTTCCACAAACAAATCAGGTTTTATTGATGAGAACACAATAACAATCTCTCTCTCTCTCTCTCTCTCTCTCTCTCTCTCTCTCTCTCTCTCTCTCTCTCTCTCTCTCTCTCTCTCTCCCTCTCCCTCTCCCTCTCCCTCTCCCTCTCCCCCTCCCCCTCTCTCCCTCTCTCCCTCCCTCTCACCTTCTCTCTCTGTCTCTCTCTCTCCCCCTTCCTGCTTCTCTCACAGGAAGGTTGGTTTTATAACCAGCCTGAATCTCCAATCAGTTGAACATACCCCCTGGGCTGTCACCATTATAATTTGGCCTGGCCCATGTGGGCATGGGGGAACTCCTAGGTGGGGATTAGGTACTTTAGTTTGATACATTGATTCAATAAATGTTCTTTGTGTTGTTTGTTCTATAGTCTCTTAAAGTACACGCCCATCTTCTCTTAGGCTTTTAAAGCTTGCATCTTTTTAGTGTGACCATGATGAAGCAAAGATGGGGTTATAAAAACTCCAAATCATAATTAATTCCTTATAGTAAAAAGCTAGATTTGGAGTCAGACGAGTTTGTCTTAGGTTCCTGATATGATCCTTTATATCTTTTTGAAATTGGGCAAATCATTTATCTGTCCAAACATCAGGTACTTGTTTTTTCTCAAGAAGTAAGTTAGACTAGTTAATCTATAATGTACCCTGTGGCTCTATAGGTAAATATACAAAGGACACACTGCTATGTTTAATTTGTATTGTTAACATTTTTCTCCATCATTTTATTTCTAGAGACTCAACAAAACAATAAGTCAAGCCCTGGTGTTTAGTACTTGTTTATCATGAACAACACCATCATCATCACCACCAGCATCATTGTTTTTGCTGTTAACATCCTTGAGATTTAAAGTATACTTATCTCTAAAATAAGGACAATAATTCCTTTAATATCTAATTCACTAATTTGTTTAGAGGATCAAATGAGTTAATTTGCCTAAAGTATATTGTAAACTTTAAAGTGCTTTATAAATGTTTGGTGATGATGGTGGTGCTGGTACTAATAGTAGTAGTAGTAGTAGTAGCAGTACTAGTACTAGTACTAGTAGTAGTAGTAGTAGTAAGACATTCAGCGTTTATGATGTTTTTTAGCAATGGCACTTAAAGGCAGTTACTGTTGTTAACAGGAACCTGAATCTCTTCTATCTCATAATTTTTCCATCATACATTAGTGTTACCATCAAGAATTGTGCCTAATGGCTGATAAAACAAGAAATCTAACATCCTCTCTCATTATTATTCTTAGAGTGGTGGTTTTGCTTAATTATATAGGTTTGTTAAACTAATTTTTTTCCTTTTGTGGGAGAGGGTATTGTTGGAAGGAGACTGTTAAGGGCTAAAATCCTAGCTAAACTGTCTAAAATATCTAATGAGTGGTCGCCAATAAATTATAAGCTTTAGCAAGAGTTAGACTTTTAAGCATTTATTAAGGAGAATAAGAATTTGGTAAAGAGAGAGAAAGGCCTAGATTCCTATCTATTAAAGGGAGAGCACATTTCTAGCTCCCTTCTCCGCCAGCGTCCCCAGGAAAGAGCGCGAGACTGAGCGCCAGTCTCTTCCTTCCTCCTCCCACTCGTCCGCGTCACTTCCTGATGCCTGGTCTTGCCCTCAAAGACCTTCGCTTCATGGGCAGAACTCTTCTACAGTAAGTATCCAGCAGGTGGCGTTATTCCAATCATTACAGTCCCCCCTGTTGTTCCTCAAGAAACAAAATGTTTCCTTGACGGAACAGTAAAAAGAATATAATAACTATTGCTAACTAATAATATGTGAACAACAATATAGAAAAGGAAGAGAGGAAAGTTTTGTCCAGAGGGGCGATTTTTTTTTTTTTGTCCTCATGAACCGACGCTTTGACATTAGTCTTGCAAAGGGAGGGCCTCTGCAGAGAATACATGTTACAGATGGTGTATATTATAACAGAAAGAGAAAAAAAACAACAAAAACAACAAATCAAAACTGTTCATTTAAAGTCTCTGAAAGTCTTTTCTCAGATGTCCTCTAGGTGTAGTCGTGGAATGGAAGTCTTTTCAGGGGTTGATGTGTGGATGCTGGTAATCAGCCAGGAAAATTTCCTACAAAATTGAGCTTAACACAACTTTAAAATAGCTTTGTCAATAATCAAATCAAACAATGAAAGTTCTCAAAAACATGTCTAAGGGAATTCAGAATCTTAGTTGTTACACATGAAACATATAATAAAACAAAAATTGAAACATTCTTTAAAATTATAATATTACTATAGTCCCCCCTTATGGAGGGTAATTGAGAAGACAATTGCTGCAATATTAATTAATAAAAATAATTTTTATCTTTGTTTCATCACTTTTTGCATCATCTGCCTAATTATCCTCATGCCATTATGAGAAATTAGAAAATCTAATATAATTGGTAACAGGTGTCAAGGCCAAATTCAACACTGTTATTTATCATGGCACCTGAGATAATTATGGGGGTTACCATAAAAGAACAGAGAAATGATGGGATATGAGCATTCCCACACTTGAGCAATATGTACTGTCCATGCAGTATGCCAGGCTTAAAATAGGTGGATGGAATATATGTCCATGCCACCGAACATATTGGAAGAAACTGAGTCAGACTTAATCAGATGCATGGGATTGAGATGTCCATGGCATCAGGCATATAGGAGGGAGCATAGAAGCCAGGTGTAGAAGTGAGATGGGTGGGATGAATACTTCCAGCCATCTGTACAATATTGTGGGGAAAAAGAGAATAAAATATTAAACCAAGAGAATCCAACCTCAACATTTGTCAAAAGCCGTTCCCTCGGCCATACCTTGACTTCACGCATGTCTCCCCTCATGTGACTGTTCAGTGTCTGCTCTTGCATGTATTCCTCTTGTGATTGGATGGCATCTTGGCCAACTGGCATCTGATAACTCAGAATAAAGGCAATTAATGTCTTAAATGATAAGTTCCCATAATCCAAGTCTCATATGGATTTAAAAATTGAGGATAATAAATGATTGCAAAAAATGTGAATACATCTTGACTCAGAACACAATATATAATTATGCAACAATTTCAAATAATACCCCTTTTTTAACTTAGTATAAAATTACTTTTTTGAAAAATCTGAACATATTTAAATACAAGTTAAAGCACAACACAATCTCAAAGAGCTTTTTTTTTTTGAAAAAAGAAAACTTTTACAAATGTTCCCCTCTTTTTTTTTTTTTGGGAATATGCTTATCAAAAATAATACTTCTAGAATCAATTTACACTTGCCATGGCAACCAATTTGCCAGGGAAATGCTTTAAAGAGTTTGATCAAATAATCAGTTGAGGAAAAAAAAATAACAAAAACAAACAACTCAGAATATGGGAGCACAATACTCCTAGAATTAACATTGTATTATGAAATCAAAACCATCTCTCAATTTTTTAAAATTAGATAAATGAATAGAAGAAAATACACATGGAACAATAAAAAACAGTGAAATTCAAACTAAGGAAATCTAAATGAGCATGAATTTAATATTAATAAGAGTATTATAAAATATAAACTTGATCACATGACTATAAAAAGCTTTTACAAATATTCTCCTTGTTTTAAAAACTAAGTATAAGACACAATCTCAAAAGCATGAAAATCTCTATGAAAATAAACCCATACCATTAATTTCAAAATGTAGATGTAATAGCATAGAAATCCTATGTAACCTCTGAACTGATACAATTACTCTGAGTGAATTAGAACACTTTTGATTCCGATATCTAAAATCCCCAATACTCATATCAATACCTTGCTGCTTACTTCTACATTTCTGTACAATATATACCCTTCCATGCCAAAAGAAGCAGAGTCTTGAACTATGTTGATGATTGTCATTCTTATTCAGCTTAAGTTTTTCTTCTTTAACCCCTCTATATTGTCTGTCGGGCTTTTCACCATACAAATGCTTTATAAGATTACTAATGAAAGACAAAAGCAGGTTAGCAAAATTATGAACAAAACGAGCATATCTGGAATTTAAAGAGTTTTCTAAGATTGTCTCAAAAGCACAGCCAGGCTGGAGAAGGGCTGAGCCTGAAGCTGCAAATGTAGTTACAGAAAGTTGAGCATGCGCATCAGATCTCTGGACTTCCCAGGCAGGGGAAGTAATGGGCTTGGCCATGGGAGGAGTAGAGGGTGGGGTCTGGGGAGGAGGGGAGGGACCAGCGCAATTTGAATCAGACTTGATTTTGAACTCAGGCCTGAATTCCTCTTCCCCCACTTTGCCTCCAGGTGCTAGGGGATTAAAAGCTTCAAGAGGGTGGGTCATTGCCTCCAGGCATGCAAAATTAGAGCAACAATTAGTGTTAGAACTGGGAAAAGCTGCAGGAATCTCTTCAGGTTTCTCTGAAAAAGCATGGTTGGGAGAGGAAGAGATATTTCCTTGTGTGAGTAAGTTGCTGGCTCTTTTAACAAAAATAAAAAGAAAAATAGAAAATCCACAAAAACAAAGCATTAACATGATCTTATCTCCCATTTGTCTGGTTAAACAGACTAAAATAAAAAATAGGGTAATTAGGGAGTTTAAAAGGTCCATTTGAAAAAATTTAAAGGAAAACACAGCCAGTACACCAGTACTTAGCAGTTAAAGGGAGAGGGAGGGGAAATTTCTTACCCAACCAGAAGATCAGAAGAAGACTGAGGTTTAGCTTTCCTCTTCGTGGTCAGCCATCTGTTAAGGGCTAAAATCCTAGCTAGACTGTCTAAAATATCTAATGAGTGGTCGCCAATAAATTATAAGCTTTAGCAAGAGTTAGACTTTTAAGCATTTATTAAGGAGAATAAGAATTTGGTAAAGAGAGAGAAAGGCCTAGATTCCTATCTATTAAAGGGAGAGCACATTTCTAGCTCCCTTCTCCGCCAGCGTCCCCAGGAAAGAGCGCGAGACTGAGCGCCAGTCTCTTCCTTCCTCCTCCCACTCGTCCGCGTCACTTCCTGATGCCTGGTCTTGCCCTCAAAGACCTTCGCTTCATGGGCAGAACTCTTCTACAGTAAGTATCCAGCAGGTGGCGTTATTCCAATCATTACAAGACAAATAAATATTTGTTGAAAATAAAACTTAAATAATAATAAATTTATAAGCTTAATTTAAATATACCCTATGCCATTGGCCTTAGTTCTAAGAGTACAATGTTGATTGTAAGAAATTAGGTTTACTTCTTATTATAAGAGATTAGGATGTACCTTTTATTAGGGTTTGCTGAGTCCACTGGGTTCTAGAACCACCTTCATAATACTATGAAAGATGAATCAAACTAACCATACATCCAATTCCTCCAAGTCTAGTTTAAATTTGACCTTATCTTTCTTGTCTTTGTTGGCCTCTCAGGTAATTGCTAAGGATAAGATCTTTGGAAGTCTGTGGGGAAACAGTGCCTGAAGAATATTTTATATTATTTCTTAAAATTTGACCTTAAATATAGGGAAAGATTTTATTTGAGGAGCAAGGGAAAGAGGAGCAGGAGGAGGAAAAAGAGGAAAGAAAGGCCTTGGCTAGATGGATCTTAATAGAAATTGCTATAATATGGGTTTCCAAGTGATTTAGCCTCGTTTCATTCAAACAACCCCCAATCACCCACACTAAGAAACAGAGACCAAAAGCATTCTTGGCCCTTTCTATTTATAAACTAAAAAATCACATTTAGCATGCTAAATCTTGGAGATGAAAACAACCATTCTGAAGGTAATGATGATAAAAAATGCTACCTACCTTCTAGCAGAGAATTTACAGACTAACTATGAAGAATGAGGCACATATAAGTACCTTTCAAAACTTTTTTGTTTTAATTATTTTAAATAATCTTTGTTGCAAAGATTTCTGACAGAAGGAAGGAGAATACAAGATTGATTATTTAAAATAATTAAAACAAAAAAGTTTTGAAAGCTACTGAAATTCTGACAAGGATAATAGAAGACTTTATAAATATCAAGTCAGGACTCACAACAGAAAAGTTAAACACCAAGCCACCAGATTATAGGCAATAGCAAAGAAGCATAGAATAAAAATCTAAAACAAAATCATACTAGCAAATCTGAATCTAATAAAAATCTGAAGCAAAAGAAGAAAGATAAATGTAATACAAGTAGTCAAAACAACAAAAAGAATAAAACAAATAATATGAAATTAATTTTAATTATTACTATGGGAGCTTAAGAAGCAAATAAATCAGAGAAAATAGATAACCTTGAAGAAATAAGGTAGAAATCTTTTGGTGTCTCTCTGTTCTCCAAAAACCCAGAAAAAATCAAATTACAATATGGATAACAGACAAAGCAGATAGTTTGTGTATTAATATAATGAATGAAAAGGGAGGTGATTGAAATGAGATATTTTGCAGAAGAAAATTTGGAAACTAGTTGATGTAGAAAAGATTAATAATTACTGGCTTGTGTCCCAGAATGGTTTCAGAATTATAAACAAAGTTCTTCTCTATATACCTTCAGGTCCAAGCTTGATTCTTCGTTCTTAATTTACTGTCTTTTTTATCACCAAAATTTCACTCCAATCCCCTTTTTCTTTCTGAGAGAACCATCCCTCATCACAGAGGGTTTTATATATTTGTTGCCAAAAGATAATACTTATTCTTCTATATATTGAACAATTACCAGTTTATTTACATCTTACCTCACCTAAAAACTTTATAATTAACAATTTGAAAGCCAGGTATTAAATAAGGAGCAACAAAGGTACAACAAATAGTCATGAGGGCATAAAGAAGAATTCACTATTGATAAGATATTTTTTTAAAAAGCGGCCTCAAAGCTCCATAACACTTATCCTGACTTTATTATATCTCAATTTATTTTAATTCAATTTTGCACTCATGGCTTATTCCTGTTTTGCAAATATATAAAATAGACTCAAAATATAAATTAAATCATGTGATGTCTGCATAGAAAATTTGAGCTGTATTTTTTTACATAATATTTAGTGTTCTACCCTAAGCTTACATTTGAATTAAGTTATTAAGTATTAAAATATAAGTTCATTTAATCTAAAGGGTCACATCAATTTCTCCATAGGAATATAATACATCCTCATAGTTTTTGATATGTTGGGACATGAATTGTGGTTAATTTCATGGTGTTTTGTTTTTAAATGCAAGCCTCATTATAAGCACTGCAATAGGAAGTAATCACATATCTCATGAAAAGACTGCAACTTCTTGTGTTTGCATACAAAATAAAACTAACTGTGCCAACTGTTTTATTTGACTCTCCAAGTACAACTTGTGAACTATCCTTCTATTTAACTACAACTTATTTTCTGTCATCTGTTTTACCTCATAGTGAGAACTTTAGAATTAAGGTTGTATTAAAATTGGAGGGCGGAGCCAGGATGGCTGAGAGGAATCAGCAAGCTGCCTGGGCTCTCCTTCTGTTCCCTTAAAAAGAAGATTAAATCAAGCCTCTGGACGGATTTTGAAACCACAGAACCTGCAAAGAGACAGAGAGACACAATCTTCCAACCAGAGATAATTTAGCAGACTTCAGGAAAGGTCGGTCTGACTCAGGCAAAAGGGAGGCACAACACGGCAGCAGCCCAGCACTGAGGGGGTCAGGGCAAGTCAGCAGGAAGCTGCAGACCAGAGCCAAACAACTCAGCCCCCTGGATCCTGGCTCAAAAATCTGGTGACCCAGAAAGACAGTGGAAAAACCTACCTGCACCAGCTGAGAGGGCAAGTTGCCAGCTCGAGGGCCATGAATAGGATAGGCGCGACTAGTCCCACTGATCCTAGTGCGCTCAGATAGGAAGTGCAGGGGGGCGAATTGTACACACAATAAAGGCCTCAGAGTAAAAAGCCAGTCACACAGCCCCTATACCCCTGCACAAGAAGCCCAAAACAGGGACCCTGGTGCTCCAAGAGAAGACCTCAACTTAAAAAATAAATAAAGAAGCTGCAATCATGAGTAAGAAGCAAAAAAGAGCCCTCTCCATTGAGATCTTCTATATCAACAGGGAAAAAGCAAACAAAAACTCAGATGAGGAAAATACCCTTAAATTACCTACATGTGAAGCCTCCCGAGGGAAGGTGAATTGGTCTCAAGAACAAAAAGCCGTCCTGGAAGAGCTCAAAAAGGACTTTAAAAATCAATTGAGAGAGGTAGAAGAAAAAATGGGGAGAGAAATGAAAGCAAAACAAGAAAATTATGAAAAAAGTATCAGCAGCTTGAAAAAGAAAGCACAAAAATTGACTGCAAAAAAAAAAAAATCCTTAAAAAATTCATCTGGCCAAAGGGGAAAAAAAGGTATATAATCTCATTGAAGAAAACAATGCCTTAAAAATTAAAATTGGACAGTTGAAAGATAAGGAATCCATGAGACACCAGGAATCAGTCAAGCAGAATCAAAAGAATGAAAAAATAGAAGAAAATGTGAAATACCTCATTGGAAAGACAAATGATTTGGAAAACAGATCCAGGAGAGACAATTTGAGAATCATTGCACTTCCTGAAAGCTGTGATCAGAAAAAAGAATCTAGACACCATATTCCAGGAAATTATTAAGGAGAACTACCCTGATATTATACAATCAGAGGATAAAATCATCATTGAAAGAATCCACCGATCATCTCCTGAAAGAGACCCCAAAAGGAAAGCTCCAAGGAATATTTTAGCCAAATTCCAGAATTATCAGATGAAGGAGAAAATACTCCAAGCAGCTAGAAAAAAGCAATTTAAATATCATGGAGCCACAGTCAGGATTGCTCAGGACGTGGCAGCTTCAACATTAAAGGACCACAAGGAATATGATATTCTGGAAGGCAAAGGAGCTTGGATTGCAGCCAAGAATCTATTACCCAGCAAAAATGTGCACTCTCTTTCAGGGGAAAAGAAGGACATTCAATGACATTGGAGACTTTCAAAGTTTCCTAATGAAAAGACCAGAACTGAATAGAAAATTCGATCTTAACATACAAGACCCAAGAGAAGTTTAAAAAGGTAAACAGAGGGGAAAAAAAAAAGTTACTCTATTAGGTTAAACTGTTTACATCACTACACAAGAAGATAATAATCATAACTCTTAAGAATTGTAAATGTCCCCAATTGAGAAATGGTCAAAGGATATGAGCAGGCAGTTTTCTGATGAAGAAACCAAAGCTATCTATTTCCATATGAAAAAATGCTCTAAATCTCTAATGATTAGAGAGATGCAAATTAAAACAACTCTGAGGTACCACCTGACACCTATCAGATTGGCTAAAATGACAAAAAAGGAAGATAATAAATGTTGGAGAGGCTGTGGGAAAATTGGAACACTAATGCATTGTCGGTGGAGCTGTGAGCTGATCCAACCATTCTGGAGAGCAATTTGGAATTATGCCCAAAGGGCGATAAAGCTGTGCATACACTTTGACCCAGCAATCCCACTTTTAGGTCTTTTGCCCAAAGCAATCATGGAAGGGGGAAAGGGACCCACATGTACAAAAATATTTATAGCTGCTCTTTACGTGGTAGCAAGGAATTGGAAGTTGAGGGGGTGCCCATCAATTGGGGAATGGCTGGACAAGTTGTGGTATATGAATACAATGGAATACTATTGTGCTGTAAGAAATGATGAGCAGGAAGAGTTCAGAGAAACCTGGAGGGTCTTACATGAGCTGATGATGAGTGAGATGAGCAGAACCAGAAGAACATTGTACACAGTATCATCAACAATGAGTGTTGACCTACTGTGATGGACTATATTCTTCTCACCAATGCAATGGTACAGAAGAGTTCTAGGGAACTCATGATAGAAGAGGATCTCCAAATCCAAGAAAAAAAAAGAAAGAAAGAACTGTGGAGTATAGATGCTGATTGAACTATATTATTTCTTTTGTTTTGGGTGCTGTTGTTTTTTTTTTTTCTATTTTGAGGTTTTGCATCACTGCTCTGATTCTTTCTCTTGTAACAGGATTAATGCAGAAATAGGATTAATGTTATTATGTGTATATATATATATGTGTGTATGTATATATATATCTATATGTATATGTATAGAGATATATAGATATAACCTATATCAGATTACCTGCTGTCTAGGGGAGGGGAGAGGGAGGGGAGGGAGGGAGAAAAATCTGAAATTGTAAAGCAAGTATAAACAAAAGTTGAGAACTATCTTTACATGTAACGGAAAAAATAAAATACCTCATACATTTAAAAAAAACATTTACATAAGAAAAAAAACAAATTGTAAATGTATTAGGCAGAGAGAAGGGCTTCACACAGAGGGTATAAATATAAGTTGTCTTTGATGGGATGATACAAAGAAAAGTAAGGGGTTGAAAAGGGTGTCTATGGGGAGGAGAGGAAAGGGGAGGTGGAATGGGGTGAATTACATCATATAAGAGGTGAAAAAAAACAACCTATTAGAATAGAGGGGAAGAAAGGAGGGGTGAATATTGTTTCAACCCTACTCTCATTAGATTTGATTCAAATAGGGAATAACATATATGTTCATTGGGATAAAGAAATGTAGCTCATTCTTTGGGGAAGTAAAAGGGGAAGGGAAGGGGAGGACTGATAAAAGGGAGGACAAAAGCAAGGGAGAAAAGGGTGAAGAAAAGAGATGGGGTGATAAAAAGGGAGGGCAGATTGAGGGAGGCAGGGGTAAGAAGCAAAACATCTGTGAGGAGGAAAAGGGTGAAAGAAGGGGGAAAAAGTATAAAAGGAGTAAATAGAATGGAGGGGGATGTACAGTAATAATAACTGTGAATGTGAATGGGATGAACTCTGCTATAAAACAGAAATGAATTGCAGAGTGCATTGAAAACCAGAATCCTACAATATGCTGTTTACAAGAAACACATTAGAAGCAAAAAGATACGACAGAGTAAAGGTAAAAGACTGGAGCAGAATATATTATGCTATGGCTAAAGTAAAAAAAAAAGCAGGGGTAACAATCCTAATCTCAGACAAAGCACAGGCAAAAATAGGTCTCATTAAAAGAGATAAGGAAACTACATCTTGCTAAAAGGTACTATAGATAATGAAGTAATATCAATATTAAATATGTATGTGCCAATTGGTGTAGCATACAAGTTCTTAGAGGAGAAGTTAAATGAGTTACAAGAGGAATTAGACAGTAATACTATACTAGTTGGGGATCTGAATCTCCCCCTCTCAGAATTAGATAAATCTAGCTGAAAAATAAATAAGAAAGAAATGAAAGAGGTGAATAGATTACTAGAAAAGTTAGACATGATAGATGTCTGGAGAAAGTTGAATGGGGATGGAAAGGAATATACCTTTTTCTCAGCAGTACATGGCATATTTTCAAAAATTGACCATGAATTAGGGCACAAAAACATCATAGTCTAATTTAGAAAGGCAGAAATAGTAAATGCATCCTTCTCAGATCATGATGAAAATAAAATTACATGTAAGAAAGAGCCATGGAAAAGTAGAAAGAAAATCAATTGGAAACTACTAAATAATTTCATTCTAAAGAATACAATCATAGAGACCATCAATAACTATATCCAAGAGAATGACAATAATGAGACAACACACCAAAATCTATGGGATGCAGCCAAAGCAGTGCTTAGGGGAAAATTTATAGCTCTAAATGCTTACATGAATAAGAAAGAGAAAGAGGAGATTAATGAATTGGGCATGCCACTTAAAAAGCTAGAAAAAGAACAAATTAGAAATCCCCAATTAGATACTACACTAGAGATCCTGAAAATTAAAGGAGAAATGAATAAGATTGAAAGCAAAAAAACTATAGAATTAATCAATAAAACCAAGAGCTGGTCTTATGAAAAAACCAATAAAATAGATAAAATATTGGTTAATTTGATTTAAAAAAAGAAATAAGAAAACCAAATAACCAGTATCAAAAATGAAAAGGATGATCTTACCCCCAATGAAGTGGAAATCAAATCAATTATTAGGAATTATTTTGCCCAACTGTATGCCAATAAATTTGACAATCTACATCAAATGGATGAATATTTACAAAAATAAAAAATGCCCAGGTTTACTGAAGAGGAAATAAAATCCTTAAATAAACCCATATTAGAGAAAGAAATTGAACAAGGCATTAATGAACTCCCTAAGAAAAAAATCCCTAGGGCCAGGTGGCTTTACAGGTGAATTTTACCAAATATTTAAAGAACAATTGATTCCAATATTATACAAATTATTTGGAAAAATAGGTGAAGAAGGAGTTCTACCAAATTCATTTTATGATACAAATATGGTGGTGATACCAAAACCAGGCAAAACAAAAACAGAGAAAGTAAATTAAAGACCAATTTCCCCAATGAATATTCATGCTAATATCTTAAATAAGATATTAGCAAGGAGATTACAGCAAGTGATCACTAGGATAATACACTATGACAAAGGTGGGATTTATACCAGGAATGCAGGGCTGGTTCAACATTAGGAAAACTATTAACATAATCAACCACATCAATAAGAAAACTAAGCAAAATCATATGATTATCTCAATAGATGCAGAGAAAGCTTTTGACAAGATACAGCACCCATTCCTAATAAAAACACTAGAGAGCTTAGGAATAGGTGGAGCTTTCCTTAAAATAATAAACAGTATTTACCTAAAACCATCAGCAAGTATTATATGCAATGGAGATAAATTAGAGGCCTTACCAATAAGATCAGGAGTGAAACAGGGATGCCCATTATCACCCCTATTATTTTATATTGTACTAGAAATGTTAGCTTTAGCAATCAGAGGAGAAAAGGGAAATAAAGGAATTAGAATAGGCAAGGAGGAAACAAAACTCTCACTCTTTGCAGATGATATGACAGTATATGTAGTGTTTGATAAACCCAAAGACTCCAGCTTCTGGGATAGGGAAACTGCTGGGAAAACTAGAAGATAGTGTGGCAGAAATTAGGCATAGACCAACATCTTACACCTTATACTAAAAAAAGGTCAAAATTGATACATGATTTAGACATAAGAGGTGATACCATAGGTAAATTAGGAGAGAAATGAATAGTATACCTATCAGATCATTGGAAAGGAAAACAGTTTATGATCAAACAAGAGATAGAGTATATTATAAAATGCAAAATGGATGATTTTGATTACATTAAATTAAAAAAAAATTTGTACAAACAGAAACAATGCATCCAAAATTAGAAGGGAGGCAGAAAGCTGGGAAACAATGTTTATGGCCAGTACTTCTGATAAAGACCTCGTTTCTAAAATATATAGGGAACTAAATCAAATTTATAAGAATCCAAGTCATTCCTCAATTGAGAAATGATAAAAGGATATGAACAGGCAGTTTTCTGATGAAGAAACCAAACCTATCTATTCCCATATGAAAAAATGCTCTAAATCTCTAATGATTAGAGAGATGCAAATATAACAACTCTGAGGTACCACCTGACACCTATCAGATTGGCTAAAATGACAAAAAAGGAAAATAATAAATGTTGGAGAAGCTGTGGAAAAATTGGAACACTAGTGCATTGTTGGTGGAGCTGTGAGCTGATCCAACCATTCTGGAGAGCAATTTGGATTTATGCCCAAAGGGCGATAAAGCTGTGCATACACTTTGACCCAGCAATACCACTTTTGGGTCTTTTTCCCAAAGAGATCATGGAAAGGGGAAAAGGACACACATGTACAAAAATATTTATAGCTGCTCTTTATGTGGTGGCAAGGAATTGGAAGTTGAGGGGATGCCCATCAGTTGGGGAATGGCTGGACAAGTTGTAGTATATGAATGTAATGGAACACTATTGTGCTGTAAGAAACGATGAGCAGGAGTTCAGAGAAACCTGGAGGGTCTTGCATGGACTGATGATGAGTGAGATGAGCAGAACCAGAAGAACATTGTACACAGTATCATCAACATTGTGTGTTGATCTACTGTGATGGAATATATTCTCACCAATGCAATGGAAAGAAGACTTCCAGGGAACTCCAAATCCAGGAAAAAAACAAAACAAAACAAAACTGTGGAGTATTGATACCGAATGAACCATCCTATTTCTTTTGTTTTTGGTGCTGTTGTTGCTGTTTTTCTATTTTGAGCTTTTCCTCATTGCTCTGATTTTCTCTTATAACATGATTAATGCAGAAATATGTTTAGTGTTATTATATATATACACACACACACACACACACACACACACACATATATAACCTATATGATATTGCCTGCCGTCTAGGGGAGGGGGGAGGGAGAGGAGGGAGGGAGAAAAATCTGAAATTGGAAAGCTTGTATGAACAAAATTTGAGAACTATCTTTACATGTAATGGGAAAAAAACAAATGAAAAATGTATTAAAATTAATGTGATATGATTTTTCTCTATTTCTTTACTGCTTCGTTTGGCAAAATCATACTGTTAGTGGGACTAAAACATGTCAGAAATCCTTTTTAATGCACAATACACTCTCTCTCTCTCTCTCTCTCTCTCTCTCTCTCTCTCTCTCTCTCTCTCTCTCTCTCTCTCTCTTGCAACTTTGCATCATCCTACTAGAATGGGATGAGGGCCTTACAAACCTGAGGGCCATTTTTCAACATACCTTTGTCATTTTCAATAGACAAAAGAGTCCATTAAATAGTCTACTGTTGATGACTTCCTCTGAACTTAAAATACTCCTCTATAAGCAGAAAACGAAATGTTATCAATAATATAGTCATACCTTTTGCAGCATTGTAGAATATTCTGTCTGCTTTCCACTGAAGTCCTCTTCAAGGACTTAAATCTACTTCCATGACATAAAGACATATCATAATAGGACTGCATAGAAGATGTTAGCAAATTATTTTACCATCTTATGAGATTTCCTTTAGTACAAGTTGAAGAGTTGTAGGGTGGATGAAGATACATTTGTTTTAATTCAGGACTAGTAGAATAACTAGACCAAAGAATAATGATTAAAAATGAATTTTAGTTTGGTGTTAGTCTCTAATGCAATGCCCCAGAGATCTGATTTTAGTCCTATTATATTCATAATTTTTATCAATTACTTTACTGATGCTAAAGAAAGCATATGTGTCAAATTTTTGAGATGGCACACAGCTAGGGAAAGAGGCAACTAACACATGGAATAAAGGTGAAAAATATTTTGACAACTTAAAAGGATGATTCAAATAAAATGGAAGCAGCTAGATGATGATGTGAATATAACAGTAGGCCTGGAGTCAGGAAGGTCTTTTTAATTTTTTTAAAATTTTCATTTCTTTGCAATTTCATGCTTTTTTAAAATAATAAACATTTTTATTTATAGTTTTGGGTTCCAATTTTTATCCCTCTTTCTCTCACTTCCTTCCCCCCTTCCAGAGGTGGCAAAGAAGCAGATATAGGTTATACATGTATAATTATGTAAAACATTAACATATTTGTCATTTTTATAAGAAAACTTGATTAAAACAAAAAATGAAAGAAAGTAAAATATGACATGCTTCAGTCTGTTCCATCAATATCAGTTCTTTCTTTGGAGGTGGACAGTATTTTTCATCAATAGTCCCATGGATTGTTTTGGATAGTCAAGAAGGTCTTTTAAAAAAAAATTAAATTTTCATTTCTTTGCAATTTCATGCTTTTTAAAAATAATAAACATTTTTATTTATAGTTTGGGGTTCCAATTTTTAAGCCTCTTTTCCTGCCTTCCAGCCCCCCTCCCTGATTTAGCAAACAATCAGATGTAGGTTATACATGTATGATTATCAAACATTACTATATTTATGATTTTGTACAAGAAAACTTGATTAAAGAAAAAAAATGAAAGAAAGTGAAAAATAACATGCTTCAGTCTGTTCCATAAATAACAGTTCTTTTGTGAGGGCCAAAATTTGATATACTGAGCGTTAACTGGGTGATTCCCCTTAATATTGGGGTCCAGGGAAATATGAGGGACCTCTAAGGTTTATTCTCCTCTCTGAACTGCCCTTTTTAGATATTTCTCACAGGCCAATAAGAAAGGAGCCTCTAAGCTTTAGTTTACAAAAGGATCAGATTTTATTACTGGGGAATTAATTAATCAACAAAGGTGAAACTAATAAAAAATCAAAGATAAGGAAATAGGAAAATAGAAATACAGAGAAATGCTCTTAACTCTAAACTTAGTCTATTAGGGTTTTCTGTAATTAAACTGACCAAACACCTGAACATCCCTCCAGTCTAAGGTTGCTTACACACCACACGAACCGCCATCACCACAGTGAGAGCACAAACACATACACTCGCACAAGGGCCCAGAAGGAAAAAAACCCGAGTTCCAGAAAACTCCTTGCCTTCCAGAATCAACCTGCCTCCCTTCAGCAAGCATTCAATCTCTCCTATCCCAAAAGGGGAGGTCCTTCAAAAACTGCCTTTCTTAGCTCAGTAGCATACGTAACCTTGGGGTTGGCCAGGTGTGGCCCCTCCCAAATGAGTTAGCTAAAAAATGGGAATATTAATCTTTACCACAAATAATTTTTACCACACTTTCTTTGAAGGTAGATAGTATGTTTCATCAATAGTCCTTTCATTTGTCTTGGATTGTCAGGAAGGTCTTCAAATCTAGGCTCAGACATTTTCTTGGTATGTTTTTTTGTTTATTTGATTATTTTGGCTAGATAAATAATTTATCCAAGAGTACATAGAAAATAGCAAGGCCAAAAATTTGGACCAAATTGTGGTGCTTTTCCTACTATACTACACTTCCTCTCAAACAAAAATATTCTTTAAAATTGTTGAATCTTCTTTTTTTGAAAAAAAATATTTTTAATTTATGAAATAAAACAAACATTTCCAAAATCCAATAGAATTGTTAAAAGTTTATTGCACATGAAAGTGCAAATTATGTACAACTTGCCATTCCTTTTAAATATATAATCAAGTTATCATGTAAATTCATTTTCCCCCTTTGTTTTATCCTCCCCTACCCTATGGATGGCTACTATTTTTAGGGGCCAAATTTAATATGGCAAGAGTTAATTGGGTGGCTTGCCATAATATTGGGGTTCAGAAAATAACGAGGGACCTCTAAGTCCAAAGCTTCCTCCCCTCTGAACTGCCTTTTTTAGTTATGTCACCCAGGCAAATAAGAAAGGAGATTAACAGCCTCTTTTCCAAAAATCAATCAGGTTTTATTAATGGGAATAAAATACACAGCAAAGATGAAATTAATAAGTTCAAGGACAAGGGAATAGGGAAAGAGGAAAATGGATAATCTCCCTGGCTCCAGCAAAGGCTATCTCAAACCCAAACTCGCTTTCAGCTCAGCTAATTCAAAGAGCTTGATTTTATTAACTCACCACCAGGGGTCCATAATTTCTATGGGAATCAGCTGTTCAGCCTGCTCTGACAGCTCCTCCAAGGCCAGAGAGTGAATGAGAGTCAGCCACTTCCTGTTGGGGGTTCCTTTTTCTACCTTTTTCTCTCTCCCCCAAAGGAGAGGTCTTTTAAGTTATGTGGCTGAGACTGGTTTCATGTTGATGACTCAGTCCACAGCCTCTGAGGGCACTCCTTCTCAGGGTTGGCCAAGACTAGATTTAACAGGGTGGGCCAGGTGTGGCTCAAAATCTAATGCTTTTTAAGTGGGTACTTAGTAGTTTCTCATTCACACCCAGTTCAAACACTACTAAATCAATGAAGTCAGACCCCTGGGCTTTTGCCAAATTCCATTATTTTACCACACATTAAACACAAATGGATGCTCGTGTGTGTGTGTGTGTGTGTGTGTGTGTGTGTGTGTGTGTGCGCGCGTGTATAAAATAATTTTTACATATATCTATTTATCAATTCTTTCTCTGGATGCAGATAGCATCTTCTTTTATATGTTCTTTGTATTTAATATGGTATTTATAATAGTCAAAATGACTTAGCCACTCAAGGTTGTTCTTAAAACAATATTGCTGTTACTTACATAGTATTCTCTTGATTCTGTTCATTTCATTCTATATTATTTCATGCAAGTCTATGTTTATTTGTTTTTTTTTTTTATAAAATCAACAAGCACATTATTTCTTATAACAGAGTGGTATTCCATCATGATTATGATATAATATAAACTACTTGTATAGCTATTCCTCAATGTAAAAAGGAAGCATTATAATAGCACCTATGTCCCAGGGTTGTGAGGAGATATTTATAAAGTTCTTAGCATAGTATCTGACATATACCAGGCACTGTATAAATTCTAGCTATTATTATGCATTTGTATTAAAATCATGTAAAAATATACACTTAAATTAAAACATATACCTTCACAAGTAAATGAAAATTAGTTAATAATCTCCTCCACTTGACACATACTAGTTGTATGACCCTGGGCAAGTCACATAACTCTCATTGCCCCCCAAACACACACACACACACACACACACACACAAACCAAAAAAAAACCCCAAAACAACAAAAGAAACCCCCCCTAAAAACACAATAATCTTCTTTTTTTAAAAAAAAGTCAATTGTATTTTATTTTCAGCTCTGAATTTTCTCCCTTTCCCTCCCCCTTCTCTATCGAGAAGGCAAGAAAAACAAAACCCTAACAAATACACAAAGTCATGCAAAGCCAAGTCCTGTATTACTCATGTCAAACAATAGAAAGAAAAAGAAATAAAATATCCTTCATTATACAATCTGAATCCACCAGCTCTCTACATGGATATGGATAGTGTGCTTCATTGTGAATCCTTTGGAATTGTCCTTGACTGTTGTGTTGATCAGAGTTACTAAATCTTTCAAAGTTGATGGTCTATACAATATTTCCATTACTTTATAAACTGTTCTCCTGGTTCTACTCATTTAACTTTGTATCAGTTCATGCAAACCTTCCTGGGTATATTATCTTCTATGTATTATTTAGATAATTTGGATGGACTTTTTTATTGACAATTTGTTTCCTTCCATTGTAATTTGAACTCTTGTAGTCAGACACTATTTTTGTGTTACTTTAAAGCTCCAACACTTAGTGCAGTGTGTGATACTTGGTAAGCACTTAATAAATGCTTACTGTCTTATTATAGATACTTCAAAGAGCTATAAATATCAACTATATATATACATATGTATATAAATACATAAACACATACACATATATAGTACTTTGAAAACTTAAAACACTATATAAATATTTATTATTTTGCTGTCATTAATTACTGTAATATGATCAGCTTTTAGCTAGAGTTTTATGTTTAATTCTGGACACAGCATTTTATTTTATTTTTTTATTTTTTTGTTTCATGGACTCCTTTGACAGTTTAATGAAGCCCTTGGAGCCCTTCTCAGCATAATACTTTTATGTGCTCAAAATAAAAGACAAAATATTACAAAGGACACCAAGTACTTTTAAGTATTCTTATAAAAATACATTTTCAAAAATTTCTTGACCCCAGTTTAAGAAACCCTTCTTTAGAATGAGAGGACTGGAGTTCAAATATTGATTTTGGTACTTAATACCTATACAACCTTGATCAAGTCACTTAATCTCTCTGCCCTTCCTCCATTCCAACACTTCTGAGGTCCCTTCCAACTTAGCCCCATGATCCTAGGATGAAGATAAAGAGGAAGCACAGTCAAACAGGGTGAAAGGAATGGTGGGTGGATAGACAAAATGTAATAGAAGTACTTACTAAAGAGGCTGGGGATATTCAAGGATTTATATCTACTTCCATGCCATGAAGACACATCATAATACCACTAGGTGGATGATTTTAGCAAATTGTATTATAGCATCACATCTTTTAGTACATAGAATATACATGCTATATTCTATAGGATAGTGCTATCTACTATGTAGTCTATTAAATAAAGAGCCTACATAAGCTTCAAATATTTAAAATTGTCATGTGTAGGAGGGAATCGATTTATTCTGTTTGGCATCAAAAGAAAGAACTAGGAGAAATGAGTGAAAATTGCAAAAAAATAAAAGGCAGATTTTGTAGTGACAGGAAGGGGAAAATTTTAATAATCTGAACTGTCCAAAAGTCAAAGGGTATGTCTCAGGAGACAATAGGGATAATAAGTTCCCCATCATTGTACATCTTTAAGCAGAGGCCATATAGCTCTGTGTCAGTTTTGTTGTAGAGAGGATTCTTAATTAAGCACAGGTTGGACTAGATGACCTCTGAGGTCCCTTCTAACTATGAGAGTCTTTGATTCTGTGACCAGAATCCCAACAGAAGACAACTGGATACTGAACAGAAAAAAAAAATTCTCATCAAAGAAAGGGCACAGGGCAAAGGGAGGAACTTTAAGGGGGTAAAAGTCATTAAAATATTTTGGCAAGGTGACAGAACCATCTGCAATAATTTTGCAGGGCAACCTGAAACACAAGGGAGGAAATGTTGGAAAGTTAGTCAAAGAAGTGCCTTCTACCAATGAGGGGATCACAAAAAATCAGGAGCCAGCAGCAGGAAGCTAATTCTAAAGGAGACTGAAAATCTCACAACTCCTACTGATATACAGTTATCTCAGGTAGAAAACTGTCAGCTGCAGTCAGCATGCATAGGACCATGGATTTAGAGCCAGAAGAGATCTTACAGGCCATTGAGTTCCACTCAATTTGCAGATTAAGGCCAGAATCATAGATAGAACTAGCAAATATCCAAGGCAAGATTAGAATCACTCTCTTCCTAGTTTCATGTCTAATGTCATACACAACTCACCATGGATCCTTTTCCATTCATTGTGGACAGACTAATTCTATAAATGTGGTCATAATAATGGATTAAAAGTTTCCTCCATTATCTAGGCACTAAAATCCAGGGGGACTGCCTTCCTTTCCTTATTTGAACTAGCCAGTAGGAACAGAAGAATATAGCAATTCTTCACATTGTTCAAAAGTTTTTGAAAGTGTCTCTAGAGGGAAAAAGAAAATAGATCATTCTAGTGTTAACTTTTTAGACAATTTCTTCCTATTCTTGTGTCTAGTGAGGGCTATGGGATGAACCTCACCTCTCCTAACACAGCCCTCATCCCCCAGTGGCTAATGATGGAAGCCAATTTGCTGATTATGAATAGGTCCTGGATCCAGGGGAATAGCAGACTATATAGTTCCCACTCAAAGGGTTCAAACATTGATTTTTTGGAGGTGGTGGAGGTGCGAGGTTAGAATTGACTTAGTTCACTGGAAAAGGTTAGAGATGAGAGGTTAGAGTTGGCCTCGTTGACTTCAAAAATGAAATACTTTGGAAAGAAGGGGCCTAGTCCATTTATTTCAATTCCTCTAAATTCAGGGTCCCATCACAACATGCCTAGTCAGTCTATAAGATAATTTAACTCTACAAAATCTGTAAAGAAGGTGGAGAATCAGAGTAAAAATCTGAGAAGGGCAGGGAAATTATATAAAACCAGGGCATGTTTTCCCGTTATGTTTACATGGGAACAAGACTAATTCTATAATAAACCCTAAAGTCAGTGGTATGCTAGAGCCAGTTTGACTCCTGAGAGGTGATTTTAAATTTGCAATTTGAGCATTTACACTTCAGAAAGCAGTAAGTACTACACATTAGAGCTTTATTTATTATTATTATTATTTGATTATTTAGACTTAATAAAGTGATAGAAAAATATTAATAATGCACATTAATAGGAGAGCTGGTTGTTAAATATTTGCCAGCACACTACTGCCTAACTCCATAATAAATGAATTTGGGGATTAATTTCAAAGTTCCCTCCTAGTATCAGAGTTTTCTCGGTGATCCAAATATATACCATTCTATCTCACACATACACAGGGCAACATATTTTTGGTCTTCAAACCTCATTACTCTTCCATCAATAATCAAAGCTTTGAACTTCTCTCTTAGTCTAAAATCTCATATTCTTCTCTCTCCCTCCTCTATATTCATGCTAAATATATTCTTTGTCTCTACCTTCCTACATTACCTCCTTAGAATATCAAGGGATATAAAAGAAAATACACCTACTACTTGTGGTTGTGGCGGTGAATTGGAAGAAATGCCTTTTGAGTTAGATTATTGCTACAAGATCAGTGCACTAATTTCTTTTCATCATTTGGAATGACAGACCAAGGTCCTTTACACAAAATTGGGAGCCAGACAAAGACATTGTCATCAATGGAACAGGGTTTCAGAGGGAATAGTGGAAGTAGGATGAGGATACTGGGGATGAGTACTGAGATAGATGGGGAGGAAGGAACAAGGTTTTGTAGTAGGAGAAGGAAATTTTCATCTAGGGAACCTGGGACTCTAAATAACAAGCATTCAGAGGAGAGAAGAAGAATGTTTGCTAGTCATGGGATAATTGATTGTTACACAACATTACACTTAACCAAAGCAGCTCTGCTCCAGGCATAGGTGGCAATTCTAATTTGATGTTCTTGCCCTGTGGAGTGAGTCAGAAGTCCTTGCAGCTGGGTTGGATGAGGTAGACAGGTGGGGAGAGATCTGATGTCTGATCACAAGATGACTATCGACAGGTGGTTACATTGAAGCATTTGATGTGTGTCAGAATTTAGGATCACTTAACAGATCTAGGTAGAGAGAATTTTTTCTGGAGAGACAAGGCATATGATCTGAAATGGTAAATAAAATAAAATAGGTAAAATAAATAAAATACTGTGCATAAGTTTAAAACTAATAGTGTGCTATGTATGATTCATGAAATAGAGACTGGAGCAGTGATTGAAAGCCAGGGGAATATCAGTAAATCAGTCATTTGGTAAGCCAATCTGTTAATCAACAAGCATTTATAAAATTCTTACAATTTGTTAAACATGTTAATTATTGAGGACACAAAGACCACAACAGGCCATGCCCTAAAGAACTTGCCTTATACTGGGGAAAACAATTTGTAAATGATTATATACTAAAAACATATACACAGGGGGGCTGCTAGGTGGCACAGTGGATAAAGCACCAGCCCTGGATTCAGGAGTACCTGAGTTCAAATCCAGCCTCAGACACTTGACACTTACTAGCTGTGTGACCCTGGGCAAGTCACTTAATCCCCATTGCCCTGCCAAAACCAAAACAAAACAAACCAACAAACAAAACATACACAGGATGAATTTAAAGCAATGTTGGAATATATTAGTTCACAAAACACTGTTGTCATTATGCCATAATTTAACACAAAGTCAACTCAAGAAAATATCTATAAATATGGAAGAGTGCTAGGCTTTCTTTATACAACTATATCTCAATTGCTATGGGGTCTGGACAGTAAGGCTCAAACCCTCTGTTTAAGATTCTTAACCTGGTGTGCATAGGCCTCCAAAGAGCCTATTGCTTATGGAAGAGAGAGAGTCTGTGAACTTAAATAGAAAAAAAAAACATTTTCACTGTCATTTAACCAAAATTTAGCATTTCCTTCAGTTATAAATATAGAAAACATACTGCTATTCTGAGGAGTCAAATTCACAAACAAGTATTAGGTGATTTCTATGTCCTAAACATTGTGCTAAGGTGTAGGGATACAAAGAAGTGCAAATATATGATGCCTTGCCTTAAGGAGCTCCCATTCTAATAGGAAGGACAACATCCAAACAACTATGACCATATGACATATGCAGAGTCAATTAGAGAAACCCAGAAGAAAGGTATTACTATAGAAGGGCATCTGGAAAGGCTTCTTGCAGAAGGTAGAATTTTGGCTCTAACCAGAAAGAAATCAGGGACTCCAGAAGGGAGTTATAAGGATAGAGAATATTCCAGGCAATGGGGGACAGTCAGTGAAAATGCACAAAGTAGGAAGATGGAATGATTTTTGCTAGGAACAGTAAAGAAGTCAATGTCACTAAATTATAGTCAGTTGTCCAAAAATGCTTATTGTTTCTAAGATGAATTTCCCTGAGTATTTAGCATAATCCAAAGGAGAATATAACTGAGCAACGACAGGTAGGAGCTAGCTAGTACAAATGGGGATAAATTCTCCCATCTTTGAAGCTAGCTGCTCTAGGCTCCTGAGAAGGTACATGGCTGAGCCTAAATTTAAAGTTGGCACTTTATTTATTTTCCCTTTCCGAGGGGAAGAACACAGGAAACGGAGAAGTGAAATTATTTCCTCTTCATGCTTAGGAAAATGTATAACCAGCACTCTCCTGGGGTAAATAGGCCATGGATACAGAGCAGCCAGTATCATATTTGCCTTAAATAGTAGCTGAAGAAAAGAAAAATTAAAAATATTTCCTCTGAGACCCAATTCTCATTCATTTCTGCACCCTGTGGATCCTGTGCATATTACTTTTAAGTGAATGGAAACTCTGTACTGGGGAAGTCATTAACAGGCAGCCACATATGAAATATTTCCCTAATAAAAGTTTCAATTACACTCTCTTGGTTCTATGACCTTTTCTGCTTTCTTTTGTACTTGCAAGAGGTCCATGACTTTTTAAGTTAGAAATAATTGTCTGTATATTTTTGTTGTTTGTTTGTTTGAAGTTTTTATAATCAGATACAAATGCCATTATTTTTTCTAAGCTTACTTATTATTGCATTACTAAAGAAAATGTGATTGGCCCACACAAGGAAACATAATTGTTCACCAATCCTAATACATTTCAGTCAGTTCATCAGTGTTTGAGATGTTTTGCTCATTCAAGGAAAGAAGAAAAAACAATCTTGTGTGATAATTATTTGCAATTCCCATAAACTTATTGACAATTCATTCAAGAGGAGATATAATTAAACTGATCTTCCTAAAGAATCCCTGACAATTTTTTAGTAAATATAATTCTTGATCAATGATTTTTATCTTTATAGAGGTACCTTTGGACTTGTCCTTTTTCTTCTCATTGATTCACTGGGGAGTCTGGTGAAGCCTAAGGATACTTCTCTGAATAGTCTTTTTCTCTCTTTTTTTTTTTTTTTTTTTGGTGAGGCAATTGAGGTTAAGTGACTTGCCCAGGGTCACACAGCTAGTAAGTGTCAATGTTCTGAGGTCGGATTTGAACTCAGGTACTCCTGACTCCAGGGCCGATGCCTTACCACTGCGCCATCTAGCTTCCCCCGAATAGTCTTTTTAAATAAGTGAAGGAAATGTGAAATTTCAATTAAAGATTAATGAAAATAAACATGTATTTTTTTTCTTTTAAAGGTATATGGATCCTATCCACATACAGGTTAAAACCCTTCCTTTAGATACTCATAGCCTAGATAAATTTTACTTTCATCAGAATTCTTTAGGAGGTGGTCTTACATTTGATCTGCTATTTTAGACTCTAAGGTTATTATAGGTACCAAGTGAAATCATGGTCTGTTTTTCATTTTAAAAATAACTTAAGTAACTAAAATAGCATTTTATTTGTCATAGGATGCTGAGTACACAAAATTGTAAAGAAACGAAAAAGGCAAAAGTTGAATAGAAATAATGACTTCATGGCACATGTTCACCTTGCCTAATGTCATTAATTGGTTCTAGGAAAATATGATGTTGGGTGAAACATTACAAGGGAAAGTCAGGTCCAGAAAAACAATGCTATAAATTGACATTTAATTGAAAGGTATCACAGTGTGGCTGTTTATAAGCCATTAATTATATTACCACAAGATGACACTGTTTAGGTTAACCATATCTGTGGCATAGTTACACATATAGGATACACTAACACACAAACCACCTGTGGCTCAGCTGGCCCCCACCCACCAGGCTTTCGAGCTTTGGGCTCACACAGTCAAGGCTCATCCTAGGGATGCATGCCCTACAAAATCAGGCGTTAGGCTTTTTTGTACCATAGGTTTTAATGCTCTCACAGTAGAATACAAAATCCAAATTAAGGATAGATAGATAGACATAAGCCAGTCATATTCACTCCTTTATTCTCCTCTACTGTATTACTTCGGACTCTGGAATACTTTTTACACTATTTTCCAGCAGCCTTCTCACCATGGAACATGCCTTTACCATCTTGCTACAGTAGCCTGCTCAAGCTGGAAGATTCCATGGCACCCAGCAGTCCTATCCCAATTGGACAGTTTACTCCAGAATCTCCATTTTAAGAAACAGCTTAGGTTCACTCCTTCATTTATCTCTTAGCTTCATGCCTGACTCTCCAGATGTTTTGTCAATGAATTGTCATATAATTACCTTCTTTTCCAGCTTCCTTTTTGTGCTGTCTTCCCCCACTGGGACAAGTAGGTGGCACAGTGGATAGAACACTGACCTTGGAATCAGCAAGACTCATGTTTATGAGTTCACTTACTAGCTGTGTGACCTTGGACAAGTCACTAAACCTGTTTGCCTCAATTTTCTTATCTGTAAAATGAACTGGAGAAGGATATGGCAAAAAACTCTAGTATTTTTGCCAAGAAAATTCCACATTGGGTTAGAAAGTTTCTGGCATAACTGAAACATGAATAAAAACAACTTCCCCCATTAGAATGCAAGCTCTGGAGGGCAGGGGATGTCTCTTTGTTTCTTTTTATATGCCCAACACTCAGCATAGTGTCTAACACACAGTAAATGCCTAGGAAATGCTTGTTGATTTGATTTGACTTTACTTCTTTGGGGTGGGGGGAAAATGATTATTAAATAAAGCTTAGGCATATGTACCTTCTAAAAGGGATATGCAAAGTAGATATCAGGTATAAGAGCAATATTTATTTCCTCCAGAACAGAAGACATGTTCAAAATACAAACATTTAAAAATATGCATTAATTACTAAAAAAATTTTTTAAAAGCTCATCATCACACTAATGACATTTAGTTACATTCTCCTGAGATAAGTGTGAGGGCCAAATTTGATATACTGAGTGTTATTTGGGTGACTCACCTTAATATTGGGGTCCCAGAAATATGAGGGACCTTTAACGTTTAACCCTCCCCTCTGAACAGCCCTTTTTTAGATATTTCTCCCAGGCCAATAAGAAAGGAGCCTCTAAGCTTTAGTTCATAAAACGATCAGATTTTATTATTTGGAAATTAATTAAACAACAAAGGTGAAACTAATAAAAAATCAAAGATAAGGAAATAGAAAAATAGAAATACAGATAGATATTCTTAACTCTAAGCTTAACCTATGCAATCCCAGACCATTCCCAATTAAACTAGTTCAAAGGAATTTAGGGTTTTCTGTAAGTAACTCATCAAACAACTGAATAGCTGGACAATCTAAGGTTGCAGGTCTCCCAAGATAGAGCAATGAATGCACACCACCAGCTCAAGGGCCCCAGCAGAAAGAGCAAGTGCCAGCTCACATACCAGAAGTAGCCTGCCTCCCTTCCAGGAGCATTCAATGTCCCCTCCCCCAAAAGGGGAGGTCCTTCAAAAAGCTGCCTTCATAACCTCAGGGTGGGCAATGTGTGGCCCCTCCCAAATTAGTTAGCTAAAATTGGGAATATTAATCTTTACCCCAAATAATTTTTACCACATAAGATAATTTTGTTCACATACATATACATATATGTATATCTGAAATTGTATATTGATACATATGTTTAGATCTGCATAATGAGACAAAAGAAATTAGACTACCAAAAGAAGTCTAATACAACAAATTTTCAACAACAACAAAAAGAAAAAGAAAGAGAAAGGAAAGGAAAAAAGGAAAGGAAAATAAAAGAGAACATTTCCTTTTAACTACAGAAAGGAAATGGTCATGCTATGTTGTTCATCAAGTATTTAACGGCTTCTGCTATATTTCATAATATGTTATATCCTATATATGAAAACATAGCTATTTGTGGGCAGGCATTATGCCATTTAAGCCATTACAAATCAGCCAAAGTGACAACACATTTTGAAAGGGAGCTATTAGCAATGAAAATGTCAGGTTCTGCCTAACTTATGATCAGCAGAATAAACAAAACAATGAACCCATTAGAAGTTACCTGTTAGAATTGAACACTTTAAGAAACTCTCCTTAATGGATTTAAAGGGCATACTAGGCAGCAGGCCACGTTTTCACTCCAATAGGAATTGTTTATTCTGCTCAAGTTAGAATTAACTATCCTAATATTTTGAAACAGCCCTAAATCATTCTTTGAAGATCTGCAATTGTACCTTTATCTCACATGATCCCTTAACCTGGAGGTGATTTGTGCATGTTAAAATACAAACCACATTACTTTCACATTTAACAACCCGTGGGCTACTACTTATTCCCTGTCTGTTTTTTTTTTCCTTTTTTAATATGAGATATATCACATATATGTGAGATAAAGGGTTAAATGAAAAAATAAAAAAAATTTATTTTGGAAAATTGTTTCATGTTCAAAGGCTTGATTATTAAATATTATCTCTCTTTCTAACACACAGACACTCACAAAGACACACACCACAAAATGATATGTTTTTCATGAGTTTATGCAATATTGTGGGAAATGACTGGTTTGCACAAAAATAAATTTATGCGTGATTCTCAGCAGTATTTCATTATGTCAGTGTTTTATTTGGCCAAGTACAATTATTAAGTCTGAAAGGATCTGAGGTCATCCAACTTAATTCAATGCAATGAAAAAAAAACAAAACACACATTTATTAGGCACATGCTATGCCAGGCATCACGCTAAGCTTCTAAAAAATCACTGATGTTTTAGAAATGATATTATAGAATGTCTGGGCTGTACTTGAACATTTCAAGTGAAAGGGAGCTCATTACATCACAAGGCATCCTATTCTTCTGCACAGCTCTAATGTTAGGGTTACTTTTTTGTATGGAGTTAAAATATGTTTTCATGTAATTCCCGCACACTGGTCCTAGTTCTCTCTCCTGGTGTGGTACAAACAATTTTGTCATCTTATCCTTATGACAGTCATTCAAATATTTGATGACAGCTTTAATGCTTCCCCTTAGTCTTCTCTTCTCCACATTAAACATCTTCAATCTTTTCAAACTTTTCTCACATGTATTCAGTGAATAAAAAGCAAATTTCAAAAAAGCAGCTTGAAGCCACAGTTAAGCACTGGGAAACATAGAACTGAGCAGACTACAATTATCAGAGGAAGACAGTTGAACCAGATAATAAGTATAACTCAAGAATTAGCCTCAGAGCAGAACCAAACAGACCAACATAAAGTGATCTGTGTCTGCTTTCTTTTCATGGGGATTCTAACCCATCACTAGTGCTCATGGATGAAGTCAGCTGCTGAAATAGGGAATCAGGCCAGATAGGCCCAATGTAGATAATCCATTAATCACAAGCAAAAGAAGAAATACTTAAAATAAGAGTTTAAACTTAATATACCTCTGATAAACTATAATGGTGTTTAAAATTCGTGAGATGTTTTACATGCATTATCTCAGATGATCCTCAAAATGATCCTACAGAGTAGTCCTTATA
Organism: Dromiciops gliroides; assembly: GCF_019393635.1. Taxonomy (NCBI): domain Eukaryota; kingdom Metazoa; phylum Chordata; class Mammalia; order Microbiotheria; family Microbiotheriidae; genus Dromiciops; species Dromiciops gliroides. Next base: position 321,172,140 of record NC_057864.1, on the reverse strand, counting down.
TGGACTTTTGCTCCATTAAAATATATATATACATATGTGTGTAGATGTTCTTTGTTTATTTTTTACATCAACTACATTTCACAATATAGTCTTCTAACTTGCTGAGATCCACTTCTTATTTTTTCAAAATTTCTGTTTTTCAATATTTGTATTGTCTTTTGTATCTTATACCATCATAGATATCCCCATTATCCTTCTTCCTTCCTCTGTCAGAAAGACATCCCATATAATACATATTATTTAATTTTTTTTAAAATTTCTAATGATAAACGTTTTTATTTATAGTTTTGAGTTCCAAATTTTATCCCTCTTTCCCTCCCTCCCCTCCCTTCTCCCTGAAGTGGTAAGCAATCAGATGTGGGTTATACATGTGCAATTATGTAAAACATTACCATATTAGTAAATTCTTACAAGAAAACTTGAATAAAAGAAAAGACATGAAAGAAAGTTAAAAATAGAATGTTTCAGTCTGTGTTCAGTCAATAACAGATTTTTCTTTGGAGGTGGATAATATGCTTTAGCATTAGTCCTTTGGGATTGTCTTGGATCATTGTATTGCTGAGAATAGTTGTCATTCACAATTCTTCATCAAACAATATTGCTGTCTCTGTGCATAATGTTCTCTTGGTTCTGCTCACTTCGCTATACATCAGTTCATACAAGTCTTTCCAGGTGTTTCTGAAATCATCCCACTAGTCATAATATTTCATTACTATCATATACCATAGCTTATTTAGCCATGGCCCAATTTATGGGCATTCCTTTGATTTCTAATTCTTAGCTACCACAAAAAGAGCTGATATAAATATTTTTGTACAAATAGATCTATTACTCTTTTAGGGGATGTCTTTGGGATGTAAACCTAGCAGGGTTATTGCTGGATCAAAGGGTATGCCCTTTGGGCATAGTTCCAAATTGTTCTCCAGAATAGTTGAATCTTTTCACAACTCCACAAAGAGTGAATTAGTGTCTCAATTATCCCACATCCCCTCCAAAATCCAATATTTTCTTTTTTTGTTATATTTGCCACTCTAATAGGTCATACTATTTTTAAGAGGAAAAAAATCAGCACAACTGATAAGTATATTTAAAAATTCCAAAATATGTTCAAAGTCTAATACCTGAGGATCTCCCCACCCCACAGAGTGGGTTGGTGCTGTCCTCTCATATCTCTTCATTTGAATCATGCTTGATCTTTACAATTTTGTGAACTTCCCCTTTTGTGAACACACTTGTGTGTGTGATTCTTTCCATTTATATTCTAGTAGTTATTTTGTATATTGTTTTCTTGTCTTTGCTTACTTTGTTTCATGTAGATTTTTCTATACTTTTCTGTATTCATCAAATACATAATTTCTTACAGTAATTATCCTTTATATTCATGTACCAAAAGTTGTTTAGCATTTACTTTGTTTCTGATTCTTTACTATCAAAAGAGTATAGCTATATATAGTTATGTATATATGGGAACTTCTTTCTTCAATGGCTTCCTTGGAATTTAACACTAGTAATGGAGTCTCTGGTGCAAAGTGTATGGGCATTTTAGTCAGTTAATTTACACAATCACAAATTACATTCCAAAATGTTTGTATCATTTAACAACTCCACCAACACTTGTGTTAGTATGCCTATCTCTTCATATCCAGTGGAACATTGGCTATTTTATTTTTTGTTTTTGTTTTGCTTTGTTTATTTTTGGGGTTTTTTTTGGTGAGGAAATTGGGGTTAAGTGACTTTCCCAGGGTCACACAGCTAGCTAGTACGTGTTAAGTGTCTGAGGCTGGATTTTGAACTCAGGTCCTCCTGAATCCAGGGCTGGTGCTCTATCCACTGAGCAACCTAGATGCATTGACTATTGTGGCTTCCTTTCCTTCCCTTCAATTAGTTGTTGTTATAATTATTTTTTTTCATTTTTATACCCCTTTCCAGAGAGGATTTTTCTCATTCCAGAGAAGATTGTTTTTTACCTTCTTCATTATTCATTCTATATTTCCTTCTACTCTAGATGATCATTATCTCATTCACAGTCTATATACTTATCTAGTTCCTCTATATTTTCTGCATTCCTCATAGAATCAACACTTCTTAGGTATACATTCTGGTCTTGCCCCTCTAGGCAGTTTCAATTGCTGCCTTGTAGATCTTGCTTTGTAGATTCACCTTTTCCATTGTGTTTTTCTCACAGAATAATGATGATACTTTTGGGCAACTGAGAAAGTACTGCCCAATGGTAGTACTCCCACACATACCAAGGTCTTTATTATCCAAAACATCAATAGTCTATATAATCTCCTTTCCCTCATTTATTTCAAAATCTATTCCCTAGGTCTAGGTCCTCCCACTCCCTTACATGCCAATGGCCCCTCATTTCTTTTTTTCAAAGCACTCAGCCAGAAGTATTGTGGTTCCACATTGTCTTCAGATTCCATGGGGTCCCTTGTCTCTTCAAGTCTTAAATCATTTTACTTTGTTTTCCAATATTTGTTCATATATGCCAAAAGTAATTTACTAGATCTGGAGATCACATTTTTTTTTCTGGGGCAATAAGGGTTAAGTGACTTGCCCAGAATGACACAGATAGTAAGGTTCAAGTGTTAGAGACCATATTTGCACTTAGGTCCTCCTGAATCCAGAGCCAGTGCTTTTTCCACTGAGCCACCTAGCTGCTGCGAGGTCACATTTAATTTTGTTGTTAATATTTACCCTATTTATTTATCTGCTTATATTGAATATCTTTTAGTTTTCTTCTTCCTGAGACGTTTGGTAATTTTAATCTTTGTTTTATGATTTTTCCCTATTACTAACTTTCAGATCCCTTCCCTTCTGATGGTTTCCAAGGGGCTTAATCTCAAAAGGTTTCAACTCTGTCCATCTATGGGCTATTCACTATTCACCACCTTATGCTCTCCTGCAAGTATCTTTTGGGGGGACAAAACTGGCACCAACAGGATGCTAAGTTCTTTCCCTCAGGTTTGATAGGCTACCAAACAGTTGGCTCCTTTCTTCTCCGTCCCCACAAACATACATGATGTCCTGTCTTTCTCCCTTCCCCAATTCCCTGGGTCAGTAGTTCAGAGTGGCTGCTTTTGCAAATGGAGATGATTTCCATTACATATGGTTTTCATTTCTGAGATTCTGAGAGGAAGAAAGGAGTGTTTGGTGTGGGTTCAAATTCTGACATTTTTATTGACCATTTTTCTCTGTTTTCCTACTTTCCTGAAGAAATCTTTTTCAATAGAGGATGCTGTGGAGGCACTGCCCATTTGGTCTCCAAAAAACTTCTGTATCCTGAAGTCTCCATTTCCATGGCACTGGAGAAAGAGATGAGGGAGTGTACTATGGGGTTATGTTTTGTTGCAAGCTCATGGGTCAGGTCCTTGGGTCAGAGAGGGCTGCTTCCTTGCTTGAAATATGGTAGGATGTGGGAGGGGAAGGGGTATAGTAACCTCAAAGTAAATGTTAGTTCATTTTAAAAAATAAACCTCCTTTTGCATTCCAGGTGTCCTACAGTATGTAGACAATTGATGTTCTTTACCTTTGGTGAAGCATGGATCTTGTTTTGGGGAGGTTTGTGTGGTCATGAGGATCAGTGAAAAGGTTTAGCCCCATATCTTGTTAATCGCATGGCCCAGATTTCTCAACCTATCTCTTATTTCTCAGAATGAAGAGGGAAGTGAGAACAGTTTGGCATAACTAATCAACATATTGAAAACTCTGACATTATATCCAGTGTTCTGCACCCACAATACCCCACCTCTCCAAAAATTTTGAGGAGAGTTGCCTTCCCCCAAACTCTTTAGGTTCCAGCTTTGTTCTTACAAGTTCAAAGCATGCAGTCTCAACTACTTTGTTACTTTTAAACTCCATTTTTTTTTTAGTGAGGCAATTGGGGTTAAGTGACTTGCCCAGGATCACACAGCTAGTATGTGTTAAGTGTCTGAGGCCGGATTTGAACTCAGGTACTCCTGACTCCAGGGGCAGTGCTTTATCCACTGCACCACCTAGCTGCCCCTTAACTCCCTTTTTACAAAGGAAGGAATTCAGACACAGAAAGTTAAGTGATTTCTCATTGGCTTAATAAGTGGCTGCTACAATCATATGGTTTCAGAGGTAATCAATAACAATTCATTACCATGACAATTCATCACTAAGAACTAGTATGTGTGGAATAGTAGAACACAGCTAGGCAGCTCAGTGGATAGAATACCAGACCTGGAGTCAAGAAGACCTGAGTTCAAATCTGACAACAGACACTTATTAGCTGTATGACCCTGAACTAATCACTTAACCTGTTTGCCTTTATCCCCTGGAGAGGTAAATGGTTAATCTCTCCAGTATCTTTGCCAAGAAAATATCATGGACAGAATAGTCAATGGAGTATTGAAGAGTTGGACATGACTGAAGACATGAACAACAACAATTACAACAATCGGTACACTGTTAAACAAAACACTGCTAACAAAATGTTACCAAAGCACTGCTAAAGATCCTGTGAAAGCTGTTTTATTTAGATACAGTACAATGTATGTCCCCATAGAAGTTAAATCTAGATGGGTGCATATGGCACTAATATAAATAATTATAAAATAAAATATCACAGGATAAGTGTCTCAGAGAAGTGCAAACAAATCCATTCCCATCTCACACCTCCTATTTCTTTCCTCTTGGGTTTCCAACTACAATATTTCTCTCTAGTTTTAATGCCACCACTATAATAAGGACCCTCAATGCAATAATATCTATACATGTCTTCCTACCTCCATTTTCCTATTCCAATTTATGCTTCATATGACTGTTTGAATTATCTTTTTATGCATAATTATAGTTTTGGACCATCCACTTTTGTTCAGAAATGTCTAGTAACCTGATACTTAAACCCTTCAAAATTGTGCACCACTCTCCCTCTACAGGTTTACCTTACTCACCCACATATATTCTATAATTCAATCAAACTGGACTACTTTCCAATCTAAGAGTATTCCCTGTGCTGTCACATCTGCACCTTTGTTTCTGCTTTTTTCACTTTTGAATGTTTACCTTGCCTTTAAACCTCACTGGAAATGCCATCTCCTCCATGAAGTTTTCCCTGTTTCTTGCTGTGGGCTTTATGGAGCTCTTTTGTTTTCTGCAAGTAGATTACAAATTTATTTTTGCAAATAAATTGTATATTTTAGGTTGGGGCTGAGCTAGAAAAAACCCTTAAGATCATCATGTCAAAATTCCTTATTTTCCAGAGGAGTTGTGCCAAGGATGTGTGATGTTAAATCTAGCACTTTCCCCTACTACCCCATGCTGCACATAGGAATTCACATAGAGAAGCACAAAATTGGTTATGTTTCCTATTGCCTTTCTCTTTCATCATTAAATGAAGATGGAAGCACAGGAAGAGTTTTAGTATAGAAGGGAATACAAATGTGAACAATGTCCTTTGAATCCTTATATCATGAAATGAACATTTGGACACTAGCTTTCTGTTGCCTATACAGTAAAAGACCAATTTCTTAATCTGACATTTAAGGTTCTACATAATTCTATCATTCTAGCTTTATTGCATACTACTTACCTTCATAAAATCAATATTCCAACTTAACTTCAGTAACCAGCTAAACTATTCCTTAACTCTTCTGTCCCTCCATTCTTAAAGATCACCTTTGGAAGGCAAATTCTTGTGATAATTCTAAAACTCAGATCACACTGTATCAACTAGCTATTCCAAAGTCTTCAATGGGTCCTCATTGTTGCTATTACCTATTATTTTAAGGCCCCTATAGCCATGTTCCCACTGATATTTCCTTTCATATCCTATTACTCCCCTATTATTCTCAAGAGTACCACTATCCTACCAGTGAATCCAGTGTCATGTTCTAATTTTTATTGAGTCTCATCCCCATTTTCAACCAGTAGTCAGATCCTGTGGGTTTTCCCTTAGTAATATGTCTATTAGATATCCCCTTTTCTTCCCCCAAACTTCCACCAGTTTGGTGCAGACACCCCTCAAATCTCTCTTCACTCTGATATATCTTCACTCAGTTGTCAAATTGATCTTCCTAAAACACAGAAACAGCCATATCAGCCCTCTCTTAAGTAAATTCCATTTTCTCCCTGCTACCTCTAGAATCAAATACAAAATCCTCTCTTTAGCTTTTAAATTCTTACATGTACTGGCCTCATTCTTCCTTTATGATCTTCTCATGTTTTACTCATTGCCACATACTCCGTGATGAAGAAATACTGGTCACTTTCCTGTTCCTCAACATGTCACTTTCTTTTTTTTTTTTTTTTTTAAGTGAGGCAATTGGGGTTAAGTGACTTGCCCAGGGTCACACAGCTAGTAAGTATTAAGTGTCTGAGGCCGGATTTGAACTCAGGTACTCCTGACTCCAGGGCCAGTGCTTTATCCACTGCGCCATCTAGCTGCCCCATGTCACTTTCATCTACAGACTCCAAGAAATTTCACTAGTTATCCCACTTGACTGAATATTCTCCTTCCTTATTACCACCTCCTAGATTCTCTGGCTTCCCTCAAGTCCCAGATACATTTCCACTTCCTTCAAGGAGCCTCCACTAGTTCTACATCATCTTAGTACTCTGCCCCTCAGAGGATCTCCTTAATCTATCTTGTTCGTATGTCTTTTTTCTGTTAGATTTTCCCCTTTAAAGCAAGGACTGCATGCATGCATGATTTTACTTTCCAAGGGCTAGAGAACTTAGCACATACAATTTTACCACTGGTGGGCTGAGTACTTGGTAATGATTTCTTTTTGTCCATGGCAACCAATGAAATTTTTAAAAAATTACAAAATTACCCTCCTTTTCATGCAGACCCTGTCTTCTCTTTCAGTGATATTGGTAGAGTAGCGAGAGAAAAAATGGGGAGGTAGAGGTTACTAAAAATATATATACTTTTAGAAACTCTGTAAACATTAATTTTGCTATTGGTACTCTAAATGTGAAATAATTATTCAATGAGCAAAGAAGTTATTGAATTGTATCAATCTTGCTTTTGTTATCATAAATGAAGCTAGAATTTTTAAAAAGAAAGCTTAAAAAAGCTGCATTTAAGGTTCATTCTCATATTCTCCTTGGAGAGGTAAATAAATAGTTGAATTTTTTCTATCATGTGTTCAAAAGCAGTAAGAAATCTCATGAGGCACTGGTCATTTCATGAGATGTGCCATTGGAGCACTAATTATAAGCATTTGCAAAAATATGATAAACAAATTTTGCTAAGGTATTAAGATATTTTCTTGAAAATGGGGTGTTAAAATACTATGAAGATTTAATAAGATCATTCATATTCAAATAAAGTACACTGATACTTGGCCATTTCAAATCAAAAGTGAATTGAGGGAGAGATGGTTGAAATAAGTTATAAAACAAGGCTCATGAATAAGCATCAATAAAGGTAAGAAAACAAAACAAAAACAAAACCCATGGATTGTACAGAACCACTGAGCCTGAATAGCATGAATTCTTTCTTCAAGAAGAGTGAGGCTCCAGACTTTGCACAGCCTTGCCTCACTTAAATCTAATTCACTAGCAGGTCATCACCTTTTTGATATCATGGTTCTCTTCAGGAATGAAGGGCAAACAATAACAACAGGAGGTGCTGAATATGGTGAACACTGAAAAGTCTTTCAAAATTTAATCATATTTTAGCAAGTGGGAAACAAATTGTTCATGATGGAGTAATTTCTGAATCAGCTATTCAAAAACAGTCAGGCCATTGAGTGGTTATAGCAAAGGTTAAAATAAATAATAAATTAGAAGGGAAATTAAATGATAAATGAATAAATTATAAGATGTACATCTGAGGCAATTACAAGAATATCTATTTAAACAAGCTATTAACATTGGGTGTAAAGGAAATGGATAAAAGAACAGACTAACAAAGATGATTTGCAAAGAAAGTTAAACTGTTGCAAACTAATTGTCACAAGGATAGCAAAAGAAGTTTAAAAACTTCCTATTTTATCTTGACAAACAAAAAAAATATAAATGCACCACTTAGTTGGAATATTAACTGGCTTTAAAATATTATAGATAGGGGTCAGCTGGGTGGCGCAGTGGATAGAACACCGGCCCTGGATTCAGGAGGACCTGAGTTCAAATCCGGCCTCAGAAATTTGACACTCGCTAATTGTGTGACCCTGGGCAAGTCACTTAACCCCAACTGCCTCACTTTAAAAAAAAGAAAAAAATATTATATATAGGGATAATGGAAGTTAATTAGAAGTAGTAACCAATAAAACAATTAGAAACAATGGAAGGGAAATTTTTTTAAAAGTTAACAGATAGCTAAATGGGAGATCACACAAAACCAGATCCTCCCAATGACATTTAAGGATGAAATAGGAAGGAAGGCAATGAATAAATGAAAAATGAAATAGACATTTGAACAGTTTCATAACAAACTCCTTCATCAATAAAAATGGAGACAACACACTGAATTCTAAAGTCACAGTCCATAATATGTTGTAGGAGGAAGTAAAAATGACAGCAAAGAAAACAAATATGAAAAGAGAATTGGGACTAGATCACCTCAAGGGTAGGTCTGTGCTTAAAAACATCAGAATTTTGAACGAACTGACAGATGCACTCTGAGGATAATTGAGAAAAGAGAGGATCCCCCAAACAGGGGAAAATCATGACTCATTGTTAACAGAGGTAAATTAATAAAATTATATTAACTGTCAACTCTTTTCTTAATTTATTTTACATACCTTTTTTTCTGGCCAATTGGGGTTAAGTGACTTGCCAAGGGTCACACAGTTAGTGTTAAGTGTCTGAGGCCAGACTTGAACCCAGTTGTTCCTGAATCCAGGACCAGTGGTCTCTCCACTGAGCCACCTAACTGCCCCTAGATACCTTTTTTTTTTAAATTGATTTCCAAATTCTATCCTTTTAGCCTCTCCTTCATTAATTGATTAGGGCCTCAATATAATACCCCCTGTTTCTATGAAGTAATGGAAATAAGATTTCCATATTAGTCATGTTAGAACAAAAAAAGGAAGAAAAGTATGCTTATCTCTGCATTCAGAGTAAACCAATTCCCTTTCTTAAGACGGATATTATTTCTGATCATGAGTCATTGAGAATTATTGTTCATTATGAGTAACTAGGTTCTTTTTTAAATAATTTATAATTGTTAAAATATTTGTATTACTGTGAACAGTGTTCTGGTACTGCTCACTTCACTTTATATCATTTTGTGTGATTTCCCAGGTTTTTCTGAACCCACCCCTTCATCATTTCTTCTAGCATAATAGTATTGCGTGACAACTATATACCACAATATTATAGCTATTCTCCAACTGGTGGGCATCCCTTCAATTTCCAATTCTTTGCCATCGCAAAAAGATCTGTTATAAATAATGGTTTATTTGGTACCATCAGACACATTGCTTTTTAAACTGCCAACTATTATGGATACTGTCTAACATTTGCTCTTGGACTATAATGTTATGAGCCAATGTACATAAAATGAATATAGCTTTGTCTTCTGAAGAATTTGCTAATTTGCTGTTGATGTAGTCCAATGATAATTCATGTTTTTGTACTATACTGTTTAATTACAATGCAGAACAGTAATATTGTCATATTTCCTGTTTTAAAATAGTTACCTCTCAGCTCCTTTTATTTTGTGAAATTGCCTTCTTTGTTTTGCTTTTAAGCCTGAATGTGACTTATTTTGGAATCAGTGACATCTTCCTTTTATTTGTTTTCACTAAGAAAATGAAAATATAAAAGGAAACTGTGGTATCAACCCCTGACCATCTAGCTCTACTTCAAGGAGAGCATCTCTGTTTAAATGACATGGATGATTTTAGTTAAAGGCTATCAAGTCTGGCTAATCCACAGTTAATTTATCAGCACATCACTGGATCTCAATGGAATAAAGTAGTTATCATTTACAAGGCAGGGACTAGTGTATAAACAAAGGGATTGAATCTATAGGATGAAGAATTTCAAATTAATGAGCTTATCTACAGTGGACCAGTTAAGATTTGGATTTGCATATTCTCTTTCCATTACACTATCTATACTCCTAAGTAGGATTCAGTATACCTATCACCAGATCCTTTTGATTTTCTTTTCTCTGTAATGTATGAGGTGCTAATTCTAAATTGCTAGAAGTGATAAAGCTTCAAGGGACTAGTTTCCTCTATAATATTTGAACATGTAAATAACTATAGAAAATCAAGGGATTAGTTCACAAAATAAAGCTCTTGGAAACATGATGCTGGATACTAATGCTATGGTCAAATTAAGTTTTAACATTTTAATCAGTGACTTGGATGAAGGCAGAGATGGCATGCTCATAAATTTTCAGATGAAAGAATGTGAGAGTGTTATCTAACACATTGGTTGAAAGAAATGCTTGCAATATATCTAAAGAACCTTTTTCTAATAAGGCCTGATCAAATAAGCTATAGAAAAAAAGATAAAGTTATACATAGGTTACAAACTCTTGAATAAGCAAGAAACTTAGATTAATCAATTTCATGAGTTAAAGATGAGAAAAGCATGGCTTAGATATCAATTACATTAAAATATCTGAGTTTCCATAGACAGCAAGCTTCAAGTGAGATAATAGTGTTGCATGGCAGCCAAAAAGATAATATGGATTCTTATGTGTGTTATAAGAAAGTCATAGAATAAGGGAAGTGATAATTCTACAGAATACTTCCTTGGATGAGTTGCTCTAAAGTACTCCATTCAATTCTTGGCATTACAATTAAGGAAGGGCAATGACAAGACAGTGCCTTTTCAATGTTGTACTAGCAATGTTAATTATAGCAATGAGAAGAAAAATAAATTAAAGAAATTATAACCAAAAATAACACTATTAGGTTTATACCCCAAAGATATCAAAGAAAAAGAAAAAGGATCTATATGTACTAAAATATTTATAGCAACTCTTTTTGTGATGGCAAAGAATTGGAAATTGAGGTAATGCCCATTAATTGGGGAATAGCTGAACAAGTTGTCATGTATGGCTGTTGTGGAATACAATTGTGCTATACATACATATATACATATATATTTAAAGCATCACATTATACATGAGCGGGGCAGCTAGGTGGCACAGTGGATAGAGCACAGGCCTTGGAGTCAGGAGTCAGGAGTAGCTGAGTTCAAATTCGGCCTTAGACACTTGACACATACTAGTTGTGTGACCCTGGGCAAGTCAATTAACCCCAATTGCCTCACCCCTCCCCCCCAAAAAAAGAATTTATGAAGAAAAATACTATTCAACTCCAGGGTGGGGGGAAGGGAGGATTGATGATGTTTGAATACAGATTGAATCATTGTCTTTTAAATAATTTTTAATTTATTATCCTTATGTGGGTCTTTTTGGACTGCTTTTTATTTATTTATTTATTGGAATATGACTAATATTGAAATATTTTGCATCACTTCACAAATATAACCTATATCAAATGGCTTGCTTTCTCAAGGAGGAAGGAGAACTAGTAAGGAGGGGTCTAGGGAAAGAATTTGGAACCCAAAGTTTAAAAATAATATTAAATTTTTGGTTTACATGTAATTAAGAAAAAATAAATGAAAAAAAGGGCATTGGATAAAATCCAGTGAAGACGAACATAACTAACTAACTAACTAACTAACTAACTAACTAAATAAATAAATAAATGCAATTGGTTAAGGTTTCAAAGGAGTAGAGTTAGGCTTGATGTAAGAGGAAAAGAAGCAAAACTCCATAAAAATTACAGCTATCCAATTTTTCAATTAATTTTCTCAGAGAATAGAGCATTCGCACTAGAAGTCTATTAACAAAAGTTGGTTAACTACTTTTAGGAGTTGTCATGGAGAGGTTTCCTTTTCAGTTGTAGTAAAAACACTCTGAGTTTGGAATTCTTCTTCAGTTTAGGTGGGCATTGAAGCCTTTCCTTCTCTTATATTCTGTGGAGCATTGAGGAGCAGCACTTCTCCCAAGGAGTCATTTTGAGTCTGTTGAATAGAAAAGTTTGACCTTTATTAATTTTTTAAAGAATTATAGAAAACCATCAATTTCCAATCTCCATCAGGATATTCTTTATTAATTCTAATAATATGTGTTTAAAATTTTATTCCATTTTATATGAGGGGAAACAATAGCTTTTTTATTGCTGTAATGTCATAGAAAGCATATACATTCAGAATGAATGATTTCCAATCTGTGCTCAGTTTCATCTATTTCATCACAGATCACCAGAAGTTAGTAAGTCGAACTGTTTGGCTGCAAATTGAATTTTTGGAGAGAGCAGAAGAGATACAAAGTATAATATTCAGGTCTAAAACTCTGGTGGGACTAAAATTAATCTTGCAAATGTACAAGATTTCAAATTATTCTTTGCTTGAACACTATAAGTCAGAAATATGCAAATGAACTATCCTAGATATCATGAAGATTTATAATGATTCTGAACCTGAATATTGAACAATTCATTGCAGGTACAGGTCAATTTTATTCCCATGATCCTAAGGGTAAAAATAGCTCTGGAAACTATACACTACAATACAAGATAAATGGGTTTACTGTGGCAAGGGGAATCTGATTGGTAGGCACCACTCACTGATTATACTCCAGTGTTTTTTAACCTAATAACTTTCAGAACCTGTTTAGGTTAATCTTTGAGTGAAGAATGAATATCTTTTTTTTTTTTTTTTTTTTTTTTTTTTTTAGTGAGGCAATTGGGGTTAAGTGACTTGCTCAGGGTCACACAGCTAGTAAGTGTTAAGTGTCTGAGGCCGGATTTGAACTCAGGTACTCCTGACTTCAGGGCCGGTGCTCTATCCACTGTGCCACCTAGCTGCCCCTGAAGAATGAATATCTTAAGACAATTATTGTGTGCTTTGAGACATTGTTCTAGGCTCTGTAGCAGATATTATTTAGTCATTTTCATTAATGTTCAACTCTCCATGACCAGCAATCCCATGTCTAAGCTGATTGCCTTCTCAGAGTGCACTCAGGGGAGGTAAATGTTGTTGGCTTTGTTTCAGATTCTTCCCTCCTTCTTCCATTAATTCCCAAAGGTCAGGCTGTTCAGCCATCTTTCTCCCTTCCCCAGTGTTCAGGCAGGGGGAGGGCTCTAAGAGGCATGGAGTGACCCCACCAAAAGCTCATGGTGTTGGGGCATGGCAGTTCTAAAAGCCCTTCTTATATTCTACCACTCCACTCGTACAGGTAGTTTTAAATGGATGGAAAGAAGATCCATGCCTTAGGGACTCTGTCCCCAAAACACTTTGCCTCCTCATGGTAATATTTTGTCAAATTGCCAATTTGGATTGGAGGATTTGTTCAGGGCACCTGAACCTAGCCAGAACACCTGGACGTGGTTCTTCAACTTTTAATGTACTGACAGGTTTTTATTGGCCCACCCTCCATGGCAGGTGGCCATTCTAAGACTTATGAGCTCCAAATATTGTATGAATATGTGAGACTGCATTATTGTTTTTTTTTCTTTTCTTTTCCTTTCTACTTGACCATGGGGGAGCAACCCTTTTTCACCCTTAATGGTTTTTTCCCCCCACTTTTGACCTTTAAAAAACCCAAATGATAATGCTGTTAAAATTGGGCATGGAAGAGTTATTAAAGTAATTAAAAAAATTTTAGTGAGGCAATAGGGGTTAAGTGACTTGCCCAGGGTCACCCAGCTAGCAAGTGTCAAGTGTCTGAGGCCAGATATGAACTCAGGTCCTTCTGAATCCAGGGCAGGTGCTCTATCTACTTTACCACCTAGCTGCACCTTTAAAGTAATTTTTAATTGAAGGACAAGAGTACTTGAAGCTCCTTTTATCAATATAAAATATAATGTTTATGAGGTCACTCTTATTAACTCAATATTTATTAAAGTATGGGTTTTTAATATCTATTTTGTAACTGTTCTTTTTCTAAGAAATTGGTGTTTTTCAGCCTTCTCAGTTTTCCTTGCAAAATGAACTATGCAAATAAAATGTATTATCTCAAATATATATACACACCCATATAACTGTATATATGGATAGGTGTATATGTATGTATATATATATATATATATATACACATACATACATACATATATATATATTTCAAGCATCACATTATACATGAAGCTTTTCTTGAACTTCAACTGTTAATTTTCTCTCTCTCAAAATTACTTACTATTTATTTTGCATATACTTTGACATGTGTGTTTCATCTGCCCAGATAGAATGTAACTTTAATGAGAATAGCAATTGTTTCATTTGTAGTTTTGTATGCAGAATCTCTAGTATAGTGCCTGACACCCAGCAGGCATTTAATAATTATTGACCGATTTTGATTGTGTGAAGAACATAGAGGATAGACTGCTAGGCTTGGAGTAAGGAAGATCTGAGTTAAAACCCTGCCTCTGGCATTGTTGGTGGAGCTGTGAACTGATCCTACCATTCTGGAGAGCAATGTGGAATTATGCCCAAAGGGCTATAAAGCTGTGCATATCCTTTGACCCAGCAATACCACTTTTGTGTCTTTTCCTCAAAGAGATCATGGAAAAGGGAAAAAGACCCACATGTACAAAAATATTTATAGCTTCTCTTTTTGGGGTGGCAAGGAATTGGAATTTGAGGGGATGCCCATCAATTGGGGAATGGCTGGACAACTTGCGGTATATGAATGTAACGGGACACTATTGTGCTGTAAGAAACGATGAGCAGGAGGAGTTCAGAGAAACCTGGAGGCTCTTGCATGGGCCGATGATGAGTGAGATGAGCAGAACCAGAAGAACACTGTTCACAGTATCATCAACATTGTGTGTTGATTAACTGTGATAGACTAGATTCTTCTCACTAATCAATGGAACAAGAAAGTTCCAGGGCACTCATGATGGAAAAGTCTCTCCAAATCCAGAAAAAAAAGAAACTGTGGAATCTGGATGCTAATTGGACCAAACTATCTCTTTTGTTTTTGGTGCTGTTGTTTTTCTTTTTTGAGGTTTTTCCTTCTTGCTCTGATTCTTCTTGTATAACATGACTAATGCAGAAATATGTTTCATGTTATATATCAGATTACCTGCTGTCTAGGGGAGAGGGGGAGGGAGGGGTGGGAGGGAGAAAAAATTGAAATTGGAAATCTTATCTAAACAAAGGTTGAAAACTTAAATAAATAAATTTAAAAAAAAAAACCTGCTTCTGACACAAGTGAATAAACTTGGGTAAGCCCCTTAAAACTCTAAGTAATGCAGTCAACTCTATAATACTATGTTATTGATAAGTTGTTGAGCTGACAGTCTTTAATAGGTAGTGAGCTGTACTACATAGCAGTAGTAGTTCCTTCACTGATCAACTCATAGCTATAGACACAAGAGTAATATGAATGTTATATATGTACATATCTATACATACCTATATATATATACACATACATATATATGTATAATCACTATAATGATTTTAAAAGTATTGTAGAGTAATAATAATGTTGTTCAGGCATTTCAGTCACGTCTGACACTTTGTGACCCCATTTGGGGTCTTCTTGGCAAAGAAACTGGAGTAGTTTGCCATGTCCTTCTCAAGTTCAATGTAAAGATGAGAAAACTCAAGCACAAAGGATTAAATGACTTGCCCAGGATCACACTACTTGTAAATATCCAAGGCTGGATTTGAACTAAGGTCTTCCTGACTGCAGGGTAGCTGATCTGCAACTCACACCCAGGTCTTAAGGCTGGGGAAAGAGTACTGAATCCATTGTGAGACAATCAGTGTTCACATGTCACCTCTGACAACTACCACTAGTGTAACCTTGGCTAGGACATAGTTCTACTAGATAAAGGGGTTGGACTAGATTATTTTTATAGTCCCTCTCAACTCTAAATGTATGGTCCAGGGATCCTCTCAAGAGCATCTAAATGCCTGGAAGTAATGAAAGATAAGTGAAAAATGCTATCTCTGGATGAATTTTATTAGATTATCCTATTTTGGGGAACTGTCAACCTAGAAACTAAATGGTTTTTTATACCAGTTTTAAAGAATTGAATGGGACAAGAAAAATTGTAAACTATTTGTGATAAGTCTAGACATGAACTTAATGAAACTATCAAAACCTGAAAATTAATGCACCTATGGAAATTGAGAGCTGATATCATAGGGTCCATTACATAGCATCTTTTACTTTCAAAATGCTTTCTCAACATTTATAACCTACATTAAATTCACTGTGAATTTAGATTGTATTGTGCTATTCACATAACAACATAGAGTGGGCTGATTTTCTAGTGACAGATAAAAGGAAGGAAGGAAGGAAGGAAATAAATTATTCCAATGGCTAGTTGGTTGCTCAGTTCAAAAGACATCATAGAGCCTCATACTGAATAAAGTTAGGGGAAAAAACGGATTAACTTACCCTTCTCAAGCACATGAAAACAATAAACACAGAAAATGGCACGTAGAGATCTTTTCTATTTTAGAAATGAGAAAAGAGTCCTAGACATGAAGTGAATTGTTCAAGGTCACACAATGAGTTTGTAGTAAAGTTGATATCAGAACCTTGCTTTCATGGTTTCTAGTTCAGTTATCTTTAACTTTTAGTTAATTAGCCCATTTCTCTTAGAGTTTAGAGAAACGGTCTTATGAAAATGTATTGGGAGGTGGGCATGTGTAAATCCTTTAAAAGTTTACACAGAGCGGAGTCCATGTTTCCCCTTCATGGGAACAGAACCATCCATCCACATTGGCACAGGTTCTCACTTTGAATGGGCATGCAGGGAGAATGCCTGGGGTTCCTGAATATGCTTCAAGAAATAAAGCCATGGTCTTTAATTCTCAGTATCATTCCTGTAAATACCTCCCAAAGCCAACTGCAGTATCCTGTCACCTAGATAAAGCCTGGGGATATTAGTAAAGTAGAGGAGCCCCAAATCTCTTTCTCTCTCTCTCTCTCTCTCTCTCTCTCTCTCTCTCTCTCTCTCTCTCTCTCTGTGTGTGTGTGTGTGTGTGTGTGTGTGTGTGTGTGCTATGGGAGAGCAAGATCCAGAAGGAACAAGAGGAAATGGAAATAAAGCAATTTGAGTTAGTAAAAAAAAATAAATGTGAGCTCTCTCTCTCTTCTAAGTACTCATTATAATCCATCTGTGTCTCCTCAAAGCACTTATGATGTTACAATATTAAGTAGAGCCCTGTGTTGGTCTTTTTCCTCTGTATCCCCCCTTTAAAGACTGTAATCTACTTCTGGGAAGGGATTCTGCCTTATTTCATCTTAGTAGCTCTGGGAATTAGCAAAAGAATTCTGCACACAGTAGTTGCTTAGTCAATCTCTGTTGAATTGCTTGGTAGGATTAAGTGCCACTGGATAGATGAATGAGAGACCTTCAGAACTTTCTGTCGTTTTTCCTTTTAAATAGTTCCTTCTTGCCATAGTCTTGACTAGTGAGAAGGTGTCACATTCTGATATATTTAGAATATTTTTCTTCTTTTTGCCTTAAATGTGCACCCTACAGATTTCTTTTTAAAACATTACTTTTGAAAGTTTTCTATAAATGCAACCCAAGGTCCATAGGGCCTGAAATCAGCTCTATAGTTCAACTACCTTGCTGCTTCCAGAAGAAAGACCCTTTGGCACACTGCTTGTCTGATACTTCAATTACTTGGTTGTAATCACACACTAAAGCAGATATTGATTTCCTACGTATTCAAATTATACCTTTAACTGCAAGAACCAGTAAAAGACCTTTATCACTTAAAATGATATACAATTTGGTGAATACTCTTGTTCTCACATAAGGGAACATATTCATGCATTTTTAAAAGTTACATTATAAAACCCCATCATATGGGTGCTTTTTTTAGTGCCTACTTAGACCTTTTTTGAGGGAAGAAGGAGGTGTTCTTTTCATTGGCACATAAAAGAATGGAACATTAAGATTAGAAGATTGGGACATTCATGAAAGTAAATAGTTATTTTTTCTTTTACATCATAAAACATACATATTTATTTTTATTTTTGTGATTTATTTAAAAATGTGATTGTAGAGCCTCCAGGCACATATAAAATGTTAAAAAATACAAAGTATTAGAAAATAAAGGAAAGGCAGCTTTAACCATTTCTGTTATTGTACTATGTTCTTCACTCAACTATGGAAAACTAAAGCAAAAATGAGTATACTGTGCCCTGCAGGTTATTAAAGTAGGCTTTATTATTGAGCCATTGCTTTTTGAAAATGATCATTTATATTTGTTATACTACATAACTGGAATTTGAGATTTCCCATTACAACCTCGCTAGCACAAGAAGAAATTCTTACCTAACCAAAGGCAGAGAACCCTGTCCAAGCTGCCTTTGATAGTATTATAGACTTAGAATCACAAGGAATATCAGAAGTCATCTCCTCCAGTTCTTTTAGATTAAAGGTGAGGTATTGGGGTCTAATAGAAGTGAATGACTTGCCTAGGGAAATAGAGATATTAAGGAAATGAGCCAAAATTTGAATCCATTTCACCAGAATCCAAATTTTTGTACCATGCTCCCTTTCTTACAGTATCTTAGCCCCAGGTTTCCTTTGCAAAAAAAGATATTTGTTTTTTTTTTTTTTTAATTTTTATTTTTTGTTAGCGACAAAAGAGAGCCTGAGACTCAAGGTTGCTGCATAAGACACATCAGAAGTACTCACAGGTAGATAGACAAAAAGAGTATTACCATATGTTACTGGAATCATGGTTCACCATAAAAAATGGTGGAAACCATGAAAAATACCGAGAAAAGTGCCAGTAACAAGCCTATGGATGAGAAGTCACCATTAATATATGTTTTCAACCACATGGGAAATGGAGAACTAGATGAATTAACATAGGGTCTTTCAAATTTCCTGAGAAGGACTTATTTCTTTTTTCTTCCCGCTTTGGAAAGCAAAATACTATAGCTCATCCTTTGATTGCAGTCCTAACCACAGCCTAGATATTTGGAAATCCCCTGTTAAAAGGTCAGCCACAAAACAGTTGCTCCTTTTTGTTGTTCTTCAGTTATTTCAGTTATGTCTAACTCTTTTTTCCCCCATTTGTCATTGCCATTTCCTTCTCCAGGTTATTTGCTAGATGAGGAAACTGAGGCAGAGAGTATTAAGTGACTTGCCCAGGGACATCCAGCTAGTAAATGTCTGATTCCAGATTTGAACTCAGAGCTTCCTGACTGCAGACCCAGTGTGCAAACTAGCTAAACTCAAAATATTGTCTTACCTTCCCTAATTAGTCTACATTATTTTTTCATTCATTCATTCATTCTTTCCTTCATTCATTGTTTTTCTTTTTTTGCCAATGAGTGAAATTTTTATTTTTTTTAAGATGTCAGTGCCTTAAGTGCAATAGCTATTTTTAGTTTGTCTTTACATCAGCACAGTGTCTCACCTTTTTAAAAAACTTGTAATTATGATTTACTTGGAACTCCCTGTGTGGAAATTCTTCTACTGGCACAAATAGAAACCAGCTCTATTTTGCTTTTCTATGTGTATTCCCAGTATATAGCATGCTGCTTGGCACATGCCATTCATTCATTCATTCATTCATTCATTCGTTCATGCTAGTCTTAGAAAATTGTCTAGAGAATTAGAGGTTAAAATTATTTGTCCAAAGGAAACGTAATCAGTATTTGATACTATGTCAGAGTCAGGATTTAACCTAGGCTTTTGTGACTTGTTTTATATCCTATAGTCTAATAAAGTGAATTAGCCCATGCTGAACAAATTTATCACTTAATAAATGCTTTTTTTATATTGGATTGAATTTCCAGGCCTGAAAAAAAAATGGCATTCTGATTATCCTAAGAAAAAGTCAGTGCTATCACAAGTCATCAAGCATTTCATAAGGAATTACTAGCTACAGGAATTGTTCTACATTCTGGAGATATAAATACAAGCCAAAAGAAAGACAGATCCTTCCACTCAAGGAGCTTATATCCCCATGGAGGAAAATAATACTACACAAGAGAATCTGAAAAGGGTTGGACATACTGATAAAACTCAGAAAATGAAAAGATGAATGGTCTTTCTCTCAAAATGGAGGTTACAGGAGAAATTTAACAATGGGAAAAGGGGACTGTAGAAATAAAGATAAATGTTTAAGAATAAACAAATAATCATGATGATAAATTCTGACCTATTTTAAAAATTGGAAGTTCTGGAAAGAACTCCTGAGTAGGAAAATGTAGCCATAGAGGCAGAGGGAAAAGACAGCTGAACAATAGTAGCAAAGTCTTGAGAGTGACAAAAGCTTGGGAGCTATACTGATATTCATGCAAATGAAAAAGAAGAAAACTTTATTCTAAAGTCTTTAACTATTCATTTTCTCTAAAGTGTTTGGTACTTAACATAGTGACACTTTAAAATCAGGGTCACTACTTTTAATTCACAGTAGATACCACCTTGAATATATTTAACTTATGGACTATCAGAAAAAAAAAATGTTGGGTTGACATGTCCTCAAAAAAGAAGTTTATTGGTCATCATATTGTCTGACAGGTAGAAATATCTCTATTAATGTCTTCCCATCATCTGAAGGCATTTTAATTATGAGAGTTTGAGTGATAAATATTTGCCTAGAAAACTAATTCCAAGGAATAACAATTGAAGAATAATGCCAAGTCTGGCTTTATATCATCATTAAGACAGCTCTGATTTATTTTTCTTAAGAAAATATTAGTTTTAAAACACTGAAGCATTAAAATAAATATTTTCCACGGGTACTTGGATCCTAGGTCTACACAATGATAAGCAGATGCTCTGTAAAATGCTAAGAAGTGCATGGTAAAGCAGTGACAGAACTCTGATACTTAAACCTGATTTGTCTTTTCAATTTTTGTCTTTTCTTTTTCACCTGTGATTTTAATGCTATTTAATTTTTTTCTTGCATCATGAAGGTGATACTACTGGCTCAAGTCATCATATCCATTGAGCCAACTTCTCAAGTAATACCACTGTTAGAGCTTTCTTCTGACTATAGGTGGGGTGAAAAAGGGATGCATTTACATACAAAGTTTTTAACTCCTTTTGTCATAATTGCCTATAGGGATTAACTATTGTCTGTCAGTTTCATAATAAATGAGTTCCTAAAATAGTTATTGAAATTTCAGGGATTGAATTCATAGATCTACACTTAATTTGATTAATTACATTTTTTTATCTTTTTGTTGTTCTTGGTTGTTTTTTGTTTGTTTTTTAAAGGGGAAATGAGGGTTAAGTGATTTGCTCAGGGTCACACAGCTAGTAAGTGTCAAGTGTCTGAGGCTGGATGTGAACTCATGTCCTCCTGAATCCAGGGCTGGTGCTTTATCAGCTGTGCCAATTAGCTGTCCCCTTCTTTGATTTTCCTTAAGGTTATATACATTTTATTTTATTTTGCCACCTAGCTGTCCTCTATACTTAATTTGAAGATAACCACCATGGGACCTCAGTAGTTATAAAGGAACCTAGAAACTTAAAAACCCATTAGAAAGTCAGGTTGTAGCCTTACCCTAAGGATGATCTAAAGCCAAAATTATATCTTTTCTCTAATTCTCCAAAATCCTTATTTTCCATGTGGAGGAACGATGGCTACTAAGCATTTATACATAACTCTTCAATGTCATAGCTTTCCATGATTTGATGCACAGATTGTTGTTACAGTTGTAGTTGTTGGCCATAAACTTTATAAGAGATTATTTTTGGCAAAACTGGAAAATGATCCCCAAATGGATGAGGAACTGGCATTTTAGCCTTTACATATAATAAGGATAAATGAGGTATGTTCAGTAGAACAAAGTAGATTGGTCTTTGATGACGACTTCCTTGGGCAGTATTGAAGTAGTTTAGAGGTAATTTTTATTCCTTTGCAGTATATGGAGCAATAAACAGCTTCTAAGATTGATTAGATGCCAAAGAAAAACATTTGTTTTGGCAGTTAATCAAACTTAAATGATATTTATGGCAAATATGCCACAAGTTAATAGAGATCATTCCTGCTCTAAAGCCGTTTTCCTCTTTGTCTCTCTCCCCCTCTGTCCTTTTCCCTCTCCCTCCCTCTATATGTATATCTACATGCAGATATGTATACACACATGAATATTTACATATTCATATACATATAATTATATGTTATATTGTTACATTTTATATTATATTTGAAAATGTCTTATTTCAAAGCCATTTTCAATCTATTTCAACTATATAATTTGTTGGTTTTAGAGCAGGAAATAAATATTATACATACAATGTGACCACATGGAACTAAATGAGAATTGGACTTTGATAAGTTAAACTTATGCTTAAATTATTAAATCCTAGGCCATGAAAAAGAACAATTTCAAACCAGTTATATGACTTGCATGCAAATCCTGGCCTTCCAGTTGTGTTTTGCTAATATTTTGAGTGCGAGAATTTACCACATTATAGTTAATTGAGTCCAAATAAGCCTAAAAATCCTTTGCCACTTACAGTGGCTTTCCAAACTGTGAATAATATTTTCTTAATTTTGGAAACATTAAAGAAAAAAGGCGAGAGGTTTTAAGTCAAATTCACAGAATAGAATAACTATGGGTCCTTTTCTTATCAAAGATCAACATTCTTGAAAATATGTCAGATTTCATATCTATTTCAAATTTTGATGAGAATAAAGCCATAGAGTTACAGACTTGTACAATTTAAAGGCTTTCCAGACCAACTTTGAATTTCTAAGTCTGTCTTCTATCTTGTTACTCAAGACCTCCAATAACAGAGAACATTACTATCTCACTACCTATTTGCAGGTCTCTGACAGATATTCTCTTTTCTCTACTGTCTTAGGTCATCTCCCTGTTCTGGATTCAGATTTTCTTTTTCTAGAGTAAGAAAAATTATAATGTGCAATTTAGGCAGAGAATATTCTAAATAAGTTTCTTTGTATAGGTCAGCCCTAATATTCTGAAAGTGGATTATTTATACACATGGAAATTGTCCCAGATAAAGCACACCCCATGCCCCTACTCCACCCCAACAACTGATTGTGGGACAAAGCCTAATGAAAATATTCAATAACACTTGATATTCATAGGGTATGGGACCATATATACATATTCTAGAGATTAAGATCAGCACTTTTCCCACTCACCCCCACCATTGTTGCCAAGGTAAGGCATTTCTATAGGAGGAGAGATATTTTCAAATCATTTTTATGACTTGGAATTTGAGGGATAGTTGTTTCTCTTGTTGAAGTGTTTGGTTTTAACAAAAGTCATTTAATAGTACTAAAGCACATGGTATTTTGAGAAGATACTGGCCATGCCATTTTATCAAGAAACTATTAACAAGACTATAATGACTCAAGTATGTTAATGGCTATTGATAGTACTCTAAGAATCATTTTAGGAAAAGGTCAGTAGAATGCCAGATAGGCAGGCAAAATCCCATGAAATAAATTTACACTTTTCCTTCATATATATTTATTGGGCACTAAAATATCCATGAATTATTAGGGAAATTCCTAACACCAATTCACTCCAATCATTTAAACATCTACAATGTGCAAGGTTCTGGGGGATAAAAATATAGAATTGCTAACTGCAAATTTACTGAGAACTGACTGATCCCCACCTACTCTGTATTCCCAGACAATGAATTGCCTGGGGCTGACCAATCTTTGTCAATTCCAGACTCTTTTTTTTTTTTTTTTAGTGAGGCAATTGGGGTTAAGTGACTTGCCCATGGTCACACAGCTAGTAAGTGTTAAGTGTCTGAGCCAGGATTTGAACTCAGGTACTCCTGACTCCAGGGCCAGTGCTCTATCCACTGCGCCACCAAGGTGCCCCTAATTCTAGATTCTTGATTGACTTATAGATCTCCCCCAAACAAACTATCCCCTCCCAAAGATTCCCCACCTTACTCCTGACCTTAGGTTATCATGTTAAAGGGTACATTTACATTAAGTAGTTTCTATTTAGAGTTAAGTAGCTTCTATACTTAACTCAAGGGCAGTCTCAGAGTTCCCTTTGTTTTGTTACCCCATATAAACCCTGTCCTCAGTTCCCATCTTTGAGCATTCCTAGCACTCTTGATTTGCAATACTCTGAGCTAGACCTCCTCTGCCCCAAGTAAAGACCTTATTTTCTCCTTTTGTTTCCTTAATTTCCAGGTTAACAAGAATAACATATTTTCTATCCTTAAGGAGTTTGTTGTTTAAATTACTCCTAGAATGGAATCTTCAACAATACACCTAAAAATGAAAGACACATATGTTTCTAAAAAAAATTTATAATGTTGGATTGACTTTGTTAGGCCTGCTTGAGCCAGTCTTAAAGTGAGACTGGATAGATCCCCCAACTCCTAGGACCAAGGTGTGAAGGTTGGGAAGGGGAAAGAATGAAGAGAGAGAGAAAAAAATACTGGTTATTCACTTATGCCTGTGAAGAAATGGAAGAATTATAATTCATCCAGTTGGCCCATCCTTCAGGTCCCCAACTTCAAATCTAGTAGGAAGTGGCTGAAATATATCTACCATTTTTTCCCACTACAGCATACTTCTCCTACTTCAGCAAACTAGGATGCAGTTACAAAAAATCTGAGAAGATATAGGGGCAGTTTTCATTATCCCATAACAATGATTTTCTCCATTTGTGTACTAACTGAGAGACAACTATTAAACTCTTTCTAATCCAGTGAATAATTGGTATTTTTTTTTACTTTCTTTCCATGTTTTGTATTTCATTCTACATTTTTAGAGTAAAAAAATAGGTGCAAAAATAATTTCAAAGAAAATAAGTATTCCTATTGGGTAGTTATTAAAATAATATTGTGTTTATTATTACTCCATGTATAATTCTTAATTCAACATATAATATAGCATAGTGTCAAGGGTCTGATATGTGAAATTAGATCACCTTGATTTATATTTCAGGTCTACTACTCCTTATCTGTGTGACCTTGAGAAAGTCACTCTCCACTGGATCTCAGGTTCCTTCTTTCTAAATTGAGAATTTTAGAATTTTTTGAAGTTAATAAAAATCAAAGGAAAAGAATTCCATCAGTGGGATAGAATCCAATTGTGAGAAAATAATGGGATTTGGCAGATACTCAAAGGCCCACCTGGAGATTAATCTAAATGGTTTGAATTAGGTGAGAATGATTGACTGCTGATTAGCCTACTTCAATTAATTAGATTGTAACCACACCTGGTTGGGCCTTAAGGAGGTATTATACTTAGAAGCTAAGGACTTTGAATTCAACTCAAGATGACCTTCAAGTCCAGTGAACCAATGGATTTGGATGACACCTACCAATCAGCTTGAAGCAGTGTATAAGGACGTCCTCTGCTCCAGACCTATAAAAAGTTTCCACACTCAGTTTGAAAGGAGTTCATGGTTGAAGCTGACTCATGGTGGAGGACTTGAGGAAGAACCAGACCAGCCTGGAACTGTAGGGTAGATAGGTCTTTTTTTAACTCCACGTGTTGTTTTATTTTTCTTTCTTAATACCTAGTATACTTTAAGAAATGCTTAATGCGCAAAGACTGGTGCTAAAGCTTTTAATTTAAGGCAACCACAAAATTAGATTTTAAACATCACACAATAATTGTACTTTTCACTTTGTTGTTACTCCCAAGATGATTATTTTTTCTTGAGAATGATTTACAAAGTCAAGGGCAGTGAAGGATTGATCACTTCTATGACTTTAGTCAACCAAATATACTAATCTTTCCAGTGAGTGAGAGACAGACAGACAGAAGCAGAGAGAGGAAGTAAAGAAGGAAAATAAAGAGTAAGAGGAGGAGAAAGTGGAGGGGAAAAGAGGTTGTTCATTATAAAGATTCATTGTTCAACTAATCCAATGAATTATTTATTTTAATTATAAAAGCCTAGTTTAGTCATTATTTCATTATGCCCACTTATGTCTCATTTACTAAGCACTAATTAGTTAATAATCTAGGAACTCTCCATCTTCCTTAGATTTAAACACACCATTTCAAACACTCTCATAGACAGCTATGGCCAGGCTTCAGTGTCTTTTATTTTTCCTTGAACTCACTGTAAATAAATTTTAGAAAAAAGAGAAAGATGTATTGAGGATTGTTAACAAATGTGAGAAAATATAAGCAAAATACATATAGCCAATAACCAAAAATATTAATGGCAAGGGAAAATAACATTAATGATCCTATCAAAATGTCTCAGTGTCAGAACTTAGGTTTATTTAGAGTGATTTTGGGTCCCCTGTGAGGCTTTTAGTAATAAGATATAATAAGACCACTGCTGTTATTAATCAAGTGACTATTAGTACAAGTTTTTAATAAGTCTTATTATTAATTTGTTAAAATTTAAAATATATATTTAAAATTGGTTAAAGGCTTAAAAGAAAGGAACTATCCATATATTTTTTAAGTTTTGAGTTACTTTTCCTTCATGTGCTTTTGTACATCATTTCTTCCATCCCTCTTTACACTGTCTTTATGTATAATGATAACATTTTAAACTTAACATTATTTCACACATTTTTTTATATTTCTTTTTCATTCCTCATGATTCTTTTCCTCAACTGCATCATATGATTTTTTTTTTTTTTTTTTAGTGAGGAAATTGGGGTCAAGTGACCTGCCCAGGATCACACAGCCAGTAAGTGTTAAGTGTCTGAAGCCAAATTTGAACTTAGGTCCTCCTGACTCCAGGGCCAGTGCTCTATCCACTGTGCCACCTAGCTGCCCCGATGTTTTTATTATTAAAGCAAATCTGGTACACCTAGGTGGCGCAGTGGATAGAGCACTGCCCCTGGAATCAGGAGGACATGAGTTCAAATCCGGACTCAGACACTTTACATTTACTAACTGTGTGACCCTAAGCAAGTCACTTAACACCAATTGCCTCACCCCCCCCCCCCGCCCCTCAAAAAAGAAGCAAATCCTCAGCTATTGGACACTTTACAAAAAAACAATTACTTAATTGCAAGTCATGTTTTCATAAATATCACTGAAAAATTCTTTCCCTTTCTAACAGAATGTTAGTATATTACTGATAATGGGGTTTTGGGGAGTCAAAGGGTATAGTATTTTTTAAAACTTCCAGTATCTTTCAAGATTGCCCTTTAATTAATTTTATAAATTGTAAAAACAAATTTTGAAATTTGAAAACAATCTGCCTACTTAATGTGATGCAAATATTAGGATTACTTATCAACTATTTTATTTATTGTCAACTATAGCTATACTTAAATCCCTGATATCCTAAGGATAGTATTTATTGCTAGGTTGTGAGGTTTTAACTGAAACACACACACACACATATGTGAAAGGGACACATGCAAATGTGTATACACATGTATTATAATATTTTATATATTATAATATTTATATAATTTATTATTTCTATTTTATTTATATTTTAATTAATTACATGTGGGTTTATGTGCAAATGTACATTCATATGGGAAAGAAAAGTCAGGCTATCTTTATTACTTAAGTTGAAGATAGTAAAAATTTCATATGATCATAGAATTCAGAACTAGAAAGGACCTTAAAGAGAATTTTATCTCTTACATTTATTTCAAATATTATCTTATTTGATCCTTACAACAACCCTCTGAGTTAGATATTTTTAGTGACCATCCTTCTCACTTAGGTTTTTTTTATGTCACAGGAAGCAAGGAAGCTTATCTCAAGAATATTTTCCCTTTTTCCTTAATGGAAAACTATGCAAGATTACATAAAACATATGCATACACACAGGGAGGCTACTTTACCAAAGTCTCCTGACTTTCACTGGTTATAGATATAACTTTATATAGAATTAGTGACTTTACTAGCTAGGTATAGACACAAGTAAAAGAATGAGGAGTGAAAAGTAAAAGTTAGGTTCGGGTCTTTTGTATATCCTGTTTATTTTTATAGTGCGGACTTTTTTGTTGTTTTTGTTAACTAAAATAGATTTTTTTAACATAATGTATAAATACACCTTGAGGAAATCAAATTTAGCTTGCAGTGAAGGATGACATACTTTCTCTTATATAAATGTCATCCATTTGTGTAATACCATCCTAGAACCAGGCAACTCATAAGACTGATTTACCACCAGTTTAATAGTAGGATTTTGCCATAATGAGGCACTCAAAGTCTATGATAATTTAATTTCAGAAAACCTGTCTATTTTAATGAAATTCTGATAATTATATTTAATAGTGATATAATATTTCATTTTCATATGGAACACTGTAGACAAAAATCCCAAACCATTTTTGGAACCATCCATCATAGATTCTTTAATAATATCTTACACAGAACCTCAAAGGCACAAAATTTAAGCATATGTACATGTGAATATTTCAATGTATATGTATACAGAAAAACATGTAGTATGTTTATGTATTTATACACATATATTCATATGTATATTTGTAATAATGTATATTATAGTGTGACAATTGGAGTGATGCCCCCTGCTGGAGAGATACTATGGGAAAACTCTGCCATGAGGAGAAGGCATCTGAGGGCAAGCCATGTGGCTTAGAAGGTCAGTTCCTTGGCAACAGGAAGTTACGTTTGCTCTTGGGTACTGTTTATCGAAGCTAACAGCCAATTAGCTTGGAGCTGTATGTGTGTGTGGATGGGATGTTTCCAGTTTTCACAGCCAACTTCTGGGAGGAAGAAGGGGCTAGGTTCTCTCTCTTTCACCAGGACTTCAGGTGGGAGTAGAGCAGGAGACGCTGGCTTCCTGACATAGATAGGTAGACATCTAGGCCCCTTTCTCTCTCTTCACCAAATTCTTATGCTCCTTAATAAATGCTTAAAAGTCTAAACTCTTGGTAAGCTTCTAATTTATTGGCGAACACTCATTAGATTTTTAGATAGTATAGCAAGAATTTTAGCCCTTAACAATACATACATATATAAACATATAATGTGTTTGTGTGTATGTATGCATAGAATTAATTTTTGAATTAGGTAAAAGATTAAGCTAGATGACTTCAAAGGATCTTTCCAACATACACCCAATATGTTTGAATATATGGGTGCATATATTTATGGGTGTATGTAGATGTACATTTATTTGTGAGTATGTGTATGTGCATGTGCATATTAATATGTGTTTGTGTGTATATAAATACATAATGTATATTTTATTCACATATATATTTATATCATCTATATAGAGTATAAATCTGTATATATAAATATATACATATATTTATATGTATAATTTTTATAGTTGGAAAGGTCCTTTGAGGTTATCTAGCTTAATCTTTTACCTAATTCAAAAATTAATTCTATATCATCACTGACAAGTTAATCTTTTCAGTTCTTATGACTTCCAGTGACAATAATCTTATTACCTCACAAAGTAGCCTATTCCTTTTAATGATGGCTTTAATAGTTGAAATACTTTCCTTCTTTGGAGCCATACTCAGACTGGTTGAAATTTTGCCGCATTTGTCCTAGAACTTTCCTCCAGAAAAATCCTGCTAAATTATTCTTTCATATGCATGAAGGGAGTTCTTATAACCCCTCTTAAGACTTCTACTAGCTAAATACTCATAGTTCTTTTAACCTTTCATCATATTTGTGGGTCTCCTTAGGAAATGCTCATCAATTTTCCTAATGTCCCATTTAAAATGTAGCACTTAGAATTTAATACCATTCTTCAATTTTAGCCTGACCAATTGGTTTATCATTTCTTTAGTTCTGGATAATGTACTTCTATTAATGAAGCTTAAGATTGCATTAGATTTCTTGGCAGTCTCATTAAAATGTCGCCTGATTTTGACCTTGCAGTCAATTAAAACTCTAAGATTTTTTGTTATGTGATTTACTGTTTAGTCAACACTTTCCATTTTAATACTTATGTGCTTAATTTCTTTTTTTTCTATGTACTGGAAGATTTTACATTAATCCTTATTAATTTCAGGTTTGTTTTAATTTAGGTCCATTATGTCCAGTGAATTTTGAGTACTGATAATATCATCCATCATATTAGCTATCCCTCTATGCTTTGCGTCATCAGCCAATTTAAAGTGCATGCCTTTTATAATTTCATGCAAGCCAATGTTATAAATGGTATACTAAGCAGGGCCTAGCACAAAATCCTTTGGCCACTAGACACTATGCTCTGATGGGCTGGTGCCTTTATTGAGTCACGTAAAATATAGTTATTTTGTTTTTGTTTTTCATATTGCAGGGCAATGAGAGTTAAGTGTCTTGCCCAGGGTCACACAGATAATAAGTGACAGGTGTCTGAGGCTAGATTTGAACTCAGGTCTGCCTGAATCCAGGGCTGGTGCTTTATCTACTGCTCCACCTAGTTGCCCCTTAAAATATGGTTATTTTACCAATTACATATATACCAAACATCTTTTGTCCAATATGTATCTTTTCCATTTTGTCAATTCATTTCCAACCCATATTTCTACATTTTCTTTACATGTATACCATGAAATATTTGTCAAATATCTTGGAGAAATCAAGTTCCATGAAGTCCTGGAACTTCCCTAGACAATGTGTCAGTGGAATTTTTACTAGTCTAGTAACCTTATTCTCCAAAAACCAAACAAGGGCTACCTTAATGAAATCACTATACCTAAAACATTTCCTAACCCAGAATAATGTAGGCTATTTGGAATGAGGTACACCAATAGTGTATATATACTTTTGAATTTAGGAATATTAATAGACTAAATTTAGAGCTCCATGTGTCTTATCCAAAGTCACAGAGGTGATACGTCACAGAGGTAGGACTAGAACCCATGTCCTCTGGTTCCAATGTCAGTAATCTTTTCAGTACACCAGAGAGAAAAAAAAATCTACATTTTCTTCTTTTAATATTTTAATAGGCAAGCACTTTAAGTCAATCAAGCTCCAGATTCAGAATTTTTACTTTAATTGGGACTAGGTAGTACAGTTCTCATTCTCTTGGGACTATACTATCTTTTGGCAGTGAATTTAATGATAATTGCAGTTGGGAGACAATTTATCAATTCTACATACAGTTATCAGAGGCTAGGAAAAAGCCCTGCATTTTCCATAAATGATTGCCTAAATATGAATCCTCAGCCTTATCTATATTTTACTAAATGTGAATATGGAAATAATATAGAATAGTCCAAGAAAGAGAGAGACTAGGGGAAGTTTTCATAACCAGATTTACAATTTTAAAACAATTAATGTCATGTCATATCATGCATATAACTTTTTAATTACTTAAAAATAAGAAAGAAAATCTAGGCTTCATAAAATGCTAATTAAACAGTTTCTTAGGCCAAATTCATTCTTGTATTTGCCCAATACTTTCCAGCAATTTATATTTTAATGGGTCCATTATGAAATAGTTTTCTTTAAAATGTTTTTATATGTGCCATTTCAAAGGATTTCCCCCCTTTCTACTAAGGTTTGTAAAGCATTTTAAAACATTTAATTCCTTCTGGTTTTCATTTAAAGATCTGCATATGATGCATGCTGAGCAAACAAAGTGAGTTGATACACTTTGCACTTTATTCCAATTAATTTTAAAACTTTAGACAACAGCGAATTTATTAATCAAGATGTGGAGCTGGTTTTCAGGCTTAAATAAACACATAAGGAGAGCATTATATTTATTTGAAGCATTTTATTTCAGCATCAAAATGACAAAAAAATTGGGTAAGTTCATCACATTTTATTTTGGGGGAAAAAACATTTTGTGTTAGTTAAAAGTGCCAGAAGGCAAAATAATTTCTCCTTTTTTGCATTTATGGGACTTAAAAATAACCTAACCGTATTAAGCTAAATTGTTAAGCAAGCCTTATTGCTTATACCAAGAAAATGTACTTAATTTCTTTTTGTGTGTATATGTGTACATGTGTTTTTATAGTTTACTCATAATTCTACAAATGAGGATTTATAAGAAGTATCATTCATATGATCTTTAAAATAATATCCCATATCTACGTAAATAGGTAAATAGTGGCATGTATTTCTCTTCTTAGCCACATTGTATGGTGGAAAGAGCCCAAGACATAAATTTGGAAGTCCTTGGTTTTTGTTCTTGCCCTGTTAATAATAGCTCTAATAGTTATGCAATTTTGGCCAATACTCTTCAACTTCCTGAACCATGGTTTCCTCAAAAAAAGAAATGGCATTAAAGTCCTGCCCTCCCACTGCCCCAGGAAGTGCTTTATAAACCCTAGATACATAGATGCAAATGATGTCTATATAAATGAGAATTGCTATGACTTTTAGAATCATGATTATTCTTCTAGTCATGGTGTTGTTGTAGTATTGCTCTATTAGTAAGAGAAGGAGTAACAGTTCTTTATAATTTTACAGAGTTCAAATAGAAATGATAAAAGGATGAATTATTATTTTTTATACTTAATGTTCCACGGACTTCTTCAAAGGTACATAAAACGGCTGATTTTTTTGTCATTGAATAAGAGCATTGGGATATTAGATTATCTCTAGAATTCTTGAAAGAGTCATAACAGTAACTCTAGAGAGGATTGGTATCTAACTCATCCTCTTCCATGTTACTTTAATTTCTTCTTTTAGATCTTTGTATTTTGAAGGGTTCTCAATCCATATAAGTTTTTATATGGATTGTTTTATGAGTTTTTTAGTCAAGAAACATCTATTTAAAATATTGTTCTCAAAATTTTAAGGATTAATGCTATGTCCAGGCAATTGTGAACAGTTTTTCTCTCCATAATTATGCTTCACTTTCAGTAGTTGTTTATGTGCTGAAAATAACTTCACAATAATTACAAATAAATTCCAGGAATAGGAATATATTGGCCATTGTACTCTGAGAATGAGTGTAAAAAGTATAGGAAGGGGCAACTAGGTGGCATAGTGGATAGAGCACCAGCACTGGATTCAGGAGGACGTGAGTTCAAATCCGGCTTCAGACACTTGCTGTGTGACCCTGGGCAAGTCACTTAACCCTCATTGCCCTACCCCCTTCCCCCAAAAAAAGTATAGGAGAATCTGAAGTAACAGACAATGATTAGGATGAGAAATGAAAATCATGAAGTGGACATGTAAGAATAAGATAATTATTCAATGACATATAAGAAATATTAGTGCTTCCATGTTGTCCCCTCCACTCTAAATTAAAGTGGCTGGTGTAGGAGTAGGCACTACCTGATGTGCTTCTGCCTTCTGGTCTCCTCTCCCACACCCTTGTCCCACGCATGTGGGATGGCTTGTGATCCCTGGATCAGCCCTTGGCTGTCTTGAGCTATGACCAGGCTTAGTTAATAGCGAATCACTTGTATATATTCTTTATGTGTGCCTGGTAATATGAAAATCTATAGGACCATAGCTAGAAGAGATCTTAGAAGACATTTACTTTACCCATCCCCCTTATTTTACTAATGAAAAAACTAAAGTCCACTTATGTTGGATGATTCTTAAAAGGTCAAAGTATGAGAACAATGTTGGAAATGCTGATGATGCACTGAAACTGAACAATTTGAGTGTTTCTATGCACTTCTAGTCCTTCCATCATAAATAATTGGAAGTTTTCTATTTCATTAATGGTGCATTTACTCCCCCTATAGAATTAGATTTAGTTATGTTGGTTTCTCGGAGTAAAAATATCTTTTCATTCAACAATGCAAGATGATCATCACTTTTAAAGTAATTCTCCTTGGAAATGGTGACATTGGAAAGAGCCCATTTGTGAATAGATATGCCACTAACAAATTTGAGAGCCAGTTATTCTGACCAATACATATGGAATTTTAAAATAAAAGACTTGGAAGTGGTTGGACACTGTAACCCTGCAGATTTGGGGCATAGCATGTCAAGAATTCTTTCGAAGGCTGAACCCCATTTTACAGAGGTTCTGACTGTTGCCTCCTGACTTTCAGGGTAGATGACTCTCAGATTTTCCACAACTTGGACACATGGAGGAAATAATTAATTTATTATGCAGATATCAAAGAGCCAGAACGGTTTCCTTGAAAGATAAGTTTCTATAGAAGAAGGCCAGGACTGGTGCGGGGACAAAAGCAACTATCCTTACTTTGAAAAAGCTGTTGCAGCAGCTTTTGAGGAAGCTTTTAGAAGAATGCATAGGTTGGACCACTTTATTCAGACAGATACAATCAATCTTCACCAAAAGCCTAAGCCCAGTTCATCTTGTTGACCATTAGAAAGGTTTGTCAATATAGTTCTAACCTAGTCATTTACAAAATGGGACAGGGAAATGGGAGGAAGAGGATCATAGAATAAAGGGTCAGCAAGTGCAGTTCTAATAATAAAATTTAAACTAATCTATACTGCTGCTTCATTAGAAATTAGATGAGAAATATCCATTCAGTGAGTAACCTATTTACTGAAGGCACATAACATTTATAAATAAAGGTGTCCAATAACAAATGGTTACTTAAATTTTAATGTGTAACTTACAGAGCTAATAATAAAGCAAATGAATACTTTAATTATAATTAAAATGAAAACTTGAATTCCTAGAAGCTGTAGTTGGGTTATTTTCCCCCTAGAATTCAAATGGAGAACACATTTTTGAATGTATATTTTTACAAAATTAGCATTTCATTCTTGGTTAATTGAAAGCACATTTTAAAAATTCTTAATATTAAAGAATTAAATCACAAATAAAAAGAAAGATTAGAACAAAGTGAAAAGACTAAATAGTCTTCTTTCAAAGAGGACAATGATATTGAGAAGCATTGTCACAACTTTCCATGAATTTGATTTAAATGTAGGAGGGCTATGCAAGATCACCAATCTCACTCCCTCCTTCAGAGCCATCTGGGTCCAATGGCAAGGTATACATCAGGACAACTGGAGATGGCCCTACACATTTTAAGGCAATTTGGGTTAAGTGACTTGCCCAGGGTCACACAGCTACTAAGTGTCTGAGGTGAGATTTGAATTCAGGTCTTCCTCACTCCAGGGCCAGTGCTTTATACATTGTAACACCTAGCTACCACCTAACCACCTACCCCTCCCTTCCCCCACCTCAGTATCCATAACATAACAGTTCATGACAAGGAAATAATTTTCTTCCTGTTTTATCCAAGTAATTATGACTAGAGTATGGGGGTTGCTAGGTGGCCCAGTGGATAGCTCACTTGGCCTATAGTTAGGAGGATGTGAGTTCAAATATGGTTTCAGACACTTGACACTTACTAGCTGTGTGACCCTGGGAAAGTCACAACCCAGATTGCCTCAAACATCTGGGGCCATCTCCAGTCATCCTGATGACTTGCCACTGGACCCAGATGGCTCTAGAGAGAGAGTGAGGCTGGCAACATTATGCAACAGTCAGTCTAAAGAAATGAGAGACTTGGAATATGGTATACTAAAAGACAAAAGTAAAAGTTCTAAAACCATTGATAACATATTCTATAAGACTGAATATAAATTTCCACGAGAATGCATCAGCTGATAATAGAATTAATGTCTTTCATACATCTTTTCTCAGAAAGCTAGAGTTGGGTAGAATCGTTGACACACAAACTAGACATAATAAAAGGTAAATTAATTTGTGAAAACTTGAAGTGGCTAAGCAATGATCAGGTGTTTAAAACTAAAAGGACAAGAAGATATTGTTCTTTTGGAATCTCTCTTCAAGGAGAAAATAAGGAAACAAAAACACTGAAACAGAGGTAATAGATTTGATTTTACTGTTTTGATTGAATTGTGTAAGTAAAGAGATGTTAAAAAATATATTGGGGGACATGGGAGAAAGAACAGAGGTTTACTATTTCTCTTAATAGCTATGCCAGAAGAATAAAGAAAGATGAACAAAAGGAGATAGAGAAAGCAGGAATGGCATGAACCTCAATCTCATTTTAACCTACCATATAATAGAAAATAAACAAGTTTAATATTGTAATACATAATAAACAAGAATGCAAATGGTTATAGGGAGAAAGAAGAGGAAGATTTAAGAGAGATGACAGTTTGGAGATGTGATATTTGTAGCCAAAGTAAAAGTAAATCATAAAGCACTGGATATAAAGTTGGGTGTGGGGAAGTGTAGGGAATTAATTGTGATTTGGGGTTTCCATGACATTTTTTCAGTCTGACCACAATTAATTCCTTACAGAAGGAAATAAAATTTAAGACAGTGATCTGGGTCTATGCGGGGTAAAGACAAAAAGAACAAAAAATTGAAAGGACACAAATTTGGAAATGCACGAATAATAACATTGACAATTTTTAAAAAATGAGAAATTCTAAAAATGACAAAAGCAATCAAATATACAAGAAATGGACCAAACACATGGGTATTTTCATTATAGGCCATTAAAATAATATAGCAAAACAAAATACAGATCTCACAAATTTAAGGGCAAAATTCATAGTGCTTTTAGTGGATAGATCCCTCAGCTCTAAACCATTTAAAAAACAACAACAACAACAACAACAACAAACATGTTGCTCAGCATAGAGCGTTAAAAAAAAAAAAACTTCATCCTTAAAACCAGACAAGATTAAATAATATGAAATTGAGGAACTTCTAGGATATGAAGAAGGAAAATTTGAAGGCTGATATCATTGAAAAATTCTAGTTAATCTAAACTCCAGGGGGCAGCTAGGTGGCACAGTGGATAGAGCACTGGCCTTGGATTAAGGAGGACATGAGTTCAAATCCAGCCTCAGACATTGAATACTTACTAGCTATGTGACCTGGGGCAAGTCACTTAACCCTCATTGCCCAGCCAAAAAATTTTAAAAACATCTAAACTCCAGGATATCTAATAACAAAATAGAGGACCCCAAGCCCACCAAACTATGAAACAATTTTTATAAGGAGATAGATATACTTATATAGGAATTTTTGAAATTGTCTTTTTGAATTTGAGTGAATTTACGAGGACAAAGTTGTTTTGGAAGGATGATGACAATGATATTCTGAAGTCCAAGCTGAATTGGAGAAGCATATGTAAATCAATATTGTGCCAGTCAATGTACACTTTCAGGATTATAAATAGAATATATCATATTTGCAATATATCCTAAATTAGCCTAACTGTATTAATAAAGCATACACACCATCAACCTGAGAGTTAAAAACATTAATATTTCCTCTCCTCCATGCATTTTAACTCCTTTTAATGATTTCTGAAAGCTCCTAGAAGGCAGGGACTGAAATGTATTTCATCATATCTCCAGGACTTAGCACAGTGCTTGGCACATAATAGATGACCTAATAAATGTTTGTTGACTCTGATTGTGACATTTTTATTCCTAAAAGAAGGCAAATAATTGACAGAAATTTTAAGAATACTTGATAAACAGGTAAAGAACTTAAAGGAATACTTTTGGAATAGGAAGACTTCACTTCAATAATCATTTGAAATGGTGGACAACAGGTACTAAGCAATCATTTGACATGTATCATATATATTAGAGTGGCTGAACTATATAAGTAGCCCCCCCAAAATGAATAAGATCCAAGCTTGGAATACAAAAGTTCTCTTTGGATAATATCTTCATCAACTTATCCCACAATATGTTTACATAAATATCCAACAAATGGTAGAGTCATGCAAATTTGGACACTGAAGTTTGTAAGATGTTAATACAAGAAAACATCACTGTCACAAAAAATTAAAGAATGGTCCTTTTAGGAGCCCAAACTTTGCAATCCCCAGGATCATAAGATTTCAGCCAGAATCCAATAGTCAATAGAAAAATGGGACCCTGCCAGAAAAGCCAGTGACAAAACCCACTGTCATAGTCAGAGATGGAATATGGATAGCCTACAAACTTCTGTTTCAGAGATAGTAGTACTGGAGGGATCACTTAAGACAACCTAGGGATGTTCAGAAGGATCCATAATTGGAACTTTGAAAGAACCAGGAGTGGACACAACAGGTACAAGCAAAACTTATACTAGGTCAACCCAGCTCCCATGTCTATGGGGTGCCTGAGAGTGTTCTGAGAAGTCAAAAAGGGCCTTGAAGAACCAGTACTCTAAACATTAATACATGGATGTCAATGAAAAAAGCCAGGGATTATATGTCAAGACCAAGTATAAGTGTCCAGAAAATCTCACAAGAATTTGAGCAAAGGGAACAGTCTGGTCCTGACACAAAGTTCCAATTCCGAAACTACAATTGAAACTACAATTGATTATATGAGTAAATTAAAAACAAACAAAAAAATAATCACGGCCAGTATGAAAAATCTTTGCAAATATAGAGAAACCCGTGAAGGGAGTAACTCAAATGACTGCAGGCAGAGACTCAAAGAAAAACAGATTTTTTCATAGCTACACAAATACTAAGAAGGAATATAGCAATTTATTTAAAAATGCCTGGAAGGAAGAACTGGTATAACTTGAAGTAACAAAATAGAGAAAGTGATAACAATTAAGAAATAAACTTCCTAAATACTTGAATAGAATAAACAATGTAAGATCTTCATAAGACAAAAACAAATTATAACAAAATCAAAAGTTGGAAAAAATAGAAGGAAAATCAAGATACCTTATATCAAAACACTTGTATTACATCCTGGTTAAAGAGGTATGATTTAAAACTCAGTGGACTCAATGAAAACCAACAATATTAATGATAATATTATCAGTACAAATAATAATACCAATATAATACCAATATCGGTTACAAATGATTAGACACTATTTTAAAGAATTCATAATTTATAACTGCTGTAATTTTTTAGCAGTAGAAGGCAAAAAAAAAATTATCCTGAATCTCCTAGAAGAAATCACACAAAAAAAATGTCTCAGGCATGTCATTGATAATGGGAAGAGTATTTATATCTGAAAAGAAAATACTGCAAAGAAACAGAAGGCAGCATTTCTAGTACTGAAGAACTACAGGTAGCATCACACAAGACATGGCATTTTCAACTAAAAATGAGAGGTGATATTACAACACAATAATCTGAAAGTAAATGAGAAACTATTTCAAGAGATAGGAGATCCTGAGATAATTTCAAGGATCTTCTAAAGATGAATTATTGCCGAATGACATTAGAATAATTAGTACAACAATTTATTAAAGACTTGTATTATAATAAAAACACAAAATTAAAATGCTTAATAATTCTGA
This sequence comes from Dromiciops gliroides, assembly GCF_019393635.1. Taxonomy (NCBI): domain Eukaryota; kingdom Metazoa; phylum Chordata; class Mammalia; order Microbiotheria; family Microbiotheriidae; genus Dromiciops; species Dromiciops gliroides. The sequence goes on along the minus strand of NC_057864.1, from coordinate 321,133,180 downwards.
TATCTGCAATGACCAATGCTTTTTTCTAGAAAGCTTAAGCATGTAATATGTTATTCATCTCTTGACAGGGAAGTTGTGCATATAAGTCAAAATGGCATACATATGTATTTATATGTAAGTGTGTATATACATATATACACACATATAAATACATATGTATGCCAATTTGACACATAAATTCACACCTATATACACAGGCATAGTCACCATGTGGATTTTGTCTTACTCTACTCATATCTTACATGATTTCTTTTTCTTTTTTTTGATTTTTCATTGAGAGAATGTGTCAGTAGGAGGAGGGGCTAGGAACAGTAATGCAAAACATGGAGGGCTCATATAACATTTGTTTAATGCACTGTAGATAACAGAAGGAAGTTCAATTGGAAACACTGAGAAGCATGATAGTTTTGAAAGTAATTTGTAGAATTAATTAGAATCCTTTTTTATATCCTGCTTTGTGGGTAAAAATGTTTTAATATTGGTATTTAAAATAAAAATAAAACATACAAATGCATATATGTAATAAACATACAAGACATATTTATATATTTGTACAGATACATACATATTGATGACATTTTCAATATCAATGTTTATACACTTATGTTTATATTTATGCATATGTATGTATATACACATATATCTTATGTCTTTCCTTAGGTTGTTACTTCAATTTGAATAGAAAAAATATTGATGCAACTAAAGGACATGAATAAATACCTAGTTAGAGATGGCCTAGCAATATATATATGAACAATCTCATTCAATCTGGACTATCGTCAAACGAATCAAATAAGTATTTATTAAGTACCAGCTACTGGTAATGCACATATATTGACAAAAATATAATCTCTGCTTTCAATTAGCATATGTCTTATGGGGCAGGGGGACGAAGGGATATGGGAGATATGACATGTACTTAAATAAATATTTATGTGGCTATGCAAAGGAGGATAAAAGAAAGTAAGAAGATTAGAGATGGCTTCCTATGGTATACAGAACTTGAACTGTGAAAAAAACAAAAGAATTTGAAGATTCACAGGTGATACAAAAGTATAATCCAGGCATGGAAAACATTATTTGCAAAGGACTGGAGGTGGCAGATGGATTGATCACTTCAGAGAACACCAATTGCTTCAGTGTATCTCTAACAGAATTCATGAAGTATAGCAAAATTCAATAATATTGGAAAATTAGGATGGTGCTGGATTGTGAAGGGTTTTGAATACTAAGTTCAGGAATCTGTTTTGTTCTAGAAATAAAAAGAAACCACTGGGGCAGCTAGGTGGTTCAGTGGATAGAGCACCGGCCCTGGAGTCAGGAGTACCTGAGTTCAAATCTGGCCTCAGACACTTAACACACTTACTAGCTGTGTGACCCTGGGCAAGTTACTTAACCCCAATTGCCTCACCAAAAAAAAAAAGAAAAGAAAAGAAAAAAAAAGAAACCATTGAATTATGTTGAGCAGGATAATGGCATGGTTAGACTTATACTTTAAGGAGACTATTTTGGTAGATGTGATGAATATTGATAAATGACAGAAAAGACTAGAAACTGGAAGTCTAATTAAGGATTTGTTGCAATAGTTCAAGTGAGAGATTATGAGGACCTGAAATAATGTGGTACAAATGTAAGTGGAAAGAAAGGGTGAGATATGCTAGAAATGTGGAGAGAAATGTGGAGATAGACTCAATGAGACTTGGCAATTGATTGGAAGTTATGAAGTAGTAAGGCTAAAGAGTTGAAAACAACTCTTAGGTTATGATCCTGGGTAAGAAAAATCAGGGAGCTGTCTTCTATGGTACTATCTGCCCAGAAAGTATTTTCCCCATGTATAAAGCTACAGTGGTAGCTACGATAGAAATAAAAAGAGTATACCTAAAATAGGAGAGAGTGAGGAGAATAAATAATAGATCTTTGAACTCAGGCAACTTCTCACAATTTAGAATAGCACTTTCTCTGAAATTGTCTTAGAATTTCCTAGATCATTCAGAATTCAAATAACTTGTCCAGAGTAACACAGGCAATGTGTGTCTCAAAGGCAGTTATTGAACCTAATTCTTTCTCATTGTGAAGCCATTTCTCTATTACACCTATACCATTATGCTTCTTGTGCTACTTAGGCTATCAGAAAAATATATCTGTTTAGTTAACTAAGGAGTACAAATACTTTTCAATTTTAATCATTCTCCCAAAAAATAACCCCTGGAAATTCATAAATTCATTATATCAGAGTTGACAATGACCACAAAAGCCATATAGTTCAAATCTAAACCAGAATAAGATTTCTTAAATAAGGCCATTTTCTTGAAAACCTCCATTGAGAGGGAACCCAGTACTTCTATATTTAGTCTAAAGAACAGGGGATTAATATTCTCTATCAATTATTTTATGCTTAAAAAAATAAAACAGAAATTTACATTTTTTCTAAGCCACCAAGACATAAAAGTATGATTTTATTAGTTGCAAAGGAAGAAGTACTATAACTTTGATTGTATCCCTATGGTCTTACCTATTGATAGAGGGTTCCCATGGTCCTTTTCTAAATCTCCATCAATAGAATTAGCATTTTAAATAGATTATTTAAATAAAAAGTATTTTATTTTTGTTCTAAGAATATGTTTGGCTTTACCTCTTGTGACCTGAGGTAAGTTTGAACCTCTCTCTTCCTTCTTTATCCTGAAATATATGCTAATGAGTCCCCAGCAATATTGTAAAGATAAATGGAGGAAAACCTAATTTGCATAAGTGAAGTGGTATATAAATGCAAATTAATAGTGCGAACATACATTATAATTACATATGTGATCCCTCAAAGTGAAGCACTGTCTTAAGTTAGGTTACAGTCCCCTGAAGAAGATAAGGATGAAAAGGTTCAAAAAAAGGACATAAAGGATGGCTAAAAGTGGAATGAGGCTTACATACCCTATAATAGGAAAATGCAGAAGCTAGGATTATTTAGCATGGAAATGTGAAGAGATAGAGTGGACTTAATTGAGTTATTTAAGATTGTGAATGGTATAATAAAATTGATAAGCCCCTTTTTTATATGCTGTTCCATAATATGAGAAGAAGAGATCACTCAAAACTAATGGAAGGTTAATTTAAAATGAACAAAAGGAAATACTTAATCTTCACATAGTGTAAAGTCAACCTGCGTAATTTAATTCCACAGGAGGTTATAGACTTAAATACTACAGGTAGATTGAAAAATGGAACTCAGCATTTTATGAACAAAGTCATTTCACTATTAAAATAAGGAAAATCAAAATTTATGCCATCTTGATTAAGATAATCATTACCATAATCAACTATATTGCTTTACATTCCTCACCTTATGCATGGCATCACCCTATTGACCAAGGACAATAAAAAATGGCCTTTGAAAGGTGAGTGTATAGAAACATACCCCTGGAGGAGTACAGCAAATCCTCCCAAAACATAATAAAGAAATTAACTGGAGTATAATTTTTTTTTTCCTGACTCATGCACTAGTCTATCGGAGCCAAGAAATTTTTCAATATTTTCCTCAGAAATAGTAAAGCTACAAGTGATCATAGTTTCTATTCATGTAAATAAGAAAGAACAGCAGCAACAACAAAAGCATGTGATTTCATAACCCCATGTAAAGGGGTTCTGGTATGTGCCCAGGCCACATGATTTCCTCACTTCCTCAGCTAATTCTGTTTCCAGGTGGAAACCACTAGAAAGCTGGCTTCAAGAAGGATTGTGATGGTGTAAGAGGAGAATGCAATGGAGAAAAAGTGGAACATGTATAAGACATATTGTGAGTGGGCCTGGTTGACTACCCACTTGATGAATGGAAGGCACTTTGATGAACTATAGAATCATTTTTAAAAGCCTTGTCATCCTCTGCTTCCCTTTTTTACCACTCTTTGGTACATTTGGTGACACCCTTTCTCATGACATCTAGTGAGAGATTGTGTTGTAAAGGGAAAGGCATCAGGAACTTCTTCCTCTTTGAGACTAAATAATCCTGAGAAATAGTCTTTCATCCTTAGACTTTTCATTGTTCTTTCCCGTTTTAGGTGAAATGAATGGAGTTTCTGATCTTGTGATCTTCAATGATTCGAAATTGAGTTTAATGAAATTGGAAATCAAGATGGGGGGGGTGGTGTTTTTGTTTGTTTGTTTGTTTCTTTTTTCATTCACCCTAGAATTAATGCTAGAAGGAAGAAGTGACCTTTAGCATCTCAGCCCAGTTTTACTACAATTGAACATGAGCAAATGATATGTTGGAAAATGAATCAAATTTAGCCTTCCCACTCCCATTAAGTTGTAGGGAGATAGTGCCCTAAAGCTGCTGAGAGAAGTATCTGTACATTGTTCTGTCACATGAACAACATAAGCAACCCTCTATAAAGGTAAAGTTGTTAAGTTGAACTCGGGTGTTAGTCACTGAGCCCTCAAAATAAAGGAGGAACAGCCAAAGGTTTGAGCTGATGATTGTGTAGAATGGTATACTAGTACACTAAGTGGGTGACATAATCTATCCTGCCTCTGGGAGAGGAAGTGAAAGCATACATACTATACCCATAATTCCCTTCAAGGGATCAGCTTTATGGGCACCACTAGTCTCCAAATAACCTTGTTTTTATTTTTGAATATATTTATATTCATTTATATGTGTGTAATACACATATGTATAAATGTGTTTATGTATGTATATGTGTTTATATACAAATATACATATAGACATGCACACATGCATTTCCCTCCCCCTTCCAAGTTGAATGTAAACATCTTGGCTGCCAAGATAGTTTTCTTTTTCTCTTTGTGCCCCCAGTTCTTAGCACAATTTCTGCCATATGAATAATTAGTGCTTAATAAATATTTCTTGAATTTAATGTAATTTTAATCCCTTTCAAAGCATATGTAGGATTGGACTCAACAAGTGACTTAGACTTTAAATGTTTAAGATTTTTTATGTTAATTTTATTGTTGATGATAAAATTGAAAACAACTAAAATACTTCATAAATAATAGGAAAGGCATAAGTTTCAAATATTATTCTTGTCATTCTTTTGACCTTTATTCATCAGTTCATTTTCTGCTCAATTTTCATATGTCTAAGTATCAGAAATTAGGTATTTAGATAAAACATTGGAGAATGGAAGAAAATCATAGGAATAAAAAGAATCAAAATAAAATCAAAATTTTAGTGATAATGATAATTTTTTGATATGTCCATTCTAATATTTTAAAATCCCTGAATTGTAAACATCATTTGGTGTTTTGATTGCTCTTCAAAAAAATACTTGGAAAAATTCAAGTATGCCATCACTCAAAGAAAAGGGAATTGCAATCTTGCCATAACAAATGTTTGTTTTGAAAAATCAATAAATAGTAACATTGACTTTTCTGTTGTTCACAGTAGAGAGATTGACAGCAGTGGGATAAGTCCATTCTATTTGTTTCCCAACTACTTCATTGGCAGTCCCCTGATGGTAGAGAATTATAGGCTCCAAGAACAATCCAATAGGTTTGTTTTAGTTAAAAGTTTATTTCATTTTAAAAGCTCCTGATTAGGTAACTAAGGATACTGTTTAAAGAGGAATTTAGGCAAATTCATCCATTAATGTTTACCCACCCCCCCCCCCTTCTCCCCAGGAGCATCAGTGAGAGCTAGTACTAGTTAGAGAATTTAAAAAAAAACAACTGTTTTCTGTCCTTTGGCTATGGTTCAAAGACATATTTTCAAATTCTTCAGAAAATTCATGCCACATAAAAACCAGCTAAGGAAACTGAGCATTTAACCTGAAGAAAATAATATTATGGATGGAAGTAATATATGATACCTTTCTCCAAGTATTGGAAAAGCTGGAAGTGACATTAACTATCCTATTGGACCCAGAGGTGAAGTAGGAAATAGGAGCAATAAGTGGAAAGTTTTAAAGGATACTTATCCTTGATGTAAGGAACCATTTCCTAACAATAAAAATTCTTGCAAACCAAAAAAAGTCTAATTTAGGAGGTAGTGAGTTTCCACTTATTGGTGGTGTTTAAGTGAAGACAAGGTGAGAAATTTGTCAGATATGTCATAAAAGAGATACTTTTCCAAGTATGGGATTTGACCAGATAGTCCTAGAACTCCCTTCAATCACTGAATTTCTATGATTTTATGAACTAAGCATGAAGAAAGCTGGAATGCACCATAAATTCAGACTAAAATGTGAGAATTTCCCGAGAGGGTGTTGTTAGGGCAAACTCAATGAGCAAAGCAAGAGTAGGAGGCACATGAATGGGGTAATTAGTGAAGGTAACACCAAATTCAACTGTTCTTAGGTTATTTGAGGGCAAAAAGTATGGTGTTTAGACAATTTATCAAAATTAGAATGACTAGTTTTCAAATTTAAAAAGGGTATATAAATTATTTGTTTAAAAAGACTCTCAAAAGATTTCAGTATTTAAAAGATTAATGAAATTAATTTTATTGTTTTTTGAATACCTCTAAAGTTGTTAGTATGGTCCTAAACTAAGTTGCTAAACTTTAAGCTATGATGAGGTTATAAAAGAAATGAAAATATCCCAAAGCAGTTGTTCACATATGGAAAATTAATAATTTGGGGCATGAAAAGCATTTAGTGATGATGCTATAATTCATGTGCTAAATTATGTTTGCTTTTTTCTATAAGTTGTAGATTATTCTTTTATATATATATATATATATATATATATATAAACTGTTAGGATTTATGCTTAGGTAGTATAGACATTTTTTTTTCATTAAAAACATTCTCATCACAATCCTCTCCTTTCTTTTAAGAATATTATTATGCCTAAAGATAGTTGTAAATTATAGACACTTAAGATTATATATTGAATGGCTCTGTCTGATAATGAAACAATAGTTACTTTCTACTAAATATTGATCTTATATTGATAAACTTCAAGTCATTCACACAGAATTAATCTGGCTAATCACCATAGCTTCCCACTCTGTTTTCTTTCAATGGTATGTTTTAAGCCACTTTCTGAAACTAAGAAACCAGTTTTCTCCCCAACCTGGAGCTTGGAAGCTTGTAGAGCTATGCTATTGGTGATGTTTACTACTGCATTCTGGAATGATGGAGATAAGTTCAAGTGACACATCAATACCAGCTGCTATTTATAATGAGACAGTCAGTAGCAATTATAAACCTAATTAAGCAGCAATTGATTGGCCAGATATCCTGGAGCCAAACCCTGCTCTGATACCACTGATTGAGAATTTCTGGGTTTTGTAATGGGACTTCTAAAAAAATGCCAGCACTTTATTTGTTACATTAAACAGAGGCTAATTCCAGGTAGCTACTGATAAATCATCTAGCCTGCATTATACAAATTAGCAAATTAAGCAGAGCATACAAACATAGATATAGAGAAAACAGATGTAACCACCACAGGCAGTAATTATAAAAGAAATAAGCACATTTGGGTAGGAAGTCTTTTCATGATGACTATGTGACTGCTAAGTGTTCTGGAATTTACTGGGTCCAAAGGACCTGTATATTCTGAGAAGGGAGAAGGGGGTGTGTGGGATGCTACATTATACCTTCATAAAATTTCTATAAGAACAGGTCCAAACCTTCCTGGAAAGCAAACGCTTATTAGAGAAATTTGATACAAATGCACACACATTAATGTGTGTATGTGTGTATGTATGTATGTATGTGTATATATACATATATATGTACACACACATATGTGTGCATGTATATAAAATTTCTATTTGATAACTTTTCTTCTTAAATTAGGTCTGTTGTGGTTTGTCTTTAAAATATTATTTGTTATATGAATGGATCTCTTGGAGGAGGAGAAAAGTAGAGATAAATATGGTGATATAAAAATAGAATGCATCAATAAAAGCATCATTATTATTTTCAGTTGAAATATCCTCTCTAGGCTATTCTTCCAATATGTGATCACACTTGTATATCGAATTCCCAAATAGTGGCCTCTAATCTGAATATATAAAGGGTAACCTTAATTTGATGGGTCTATTCTCTTAACAGTATAGTTCCTGATCCCAGGCAAGTGTGCTCCCAATTAATAATAACAATAATAATAATAATAATAACAATAACAATAAAAGAATAGACACATTAAAGCCTCAGCAAAGACATTTACTAAGATGGCATAATAAGAACATCACATCCTTATGTTATATATTAGTTACATATACATAAACACATATTATATAATTTAATGTCATAATTGTATTATAATTCTGCTTTTAATTTCTCTCTTGTCATTGCTATTACTATGGTTTTCAGAACTATATAAAATAAAGTGGGGAGAGTGAATATCCTTGTTTTTCTCCCATATGTATTTGAAAGGGTTCAAATTCATTTTGATTACCTATGATACTTTCAGTTTTATATATGATGTATGTATTCACACACACATATATATGTATATGTGTATAAAAGTTCACTCTTTGCCTATAATCCTCTTAGACTGCTCCTCCAGAGACCACAATTTTGAAGAGTTTTGGAATTTAGAATTCTTCTTCTCAACCTAGTATGTCCTAATAGATCAATGCTCCCTTCTATCTAGCCAGCTCTAGACCCAGACCCAGCACCAACATTGGGACTCTGAGTTCATATAATCTTGAACTTTTACTGGATCGATTTTAAGACTTGCCACTTGGCACGTAACATCATCCCACCCAGCACTCAAATTACACACAGACACACACGTATACATACCCACATCCTGCTTCCTTTGGGAACTATCATAAGATAAAATTTACTATTCATTTAGGGAAAGATGTGTCATTAACCCTATCGTTCTAATCACTAATCTTGTGATGTTAAAACCCAAACCTTCCCTTCACCACTACTTCCCTATGTATATTATTTTCCTCTATTTGAATGAAAGCTCCTTGAGGGCAGGTACTCTCTAATTATTGTCTCTACATCCCTAAAATTTTGCATAATGTCTCTTCTACAATAAGTTTTAATAAATGATTTCTCATTCATATAATCACTTGCTTGATATTAATAATCATATTTGTTAAACACTGCTATCTCAGTCCTTTCATTTATGGGAATATATGCGTCAAAAATATTTTGTTCAAGAGCACTCTTTTTAATGAGTTTTATTATTGCACCATTATTTTTCTCATTCTACAAATAATATATCCAGTGAGATATTGTATTCTTTACACTTTCCAGTCAATTTTGTGACTGTAAAGCTGTGACCTATTTCAGAATATCACTTGAAAATCTCTGCAACTTTCCTCATATTTTCAGCAATGAATTTCTCAATATGTATGTGGATTATTCTCATAAAGGTTTTTAAAGTGATGAGAAAGTAGGAAGAGGTCAGTATTTATTGATATCTTCTCATTGACATCTTCAAGAGTAACACCATGAATGATTATTCCCCAATTGTTCAGTATATCCCCTTTCAGCTGCTTTGAAAATTGATCCATCATACTAACATTTGTGTTACCTGAAGAGCTGACCACAGTTCAGTTTAATTAAAAAGTATTTATTAGATGTACACTGTGAACAATGCATTCTGTTACATACTGCATATATGAAGACAAAAATTAAGTAATCTGTACCCTGAAGAAGCTTACATGCTACTGTGGATAAAATAATATCTAAACTAATAAACAAACACAAAGCATGTAAAAAGCAAACATATAATAACTTCAAGGGTTAGGGAACATAAATAAAACAACTGTAATGATAAGATAATGATGCATTTATAAATTATAAAATTATTTTATTATTTTTCTGTTACATGTGTGAAAGTTGAAATAACGCCCCCTTCTGGGAGGAACATTTTGTGAACTCTGGCCTGAGGACATACCCAGTGGCCTTGACATTCAGGACTTGACGTTTGCTCATTCATGACATAATCTAATTTTAGTTACATAATGCTCTAAATTACATTAGAAATTTTTCAGAATCTCAGTTTCTTCTTTTTATTAAATGGGTATATTATCAAATCAAAGACTTATTTTGTGGAAAAAAAGTTATAAATTACAAATTTCATTTCATTTGCAATTTTATGTATATAGTAGCTAACCTTTGTCTTTGATAGATGTAAGAAAAATGGAGAACCTGTCCTGATGGATTGAGAGCTGACCTTGGAGTTAGGATGACCTGGGGTTAAGTCCCATCTCTGGCACATATTAACTTTCTGATCTTAGACAAGTCACTTAAGCTCTCAATGCCTTCAGTCAATTCTTTAAGGCTATGATGTCCTGAAAATGTGTTGATATGCACAGGTAGAAGAAATTTCCTCTCTCGTGGTTCTGTATACCAGTGAAGCCATGGATGAAGTCCAAAAACAAATGGGTCAGTGAAATAGCTAATTATATCAGGGAGAACATGCCAGAGATTAAAGATGTTTACACGTGGAATGCATTATTAGAAAGTTCCTGGACATTTTCCCCCCTAAAAGGCATTAAATATAGAATGAATAACTACCTGTTCAGGACATTTTTGTATTGTGTAGGAGAAAAATAAAAACTGACATATAAGTATTAATTAAATTTTTGGAAAATATACTTCATACGTTATCTTACCTAGTCTTCTAAATAGTTCTGTGATAGATAGGTATGACAGGTATTATTATTTCTCTTTTACAGATGATAAAAATGATGCTCAGAGATGAAGTATTTTGTTGGTTACTACTCTACTAGTATATGTCACAGACTAGGATCAAATACAGATTATCCTTGCTTAGGGTCCAACATTCTTTCTACTACACCAAGTTGTCTCTAGAGAAGATGGAAACCGAAACATCAACTAAATCACTTTTTCAGATTTGATCTATCATTATAGATAACTTTAGTGATATAACAGTCTTCTAATCATGAATATTCTTTTCAGAGGATAGAGCAATGATTGATAGTGACTTTATGACTGCACTAAATTGAACTTTTATACAGTGCCTGGCACATAGCTTAATAAATGTTTATCGACTGATTGATTATTCAAGATTCCATCTTTAAGAAAAAAATTCACAGTGGAAAAAGCAAAGTAAGTTATTTGTATACCTATAACTGAAACTGGAACTTTTTACTCAATAACTGTTGTTAATTGAATTCAGTATTATGGCAAATAAAAATATGAAAAACAAAACATTATATACACATTTTCAAGGGAGGATATTTTAGTCACTATTGCCAGCTTAATTCCCTCCCAATAAATGTTGGTTATATAAATGACCATCCTGAGAAGATAGAAAATCTCTCTATTAAATTAAGCACTAAAACAAAGTTATGCCCCCACCAAAAATTCACTAAAAGAAAGTGATAAAGTTATGTAGATTAAAATAAACAAAAATTGCATAAGTCAATGAGATCTACAGGATTAAGCAAGGTGGAAGAGTATTTGGAGGAGGAAGTGTGAATCTGATCTTAGAAGTTTATAGGGTTTCAGGAATGAAGAATCAAGGAGCATATTGGTATCTGATCCCCAAATATCTGTGGCTATAAGGAAACTTGCTATCTGCCATTCAAAATGTCCATTCTTGTTTCTCTTCAGAAGTCTCTTTTATCAGCTTTCCTAAATTCAAAAAAGTCCTGAACCCTTTAGTGGAACCATGGTGTTGACAGCTCAATTTCTCTCAAACAGTAGTTATAAATTACAGGGCTGTTTCTCAGGAAAACTGCCCTAGGATTAGGTGAAAATGAGGTTACATAATATATACAAAAAATATATATATATGTATATATGTATATGTTTATATACACACATACATACATATATACAATTACATGTAGACAGACACAAATATACATATATTTGAAAATGTTTACAGATATTTTATATAAAGATCAATTAATCTTTTTATTTTATTTATTTTTTATTTCATTTTATCTTTTTTTAGGCAATTGGGGTTAAGTGACTTGCCCAGGGTCATACAGCTAGTAAGTGTTAAGTGTCTGAGGCTGGATTTGCACTCAGGTCCTCCTGACTCCAGGGCCGGTGCTCTATCCACTGCACCACCTAGCTGCCCGTTAGGATCAATGAATCTTACAGGAACATTATAAAGTAGAAAAACAAGAATTTCTATTAGTTTTTACATATGCTTGGGTCACAGAATAATTGATTTATAGCTAAAAGGAATATTGCAGAGTATCTTATCTAATGCTCTCATTTCATAAATGAAGAAATTGAAGTTCAGTTTGGGTTCACACACTACCTTTGGGCTTCCTGGTTTCTATACATGGACAAGACATTTAATCATCCTAAAATTTGATTTCTCATCAGTAAAAGGGGGACAATGATACTTCAGATGTTTACCTCACAATGTTGTTTTGAAGAAAAGTCCTTTTTAGAAAATCCTAGAGTACTAGAAATGATACACTATGATGAAATTGCAAAGCATATGCTCTTAAACAGAAAAAGTCCTATGACTGTGAAAAGGAGAGAGCCAAGGAAGTTAGAAGTAGCCAAGTTAAAGTTCATGGAGAAGAGAGCATGTGAGTATAGTTAGAAGGATGGGCACGATGACGTAGCAGAGATTTGGTACAGAGAAAGCAAGCTAAGAATAATGTGAGGAAATGTGTAAGGTTTTTAAGCAGGAGAATGACTTGAACTAAGCATTAGGATAGATTGATGGAGTTTGGTTTGGGGGAAAATTGGAGTGGGAGAGAATAGTCAGCAAGAGTCTTTTTTTTTGTTGTTGTTAATCAAGATGTGTTAACAGAATTGCTACGTGTGAGAATTCAAGGGTTCCAAAGCTATAGTTCCGTATTCCCCTTCCCAAAGACCTTATAATATTGTTGTACTGGGTTGGTACAGGGTTATCAATGGACTTAACCTTCCCTTTCTCTCTCTCTCTCTCTCTCTCTCTCTCTCTCTCTCTCTCTCTCTCTCTCTCTCTCTCTGAGCAATGAGGGTTAAGTGACTTTGCCAGCGTCACACAGCTAGTAAGTATCAAGTGTCTGAGGCTAGATTTGAACTCAGGTCCTCCTGAATCCAGGGCCAGGGCTTTATCCACTGTGCCAACTAGCTGCCCTCGAATCTTACCATTCTCAATAAAATATGCATACATTTTCTTAACAGATTAAAACTATTTATATATTATACAGAGTTAGATGCACATGGAATTTCACAGATATTACTAGCTTAAATAGGTAATTTTATATGAAAATAGATTCCATAAATTGAAAATATATAGTCTTTCCACTGCTCTTTAAACATTCCAGACTACAAACATTGAAGCAAAGAAGAGGGAATATGGATATAAAACTGAACATTTCTTTTCTAAGCCCCATTAGGCTGCCCTGACATAATGCCACATGGGTTATCAAGTTTGAAGACACAATATTTGATCATAAAATGAAAGAGGTTGGGTGGAAGGAGAGAAAAAAGAAAGACATAGGACATAATAAGTAGCAAAAATGTTAAAACAAAGAGACCTAGGTCATTCTGCCATGTCTCTCTAGATTCTGAGACTACTTAAATATTAATTGTAGTTGACATAGGAAAAGAAATTAGGTATAAGGGTGGGACTGAAACCACCCTATCTCCATTTTAGTCTTGTACCTCAGTTAGAACACGTTTCAATCCATCCATCAAATGATCTTAGACTAAGTAAAAAGTCTTTGAGAGCCATTTGTGACATGATCATAAGAAAGAGGTCTGTTCCAATTTTCTATAGGATTTCAGTATGTTCTCTTCACCCTCTCCAAAAGCATTGGATTAGCTAGTGTGAGAGGCTTTTCAGAAATTGGTACAAGTGGTTTTTCCAGAACATTATTCAGGAGGCATCTCCTATGTGGTAGGAGAGACCTCAACTTCTCTCAGGCCTCCTCTCCTTTTCTTTTAACCAGAGGATGATTTTTCAGGCTTGAAAGGTCCAGAAGATGTTGGATTTTTCATCTTCCCATTGTCTTAAACAGTATCTTTAGATCTGTTGTTGGCAGGCAATATCTATATCATTGGGAGCCAAGGACTAACTAGACATGGTTCTACAAGGGGTCTAGCAAGAAACTATACTAGGTCTAATGGAAACTTCTCAAGCCCCCTAGAAATGGGAAAAAGAACTTCCAAAAGTAAAAGTTACAGGCTGGCCCCTTTCCCCATGTGCTTTCTATATCTGAGATAAAGTTGTTATTTGAGGCTGTATGCACTTGTTGGTGAATGTATCATAGGCTTTCAATGGGAGACTTTGTTCCAATAGTTCTTACTATATAACCTTGTTAAATATTACTTTCTAAAATCTATTTACAGCTGACTCACTAAATTGTTTTTCAATTGAATAATCTTGGGGAGGGAAGCACACCAAGTGGAGCCTGAGCTAATATCATTACAGAATTAGCCCTGATCCCACAATAGTTCACCTGAACTCTACATAGGTTAAGTAAACAAATTATTTGAACCCAAATCATCAGTGGAAGCAGGATCTGGGATAAAGGTGCCTCAGAGCTAATGTAAGTTACACATAGGAAATAGGAGGAAGAGGAAGAAAAAAACTGTTTTAAGGAAGAGAAAGCACTTGACTGATGGGCCTTTTAAGTAGAACAGCACATTCTGCTAATGACAGTTACCCAACAAGAAAAAAAAGAGAGATCTAGAACCTATTACCCTTGTGGACACAGATTTCATTTAGCTATATCCATAGCAAGAGGAGAGCAAAGACCCCAAGGATCCTGATCTGATTACTGACAATGAAAAAGAAATAGGGAATAGACCTATATTTTTATCAGTACAAAGCACTTCTCTATCAATACAAATTGTCATCATATATGCTACAATTCTCTAATATTATAGTGTTCTGAATTCTGAGAGGTTAAGGAACTTTCCAGCATCATATTACTAGTATGTGTTTGAGTCAGAATATATCTTTCTGGCTAGAATTTCAGTTCTCTGTGCATTTTACCATGCATATGAGGAAGGTAGAAAAAGATGTGTGGGTACCTGCCACCAAGTGGGAAAGGAAACACTTGTATTAATTTGCCCTATTCCTTCTATTATTTGTTTTCTATTTTCAGTCTAGTTACATGTCAAGCAGAGCAAAACTAAAGCCCTCATTGCTTGCTAATTTTGTTTCCTTGATCCTCTTCTTCAAATAAGGTTTGGAGACAGGATACCTTCCTCGTTTCAAAATTATTCACTTTTGGTCAAACAGTACAATGATTGGGCTTTGCTGATTCCAAAGACCAGCCACAATTCACCAAGATTTTGTCCTGTCAAGTAGCTGGCCCCTCTGTAGATTAAAGGACTGGAATGTGTGCAGCTTCATTTTCATATGCGGAAAAAAATCAAAGGATCTTAAATCTAGATCTAGAAAGGAATTATAGGGTAATTAGTCCACTCCCCTCATTTTATAGGGGACAGATTTGAGGACTAATGACATTAAATGACTTTCCCATGGCCACCCTTGGCTAAAGAAGGAAAAAGGTTCGTTGCACATATGTTCAGAAAGAAAAGAAGAGAAAAAATAAAGGAAAAGGAAAGAAAAAAAGGTTACCTAATCCTTATAAAAGTGACTCCTGTTCTCTGTCTCTTTGTTTCTGTTTCTTTGTCCAGCTGTCTACCTGTATCTTTCTTCTTCTTCTGTTCTCAGCTAAAAGAAAAGAGAATGAGTTGTTGTTGTTGTTGTTGTTGTTGTTGCTGATGTTTTTTTTTTCTCTTGCCAAAGGAGTTTTGAAGGCGGTTTTTGAAGGAACTCAGGGTAAAGAGGGCAGAGGTGAGCCAGGACAGTATAAATTAAAATTATTCCACCTGGAAACAGTTGCTATTATGGGAGCCAATCCCATCTTAGAGCTGCGTTAGAGAACAATAGTGTTCAGATGAATGGAAGCAATCAGATAAGCAAGATCAAAGGACTTTAGAGAACAGCAATTTCCAAGCAAGTGACATCCAAATCTAAAGTTGCATAGCTATTATTCTAGTTTCAGAGGGACCAAGCCTATTTCTGGCCCAAGTTGAGGTATGGGTACTAGAAAGGTGACTTGCTCAAGTAATTCTATGGAATACAAATAAAGGCATGATATTCTTTGGAAATTTTTATTTTTTCATTACTTTATTGTGAATTACTGTTCTGATTAAATGGTGTGCTATTTAAATTATATTCATTGCCTAAATATTTTATGTGATGAGCATCTGAAATTCCAGACCTGAGAACTTTAGAAGTGCCTAATTTTCAAACTCAGCCAGGACAAGTGGAGCAAAATCAAGAAATTATTACCAAAATTCCATAGAAATTGAATCTTGGTTTAAAGGTGATGAGTAGAATCCATAGGTTACTTACTGCTTGTAAAATACCCTTTTTCATATTTTATTTTGTTATGGAATTGTACCAAGCACCCAGAAGGGAAAAGGTTATTAAGAGATAATAACATTATCATTGTTAGCCAAACACATAGTCCCCAATTAGTTGAGAGGAAAGAGGGAATTGAAGTATAGTGGTAGAAGAGGAGAGGATAGAAAATTATGTGAGAGATGTCTTTTAAAAGAAATATTTTCAAGAAATTCTAGGAGAAAGAAAGAAATTATAGAGATGTTAGTCTTAGATGAATGACTCAGAAGAAAGCAGACAGAAGCTGGAAGCTTCATGGAGGATGTTGGATTATGTAATTATGGAAAATTAGAGAACATGATCAGGCTTTTGAAATGAAATGGAGGGAAATTAGATCTTTTCCTACAAAAATTTCAGAAAATGCTTTGGGTAATTAGTTGAGCTAAATAAATAAATTGAGCTAAATTAAACCAATAAATAAAGTAAAATAATATTACTAAGTAATGCCATGGGGCTTATTTATAAGTAATTCATAATGAAAAACAGAATTGCATCAAGTAATTTCTCTTTACTTATAAATATTTATTTACTTTTGTTAAGTAATTTCCCCAAAACAAATATTTAAAGTAATTTTAGAAAACTGAACAAGTAATTGTTTTACTTATATCAGTAATTAAAAATAACTAATGGTGGGTTTTAATATCTAAGGAAAGTAATTCTCTGCAAGCTCCAGCAAAAAAACAAGTAATTATTTTGTTTTGAATCAATAATTTTAGTGTCAAGGAATGATATGAACATTGCTCAGTTAGTTAGCTTTGTAAGAAGGATGCCATGGGTCATAAAATTAAAACTCACAAGTAAAATCCAATGTATTGTATTTGGCATCTTTGCCTTTTTCAAAGGAAAATTTCAAAGGTTATGCATGTATAGGTGAAAACATTATATCACTTTCTTTATTGCAAAATATACAGTAGCGACAAAGAGCCCAGATTCTGGGGCTAGAATTTGGATCCTACCTCCAATATTTACTTCCTATATAATCCCAGGCAAATCATTTATCCTTTCTTGTCCTCATTTATTTTATTTATTAAGTGTGGCTTTGGTACACAACATATTTTTGAATTCTGGTTTACAATGTATTCTGTTAACTACTTCCATTCTATAGGTTAGCTCATGCCATTCACATTCACAGTTGCCATCACTATCCATGCATTTTCCTCCATCCAATTTTCCTCTGATAATCCTTCTCACTCACATTATCCTGTTCTTCCTCCAAATATTCTGACTTCCTTCCAACCAATGCCTCCCCCAATCTGCCCTCCTCTTGATAAGTGTCCCCCATATCTCATATCCTTTCCCCTTCCTAGTTCTCTGTTGGTTAAGATAGATTTTTATACCCAATGAAGTGGATAGATAAGATTGATAGATAAGTGGACCTCTCTCTCTCTCTCTCTCTCTCTCTCTCTCTCTCTCTCTCTCTCTCTTCTCTCTTCTCTCTCTCCTTCCCTCTTTGAACCAATTCCGAATAGAGTGAGGTTCCATCCTGCCAATCTTCACTTTTTCCCCTCCACTATAGAAAATTTCCCTTGTGCACTTTTTTGTAAGAAAATTTGCTCCATTTTACATCTTCCTTCCTGCTTCTTCTAGTACAACTTTCTATTTCACCCTACATAATTTATTTTGTGGAGATTATCCCAACATTATTTACTCACACCTGTGCCTTCTGTCTATACAGACTCCTTCTTACTGCCCAATTAATAATAAAGTTCTTAGGAGTAAAATGTATCATTTTCCCATAGAGGAATATAAAACATTTAGCCCCATTGATTCCCTTATAATGAACTTTTCATGTTTTCCTTTTTTATGCTTCTATTTAGTCTTTTGTTTGTTGTCAAATTTTCTATTCATTTATGGTTTTTCAATCAGGAATGCGTGGAAGTTTTCTATTTGATGAAATTTCTGTTTTTCCCCCACTGAATGATTATAACTGGTTTTGCTGGTAGTTTATTCTTGGTTGTAATTCTAGCTCCTTTGACCTTCATAATATCATATTCTGAGCCCTCTAACCCTTCAACATGGAAGCTGCTAATTCTTGTATGATCCTGACTGTGGCTTGACAATATTTGAATTCGATTCTTTTTGACTACTTTCAATAATTTCACCATGTCCTGGGACCTCTGGAATTTGAGTGTAACATTCCTAGGAGTTTTCCTTTGGGAATCACTTTAAGCAGATGATCAGTGGATTATTTCCATTTCTATTTTGCCCCCTGTATCTAAGATAGAGCAGTTTTTCATTCTTTTTTTTAATAAAGTATTTTATTTTTCCGCATTACATGTAAAGATAGTTCTCAACTTTTGTTTATACAAGCTTTTCAATTTCAGATTTTTCTCCCTCCCTCCCCTCCCTTCCCCCTCCCCCAGACAGCAGGTAATCTGATATAGGTTATATATACATAATAACATTAAACATATTTCTGCATTAGTCATGTTATAAGAGAAAAATCAGAGCAATGAGGAAAAACGTCAAAATAGGAAAACAACAGCACCAAAACCAAAAGAAATAGTATGCTTCATTCAGCATCTATACTCCACAGTTCTTTTTTTTTTCCCCTGGATTTGGAGATCCTCTTCCATCATGAGTTCCCTGGAACTCTTCTGTATCATTGCATTGGTGAGAAGAATATAGTCCATCACAGTAGATCAACATACAATGTTGATGATACGATGTACATTGTTCTTCTGGTTCTGCTCATCTCACTCATTATCAGCCCATGCAAGACCCTCCAGGTTTCTCTGAACTCCTCCTGCTCATCGTTTCTTACAGCACAATAGTATTTCATTACATTCATATACCACAACGTGTCCAGCCATTCCCCAATTGATGGGCATCCCCTCAACTTCCAATTCCTTGCTACCACATAAAGAGCAGCTATAAATATTTTTGTACATGTGTGTCCTTTTCCCCTTTCCATGATCTCTTTGGGAAAAAGACCCAAAAGTGGTATTGCTGGGTCAAAGGGTATGTACAGCTTTATAGCCCTTTGGGCATAATTCCACATTGCTCTCCAGAATGGTTGGATCAGTTCACAGCTCCATAAACAATGCATTAGTGTTCCAATTTTTCCACAGCTTCTCCAACATTTATTATTTTCCTTTTTTGTCATTTTAGCCAATCTGATACGTGTCAGGTGGTACCTCAGAATTGTTTTAATTTGCATCTTTCTAATCATTAGAGATTTAGAGCATTTTTTCATATGGGAATAGATAGCTTTGGTTGTTTCATCAGAAAACTGCCTGTTCATGTCCTTTGACCATTTCTCAATTGGGGAATGACTTGGATTCTTATAAATTTGATTTAATTCCCTATATATTTTAGAAATGAGGCCTTTATCAGAAGTACTGGCCACAAAAATTGTTTCCCAGCTTTCTGCCTCCCTTCTAATTTTGGATGCATTGCTTCTGTTTGTACAATTTTTTTTAAATTTAATGTAATCAAAATCCTCCATTTTGCATTTTCTGATATTCTCTATCTTGTGTTGGGTCATAAACTGTTTTCCTTTCCAAATATCTGATAGGTAGACTATTCCTTTCTCTCCTAATTTACCTATGATATCGCCTCTTATGTCTAAATCATGTATCCATTTTGACCTTATTTTAGTATAAGGTGTAAGATGTTGGTCTATGACTAATTTCTGCCATACTATCTTCCAGTTTTCCCAGAAGCTGTTGTCAAATACTGAGTTCCTATCCCAGAAGCTGGAGTCTTTGCGTTTATCAAACACTACATTACTAGTGTCATTTACTACTGTGTTTCCTGTGCCTAGCCTATTCCATTGATCCTCCACTCTATTTCTTAGCCAGTACCAGATAGTTTTGATGACTGCCACTTTATAGTGAAGCTCCAGGTTTGGTACCGCTAACCCACCTTCCTGTGATTTTTTTTTCATTTTTTCCCTGGATATTCTTGATTTTTTGTTTTTCCAGAGGAATTTTGTTATTATTTTTTCTAGCTCTTTAAAATAATTTTTAGGCAGTGTGATGACATAATGGGATTTAGCAGATACTCAAAGACCCACCTGGAGATTAATCTAGACTGATTGAATCAAGTGAGAGTGATTGACTGCTGATTAGCCTACTTCAAGTTAACTGGATTGTAATCACACCTGGCTAACCCTTAAGAAGGTATTGTTCTCAGAAGCTAGATTGTGAACTCCACTTGAGAACACCTTCAAAACCAACGGATTTAGGTGATGCCAACCAATCAGCTTGGAGCAGTGTGTAAGGACCGCCTCTGTTCCAGAGCTATAAAAATCTTTCACAATCAGCTTGCTGGGGAGTTCCTGATTAAAGCTGGCTAATGGTGGAGGACTTGAGGAAGAACCCAACCAGGCTCCAACTCTATGTGAGATAGGACTTTTCTTAACTTTCTCAACTCCATGTTAATACCTGTATGCTTTAATAAATGTTTAATGACTAAAGACTGGTGCTGAAGCTTCGATTTAAGGCGATCACACAATATAGATTTTTAAACATCACAGTAGTC
This sequence comes from Dromiciops gliroides, assembly GCF_019393635.1. Lineage (NCBI taxonomy): Eukaryota > Metazoa > Chordata > Mammalia > Microbiotheria > Microbiotheriidae > Dromiciops > Dromiciops gliroides. The sequence continues at coordinate 321,112,417 of NC_057864.1, read as the reverse complement.
TCATTGGTATGGCATTGAATAAGTAAATTAATTTAGGCAGTATTGTCATTTTTACTATATTAGCTCTGCCTATCCATGAGCAATTGATATCTTTCCAATTATTTAGATCTCATTGTGTTTGGTAGTTGTGTTCATAGAGTTCCTGGGTTTGTCTTGGCAAGTAGACTCCCAAGTATTTTATATTATCTACCATTACTTTAAGTGGAATTTCTCTTTCTATCTCTTGCTGCTGGACTTTGTTGGTCATGTATAGAAATGCTGATGATTTATGTGGATTTATTTTATATCCTGCTACTTTGCTAAAGTTATTAATTGTTACAAGTAATTTTTGAGTTGATTCTCTAGGATTCTTTAAATATACCATCATATCATGTGCAAAGAGTGATAGTTTTTTTTTCTCCTTGCCTATTCTAATTCCTTTAATTCCTTTTTCTTCTCTGATTGCTAAAGCTAACATTTCTAGTACAATATTAAATAATAGGGGTGATAATGGACATCCCTGTTTCACTCCTGATCTTGTTGAGAAGGACTCTAATTTATCTACATTGCATATAATGCTTGCTGATGGTTTTAGGTAGATAATGTTTATTATTTTCAGGAAAGCTCCACCTATTCCTAAGTTCTCTAGTGTTTTTATTAGGAATGGGTGCTGTATTTTGTCAAAAGCTTTCTCTGCATCTATTGAGATAATCATATGATTTTGGTTGGTTTTCTTATTGATGTGGTTGATTATGTTAATAGCTTCCCTAATGTTGAACCAGTCCTGCATTCCTGGTATAAATCCCACCTGATCATAGTGTATTATCCTGGTTTAGTATCTAATTAGGGATTTCTAATTGTTCTTTTTCTAGCTTTTTAAGTTGCATGCCCAATTCATTAATCTCCTCTTTCTCTTTTCTATTCATGTAAGTATTTAGGGCTATAATTTTTCTCCTAAGCACTACTTTGGCTGCAACCAATAGATTTTGGTATGTTGTCTCATTATTGTCATTCTCTTGGATATAGTTATTGATCATTACTATGATTTGTTGTTTGACCCATTAATTCTTTAGAATGAAATTATTTAGTTTCCAATTGATTTTCATTCTACTTTTCCCTGGCTCTTTCTTACATGTAAGTTTTATTGCATCATGATCTGAGAAGGATGCCTTTACTATTTCTGCCTTTCTACATTTGACTATGATGTTTTTGTGCCCTAATACATGGTCAATTTTTGAAAATGTGCCATGAACTGCTGAGAAAAAGGTATATTCCTTTCTCCCATTTGGCCAATTGTTATTTTTTTAAAGGAATTGTTTTCTTCAGTCAATTTTTATACTTCTTTTTCCAGAGTAACTCTCATTTCTCTCATTTCTTTTTCATTCTTTTTCTTCTACCTCTAGATTTGGTTTTTAAAAGCCTCTTTGAACTCTTCAAAGAAGGCTTTTTGGTGTTGAGATAATATCATCTTCCCACTTGAGTCTTTACTTAGGCGTTTTGACAAACTCACCTGAGTTTGAGTTTTGGTCTTCCCTTTCACCATAGAAGTTGTCAATGGGAAAGGTCCTTTTTTGTTTCTTACTCATATTGTGGCCTATTTTTAAATTTATAAAGATGAAGTCAGGTCCGGGCTACAGTGGTCACCTTTGCAAGCTTCTTACTATTCTCAGCTGCACTACTCTAAGTTTCCCCACTCTCATCAGTGTTGAGCTGCACCTGTGTCAAACTGCTGGTAAGTAGGCTGAGCCACCCTCCCCTTTTGCCCAGGTGAGAAAGACCTTTCCTGAAGTCTTCTAAATTATCTCAGGTAGGAGGATTGTGTCTCTGTCTTTTGGTAGATTCAGTAGTTCCAGAATCTGTTTAGAGGCTTGATTTAATGCTGTTTTTGAGGGAAACATGTGAAAGCTCAGGCAGCTTCCTGGCTTCTCTCCACCATCTTACACAATATTGTTTTAAGAACAGGTTTGAGGGACTAAGTCATTTTGACTAGTATAACTATAAAGGACCTATGAAGGAAGACAGTGCATCCAGAGAAAAGAACTGATAAAAAAGTATTTATAGAATGATTGTACATACACACACACACACACACACACACACACACACACATATATATATATATATATATATATACATGCACAGATACATACATACACATTTTTGTTTAATAGTAGCTATCTCTAAGGTAGTGGGGAGAAGGGAAGAAAAAAGGGAAATAAGTCAGATGATAAAAATATATTTATATATTTAAAAGGAAGAGCAATTTGTGCATGAGACAGTTTCATGTGCATTTTTTCTATTTTACTGTTATGAAACTGCTTGTTTTTTCTTAAGTTCAGAATAAAACAATTTTAAAAAATAAATACAATGTATAGGACTTTTTAAAAAATCATAACTTTCAGTTGGACCAGGAATTCTTAAATTATCTCTCTTTGATCTATTTTTAAATCAGTTGTTTTTCCAATGAGATTTTTTTCACATTTTCTTCTATTTTTATTGACTTTGTTTTATTGTTTCTTTTTTTCTCATGGAGTAATTAACTTCCATTTTTCCAATTCTAATTTGTAAGAAATTATTTTCTTCAGTGAGATTTTTGTACCCTTTTTCTTATTTGGTCTCTTCTGCTTTATAAGTAGTTCTTTACTTCAGGGAATTTTTCTGACCCCCACCCCCTTTTTTTAACCATTAGGCCAATTTTCTTTTTTTAAGTATTATTTTCTTCAGTATTTTTTGTTCCTTTTTTACCAAGCTGTTCATTCTTTCAAAATTTTATTGAATAACTCTTATTTCTTTTACCAATCTTTTCTCTACCACTCATCTTTTTCTTTAACTTTTCTAAGAATTCTTGTTGACCTTGGTTACAATTAGCATTTTTCTTTGAGGCTTTGCTCTTCTTATAGGGCTTCTGATCCACTGCAGCTAAAGGGATAGTACTTCTCTTAGCCTTGGAATTGTGACAAGAACCCTTGCTCCTTTGTCACAGGTCACACGTATTCTTCTCTGTGCTGTAACTATAACCCAGAAGGGCTTGTGGGCAATAGAGTTGCCAATCAGTGCCAGATATACCCAGTGCTAGCAAAAACCCACTAAGTCCTACCACTGATATTCTTACTGGCCTTCATACCTGTGCCAACATGGGCATCACAGATGTCTCTTGTGAACCTCCCAAGTTGTCTTAAGCTGGATACAATGTTTCCCTTTTATGATTTGTTGGCTCTGCCACTACAAAATTGATTTAAGAAATAATTTTATAGTTGTTTGAAGGGGTATGTTAGAAATGTTCAGTTGGATCCCAGCTTGTAGTATAATATTTTGAAACTAATTAATTTTAAAATACATCCCATTACTAAATTCCATGCCCTGATGATTGATACCATCACCATCACCACTGATAACAATTAACTTCCTGAAAACTAACCCATTCTTTATATTGGAATGGAAAAAAATGGTAGATTAAATGAAGATTCAACCAGAGTAATGTATACCCAATTTTCTACCTTCCCTGCATTAGCTCTATTATCTGTGAAGGACTGGTAGGAACCCTGAAACACTAGGTAGTTGGGTTCTAATGATAACACTAAGTCATGGTAGATTTCATAATTATTTAAAGAAATAAAACTAATTTTATAAACCTATGAACAAGGGTAACAAAGTATTTAGGAATGGCCCTATTTGAAACCTTTGTGATGATCAATATGACAAGGAAGATGCCAGAATGATGTTCCTTCCAATTTTATTACCACAAGAAGACAAGATACTTTTGAACCATAAATAATATCAACATATTATCTTATGGAAATGCTTCCATTCAATTGCTTCAGAACACTAAAGTGGACAAACCATGAGTATATATGAAATGGACTGAATATATGAATTAAATATAAAACTTATGTACCAGAGCTAAATGATAACAAAATTGGAAATAGATGTCACCAATTATAGGAGAGGGCTTCATGGTGCTATTTGTTAGAGGTAGTTTGCTGACACAGTGGATAGAATGTTGGACCTGTAGTCAGAAAGACCTGAATTAAAATCTAGCTCTAAACAATAACCAGATGTATGATCCTGGACAAGTCACTTAACCCCTGTCTCAGTTTCTTCAATTGAAAACATGGAGATGATCACACCAGGAATGTGGTGAGGATCAAAAAAAAATAAGATTTTATAAATTTTTTAGCAGAATGGTACCCAAAAGATCCTAAATAAATGCTTAATTCTCCCTTCATTCTATTGTCTCCTACTTTCTTTTCTTCCTCTTTTTATGCTTTTCTCCTTTCCTTTTAAAATTTTAAGTCAAAGTCACACAACAGTGTTTTACAAACTTCAAACACTTCACCCTATAGGCTAAATTATGTGAAGCAATTGATCAAATGAAGAAGTTACTAAAATCTCAAAAGGGGAAAGTAAATGAAAGTCACTGAAAATCTCTCCTTATTGAAAGCTTACCTATTAAGAAAACTGATGGACTTCTAGATGGCGGAGAGGAAGCAGCAAGCTGCCTGAGCTCTCCTTCTGTTCCCTCAAAATGAACATTAAATCAAGCCTCTGGACGGATTCTGAAACTACAGAACCTGCAAAGAGACAGAGAGACACAGTCCTCCAACCAGAGATAATTTAGAAGACTTCAGGAAAAGGTCGGTCTGACTCGGGCAAAAGGGAGGCCTAGCGCAGGGCAGCAACCCAGCGCCGAGGGGGTCAGGGCAAGTCAGCAGGAGCTGCGGGCCACAGCCAAACAACTGAGGCTCCCGGAACCTGGTTCACAAATCTGGTGGCCAAGAAGGACAGTGAAAAAACTTACCTGCACCAGCCGAGAGGGCCACGAACAGCGGGAAGAGACGCTGGGGTCTGGCGCCTGGCTGGCCGAGCACAATCATACAGGAAGGGCAGGGCGGGGCATCTCCACACACCATAAAGGCCTCAGAGTAAAAGCCCGGTCACACAGCACCTATACACCTACACAAGAAGCCCAAAACAGGGACCCTGGTGCCCCCAGAGCAGACCTCAACTTAAAGAATAAATAAATAAGCTGCAATAATGAGTAAGAAGCAAAAAAGAGCCCTCTCAATTGAGAGCTTCTGTATCAATAGGGAAGAAACCAACACAAACTCAGATGAGGACAATAGCCTCAAATTGTCTACATCTGAAGCCTCACAAGGGAAGGTGAATTGGTCGCAAGAACAAAAAGCCTTCCTGGAAGAGCTCAAAAAGGATTTAAAAAATCAATTGCAAGAGGTAGAAGAAAAAATGGGGAGAGAAATGAAAGCAAAACAAAAAAACTATGAAAAAAGAATCAGCAGCTTAGAAAAGGAAGCTGAAGAAAACAAAGCCTTAAAAAATTCTTTTGGCCAAATGGAAAAAAGCTGCATAATCTCACTGAAGAAAACAATACCTTAAAAAATTCACTTAGCCAAATGGAAAAAAAAGGTGCATAATCTCACTGAAGAAAACAATACCTTAAAAAATTCACTTAGCCAAATGGAAAAAAAGGTGCATAATCTCACTGAAGAAAATAATGCCTTAAAAATTAAAGTGGGACAATTGGAAGATAAGGAATCCATGAGACACCAAGAATCAGTCAAGCAGAATAAAAAAAATGAAAAAATAGAAGAAAATGTGAAATACCTCATTGGAAAGACAACTGATCTGGAAAACAGATCGAGGAGAGACAATTTGAGAATCATTGGACTGCCTGAAAGCCATGACCAGAAAAAGAATCTAGATACCATGTTCCAGGAAATTATTAAGGAGAACTGCCCTGATATCATAGAATCAGAGGATAAAATCATCATTGAAAGAATCCATCGATCACCTCCTGAAAGAGACCCCAAAAGGAAAACTCCAAGGAATATTGTAGCCAAATTCCAGAATTATCAGGTGAAGGAGAAAATACTCCAAGCAGCCAGAAAGAAGCAATTTAAATATCATGGAGCCACAGTCAGGATTGCTCAGGACCTGGCAACTTCAACATTAAAGGACCGCAAGGCTTGGAATATGATATTCCGGAAGGCAAAGGAGATTGGATTGCAGCCGTGAATCTATTACCCAGCAAAAATGTGCATTTTCTTTCAGGGGAAAAGATGGACATTTAATGACATTGGGGACTTTTAATCTTTCCTGGTGAAAAGACCAGAACTGAATAGAAAATTTGATCTCAACATACAAGACTCAAGAGAAGTTTAAAAAGGTAAACAGAGGGGGAAAAAAAAAAGTTACCCTATTAGGTTAAACTGTTTATATCCCTACACGGGAAGATAATACTCATAACTCTTAAGAACTGTAAATGTATTTGGGCAGAGAGAAGGACTTTATATAGAGGGTATAAATATAAATTGTCTTTGCTGTGATGATACAAAAGAATTAAGGGGATAAAAAGGGAGTCTATGGGGAGGAGAGGAAAGGGGAGGTGGAATGGGATGAATTATATCATATGAAGAGGTGGAAAAAAACCTATTATAATAGAGGGAAAGAAAGGAGGGGGGAACATGGTTTCAACCCTATTCTCATTAGATTTGACTCAAAGAGGGAATAACATATACGTTCATTGGGATAAAGAAACTTAACTCATTCTTTAGGGAAACAAAAGGGGAAGGGAAAGGGGGGGGGCTGATAGAAGGGAGGACAAAAGCAAGGGAGAAAAGGGTAAAGAAAAGAGAGGGGGTGATAAAAAGGGAGGGCAGATTGGGGGAGGCAGGGGTAAGAAGTAAAACATCGGTGAGGAGGAATAGGGTGAAAGAAGGGGGGAAAAGTACAAAGGGGGTAAATAGAATGGAGGGGAATAGACAGTCAGTAATAATAACTGTGAATGTGAATGGGATGAACTCTGCTATAAAACGGAAGCGAATTGCAGAGTGGATTAAAAACCAGAACCCTACAATATGCTGTTTACAAGAAACACATTTGAAGCAGAGAGATACACACAGAGTAAAGGTAAAAGGCTGGAGCAGAATATATTATGCCTCAGCTAAAGTAAAAAAGGCAGGGGTAGCAATCCTTATCTCAGACAAAGTGCAGGCAAAAATAGATCTCATTAAAAGAGATAAGGAAGGAAATTACATCTTACTTAAAGGTACTAGGTAATGAAGTAATATCAATATTGAATATGTATGCGCCAAGTGGTATAGCATTCAAGTTCTTAGAAGAGAAGTTAAATGAGTTACAAGAGGAATTAGATAGTAATACTATACTAGTGGGGGATCTGAATCTCCCCCTCTCAGAATTAGATAAATCTAGCCAAAAAATAAATAAGAAAGAAGTGAAAGAGGTGAATAGATTACTAGAAAAGTTAGACATGATAGATGTCTGGAGAAAATTGAATGGGGATAGAAAGGAATATACCTTTTTCTCAGCAGTACATGGCACATTTTCAAAAATTGACCATGTATTAGGGCACAAAAACATCATAGTCAAATGTAGAAAGGCAGAAATAGTAAATGCATCCTTCTCAGATCATGATGCAATAAAAATTACATGTAAGAAAGAGCCAGGGAAAAGTAGAATGAAAATCAATTGGAAACTAAATAATTTCATTCTAAAGAATGAATGGGCCAAACAAGAAATCATAGAAACAATGAATAACTTTATCCAAGAGAATGACAATAATGAGACAACATACCAAAATCTATGGGATGCAGCCAAAGCAGTGCTTAGGGGAAAATTTATAGCTCTAAATGCTTTCATGAATAAGAAAGAGAAAGAGGAGATTAATGAATTGGGCATGCAACTTAAAAAGCTAGAAAAAGAACAAATTAGAAATCCCCAATTAGACACTAAATTAGAGATCCTGAAAATTAAAGGAGAAATCAATAAGATTGAAAGCAAAAAAACTATAGAATTAATCAATAAAACTAAGAGCTGGTTTTATGAATAAACCAATAAAATAGATAAAATATTGGTTAATTTGATTTAAAAAAAGAAAGAAGAAAACCAAATTACCAGTATCAAAAATGAAAAGGGTGATGTTACCACCAATGAAGTGGAAATTAAAGCAATAATTAGGAAATATTTTGCCCAACTGTATGCCAATAAATTTGACAATCTAAATGAAATGGATGAATATTTACAAAAATACAAACTGCCCAGGTTAACTGAAGAGGAAATAAAATCCTTAAATAAACCCATATTAGAAAAAGAAATTGAACAAGCTATTAATGAACTCCCTAAGAAAAAATCCCCAGGGCCAGATGGGTTTACGGGTGAATTTTACCAAACATTTAAAGAACAATTAATTCCAATATTATACAAATTATTTGGAAAAATAGGTGAAGAAGGAGTTCTACCAAATTCGTTTTATGACACAAATATGGTGGTGATACCAAAACCAGGCAAAGCAAAAACAGAGAAAGAAAATTATAGACCAATTTCCCTAATGAATATTGATGCTAAAATCTTAAATAAGATATTAGCAAGGAGATTACAGCAAGTGATCACCAGCATAATACACTATGACCAGGTGGGATTTATACCAGGAATGCAGGGCTGGTTCAACATTAGGAAAACTATTAACATAATCAACCACATCAATAAGAAAACCAACCAAAATCATATGATTATCTCAATAGATGCAGAGAAAGCTTTTGACAAAGTACAGCACCCATTCCTAATAAAAACACTAGAGAGTTTAGGAATCGGGGGAGCTTTCCTTAGAATAATAAACAGTATCTACCTAAAGCCATCAGCAAGTATTATATGCAATGGAGATAAATTAGAGGCCTTCCCAATAAGATCAGGGGTGAAACAGGGATGTCCATTATCACCTCTATTATTTAATATTTTTCTAGAAATGTTAGCTTCATCAATCAGAGAAGAGAAAGGAATTAAAGGAATTAGAATAGGCAAGGAGGAAACAAAACTATCACTCTTTGCAGATGATATGATGGTATACTTAAGGAATCCTCGAGAATCAAGTCAAAAATTACTTGAAACAATTAACAACTTTAGCAAAGTAGCAGGATATAAAATAAATCCACATAAATCATCAGCATTTCTATACATGACCAACAAAGTCCAGCAGCAAGAGATAGAAAGAGAAATTCCATTTAAAGTAACGGTGGGTAATATAAAATACTTGGGAGTCTACTTGCCAAGACAAACCCAGGAACTCTATGAACACAACGACCAAACACTCTTCACACAAATCAAATCAGATCTAAATAATTGGAAAGATATCAATTGCTCATGGATAGGCAGAGCTAATATAGTAAAAATGACAATACTGCCTAAATTAATTTACTTATTCAGTGCCATACCAATCAGGCTACCTAAAAATTATTTTATACAGCTAGAAAAAATAATAACAAAATTCATCTGGAAAAACAAAAAATCAAGAATATCCAGGGAAATAATGAAAAAAAATTCACAGGAAGGTGGGTTAGCGGTACCAAACCTGGAGCTTTACTATAAAGCGGCAGTCCTCAAAACTATCTGGTACTGGCTAAAAAATAGAGTGGTAGATCAATGGAATAGGCTAGGCTCAGGAAATGCAGTAGTAAATGACACTAGTAATGTAGTGTTTGATAAACCCAAGGACTCCAGCTTCTGGGACAGGAACTCAGTATTTGACAAAAACTGCTGGGAAAACTGGAAGATAGTATGGCAGAAATTAGGCTTAGACCAACATCTTACACCTTATACTAAAATAAGGTCAAAATGGATACATGATTTAGACATAAGAGTTGATACCATAGGTAAATTAGGAGAGAAAGGAATAGTGTACCTATCAGATCTTTGGAAAGGAGAACAGTTTTTGACCAAACATGAGATAGAGTATATTATAAAATGCAAAGTGGATGATTTTGATTATATTAAATTAAAAAATTTTTGTACAAACAGAAGCAATGCATCCAAAATTGGAAGGGAGGCAGAAAGCTGGGAAACAATTTTTGAGGCCAGTGCTTCTGATAAAGGCCTCATCTCTAAAATATATAGGGAATTAAATCAAATTTATAAGAATCCAAGTCATTCCCCAATTGAGAAATGGTCAAAGGATATGAACAGGCAGTTTTCTGATGAAGAAACCAAAGCTATCTCTTCCCATATGAAAAAATGCTCTAAATCTCTAATGATTAGAGAGATGCAAATTAAAACAACTCTGAGGTACCACCTGACACCTATCAGATTGGCTAAAATGACAAAAAAGGAAGATAATAAATGTTGGAGAGGCTGTGGGAAAATTGGAACACTAATGCATTGTTGGTGGAGCTGTGAGCTGATCCAACCATTCTGGAGAGCAATTTGGAATTATGCCCAAAGGGCAATAAAGCTGTGCATACCCTTTGACCCAGCAATCCCACTTTTCGGTCTTTTGCCCAAAGAAATCATGGAAGGGGGAAAGGGACCCACATGTACAAAAATATTTATAGCTGCTCTTTACGTGGTAGCAAGGAATTGGAAGTTGAGGGGGTGCCCATCAATTGGGGAATGGCTAGACAAGTTGTGGTATATGAATACAATGGAATACTATTGTGCTGTAAGAAATGATGAGTAGGAAGAGTTCAGAGAAACGTGGAGGGTCTTACGTGAGCTGATGATGAGTGAGATGAACAGAACCAGAAGAACATTGTACACAGTATCATCAACATTGAGTGTTGACCTACTGTGATGGACTATATTCTTCTCACCAATGCAATGGTACAGAAGAGTTCCAGGGAACTCATGATAGAAGAGGATCTCCAAATCCAAGAAAAAAAAAAGAAAGAAAGAACTGTGGAGTATAGATGCTGATTGAACCATATTGTTTCTTTTGTTTTGGGTGCTGTTGTTTTTTTTTTCTATTTTGAGGTTTTGCCTCACTGCTCTGATTCTTTCTCTTGTAACAGGATTAATGCAGAAATAGGATTAATGTTATTATGTGTATATATATGTGTGTATATATATATATGTATATGTATAGAGATATATAGATATAACCTATATCAGATTACCTGCTGTCTAGGGGAGGGGGGAGGGAGGGGAGGGAGGGAGAAAAATCTGAAATTGTAAAGCATGTATAAACAAAAGTTGAGAACTATCTTTACATGTAACGGAAAAAATAAAATATCTCATAAAAGAAAAAAAAAGAAAAAAAAAAAGAAAACTGATGACCAAAAAATTAGTGGTATTTCACATGATTACAAAAGGAGATATACATACTTAGACTGTAATTCTAAAAAGCCCATTTTAAATTTGATGGCATGAATTCAGCTAAAAGTGCAATTGCACTAAAATAGCATAATTCAAAAAAATCCACTATTGCTATAACCATCATGTACAAACACATCCTACTCAGTATTTGACAGAAAATATAAAAATATTTCAATGTCTGTGCAGAGCATTATATGTAGCAGATACTCTCACTTTGAGTACAATAGAAGGAATAGTGGAACTACCAAACATTACTCCTAAATACAGGCATTGTACACCAGCATGGCAGAAGGCATTACAAAGTTACATCTATATCTAGGTAGTATACATAGAGGAAAAGTTTAATTCCAAATCCCCACTTAGAAACAGAAAAAAATATTCCTAAAAGAATTCATAAAACAAAAGCACATCAGAAATTATTTCCATAATTAATACTTGCAAGCTAAAGCTCAATAGGAGTAAAAATACAGTAAAGTAAAAAAAAATTCTAGATAAAAACCAAAACTTTCCTACAGATATTGAATATGAAAAGAAATCAGAGGTTGGAGAGAATTTTCAAAGACTGGGGATATATAAAATTTCTGGTCATCTATACTATCACAAGGAATTTAGTAAATTAAAAACAAAAGTTGTATCACATGAGAAACAGAGAACACTTTTTTTACCATTTTTATAAGTACAGAAGAGTTATATCAAGTGAGATGACTGAAATTTTGCAAAAGTGTAAAGTAGTATGGATATACAAGAATCCAGATTCCTAGCTCCAGTACTTCTGAATGGTGCATTGAATATTGCCAAATCATTTTACCAACCTTCTCTTAGAAGAGTCTAATCCACTTTTTAAATAGAAAGTTTTTCATACAATGAAAGAAACAGTGAGCCTTCCATATATAAACAAATTATACAATTGTTTATATTATATAAAGAATTCAAAGGTTGTTATTTTAAACATATACATTAAATTTCTTTTATCTATATGAAAACACTCATTCAAAAAGAAAAAAAAAGTGTTCCAAAAAGACACAGGTTATAAATACCAACTTGCTATCAATTTCATAATGATTCAACAAACTATATGAAAGTGCTATGCTGCTGCTTTTGTTGATTATGTTAAATCCTTTAACTCAGTAATGAATTTCTGACTTATTCAAATATTAAAAAGGCACATATATAGTAATAATTACTTCTAATAATAAATACTAGTTAGCATTTATATAGTACCTTAAGGTTTGTAAAATAATTTGCATTTGTGATTTCATTTGATCCTCATAAAAACCCATGGAGGTAGATGCTATTGTTATCTCCACTTTATAGACAAGGAAGCTGAGCTAGGCAAAGAACAAATGACTTGCTTAGGGTCACATACTAATAAGTGTCTGAGGTTAGAATTAAATTCATGTCTTCCTATCTCCAAGTGTAGTACTCTATTCTCTTTGTTACTTAGCCTTATGATGAGTATTTATTTCTTTATCTATCTCTCTACGTCTCTATCTAATGAGAATATTTATAAAGTGCTTAGCACAGTGCTTGATATATAGCGAACACTATAATTATTCTTCTTCCCTTATAGATATATAGAGATATAGGTTGGCAAATTAGTAGAATCACTGAACTTGGAGTCAATATGATAGATAAGTAAATATATACATAGACATATTAATATAGAGCTTGAAATATACTCATGTATACATACATACATACATGCATATGTGTATATATGGGATGTAGGGGATGTTCATGGTGGACTAGCCTCTCTGGTGTCAGGGCTTGCTGAGCCCTTTTCAGGACTGCTCATCTACCTACTGTGTCTACCTTTCAGTCAATTCTTACTTATCGCTCTAAGAACATATGCAGGGTGCAGTGGCTACTCTCCACTAAAACTGTCTCAACAGATGGGAAAAACTAGTTTGAGAGTAAACAACAGGCCTCAAACCTATTGATGTGTTAGGGGGATGCCAGCCTAAAGCATGTGAAGATTTCCTCTTGCACTATCGCACCTCGCCCCTGAAATGGAATGAGCAGATAAGAACAATTTATTGCAAGCATGAAGGTGGCTGAAGCAGAGCACTCACGAGTGCATAGAGCTTAGTCATATACTACACTCTGTTGCTAAAGTCATCCACTACAATCTGTGCCATTTCCAGCTGTCCAGGTTTGACATTTGTCTTGCCACTGGACTTCAATGTCTCTGGAAGAGAGAATGAGGTGGTTGACTTTGTGCAACTTTGCCTCACTTAAATCCAATCCATGCTCAAATCAAGATATTACCTAGTAATTATATAACTCTTCAAAAACAAAGGATGAACACCAACATGTGTATATATATATGTGTAAGTATATACATATGTACACACATGTACTCACACATATATGCATATGCATATACAGATGTTATCTGATAACTCATGGAAAACTTTTCTATTTAAAATGCATCCAAAACACACTAATGCCAGGAGCAATTTAAATAAAATGTAGCATTTTACCAGAAGGCAGTTTATGTTCATTATTATTCTGCCTAGCTTTAAATACATTAAATTCTCTCCTAAATTCAACTCCATGGCTTCCTCTTTGATGGACTCAGAATAAAGCATTTTATAAATCACTTGAAGAACATGGAAGTTGTCAAGTTATTTGGATTAATGAACAAAGAAAAACACTAAACATATCCTTCGTATTATGGAAAGCTTCATTACTGGTATCAAATGTCATTTCATTTAATAAGTATAAAATTCTTAATATAAACCAAAGAAAAGTAGCAAATGAAAGGTTCCAACTGGAATCCAAAGGTCACTGAGCCAAAAGATGAAGGCAATACCTCCAAACTTTTATTTCCTGCAGACCAGAAACATTAAGCATCAAGATATCAAAGAGAAGGCCATGTTTCAGTAATTTAGGATACTTATTAATAACCTGAAATCAAAGTTGAATAGGAAGAACATATTTCAAGGAATTATCATTCATTAAATGTAAATTTTTATACACTTTTAGAATTTGAAAATTGACCATAATGGATTCAGAAACCATTCTTATAAAAATCTGCATAACATTTAGGAAGTCGAGTTCCAATCACCATAAGGTAGCAAAAATAACAACAACAATAACAAAGATGAACACTTCTTCACCAAAGAGAAGGAAAAATAAAGATAGGGTTTATATATGTGTGCGTATGCAAATACTTAAATATAAAAATATACACATATGCATATTGTCACAAAAATTTCTAAGTCCGATGAAGGAAAGATAAACAAAGTTTCCAAGCCAAAGAAAATAGGTTTATTGAGAGAGGGCCTATCTCACAATAAAGCTGGCCTCTGGGAGGGGTAAGCCTCCTGAAAGACCCGGAGCCTAGGGATCTTTTGGCTTTTAGACCTGTGTAATTTAAGATTCTAAATGTGGATTCTAATCTGTTCCCCCAGTTTTGAGGGAAACTGACTAAAATCACTGATAAAATGAGTTTAGGTTTTTAAGGGTTTATTGAAAAATAGAAAGAGAAAGGTTGAGAACAGAATTCCAACAGCCTGGCATTCCTATCTTTCCTCAAATTTCCTGTGAAGTCCTCTGCTGCCCCCACCACCATCAAGTCAGGAACCCAAAAGAGACAGAGCTCTCCGCACAGGCCCTCTTTCCTCCATCCTGTCTCCTCCCAGAAAATAGGAGGCTCCTCAAGTTGATTGGCTGGTAGCCTTGATAGACAGCACCCATGAGCAAACGTCACTTCCTGATGCCAAGGAAAAACCACATGGCCTTGCCCTCTGAGGCATTCTCCTCATGGTAGAGCTTTCCTTTAGTAAGTCTCCAGTAGGTGGCATCATTCCAATCATTACAGACCCTACTAATTTTAGCACAACTCCACCCGTATTCTCTTCTGGGTCTATTTCCAATTGTATATGTACATTTACAAATGGTCATCATCTAAAAACTCATGAACAGTAGCTTAAGGGTGCCCCATCATATCTGGTAGTCAGCCAAATATACAATATTAGAGAAAATTCACTAAATTTAAAGAATCTTCAGTGCCGATTGGCAGAAATCAGCTTAGAGAAGCTATTTTAGTACCTCATTGACCATTTAATAATATTACAAATGGATATGTTGTGTTGCCCAAAGGTCAAGTTCAGAATATATAAGAACATATTACATAATATCTACTCCTATTTGTTATATTACTATTCATTTCAGCTACTAAAGAAACAAGTAAAGCATAGTTATTTAGTCACAGAACTGACTTGAAGGTTAAATACTGATTATTACCATAGTTGAATCACTTAACTCTAAAGGTTGGGGAAAATCTCACTCACAATCTATATACATATATGTGTATGTATATGTATAATTATATGATGTATATACATGTGTATTTGTGTATATATCATAATAGATATTATATATTATAACAATATATAATATATTATAATGCATACATATATATATATAAATATATACACAAAGTTATAGTACTTTTGGAATGAGCTAACACCTCTTCTGCTAAGTCTGATGAAGGGTGAATGTTATCTGATTTCTCAAATACAATAAAAAATTATTTATCTCTTCATAGTCTATTAAACAACTCTGATTTAAGAGTAGAATCAAAAGGCCTTACACACAAGTTACATCTACATGAACTCAGCCAGATATATAGTATATGTACTAGAAAGGGCTTTAGTTATAAAGTTGTCTTTATGCATAAAGAAGATTTTGTGATGTCAGTTGAAGACCTAGCCACTGCTCCAGAAAGTAAAAAGGATTATCCTAAATGGGCCTAGACTTAGTCATCAGTGTAGATGATGCAAGGGAATGGTATAAATGCACATGTTATTATAGGTTATGAAAACTCTGAATACCTAATGAAATATAATTTGATATCAAGACATATACATATTAAGTTCATCTTTCATAGATTTAAAAAGAAAAATAAAATCCTGTTTTACAAATACAGACCACAGAATGTTTTAGAGCAAGTATTCTTAAACTTTTTCTACTTACAACCCCTTTTCACAAGAAAACTTTTACATGATTAGGGTATATAGGTATATAAAATAGGTATACATAACCATTTACACTAGCAACTTTTTTACAACCCCCACATTCTGTTACATGACCCCATATGGGATTGTGACCCACAGTTTAAGAAGCTAGGTTCTAGAGGACTCAACCCATAAATGATACTAGATCTAGGCCTTTACCAGTAAATATGTTGCTTACCATCTCCAGATCATCATCATCATCATCATTTATTTTATGTGGCAATGACAGTTAAGTGACTTTCCCAGGGTCACACAGCTAGTAAGTGTCAAGTATCTGAGGCTGGATTTGAGTTCAGGTACTCCTGAATCTGGGGCCAGTGCTTTATCCACTGCACTACCAACTGCCCCCCTCCAGATCACATTATTGATAAAACAAAAATTTATGCATGTTTTAATGCATGTCTCTATTCCAAACATTCTATCACTAAATATTCAATTCAAAGTTTCCTATAAAATTATGAAGGCATATAGATTTAGGAGATTAGATTAAAAAACATGTAGGAATAGGATCAGTTATGTATAATCCCTTCTATCTTACTGACTACTAGAGTTGTAGCAAGTACACTTTTATTGAACTTAAAGATGAAGAGCTTACATTCTTATAATTTTATTCAAATAAAAAAGGAATTATTTTGCTCACCTGTTCAGTAGTTCAGGGAACATAAAATATTAAAGAACATCATCAGGTTAATAACATTTTCTATGATCATTTTTGGTTTTACCCCATCAAAGAAGAGGGAAAGAATGAAATTATCAGATAACAATGATAACTATGAGTGAAAGCACTATAAAATTCCCATATCAATTTACATACTTCTATCTTTCTTGATATCCCACCAACATGGAACCTAGATGCTAGTATTATCCTATTTTGCAGAAAACAAAATTGAGGCTCAGGGAAATCATTATTTATTCAATGTCATGTACCTAATACTTATCAAAGGCATCATTCACATTTGTTCTGAAAATTTAGTAATAATCAATTTTGTCAGCTTTTGATACTTTAAAAAATGATTTATTTTTTTATTAGTAACAACAAAAGTTGATGCACTGGATATTATGGCACTAATAGGGATGCTCCATAATAAGTATAAGAGCTAGAATTTGCTTTCTTTAAAAATAAAAACAAACATTGTTCTTTTTAACTACCAGTCATAGATATACCCCAAATTCCCTTGGGTTACCATTTTTTTTTGTTCATCCTTTTCTGAAGCTATTTCAAATACTCTACCTGAAGGCCTCTGTGACATTTTTCATATATTTTTTTTATTTTGTATGCTGATTGTAGTGTTCCCATATGGTTTTGCTTTTCTTGAGGGATTATGAAGTGCCAGGAAGTGACAGGGGGAAAAAAAGAACAACACTTAATGCTTGGGAGTGTTCAGGGGTAAATATGTGAATGGATTTTGAAAGGTTTAAAAAAATAAGGCTTGTTGGAGCATTTAAAGAAGTCATTTTCTTTTATATAGAGAAGAAAAAGAAGCCTTTAAGGGTGTGGAGGGGGCTTTACTTCATTTACTCAGACACATGGGTAAATGATATAAATGATCTAAGGCAATGGAAGAGAAAAATCCAAAACCATGGGGGAAATTTTGCACTGAATTTAACAAAAAAAGATTTAAGTAAAGATATTATCAGTTAAGATGGCCTCAGAAAACTGTCTCTGTGTCTAGTATAGTACATATTACATAGCTGAATGTACCTTTTGCAAAAAAAAAATACTGTCTGAAGTCAAGAAGGGGAAGACATCTCAACTCATTCACTCTTTGGTTTAGGATCCTCTAGGCACACTCTAGTACAAATCCCTGTTTTGTCCTCCCATAAACTTTTCCCTTTCATTTCCTAACTCTTTTTCTAGGATTTCATTTCAATGTAAACTTTATGACATTGTTAATTTATTTATGACCCAAATGTTCTATAATGCAGATGAGCTTCTACTCTAGCCTTGAAAATTCATTGTTGAACTACTTCATGGCCCAACATTTTTTGATTTTTTAAAAAACACCTTTGGACTCCTATATTTGAATGTAGATTCAGAAAGTTCCTCACTTCCATCAACGATTTCTTATCCCATAGGCAAAATTCCTGGTTTGGTGAACAGGAAAAAAAAGATATGTTTTGATAATGAGTTATAGGGTAGCTATTTAGTATCCCTCCTTTTCCTTTTTTTTAACACATAAGATGTCAAATAACATTATCAAATAGTATGAATCAGGTTACTTGGCTATTATACATTACATAAAGTACAAATTATATTTGATGGAGGAGCAAGGAATGATATAGTCCTTATGATTTAATTCATATTGAGAAATTCCAATGTAGCACTTGTTTGTAATGAATAGTCTCAGAGTTGTCTAGGAGTGCTAAATAATTAAATTACTTTCCTGTGGTAAGATAGGTAGTATATGAAAGAAGCAGGCTGATAGGATAATAAATCTAAAGGTAGAGATATTGATAATAGATTTATATTTGGAAGACACATCCAAGGGCCACTAGTCATAGATTTAACTCTGGAGAATACATTAGAAGGTCTATGATAATATATCTAGGGCTATAGTAGACATTGGCAGCTTCTGATCATAACTCTAGACCCATAAAAAAAATCCATGAGTTCCTGATAACAAAGGTCTAGGCCTAGAAGATGTACAAGATGGCACCTCAAACTTCCATCTGAAGTTTTAGTAATAATAATAATAATTAGTATACATGTGACCTTTCATCTGAATACATGTTATCCATGTTATCTAGAGTATGCCCTGGGGATGATAGGCAGGGAACAGATTAAACTCTCCCACCTTCCAGATTTAGGGTTCTCACTACTCTGGCTCACAACTTAGGTATTATCCTCAATTACTTACTATCTCTCATCATCCTCCCCGTACTTTTCCAATCTGTTAAGAAGGCCTGTCAATTCCACCTTTGCAAAATGGCTCAAATATTCTGCTTTCTGTCCTCTGTTACCTCCACCACCCTAGTGTAGCCCTCATCACTTCAGACTTGGACTATTGTTGTGTCCTCCTACTGGGTTTATTCAATTCAAGTCTCTCCCCATTCTGATCAATTTAACATTCAGTCACCAAACTGACTTTCCTAAAATTTAAGTTCAACCATTTTACTTCTTATACTACACATTAAACACCATTGATTCCCTATCACCTTTAGGATCAAATACTAAGGCCTTCATTTAGCATTCAAAGCTTTTCATAACCTAGTCCAGGGCTTCTTAAACTCTTTTCCATTTGTGATAAAGAAATTTTGAAATGACCCCAGGTAAAGAGTATATAAAATAGGTATACATAAACTTTTACTGTTACCACATTTCTTGAGAACCCCCCCAACACACACACACATTTGGTTATGTGATCCCATATGGGGTCAAAACCTATAGTTTAAGAAGTTTTGGCCTAACCCACTCACCTCTCATTTCCACCTTTCCATTCTTTTTAAACTTTACTCCTTGCCACATACTCTGCTTCAGTGAGACTGGCCTCCTTGCTATTCCATAAACAACACATTCCATTTCTTGGCTCTAGATGTTTTCTCTGGTATCCCATGGCCAGAAAACTCTAAATCCTCATCTCTGCCTTCAAGTTCCAACTAAAATCTTTCCTTCAACAGGAAGCCTTTAACATTCTACTGCCTTCCCTCTGATAAGTAATTCTAATTTATCCTGTAAATATGTTGCTTTGTATTTTATAACAAAACGTATTTTATTTTATCAGGAATTCTCTCTCTCTCTCTCTCTCTCTCTCTCTCTCTCTCTCTCTCTCTCTCTCTCTCTCTCTCTCTCTCTCTCTCCCCCTAGAATTGGTAAAATGACAAGCAAATAATAGGTGCTTAATAATTTTTTATCAGCTAACAGTGTCTGCTTGTAAGAGATATCAAAAAGTCTGCAATCATAGAACTATACCCCATTGAGACTTCATTCATGCCTAATCATAGATTTAGGACCAGAAGAAACATCAGGGAGCCTCAAATCAGAGACATCAAAGAGTACCTGCTCACAGATCTAGAGCTGGAAGATATAATAGGCCATCTAGGATTTAAACCTTGACCTTTGTGTTCCTTTATAGCATAATCAAATTTACCTCTACATATTTAAAAATGGATGCTAAAAAGAGCATGCCTCAGTGTATATTTTTCAAGATCAGTAGGGTGTTGGAGAACCAAGAATAATCACAAAAGAATTCTGAAAAAAATTTCTAGTATATAATAGGAAATCATTATAATCTAATATGAAAGATATGTAAATTAAATACACATATATTTGATATAAGGATATGATACTCAAAACGTGATACACCAGGTTACTTCTACTGCATGTGTGTTAATAGGACCTGGTATCTCTGCTATATCTAGAAAAACAAGAAGCTCATGTAACTGCCCACATCATTGTTCTTCAGGCCCTCCAACAACCTTTTCCCCATTCATGTCTATACTAAGGGTATATTTAATTTCCACCAATAATTCCAAATTTATGAACTGGTTTAACTCATATTCCCATGAGATTTTAATCTATTAGCAAACTTTAGGTGACCTTGAATGGATTACTCACTAACATATATATATAAACATATGCATTAAAGTTAAAATTAGTGAAGTACTACTTTAAAGAAAATAAGTCTGAAACAGATGAGCCTTATTGAATTCATGCCATCTTCTCTGATACACTTCATCACATCTCATGATTTTTTTGATTGTTTTTTGTTTGTTTTTGTTTTTGCTTTATGTTTCAGGGCAATGAGGGTTAAGTGACTTGCCCAGGGTCACACAACTAGTAAGTGTCAAATGTCTGAGGCCAGATTTGCACTCAGGTCCTCCTGAATCCAGGGTTGGTGCTTTATCCATTGTGCCACCTAGCCTCACATTCCATGATTTTGGTAGAAAAATGGTTTCAGGTAGTCTCCCCATAGAGGAAAAAAGTAATCACTACTATTTATTCTCATAGTAATTTCTTTCAACTTTACCATATGATTATTTGGCCAGCTATCTCATGTAACATAAATAACACCTTTCTCAGTGTCTCATCAAGAAATGTCAGAGCTGAAGATGACAGAGAAAAGGCAATGATTTACCTGAGCTCTCCCCAAGACCCCTCCAAATACCTTTAAATAATGCCAGAAGACAATTCCTGGAGCAGCAGAACCCAGAAAAAGACGGTGAAATAATTTTCTAGCCAAAGACAACTTAGAAGGTTGACAGGAAAGTGTGTTATATGGAGTAAGAGTAGAGCTCAGCCCAACAAAGGCCATGAAAGTACAGACCTACAGTAAACTATAAGCAGGCCTATGAATTAGCAGCAGCATGTGCCACTGGAACTCATTGCACAGATGGTAAGGGGGTCAAAAAATTGGCAGAAGGAGATCACAGGGATCTCTTTGCTAGCACTGAGAAGGACTCTGTCGTTTTGCCCATATTTGGACCCAGGTCACAGTTTTGCATGGTGGTCCCCTTTGGGGGAGGAGCACAAGCACACAAGATTTTGCAGCCACAGTAGAATGGGATTCTGTTCATAGGTCCAGGGCAGAAAAGCAGGCCTGTGGTTTCTTGCAGTATAGAGAACAGGCCAGGGGAGTAGAAAACATATCTCTCTTTAACTCATACTACCTTGAAAGAACTAAGGACTTTCTAGAAGTATCTCAGAGAACAGCTGCACAAACCCCCTGTAGCTTGGGACAGTACACCATACACCCTGGAAGCAATGCTCCACTTTAACAAAGAATTAAAAGTCAAGAAATAGGCTGGGAAAATAAGCAAGCAGAAAAAATGCTGACCCTAGAAAGTTTTAATGGTTACAAGGAAGATCAAAATACACCCTCAGAAGAAGATAACAAAGTAAAAGTCCCTACATTCAAAGCTTCTAAGAAAAATATGAACTGGTCTCAGGCCATAGAAGTGCTCAAAAAGGACTTTGTAAATAAAATAAGAGAGGTAAAGAAAAAAATGGAAAAGGAAATGAGAGTGATGCAAGAAAATCATGAAAAAATAGTCAACAGCTTGGTAAAGGAGAAAGAAAAAATTAATGCTGTAAATAACACCTTAAAAATAGTCTCATCCAAATAATAAGAGGCACAAAAAGGGAATGAGGAAAAGAATGCCTTTAAAAGCCAAATTTGTCCAAATGGAAAAGGATGTACTAAACCTTAGTGAAGAAAATAATTCCTTAAGATTAGGATTGAGGAAACAGAAGCTCATGACTTTATGAGAAATCAAGAAACAAGGGCTAGGTAGGTATCTCAGTGGAAAAAGCATGGGGCCTGGATTCAGGAAGACCTGAGTTCAAATCTAGTCTCAGACACTTGATGCTTACTGGCCATGTGCAAGTCATTTAACTCTCACTGCCCTGAAAAAAAAAAAAAGAGAAATCAAGAAACAACAAAGCAAAAACAAATGAATGAAAAAATTAAAGGTTATATGAAATATCTCATTGGAAAAACAACTGACTTGGAAAATAGATCCAGGAGATATAATTTGAAAATTATTGGACTACCTAAAAGCCATGATCAAAAAAAGAACCTAGATATCATCTTCCAAGTAATTGTCAGGAAAAAAAATTATCCTAATATTCTAGATCCAGGAGGTAAAATAGAATAGAAAAAATTCATGATCACATCCTGAAAGATATCCAAAAATGAAAATTCCTAGGAATATTATAGCCAAATTCCAGAGCTCTCAGGTCAAGGAGAATATAATGCAAGCAGACAGAAAAAAACAATTCAAGTTTTTTGAGCCAGTAAGGCTCACTCAGATCTAGCAGCTTCTACATTACAGGATCACAGGGCTTGGAATATGATATTGCAGAGGGCAATGGAACTTGGATTACAGCCAAGAATTATCTACCCAGCAAAACTGAATATAATTTTTCAGAGCAAAAATGGGAATTCAATGAAAGAAAGGACTTTCAAGTATTCTTGATGAAAATACATGAGCTGAATAGAGAATTTGATTTCCAAATTAAAGACTCTAGAAAAGCATAAAAAGTTAAACCCCAAAAAAAGTCATAAGGGACATTAAAATGTTAAACTATTTACATTTCTACATGGGTAGATGAAATTTGTAATGCATAAAAACTTTCTCATTATTAGGGAAAGTGGATGGAGTATATTTAGACAGAGGGCACAGGTGTGAGTTAAATAAGAAGGGATGATAGCTTTGAAAAAATAAAATTAAGGGGTAGGATCAGAATGCATTGGGGGAAAGGGAAAGGGATAGGTACAATGGGGTAAAGTATTTCACATAAAAGAAACAAGAAAAAGCTTATAGAGTGGAGGGGAATATGGGGGAGGTGCTGGGGAGTGATTAAACCTTACTCTCATCAGAATTGTCTCAAGAGGGAATAACATAGACACTTAATTGGATATAGCAATCTATCTTTGCTGCAGGAAAGTAGCAGGGGAAGGGGGTGGGGGTAATAGAAGGGAGGGCAGATTGGAGGAGGTAGTAATCAGAGGTAAAACACTTGAGGAGGGACAGGGTGAAAGGAGATAGAGAATAGAATAAATGTCCTGGTGAGGGAGTAGGAGGGATGATGGAGGGAAATACAGGTATCACTAGTAATTGTAAAAACATTTTGAAGTAAATTTTTCTGACAAAGCCTTCATTTCTCAAACACATAGAGAACTGAGTCAAATTTATTAAAATAAAATCCATTCCCCAATCAATAAATCATCAAAAAATATGAAGTTTTAAGATGAAATAATCACACCTATCTATAGCCATATAAAAAATGGTCTAACTCAATATTGACTAGAAAGAGGCAAATGAAAACAATTGTGTGGTACTACCTCATACCTATTGGATTGGATAATAGGACAACAGAGGAAGTTGCCAAATGTTGTACAGGATATGGGGAAGATGAGACATTAATGAACTATTGGTGGAGTTGTAAACTGATTCAGACATTCTGTGGAGCAATTTGAAACTATGGCCAAAGGGCTATAAAACCATTCATACTCTTTGACCTAGTAATGCCATATCTAGGTCGGTATCCAAAAAGAGAGAAAAAACAAAAAGTTACTTTCAGAATTGAGATGTGCATCAGTTGGAGAATAGCTGAAAAATTGTGGCATGAGATTATGATGGAACACTATTGTAAGGCAATAATTATTAATAATGTTTTTTGGGGGTGGCCTTTTCTCTCTTCACCCCTACTTCAGAAAGTTCTGATCTATTTCAAGTTCTAATCTTTTGCAGAGTATACAATAGAAATGAAGAATAGACATTTTGACTAGCTCAGTGAACTTAAACTGCACACATCCGGATTGTGACTTTGCCTTCAGGGGATCTGTCTTCCATTAGACCATGATGTCATAATGGTAGAGCTCATTTTAATATGGTCCACCTAAAAGTAACTTCAATCAATGGAACTGAATGATACTGACCAATTAGATTTGATCAGTGTGTAGCAATACACCTCTTATCAAAAGAGGATAAAAGCCAACCATTCTGTAGAGCAATTTGGAACTATGCCCAAAGGTCTATAAAGGTTTGCATAACCTTTGACCCAGCAATACCACTATTAGGTCTTTTTTCCCAAACAGATCATAAAAAAGGAAAAGGACCCACATGTACAAAAATATTTATAGCTGCTCTTTTTTTATGGCAAGGAATTGGAAAGTGAAGGGTCACCCATCAATTGGGGAATGGCTGAACAAGTTATGGTATATGAATGTAATGGATTACTATTTTGCTGTAAGAAACAATGAGCAGGTAGATTTCAGAGAAACCTTGAAGGACTTGCATGAACTGATGATGAGTGAGATGAACAGACCCAGGAGAACATTGCACATAGTATCAACAACATTGTATGTTGATCAACTGTGATTGACTTGATTCTTCTCAGCAATACAATGGTATAAGATAGTCCCAAAGGACTCATGATGGAAAATGCTCTCCAAATCCAGAAAAAAAAAAAGAACTGTTGAATCTGGATGCAGATCGAACCATACTATTTCTATTATGTTTTTTGTTGTTTTTCTTTTTTGAGGTTTTTCCTTTTTGCTCTGATTCTTCCCTCATAACATATCTATTGCAGAAAAAAAAAGAGAATAAAAGTCAGGAGCAAAGGAGGCTCCTGGCTAGCTCCATCTTTGAACTCACTTTTGGTCTGGACCTGCTGACTGTAGTCACCTATCCTTTTAGAACAGGGTAGGTGGAGGCCATGTGTGCTCTCTCTTTTAGAAATATGGCATTGGGGGGTGGGTATGGCTTGTGTTAACTGCCACTCAGTCAATATTCTACTGACATTAAATATACTTTAATAATAAATGCTTACTTTCAAAAATGGGTGCAATAGCCATTAATTTATAAATAGCAGTATTTTGTTTTGGTGAAGCAATTGGGGTTAAGTGACTTGCCTAGGGTCACACAGCTAGTAACTGTCAAGTGTCTGAGGCCGGGTTTGAACTCAGGTCCTCCTGAATCCAGGGCCATTGCTCTATCCACTGGGCCACCTAGCTGCCCTCCCCCAATATTTTTTAAAAGCTAGTTTGGCCCCCAATAATTTAGCTAGAAACAAACTAGCCCCACAATAATGTAAATAAATCACTATTCTTGGTTCTGCCTGTCCTGTGGGTGGCCCTCCAGCTGGTAGCCTGCCCTCTCAGCTGGTGTTGGTGAATGTCACAACTGACCTGCTGCACCACCAGTTTGCTGAGCCATGATCCAAAGATCTCAAAGGCAATACATGGAAGAAAATCACCTAGAACATATACCAAATTTTATTTTTAAAGTCATTGATGCCAATCAAAAAGAAGCATGGGTTTCTAATGACACCTATTGGGAACTTCAAAAGGACCCTGGCTTTAGCAAAGTAGAAAGCCCGGTACTCTCGTAAGTCAAGACTATAGATCAAAGTACATATCACCCTCTGAATGAATAAATAACTATGTACAAACAAAACAAAACCTCGCTATTGTGCTATAAGATAGGATGAGCAGGATGCTATCAGAAAAACCTGGAAAAACTTACGTGAACTGATGATTTGTAAAATGTACTGTATACAAAATAACAGCAATTCTGTAAGATGATCAGCTGTGAATGACTTAGCTCTTATCAGCAATACAATGATCCAGGACGACTCTGAAGGACATATGAAATAATCTATCCATCTCCACAGAAAGAACTGATGGTATCTGAATAC
The DNA here is from genome assembly GCF_019393635.1 of Dromiciops gliroides. Lineage (NCBI taxonomy): Eukaryota > Metazoa > Chordata > Mammalia > Microbiotheria > Microbiotheriidae > Dromiciops > Dromiciops gliroides. Next base: position 321,086,155 of record NC_057864.1, on the reverse strand, counting down.
AGATTGAGGCATGATTTTATTTTTTAGTTTCATTTTCTTAAGTTTTTTTTTCTTTTTTTCAATTCACCTTTTGATTTTTTCTGTTTAGAATTTATTTTCCAAAATATATGTAAAAACATATTTTGACAATATTTTTTTAAAAACTTTGTTTTCCAACTTCTCTTCCTCCCTCCCTTCCCAACCTCAAATCCCAAGAACTCAACAATTCAATATAAGTTATACATATGTAGAAATGGAAAACACCCCCACATTAGGTCATATGAGAAAATAATTAAAACACAAAACTTCAGATTAAGGAATTGTAAAATGAAAAAAATATGTTTCAATTTGTTTTCAGATACCATCAGTTCTTTCCTGTAGATGTATTGCAATTTTCATAAGTCTTTCAGGGCTATATTCAATCCTTGCCTTGCTAAAAATAACTACGTGCTTCCCAGCAGATCATCTTACACTATTGCTGTTTTATATATATTACATTTCACTTGGTTTCAGTTCATGTAGCTCTTTCCAGGTTTTTCTGATAGCATCCTGTTCATAATAACTTTTATATAGTACCTTAAACTTGACAAAGAATTTTCTTCCCAATAGCCCAGCAAAGTAGGTACCATAAATTTCCCTTCATCCTATTCCTTTCCCATGATATTTATTCTATTTTCTATCTTCTTTTACCCTATTCCTCCCCAAAAATGTTTTACTTCTGATTGTCCCCTCCCCTGCTCTGCCCTCCCTTCTTTCACCCTTTCCTCCTTATCCTCCTACTTTCCTGTAGGGTTAAATAGATTTCTCTTCCCAATTGGGTGTGAATGTTATTCCCTCCTTGAACCCACTCTGATGAGATTAAAGTCTTTGAGCTAATTCTGTGTTCTAAATTTTTCTTCCTCCCCCCTCCTCAACTCTCGCTATGAAATCAAATAATTCAACATGTCATACTTGTGCAGTTATGCAGAACATCTTCACCTTCCTCAAAAGTGTTTTGCTTTTTACTGCTCACTCCACCAATCTGTTCTTCCTTCCTTCCTTTCTTATCCCCCCCTATCTTCTCCCCCCCCCACTTTGCCTCAGGGTAAAATATATTACTATACGCACTTGAGTATGTATGTTATTCACTCTTTGAGCCAGTTCTGATGATAGTAAGGTTCACCCCCTCCCCTACATAAGCTTTTACTTGTTTCCTTCATGTGAGCCACCCCTCCCCTTAGCCCTCCTCCAGTGCATTCCTCCTACTCCTCAACCCCATTTTAAAGATGTCATCATGGGTTAACTAGTTTGCACAGTGGAAAAAAGCACCAGCCCTGGATGTAGCAGGCCTGGAGCCCAAATCCGGCCCAAGACATAAGACACCCCACCCTGTTTGCCCCAAAAAGAACAAAGATAAACAGAAAATAAATGCTTTACATATATCATTCCTTCATATTCAGTTCAGACCTGTGTCCTCTGTCTATTCCTTACTGAGAAAGTTCTTATGAGTTCTAAGTATTAACTTCCCATGTAGGAATGTGAGCAGTTTAATCTTTAAATATCCCTCTTGATTTTTTTCCTGTTAACCTTTTTATGCTGCTCCAGGGTCTTATATTTTTGAAAGTCATATTTTCTATTCAGTTCAGGTCTTTTCATCATAAATGCATGAAAGACCTCTTTTTCATTGAAGTCCCATTTTTTCCTCTGAACTATTACATACAGTTTTGCTGGGTACATGAGTCTTGCCTGTAGTCCCAGTTCCTTTGCCCTCTGGAATATCATATTCTAGGCACTCCAGTCCTTTAATGTAGATGCTGCTAGATCTTATTTTATCCTTATTGTAGCTCCAAAATATTTGAATTCCTTTCTTCTAGCACTGTGCAGTATTTTCTCCTAGGCCTGGGAGCTCTGGAATTTGGCTATAATATTCCTGGAAGTTTTCCTTTTGGGATCTCTTTCAGGAGGTAATCAGTGTATTCTTTAAAATTCTATTTTATCTTCTGCTTCTAGAATATCAGGGAAATTTTCACTGAGAATTTCTTGAAAGATGATATCTAAACTCTTATTTTGGTCATAGTTTTCAGATAGTCCAGTGATTTTCAAATTCTCTCTCCTCGATCTATTTTCCAGGTAAGAAGGTTTTCAAGAAGATATTTCATATTGCCCTCTATTTTTTTTTTGTTGTTGTTCATTTGGAATTGCTTTATTGTGTCTTCCTTTCTCATAAAGTCACTAGCTTCCATTTGTTCAGTTCTAGTTCTTAGGCAATAATTTTCTTCAGAGAACCTTTTTATCTCCTTTTCCATTTGACTTTTCTAACTGTTGACTTTTTTTCATCACTCTCCTGAAGTGCTCTCATTTCTCTTTCCATTATTTCCTCCACTTCTCTAAATCTTCCTTATATCTCTGCTACTTTCTCTTCAAAGTCCTTTTTGAGTGATTCGATGGCCTGAGACCAATTCATATTTTTCTTGGAAGATTTGGATGTAGGGGCCCTGAGGTTGCTATCCTCTCCTGAGGGTGCACCTCGATCTTCCTTGTAGCTAAAGAAACTTTCTATTGTTCTCAACTTTCTTTGGTTGCTCATCTTGCTGTTTTTAACTTGACTTTTAATTCCCTCTTACAGTGGTGCCCTACTTCCATGATACAGTGTCCCAAGCTTCAGAGGATCCCAGGTGTTTCAGTCTGAGTGAGGGCAGGGTTTTCTCTTCCCTGGTCTGTTCTCTTGTCATAAAATAACCTCAAGCTAACTTGCCAGTTAACCAGGCAGCAGAGTGCTATAGTAATTCTTAGCTCTGATGAGCCAGTGCCACTGCCCCACCTGGGCCTCCTGCTTCTCAGTATTTCTTCCTAGTTCCCTCTGGGGTGGGATAGCCAAATTCCCCCTTTGGTCACTCAGACACCCCTGAACTTTACCCCTGTTCAGCCATTCAGCCCTCTCACCTGACCACAAGCTTAGTTCCAGAAGACAGGATGCCACAGCTGATTTATAGGGTTGGAATTAAGTTCCTATTTCACAGCATGTCTGGGGTCTCTGTCTGTGCAATCACAGGATTGGACTCTGCCCGCAACCCAGTATGGCCCCTTTCATCTGCAAAATAATCTCAGCCCATATTTTTGTGGGTTTTGCTGCTCTAGGGCTTGCTTTATTGCTCTTTTCAGGGGCAATTGTCAGGAACTCTGTGTGTTTAATGTCTTTCCTCTGCCATCTTGGCTCTGCCGCCCTTTTGTCTGTTTTCTTTAACAACCTGGCTAATACAGAAATGTTTTGTATGACTACACATGTATGACTTATCTTGAATTGTTTGTCTTCTTATGGGTGGGGGGTGAGGAAAGAGGGAGGAAGTGAATTTGGAACACAAAGTTTTACAAATGGATGTTAAAAGTTGTTTTTACATGTAATTGGGAGAAAAATTCTAAATAAATGGGGAAAAAAAAAGAAATGTCAGAGCTGACCCTTCCCCTTAAAGTATGAATCAGGCAACAAATGTATCCACCCTTGGAATATATGTAAGGATGGAACTCTTGAGAAACTTGAGAGTGAAATTTGGGAAAAAAAGAGATATGGGGGGACAGAGAGAGAGAGAGAGAGAGAGAGAACATGTAAATGTCAACTTTTTCAGTTTTTCTTTTTTTTTAATTCTTCCATTCTGGAAAACCTTGTATGACCTCTTTTACCTCATTTATTGTATTACCCAGACACTACCCAGAAATACTCTTCCAATCCCTTTGAAACTCTCAAGATATAGACCGCAAAGGGGATAAAGAATAGGCACTTCAGCTTTCATATGTGCCAGGGAACAGTTGTCAACATCCCTTTGCCTCTCTCTGTATGTCTGAAACACACATTCATATACACACATATATATGTATGCATATATATATATATATACATGATGAATTAACACATGCATCTATGTTTATGTATCTACATGTATACTCACATATAGGCTATATATAGTATGTGATATGTATGTTTTATATATTATATATGATATACATGTATTATAGTTATATATATATATAGTTATCTTATATGAGGATGTACATATCTCTCTCAATCTCTCTCTCTCTCTCATATGTTTTTAATTAGGCTTGGTATTGTGTTCCCTTAATCCAAGTTGAAGAAGCTGGACACTGCTTCTGGAAATGCTTGATGGCTTGCAATGGAAGAGCTTTGCTCCCACCTATGTACATACATACAGTAGAAATTGTTCTGGCCTGCTAGCCATGTGGTGAAGAGATAGACTGTGTGTTATTTACTGTTGAGTTGAAACTGTAGAATATTCAGAAGGCACTTGCTAACCAAAGCATGCTTTTTTTCCTTCCATAGTCTTACTTTTCATTGGCAGTTATTCCAGTGAGAGAGATATATTGCAAACCTCTGGATGGGAAGAAACCTTAGCTCTTCCCCATATGGGGTCAAATTGTGACCCACAAATAAGAGTATTTGTCCTTTCCCTCACTGCATTTGATTTTTGGTGCATTAAGAGGAGTATTAAACATTGCTTCCTCAAGTTTGACGGGTTTAAATAAATTCTGCCAGCAATCTAGGAGCTGGAGATCATGCCAGGATTTGTCAAAAGTCAAATGGTGGAAGTCTTGTCTGTTTGACCTTACCTAGACTGAAAGCATTGAAGAAAAAGCTTCATTTCAGCCATCTAGGGAACTGAATTTAGAAGTGACTTTAAAACATGAAAAATGCTATGTAGAATTTGCTTAAGTTTAAACTTTTTTTTTAAGTAATGAGGTGGTATAATGGAGAACATGCCCTCAGGTGTTATGGGAAAATGATCTATAGCATGTTTATATATTCACAGTAATTATGCCTTTATAAGAGTTAGCTGACATTAATTGTGTAAATGAAAATGGGGTGGTAATTGTTGACAAACACCATGCTACAAAACCATGCAAAGCTTCTGTACTCACTCTGTTAATTAGGTACCACCACAACTAGGAAACAGTTAAGGAAAGTCTATTTCAATCAGTCAGAAAAGAGTCTGATATTGACTAACTAGTGACCATGAATTCATTTTTAGCCTCCTTCCTTCCTTTGCAAAGATGAGAGGCCATGAATAGGAATTTTGCATTTATGGCCAGACATAGTTGACATATTAGTTGGTTTTGGTTAGTTTTCTTTCTGATGTGGTCAATCATGTTGATAGTATTTATAATGTTGAATCAGCCCCGCATTACTGGTATAAATCCCACCTGGTCATATTGTATTATCTTAGTGATAAGTTGTTGTAATTTCCTTGCTAATATTTTATTTAAAATTTTTGCATTGACATTCACTAAGGAAATTGGTCTATAATTTTCTTTCTCTGTTTTGGCTCTGCCTCTTTTAGGTATCAACACCATATTTGTGTCATAAAAGAATGTTTCTCCAAATAATTTAAATTGCATTGGATTTATATAGTATTGGAATTTATATAGTGTTGGAATTAATTGTTCTTTAAATGTTTGGAATATGTTTTTTTAATTATTGTGGTAAACTGTGTTTATTAAATGAATTACTACTGTATTTAATAAATGGCAATTGCACTCGTTTTGGTAGTAAGCATTTATTATTAATTAATATCATATATACCAGTAAGGAATTTACCAAGTGGGAGTTAGCACAGTCAGGAGAAAAGCCCCAGACCCATTTTGTCTCTTAGAGAGAAAGTACATCATCTAAAGGCCTAAGAGGAAGACTGAGCACTAAGTGAACCCATTCTGAGCCATGAGTGTAAGCCAAGATTGATCCAAGATGGCAACACTCATATGCTCATACCTGTCCTGTGGGTGGTTCTCTAGCTGGAAGTTTGCCCACTCAGCCAGGGCTGTCCAGTCTCACAACTGGCCTGCTGCACCACCAGCCTGCTGAGCCAGGACCAGGGGGCCTTAGCTGCTGATTTGTGCTGTGTGCAGAAGACTCCTGCTGACTTGCCCAGACCCCATCCTTTTTGAGCTGAGCTATGTTGCATTCCCCTTTTGCCCAAGTGAGACAAACCTTTCCTGAAGTCTTCTAAATTATCTCAAGTTGGAAGATTATGTCTCTTGGTCTCATCTGTAGTTCCAGAATCTGTTAGAGGCTTAATTTAATGTTGTTTTTGAGGGAAACTCTGTAGAGCTCAGGCAGATTCCTGGGTTATCTCCACCATCTTGGCTCCACCTCCTGTTTCCTTCTCTTCTATTGTATCCATTAAAAAATTGAAATAAAGTGCTGGCACATGGATTTTATGTCCAAAATACCTGAAGTCTCTTCTTTGTTTTCCATTACCTCTACAACTGCTAAAGCTTAATTGTCCTTTCCTCTTTTCTATAGAGATGATTCCATGATTGTACTTCTTGTCCAAAGACACCAAGCCTTCCCTTGAAAATAATTCTTATGTTTTCTCTTATTATAAGAAAATCTTTTCTAGAAATTTCCCCTGCCCTCTAGCTTGCAAAAAAATATATTAAAATAAAATATAAACAATGGCAACAATGGACCCATTCTACTCTAGCAATCACTTTTCTTTCCCTCCTGAGGTTATCCAAAGCATTCTACAATCAAATTCTACAAGCTTACTTTAGTAAGCTCCTTGAGGGCAGGACAATTTCCTATTTGTATTTGTGTTACTGATATCTGGCATAATGTCTGACACATTGTAGGAGCTTAATAAGTGCTTTTTGGTTGAGTCTTCATCCTGCTACCAGTTGTAATGATTGGAATGATGCCACGTGATAGAGACTTACTGTAGAAGAGTTCTGCCCATGAAGCGAAGGTCTTTGAGGGCAAGACCAGGAGTCTTTTCTTTGGTGTGAGGAAGTGATGTTGGCTAGTGGGAGGAAGAGGGAAGAGACTAGTGCTCTCTCTTGGGCTTTTTCCTGAGGACTCTGATGGAGAAGGGAGCTAGAAATGCAATCTCCCTTTAATAGATAGGAATCTAGGCCTTTTCTTCTCTCTTTACCAAATTCTTATTCTCCTTGATAAATGCTTAAAAACGTAACTCTTGCTAAAGCTTATAATTTATTGGTGACCACTCATTAGATATTTTAGACAGTTTAGCTAGAATTTTAGCCCTTAACACAGTGTTATCATCTTAATGCATAGGTATGGTATTTCATTCTTTTGCTCAAATAACAACCAACCAAATATTTCCATGGTTTTCTATCACTTATGGGAGAAAATATTAACTTCTTATTCTAACACCTCCACAGTTAACTCTAATTTCTCATTTCAAAGATTAGTTTCTATTACTTCCTTTCTCTTATGCCTGTCTAAAAATAATAGTATCATACATTTGGAGTTGGAAGGGACCTTATGGTCCATCAATGCCAACCCACTCATTTTATAGATAAGGAAACTGAGGTTGGTGACTTCCTCCAGGTCCCACAGCTAATAAGCTTCCAAGGCTTCAAACTCAATTCTTCTTGACTCTCTCTACTATGGCACTTTACTGCTTCTTGCCACCTCTCCTTTGAAATTCTTTCTGATCTCCAAGGCTAAATGTGATACTTTCTTCTTGTGCATTGTTTTGTCTCTCTGAACTTTCCCATGAATACCAAAACTTGTATAGATAATCCTGTACATATTTTATTGTCCCACCACACTCTAAGATCTCTGACAGTAGATATTAAGCTTATTCATCATTGTACATAGTTGTCACCTAAATCTCATTGAATGAATACTGTACATAAAGTGTTTTGTAGTTCTTAAAGTCTTTGTTGTTCATCTTTCATTCTCAAAGAGGACCAATGATATTACAAGGATAATGTCTCCACTTTGGCATTGAGTTTAACTGATGCAGATTTGCACAAAGTTGTGAGCCTCACTCTCTTCTTCAGTCATTGGAGTCCAGTGGCAAGAAAAAAGTCAAGAAAACTGGTGATGTTCCAGGACACAATTTGTGACCTTGGACTTTCTAAATTAAGGTGCTTCTCAGGCCAGTTTATTTGTGGTTAAATCTGTTCAATGACCAAGGGCTAGATAAGAATTCAGACAAAAGATGGTCCAATTTACCAGCACAAAGATATCAGTCTGTGAGGGGAAGATACTCTGAGTTCCTATCCAAGACAGAAAAAAATTCTATTTACACTCATTCTAAGCCATCAAAACCTAAACAATGAGCCACACAAGGTTGGGGGGGTGGGGTATTGTTGACCATTCAATGAAAGCTAGAGGGATTTGGTTTTAAAGGCTAGTCCTATTGCTCCATTTAAAACACAATGGTTAAAGAAGCCCTGTATAAATATGGATGATAATTATAATGACAAACAAAACAGGGAAGGTGAGAACTACTTAGCATAGGGGGAAAAGGTCACCCAGGAGGTGATTACTATCATTGTGGTGAGCATGTTCTCACCCTAGGGATAGTTTTCATCACTAGGATATGCCCCTTTCTTTGAGTAGTATATAATTTGCAGAGGTGTTTGTCAGGTAATACTTTTTTTTTCCCATTAAGAAACGTGCATTCAATATTTGCAATGGTCCTGTATTCCTTGATGGGAAGCAACCTTGCAATTGTAAAAAGGCCATAATAGTCTATGGATGATGAAGTATTAAATTCAAACTATCTCATGTTTTCTTGATGTGGCATCAAAAATAAGTATCTGTTTAGTTTAACTGTTCTACAGATAGTGGTTTCTATATAGAAACACCTCCACATATGGCATTGTTTGATATTTGCTGAGCACAGTGCCAGTTATCTAAAAATACAGATTTATGAAAATTACCCCTTGAATTGCTTAACATTTGAACATAGATAAACAGTGGACAAAAATGCCAAGTGCTCATTTAAGTCATATTTATACCAGAGGAAGCAACCACAGTATATTCATCCAATTTGTTGCCTTCTATACTACCATAGATATTGCTTTGCTTTAAAAAACATTTTTTTTTGCCACAAACTACCTAGAGTTGAGTTGAAATAAAATGGAAGTTTATCTGAAAATTGAAAGAAATCTGGAAAGGAATTGTTGCAGCTTGCTTAGTGTTTTGGATAGAAAATGCTGCTAGATGGTGATGATTACAGGCAAAAAGTAGCTAGGAAGAGATATTCAACATGATGTAAGTCTGGCTTGCCCCCAAATTATGTATTCATTTGGTTGTGCTATACCTGTTGTTTTCCCTTACCTCAATGGTGCAACAATGGCTAATTCATATAGGAATGGTTAAGCCAGAATAGTATCAAGTAGGTGTTGAGTGGTAGGGTTCCAGAGAAAAGCAGAAGAACAAGCAAGAAACAGGAGTCAGGTGGTCTGAGGTAAAAAGTATCACAGTGATCTCATAGAGAGAGGCTATCAGGACTAAGACTAGTTCAGTGTAAGCTGTTGCTTTGATGTTTATCTCAAGCTTTTTTGAGCTTTTTGATGCTCAGGCAATTTGACCAATAACAACAAAATGAAATAAAGGCTAGGAGATTCAATTAATCCAGGCAATGTTACAAAAGTGGGCACAAAGGGAGTTATAAGAATAGATTTGGGAAACAGCTTCAAAATGACTGGGATTACATATCAAGCCATTATTACTCTGCAGTTCCCAATTCATGGAGGATTTTAAATCTTTTATCTGTAATTCCTTAAATAAAAAAGAAGCAGATTGCTTTAGATATGATAACAACAAAGATATATGATTTGTCTTATCACTTATCTTAACCAGATGGCTATATTGAGTTGATTTGGTAACCTCCATGAAATTACATGTTTTTCAGTGATTAATAGAGGCAACTAGGTGGCACAGTGCATAGAATACCGGGTCTCTGGTCAGGAAAACTTCAGTTTAAACCTGATCTCAGATGCTTACTAGCTCTGTTATTCTGGGCAAGCTGCTTAATCTCTGTTTGCCTCAGTTTCCTCAACTGTGAAATGGAAGTAATAACAGCACTTACATTGCAAGGTTGTTTTGAGGATCAAAAGAAATAACATTTATAAAGCACTTTGTATAGTACCTGACACAGAGAACGTGTGATACAAGTGCTTATTATTTTAAATTCCTTCCCTTTTACAGATATTATATATTGGTAAGATACCTTAAAAGTCAAATATTCCAAATTCCCTTAGTGAAGAATCCTTTTCAAAGAATATCTAAAAAAAAAAGATCCAACATCTTTCTAGTAAGAGGATCTCATTAACTTACAGCAGGGCATATTGTTTATTATATTATTTTACTTCTTAGAAAATTTGCCCTTGTATTGAGTTCCAATCTATTTCTTATAGGTACCATGCCATTGGGGGGAAGCACAACCAAAGTACATGAAATAAATGCATACTTCCTGGGTTCAAATCATGGCTCACCTAGTTACTACATTCATTGTACTACCTAGGCACCTAAGTGATCTTAGATATTCACTTTACCTTTTGGTGGCAAAGGACCATAATTTGTAAAAACAAAGAATAGATGACCTTCATAGCGTCTTCAAGTTTTAAATGTATACAACTATGAATTTCCATTCGCTGGTTGAAGTCTGAATTTCTACAGAAAAATAGAGTATTTTCTCTTCAGAACGATATATTTTCACATATTCAAAGATAGCTTTTATTTCCACCCTTATTCTCCTCTTTTCTAAGATAAGGATCTTCTACTTCCTTCAAATCTTTTATAGGCCTATACCAGGAAATTATGGTTCTAGAGCCCTTACTTTCCTGATTAACTTCCCATGGTCTTTTTTTTCCCATTGCCCCCTTTAAAATGGGTCATTAAGAAATGTACCTGATATTCTTCGAGATGATCTTGCCTACCTCATGGTGGCCATTCTGAATATAGCAGAAGTGTTATTACTTGTGATTAGAGTACTATCCAGTAAGAACATTTTCCTTTCTGACATTCTTAATCTGCCATAATCAAACACTTAGAACACAGCTGGGAAGAGGGAAGTGGCTCTAACTATACAGGATACTAGGGAATCCACCTCACCAGGGTAAAGTGGATGTCATGGTTCAGGCTATGGAAAAGTCAAACTGAATTCATATGGTTAGTGCTTGTACTAAAGGGTCAAGTAGTTTAAGATCAGGCAGTCTTGTGACAGTAGGGTGCCTGATAGTAGCAAGAACTCAGGCAAAGGAAATTTTCAGATAGCCTGGGGTCAATGCATCAAGAGAAGTTCAAATAAAGGAAGGGAGCTGAGAGACTAAAGGTAACTCCATGTGGGCTGTCACTTTGATGAATATTTCTAGCTCAGAGAAGACATTTATCCCTAAGCAACCCAAAGCTATCTCATTGGTTCCATTTTGCAAAGCCATACTCTGAATTTAAAGGAAAACAGTATTCTTAATGTGGTCTGAGCAGTTCATTGGCCAATAATTATCTACATCACATCACAGGTTTTCAGTGCTTTTAAAAAAGAGAGAGAAAATAACATCTAGTTCCCAGGGTTATTGTGGGGATAAAATGTTATGATATTTGTAAAAGCACTTTGCTTACCCTAAAGTACTGTATAACTGTTATTTATTACAAATAGCATATATATGTGTATATATATATATGCACACACTTGTTTTTTATATAATACAATTTATTATCTTTAACAGTTGTTTACAATGTTACATTTTAAGTGACTTGCTTTCTATACCACTGGATGCAGTCATATTGAATATCAGATTTGACTCACAGAAATATATAACAAAGTTGTTTATACAACTAGAAAGAACAATGTTTAGGATGTCTTATTTTGATCTGGATGACAAAGGTGGTTTAATATGTTGATCTTGATGGTTACCTAATGAAAATATAAATTGCTTACATAATTACATTTTTTCTCCATTGGTGTAATTGTTTTAGTATGAATATGTCTATTCAGTTTGAAAAAAACACATAATCATTCAATGTATGCTTGATCATATCTCATTGAAAAAACATATTTATTTATAGCAGCTCGCTTTGTGGTGGCAAAGAGTTGGAAATCAAGGGAATCCCAATCAGTTGGGGAACGGCTGAACAAGTTGTGGCATACGAATGTAATGGAATACTATTGTGCTGTAAGAAATGATGAGAAGGCAGATTTCAGAGAAAACTAGAAAGACTTAAGTGGACTAATGATGAGTAAAGTGAACAGAACCAGGAGAACAATGTAAACAGTAACAGCAACATTGTGTGATGATCAACTGTGATAGATTTGGCTCTTCTCAGCAGCACAATGATCCAAGACAATTCCAAAGAACTCATAATTGAAAATGTTGTCCATATCCAGAAAAAAGAACTATGATTCTGAATGGAGTTTGAACCATACTGTTTCTAATTTTTGGTTGTTTCCTTTTCTTTTTTGAGGTTTCTCCTTGTGTTCTGATTCTACTTTCTCAACATGACTAATGCAGAAATATGTTTAATGTGATTATACATATGTAACCTATATCAGATTCCTTTCTGTCATGGATAGGGGGAGGGAATGGAGGGAGGGAGAAAAATTTGTAACTAAAAGTCTTATGAAAACATGTTCAAAACTCTCTTTCCATGTGACTGAAAAATAATAAAATATTTTTATGATTAAAGAAAAACAAAAAAATAGCATATATAGGCTAAAAGAAAATAAGGTATCAGAAATATATTTTTGAGTAATTTGTATTATTATTTGTTGCTGTCATTAAAGTAGAAAATAACAAAGAAAGATCATGCTATTTAAAAAAATTCCTGAAAGGCAATTGAGCTTCCATATATTTGAAATAGTAGTATTTTCTAAAACCTCTTCTAAAAGCTTTCTAAAAGAAGAGCTGATATCTATTTTTTTTTTTTGGTGAGGCAATTGGGGTTGTGACTTGCCCAGGGTCACACAGCTAGTAAGTGTCAAGTGTTTGAGGCCGAATTCGAACCCAGGTACTCCTGAATCCAGGGCCAGTGCTCTATCCGCTGTGCCACCTAGCTGCCCCAGAGCTGATATCTATTTGGAAAACTATAGTGATATTTTAAAAAATCCAACCCATAATTTTAGCAGTCATTTACTTTTAGATGTCACTAAGTGAAAGTGTCCTATTTGAATAATTTTACCTGAAAATTATAACTGAAATTTACAAAATCTTATAATTTAAAATATAAAAAGTATTCATTCAGCTTCTAGGCATAGATCTGACCTATGGTATATGTGTAAAGTAAAATGAATTGTGAAAGGAATCCATATAGTTTAGAACAAAGACATGGTTTTCTTCCTGTTTTATCCAAGTAATTATGACTGGAGTATGCTTTTCCCTAGTGAATTTGCTATAACATTCTCCCCTTCAGTTCTATCCTTAAGGTTTTTAGACACAGTCATAGATACTTCATACACTTATTAACCTTACACCTTTGCTGTGGAGATTTGGAGTAAAACTTTACTATTAAAATAAAATAGACAATAGGGACAAATAGTATTGCTACCTAGATTTACCCTATCCCTCAGCCTCACAGCTGGGCTTCTACTTCCTTTCCCTGAGTGATTATAACTTTTACCTGTGGCATCATAATCTTTCATCATGGAAACAGTCACACATGCCAGAATCCTGCTGCTTGTGTTCAATTTGCAAACAGTGTGAGAAAGTTTGTCAAATTCAAATGTTTTCAGCATGCTACTTTGTCACCATCTTGCAGGTTAAAAAGCCACCACATCAAGGGCTGCCGTTTTCCCAGCAGAAAACAGGTGTGTATTGATTACACCGTCAGCAGGGAGAGAGTGCTTCTGTCTCTTACTTACCATGTCATTACACTGTAAACTAGAAGCTAAAAAAATGCAGCATTCTGGTAGATAGTGAACTGGAGGTAAAGTTTCCAGGTGTTTGGGAATGTCTTGATGTGAACTGGCAAGTGTCTTTTCTTGGCTCAGTTTCCTTGAGCCAATAGCAAATTGCTTTTTATATCTGTTTGAAGAGGGGGGGCCAACAAAATTAATTTGACATATCTGGACCACTATATTGTGCCCCATATAAAAAAAATTAAAAGGCTGGACAAAGGAAAAAGCACAGATTTTTTTTTAGCAGTGGACATTTATGACAAGTACCCAAATCAAAAGAATTATGATTAAGTCAAAAGCAAATATATTATTGATTGTATAATTTTGAGCACTTTTTCATTTTATGAAAAGATTTTTGAAGGCAATAGAGTGATACAAAATATTCTGTTCAACATAAAAAATGCTACTCCAGGACATGATTTATTGATCATGCCTGCCAATGTAGATATAAGTAGCACACATATTCCTTGGCTGGCCAGGATAATTAATTTCTGTGCAAAAAAGCTAAATTTGAAGATAATGAATAAATTAGAGCTGTGCAAAATTATTTGGAAATGAGTCAGGTATGGGAGCAACTAAATAAGTATTACATAGATAACAAAGAAATAACCATGTGAAAATATCATCATAAAATCAATGAAAAATGGTAGCGGGGGGGGGGAATCTAGAAGAGTTGAATAAATGATCTGTGCCTAAGGTAAAATGTTATAGCAAAATGATCTATAAAATAGGAATGATCAGAGCTTGTAGACAAGGAATTGAGGTGCTATTCCAAGCTCTTTGACCCTGGAAAGGTGCAATAGCCGCTCTAGAACCCTGTTTAAAAAGGAGAAAAAAGGTCATCTCTCTCCTTCCGTGTCTTCCAGGAGTTAGATGAAATTAGCCATGAGGCAAAAATAAGACAAACAAAACCCAACAAAAACAAGAAGAAATACATTCACATTTATGCATTTTTATTGGGGAAACCTGTTATGCTTCCATAATCCAGTATCATGAGAAATGAGGGAAAATAAATAAACACACCAAAAATATTTCATAAAAAATGATTCTGGGGGGCAGCTAGGTGGCACAGTGGATAAAGCACCGGCCCTGGATTCAGGAGTACCTGAGTTCAAATCTGGCCTCAGACCCTTTACAATTACTAGCTGTGTGACCCTGGGCAAGTCACTAAACCCCCATTGCCTCACCAAAAAAAAAATGATACTGGTTCTATTTCAGAGTCCATTCACCAGATTTTAGGAGTTTTCTTGATCATAGTTCATGAAAGCCTACTTTTATCTTCTTCAATCTGCTCTGTCCCATGCAATATAGTTGCACAAATTTTTTATCACTTTAAAAAAAGTCAAGAGAAATCAATGATATTTTTGTAAAAACACTTTCAGTCAACTGTATTAGCATTTATTAGAGTTAAATTCTACTCCAGGATTTCTTACAGAGGAAATCTAGGCAATAATCTAACATTCACCTTTCATTCCAAGAGAGAAGATGTCAAAGAATTCCTAGAAAGATCTAACATTCTAGAAAGTAAGTCAGCCTGGGGGGGGTGGGAATGGGAAATATTCAAGAATAAAATTCTGAGGACATAAAAAACTAGTCTGATAAGGAGAAAAAAGAGGAGTTGTATAAAGTTATAGGGATGCACATGGAACTCATGATCTGCCAAAAAAAAAATTATGTAAGTGAAATGGAAGCAAGTTCAGGTAACAAGATAAATACAAGGGTGTGGCATAATTCTGTAAGAATAGATTCGGAAGTTTTATAAACATCAGAATTAGTATCTTTAAAGGATTTTATATTTTTAATAGAAAGTCATGAATCAAGTTGCATTCAACTTAAACAAATTCACATAGGCCTCTGATCTAAAATATTCCTTTGATTCAGATGAATAGGAAATAAAGATATAATAAGGAGTCAGCTTGTCATTGTGTTCTGTCTAACAATAAAGTATTGACTAGACTAAACCTCTTAAAAATTAGGAATAAGTAAAGTTATTTCATCTTAAAATAATGATGCATCCATTAAACAGGAAAATTATCTTATAATAGAAATGCATTCTCTACTGCAATGCTATTCAATATTATCCTCTTTATAACATGTTGATAAGTCAAGGACTGGTTGGTAGAGCACTGTTTATGAAGGGTAGTAAATCTGAACTGTCAGAATTTGAATATAAAGCCCACCCAAGAAGCACCTTTGCTTAGTTGTGAATGGCGCTACATCAGAACCAAGGACCAGGTGATGAATTATTTTCAAATACCAGAAATACAAAGAGACCATCTATAATGTAAGGAACTGTCACATTCTCCTTTGGCAGAGGGATCACTCACACTGAGGATATGATGGATCCTTAAAGTATCAAAAGAAGTACACAAATGGAGAAATGGAATGTCATATCCAGCAAGTCAATACAATTTGAGATGTGTTGCTCTTTGTTTTGTCTGGACATAGAATGGGACCACATACTTCCTCAAACAGCCAGCACAGCATGGCTAACAATATCTTTCAATGAGTCTACCCCATGTGTGTGATCTGGAGCACAATAGCATTGGCCTCCTGAAGAGGTGTGAGAGCCCTATGAGGAAGAAATAATGACTAATCCATGCCCTTTAAATATAGGGAACTCCTTATACTTGTAGGATTGAATTAGAGGAAGGCTTCCACTTCATGTTATTGAGTGGGACACTGGTATATTTAGTAAAAGCAGCTGCTTTTTTCAAATACCAATTTTCTTATTCATATCAGTGAAAACAAATGTAAATAACGGTAAAATATAGATCCCTGGTGCACTCCATTAGAGGCTTTTAAAAAATATTATGCCATTATGATTCTTTTAATATGACCTTTCAACCAGCTTGCAAGCCACCAAGTATATGTCTTTAGCTTTGCACAAGAGTAGCATATGAGATTTTGTCAAGTGCTTTGCTAAAATTTGTGCAAATGACATCTACCCAATTGCCAATTTAACAGTCTCATAGCCTTGTGACTGTAAAAATAAATGAGGTTATTCAATCAACCATTTAATCAACAAGAGTTTTTAAAATAATTGCTCATGTATATAAATAAAAACAAGTGTTTACAAAACACTCATATAAATGTATAAATACTCTTGCAAAAAGAAATGAGACTATTCAACCAACAATTCAATCAATAAGGGTTTATGACATACTATGAATCATGGACCTTGCTAAATACTGGTGACACAAAGAAAGAAAAACAAAAACAAAAACACAAACCATGCCCTCAAGGAGTTTACCTTCTAATGGGGAAAACAAGAGATCTAAATATTCAGAATGGTGGTAGGGACTAGTAGGATCATGGAAAACAACCACTGTAAAAAAACAGATGGGGAGCATTTAGTTTCTTGTGTAAGGAGATTCTAAAGAGTTAATACAGATAGATCATAAAGTGCATAGGGAGGGGGAGAATATAAGTAAAGGTGAAATGTGGGAAAGAGTTATGTCAAAAGTTTAAAATGCCAAAAGTGGTAATTTATATTTAAGTGATCCTGGTAGGAATAAGGAGTCACTGGGATTTATCAAGTCTGAAAAATGGCATTATTTTACCTAACCTTCATGAATATCACATTGACAGTCTGGAATGAGCTGTTTTAAATGAAGCCATGTTGACTAATATTATTTCCTTTTCTAGATGTTTGCTAACCATCCCTTTAATTAAAAGTGTATTTGAGTAAGTTGGAAAGAATCAGAGTCAAATTTATAATTTCCTATAGTGTGTGAGATCAGTTATTATACACATTGAAGAAGCTCTAAGGAGATGGGAAACCTTTTTAGTTCTCTTCTCTCTCCTCTCCTATGATACTTTTTAGGAATATGTACTGTGATCTTTGGATTGGAACTGTTACAAAAACAAGTGTCTAGGAGAAATGCAAGGGCTTAAACCTACAAAACATATCTTCTTGCAATTTTTATTGAGGCAGAGGTTTTTATGGTCAAAGTCTTTACAATGATGATTTGGTTTTCCAGAATGCTGGTACTTTTGCCCTTTCTTCAGTGAACTCTTTAAGGAATTTGCATTTTAAGCAAACTTGTTGTTTTAATATTCCAAAGGTTTTGGAATATTTGTCATTTCTATTCATTATGTAACAGCTAGTTGCTGCAATTGATAGAGCTATGAATTTGGATGAGAAAAAGCCTGAATTCAAATTCTGTATTACATACTAAAAGTATGCTTCTGGCAAATCACTTAATCTCTGTCTGCCTCAGTTTCCTCACTTATAAAATGGATATGTTACATATCATCCACTTTCAGGAGCTATGGTAATGATAACTTAAACTAATATTTTAAAGTATTTTCCAAACCTTAAAGCATGAGGAAAATGCTGGCTATTATTATTGTTATTCTTATGGATGAATGGTCACAGCCAAATTCCCATTAAAGAGATTG
Source organism: Dromiciops gliroides (assembly GCF_019393635.1). NCBI lineage: Eukaryota > Metazoa > Chordata > Mammalia > Microbiotheria > Microbiotheriidae > Dromiciops > Dromiciops gliroides. The sequence continues at coordinate 321,068,132 of NC_057864.1, read as the reverse complement.
AAACAGGAATTTTGATTTCACTGATATAAGGAATCCCAAGGCAGGGAAATTCTCCCTTCATTTTAGGTCGGCAAATTCTCTGCAACTCAGAGTTTTGGAGAGTTGCCTGGAGAAATGAGAGTTGAAATGTCTTTCCCAGGGTCGCAGAGCTGGTCTATTTCAGAGGTAGAATCTGAACCCAGATTTTCCTGCTTTTGAGGCTAGATCTATTTCCACTAGGCCATCATATCTTTCTCCTCATTAAAATGAGTTATTATATATATATATATATATATGTACATATATATGCATATATGTGTATATATATATAGTCACGTGTATATGTGTATGTATGTACATGTATATATGTATAAATTTTCCCACAAATAATCAGCATATGAAACTGGAGTTTTAAATTCAATTTTATATTTAAAACACATTTTGAAGTATTTATTGTGTGCAAAGATTATTAAAAGCACATCTCTTTTAAAGGAAAAAAATCCATATACTTGAATTTTGTTTAATGTGTCTAATCTGCCAAGCTAAAAAAAAAAAGATAAAAATACTTTATTTTAGAGATTGTAATTCAGGTAGAAGCTTCCAGGGAGCAGACTCCATATGCCAAGATTAAATGAATGAGGGGAAAGTCTAGCTATAGGGACAATTGTTATGAGATCACTGTAATGGCCTAGGCAAAAAAAATAATGAGGGCTTAAATAAGGGTCATTGCAATGGAAGCAGAGGGAAGGGGTCAAGATCCAGGAAATATTTGAGAGATATAAATGGCAGTACATAGCAACTGATTGACTGTAAAGGGCAAAAGAGATGAGTCAGAGATAACTTAGAGCCTTAAGTTTGATTCCATTTACAGAAACGAGGAAATTAGGAAGAGGAGGATCATAGAATTGTAGTATTTCAGAGCTAGAAAGGTCCTTAGAGTTCATGTCATCCAGATAAGAATGATAATTGTGCATTTTAACATTCTCAAGGATTTCTTCAGAGCTCTTCTTGCAGAGGAATAACTTAAGTAGATATCAAAGATCTATCTTACCTAACCACACTGTATTTCAGTTGGAATGCCATCAATTCTTAGAATTTTTTTAAAACATTCTTTAAAACTATCATTTCTACAGCACTATCACTTTGAGGGGAATTGAAATGATGCCTGCACCATCATGTTCCATATAGTTCTTTATATTCTTGGGGCTTTATCAGTGACAGAGGAAGCAGCTCATGTGGGCAATCTGTTTCATTCCTATGCCCACAGAATCCTTTGACTTCTGGCAAATAGGGTCATCTTTGCTTGTCAGCATTGGAGGATGGGTGAAGAGTTTCCACTAAAGAATATTATATTTCCTCTGAATGCTCATGCAAGAAGGACTGGAGGGGAAAAAAAGAAAATAAAAACAATGGAGCTCAATTCTCCAATATTTTGAAAGGCCTATGAATTCAGCCTTTTGGAAGAAAGTATAAACAATTGCTTTTGACTGAAATGTGTTTCTTTGGTATTTTTGCTTAACAAAGCCCAGTGCCCCTGCCCTGATAAAAGTTTTCAAATATAGGGTAAGTACTCAATGAGCAAGTTTATTTTATTTTTTGTTTGTTTTCAACTTGTGCTAAACAAAATCCACACATTCAGGGAGTTAAAAATGCAAAACTACTTGCTATATTATTTCAGAAGCAAATGAACACAACTCATTTTAGGCTCTTCACTTATTAATCATTTCTAGGCAGCAAATGGGGGAGATGTGCCATTTACAATAATTCTGATGCTAGTGAACTGAATCTATTTATCAATTTGCAAATTTACCTCATTCACCACCTACCGTTCTGCTGAATTCTCTCAGGTTGATGAGAGAGCATAAGAATGGCTGGTAATTTAGCCACCTGAAAATAGATGCATACTATTTTAATGCTACAGCGGGAAGCCCCTGTTTTGCCATTTCGGAATACCTCACTGTTATACTATGTAACTCCAATTAACACCTAAGTGATGGAGTGCCAGTTTCTAGGTAAAAATGGAAATCTCTTTTTCATACCTATGCTGTAGGGCCTTTGCATTTATGATAACTTCATCGGCTGAAGGACCAAGTCATACCCTCATATTGGCATTATTTGATAAATGCCAAATTAGAATGGGAAGTGGTGGGAGAGAGGATTTACAGGGAAGTCTTATGTTACTCTGTTTAACTCTGTGGTGAACTGGAAAATCAGTTAATAAACAATCCGTTTCCTCACTACCACCTTTCATTTACTCAATTAATTACTATTTGGCCTTTTAGTTTCTCAAAGTAGCCACACATTTAAAGGTCTTTAGATTTCCAGCAACCTTTTGAAATAAATAGGGAATATATTATCACCATCTTATAAAGCCAGAAATTGAGGCCTGGTGAGATTGTGCTACTCTAAGTTGCCTATGATCCCTGTGATCTTTATGCTGTGGTAAAAAAATATGAAAGTTTTTTTTAACAGTCAGTTAGGATAACTGAAAGAAGCCAGTTTTTCTTTAAGGACCACCCTTTCTGGGAGGAGACCAATGGCATGAGCTATGCATGCCAGTGCGCCTGCTGCGCATGTCAGACTGCCTGCTATGCACTCGACTTCCGGGGTGCAAGCTGAAAAGGCAAGGAGAGAACAGAAGTGGGGCTTTTTTCTGCTCCGCTGGTCTCCTGGCTGCGCTGCACAGACAGACGCGGACTGGAGTTTGACTTGGCCCGGCTCTTGGTTAACAGCACGCGCTTGACTCGGTCTTTCTTCCCAAAAGTGGCCTTCGGTTTTGGTGAGTTTTATACAGAATATAGACTAAGCCTAGTCTTAAGACGATTTGTATTGTATTTCTATTTTCCTATCCTTCTAATCAACATCACCTTATGACTACCATACAATAAAGGCTCTATCTAGAAAACCAGAAGCTTCTTCCATTTACTAGTCTGGGAGATAAATTAAGGGAAAGGTTAAGTAGGGGAGATTTATGATCTAATATCCAATTTTAATCTCACAATGCCTAGAATGACCTTCTTACTCTTCTTTTTGTCTCCTCTTAAATTCACTTTGAATGTATATGGACAGTTTAGTTGGTCACTCATTCAATCCATCAAAAAGCCCTTAACTACTATTTGCTAGGCACTGCAGGAAGTCCTAGTGATAAATGAAGAGCAGAAACGGTGCCTGCCTTCTATGAGATTTCATTCAAATGATGGAGACAGGCACACAAATAACCAAGTACCTGCAAGGGATAAGCAAACTTTTTGTGCAAAGATCAAATTAATAACCAGAAAAACTGTAACACATTATTTCAGTTATGTCTGACCCTTCATGACCATCTGGGGCTTTTCTGGGCAAAGATACTGGAATGGTTTGCATTTCTTTCTCTAGCTCATTTTACAGATAAGGACATTGAGGCAAACAGGCTTATATAACTTGTCCAGGAATACATAGTTAGTAAATATCTGAGGTCAAATTTGAACTCAGTTCTTACTGACTCCAGACAGTGCTCTGGGCCACCTAGCTTCCTAACTCATAGATACACTAACATTTTATTAATATTCCTGTCTTCCCATAGCCTCTACACATAGTCTTCCATGCAACTGCTGGTTTGATCATCACCTCTGTCTCAACCATTTTCAACCTTTCCTTCTATATTAGATCTTCTTTTCTACCTATGAATATGTAAAGCTCTCCACTATCTTAAACAAATGAACAAACAGTATCCTAGATCCTTCAGTTGAAGGGCTGAAGAAAGCTATATCAGATTTTTCAATTTTAAATTGTGGGTAGAGGCCAAGTTGATTGCCCACCCCAGGTTCAAACCCAGGTATATATGAGGCCAGAGACCCTGTTGAGATATCCCTGTGCCACAAGGTATAAGATTTAAATTGTCTATTTTGTCTTTTATGTTGTATCTTATCCTGCAACAGGTTATATATTTTTCCCACCCATAATTATAAAATATATAACCTTGCATTCTCTGTCCCTCTCTCCTCTCCCTCTCTCTCTCTCTCTCTCTCTCTCTCTCTCTCTCTCTGCTGTAAGTTTTCCTATATAGATAATTTCTCCATCTTGATTTAATCTTGTTTTTCAGCAGCATATTTACTAGTTTCATCAAAAGTTTTGTTTAGTTTTTAATAAAAATTCATTTATGTCATTCCTATTTTTCATTTTCCAAATGCATAACTTCTGTGGATATTTGTTTCCAGGTCTTAATTATATGGCTGTTTTACTTTATTATTACTTTTTAATTTGGTACCAGATTTCTTTGACAATTGTTGTTTTGTAGTCTAGTTCAATATTGGTTAACTCTAATGTCACTTACTTCCTCTTTTTTATTAGCTTTTATTATTTTGGAAAATTCCATAAAATGTCTCTGGGAATTAAAAAAAAATAAATAACAATACAATTTCCCTATAGTAATTTGATTGGCATAGCAACAAATCTCTAGAAGTAATTTGGCGGTATCATTGCTTTGACTATACTGGATAGACCCAGATCTGAACATTGACTATCACTATAATTATATGAGCCCTGTGTTATTTCAGTAAAACATTATTTTCAATATCTGAGTGTCAAAATAGTAACTTATCCAGATATTTAATTCAATTTGTTATCTTAAAATGGAATTTCTTTTCATATTTATTCTTCAGATGTTTAGTAATATACAAAAATAAGGTTTATGATTCTTATAGATTTTTAAAATATATTTTACTATTTTACTAAATTTATTATTCCCATTTTATGGTTGGGTCTTTAGGATTATCTAGGAAAACTTTCATATGATGTGTAAACATTTTTGCCTTTTCTTCAATTTGTTTTTCTTCATGCTAAATAATATTCTCATGATTTGTGAAACATTAGAAATAATGATTATCCTTACTTTACCATATACTTATGGAGTATTTCTAATGTTTCTCTTTTATAAATAATATTAGCTTTTGGTGTATATTGGTACTTGTGCTCATCTGCAAGAAAGGGTTATTTATTTCTATGACTTTTCATGTTTGTAACATGATTAAGAAAGATATTTTATTAAAGACCTTTTCTGCATGAACTAATACTGATGGTAATAGGAAGTAGATCTTTAATTTCATTGGAATTCCCAGATGAGGAGACTTCCTCTTCAAGAACAAGTTGTGAGTTTTTCTGCAAAGCACCACTTTAGAGAGCTGCCTTGAACATTCAGAGGTCAAGTGACTTACCCACCATCAAAAAGTTAATATTTGTCACAGGAAATATTAGAAAACAAGTCTTTCTGGCTTGGAAGAAAGTTTTCTATACACTATGTTATACTTTCTTTATGTGACATATTCCTCAATTTGAACATATGATTTTTAAA